>NC_060126.1:13362021-13962021 GCF_021461395.2 Schistocerca americana
AAATTATAGGAAGTTACAGTGTCTGCCCTCTTGTACTTAAGTCGGCATTGTGCCTTTTGCATTAAATTCGGATGCCATTTCTGTCTTTCATCGTCAATAAGAAGGTCCAAGGTATACAGTAAACCTGAAGTGAGGCGTCGGAATCTAAAGCTGGACTCACAGGAGAGGTTCAAATCATAGAATGTTAGAGTGTCAGTCCTCTTGTACTTAAGTCGGCATTGTGCCTCTTGTATTAAATTCGGATGCAATTTCTGTGTTTCATCGTCAATAAGAAGGTCCAAGGTACACAGTAAACCTGAAGTGAAGCATCGGAGCCTAAAACTGGACTCACAGGAGACGTTCAAATCATAGAATGTTAGAGTGTCAGTCCTCTTGTACTTAAGTCGGCATTGTTTCTCTTGTATTAAATTCGGATGCAATTTCTGTGTTTCGTCATCAATAAGAAGGTCCAAGGATACAGTAAACCTGAAGTGAAGCATCGGAGCCTAAAACTGGACTCACAGGAGAGGTTCAAATCATAGAAAGTTAGAATGTCAGTCCTCTTGTACTTAAGTCGGCATTGTGCCTTTTGTATTAAATTCGGATGCAATTTCTGTGTTTCATCGTCGATAAGAAGGTCCAAGGGATACAGTAAACCTGAAGAGAAGCATCGGAATCTAAAACTGGACTCATAGGAGAGGTTCAAATCATAGAATGTAAGAGTGTCAGTCCTCTTGCACTTAAGTCGGCATTGTGCCTCTTGTATTATCTTCGGATGCAATTTCTGTGTTTCATCGTCAATAAGATGGTCCTAGGAATACAGTAAACCTGAAGTGAAGCATCGGATCTAAAACTGCACTCACAGGAGAGGTTCAAATCGTAGAAAGTTAGAGTGTCAGTCCTCTTGTACTTAGGTCGGCATTGTGCCTTTTGTATTAAATTCGGATGCAATATCTGTGTTTCATCGTCAATAAGAAGATCCAAGTGATACAGTAAACCTGAAGTGAAGAATCGGAATATAAAACTGGACTCACAGGAGCGGTTAAAACATAGAAAGTTAGAGTGTCAGTCCTCTTGTACCTTTTGTATTAAATTCGCATGCAATTTCTGTGCTTCATCGTCAATAAGAAGGTCCAAGCGTTACAGTAATCCTGAAGTGAAGCATCGGAGCCTAAAACTGGACTCACAGGAGAGGTTTAAATCATAGAAAGTTAGAATGTCAGTCCTCTTGTACTTAAGTCGGCATTGTGCCTTTTGTATTAAATTCGGATGCAATTTCTGTGTTTCATCGTCGATAAGAAGGTCCAAGGGATACAGTAAACCTGAAGTGAAGCATCGGAATCTAAAACTGGTCTCACAGGAGAGGTTCAAATCATAGAATGTTAGAGTGTCAGTCCTCTTGAACTTAAGTCGGCATTGTGCCTTTTGCATTAAACTCAGATGCAATTTCTGTGTTTCATCGTCAATAAGAAGGTCCAAGGGATACAGTAAACCTGAAGTGAAGCATCAGAATCTAAAACTAAACTCACAGGAGAGGTTCAAATCATAGAAAGTTAGAGTGTCAGTCCTCTTGTACTTAAGTCGGCATTGTGCTTTTTGTATTAAATTCGGATGCAATTTCTGTGCTTCATCGTCAATAAGAAGGTCCAAGGGATACAGTAAATCTGAAGTGAAGCATCGGAATCTAAAACTGGACTCACAGGTGAGTTTCAAATCATAGAAAGTTAGAGTGTCAGTCCTCTTGTGCTTAGGTCGGCATTGTGGCTTTTGTATTCAATTCGGATGCAATTTCTGTGTTTCATCGTCGATAAGAAGGTCCAAGGGATACAGTAAACTTGAAGTGCAGCATCGGAATCTAAAACTGGACTCTAAGGCGAGGTTCAAATCATAGAAAGTTAGAGTGTCAGTCCTCTTGTACTTAAGTCGGCATTGTGCCTTTTGTATTAAATTCAGATGCAATTTCTGTGTTTCATCGTCAATAAGAAGGTCCCAGGGATACAGTAAACCTGAAGTGAAGCATCGGAATCTAAAACTGGACTCACAGGTGAGTTTCAAATCATAGAAAGTTAGAGTGTCAGTCCTCTTGCACTTAAGTCAGCATTGTGCCTTTTGTATGAAATTCGGGTACAATTTCTGTGTTTCATCGTCAATACGAATGTCCAAGGGATACAGTAAAACTGCAATGAAGCATCGGAATCTAAAACTGAACTCACAGGAGAGTTTCAAATCATAGAAAGTTAGAGTGTCAGTCCTCTTGTACTTAAGTCGACATTGTGCTTTTTGTATTAAATTCAGATGCAATTTCTGTGTTTCATCGTCAATAAGAAGGTCCAAGGGATACAGTAAACCTGAAGTGAAGCATCGGAAACTAAAACTGTACTCTCAGGAGAGGTTCAAATCATAGAAAGTTAGAGTGTCAGTCCTCTTGTACTTAAGTCGGCATTGTGCATTTTGTATTAAATTCGGATGCAATTTCTGTGTTTCATCGTCAATTAGAAGGTCCAAGGGATACAGTAAACCTGAAATGAAGTATCGGAATCTAAAACTGGACTCACAGGTAAGTTTCAAATCATAGAAAATTAGAGTGTCAGTCCTCTTGTACTTAAGTCGGCACTGTGCCATTTGTGTTAAATTCGGATGCAATTTCTGTGTTTCATCGTCAATAAGATGGTCCAAGGGATACAGTAAACTTGAAGTGCAGCATCGGAATCTAAAACTGGACTCAAAGGCGAGGTTCAAATCATAGAAAGTTAGAGTGTCAGTCCTCTTGTACTTAAGTCAGCATTGTTACTTTTGTATTAAATTCGGATGCAATTTCCGTGTTTCTTCGTCAATAAGAAGGTCCAAGGGATACAGTTAACCTGAAGTGAAGCATCAGAATCTAAAACTGGACTCACAGGAGAGGTTCAAATCATAGGAAGTTAGAGTGTCTGCCCTCTTGTACTTAAGTCGGCATTGTGCCTTTTGTATTAAATTCGGATGCCATTTCTGTCTTTCATCGTCAATAAGAAGGTCCAAGGTATACAGTAAACCTGAAGTGAGGCGTCGGAATCTAAAGCTGGACTCACAGGAGAGGTTCAAATCATAGAATTTTAGAGTGTCAGTCCTCTTGTACTTAAGTCGGCATTGTGCCTCTTGTATTAAATTCGGATGCAATTTCTGTGTTTCATCGTCAATAAGAAGGTCCAAGGTACACAGTAAACCTGAAGTGAAGCATCGGAGCCTAAAACTGGACTCACAGGAGAGGTTCAAATCATAGAATGTTAGAGTGTCAGTCCTCTTGTACTTAAGTCGGCATTGTTTCTCTTGTATTAAATTCGGATGCAATTTCTGTGTTTCGTCATCAATAAGAAGGTCCAAGGGATACAGTAAACCTGAAGTGAAGCATCGGAGCCTAAAACTGGACTCACAGGAGAGGTTCAAATCATAGAAAGTTAGAATGTCAGTCCTCTTGTACTTAAGTCGGCATTGTGCCTTTTGTATTAAATTCGGATGCAATTTCTGTGTTTCATCGTCGATAAGAAGGTCCAAGGGATACAGTAAACCTGAAGAGAAGCATCGGAATCTAAAACTGGACTCATAGGAGAGGTTCAAATCATAGAATGTAAGAGTGTCAGTCCTCTTGCACTTAAGTCGGCATTGTGCCTCTTGTATTAACTTCGGATGCAATATCTGTGTTTCATCGTCCATAAGATGGTCCTAGGAATACAGTAAACCTGAAGTGAAGCATCGGATCTAAAACTGCACTCACAGGAGAGGTTCAAATCGTAGAAAGTTAGAGTGTCAGTCCTCTTGTACTTAGGTCGGCATTGTGCCTTTTGTATTAAATTCGGATGCAATATCTGTGTTTCATCGTCAATAAGAAGATCCAAGTGATACAGTAAACCTGAAGTGAAGAATCGGAATATAAAACTGGACTCACAGGAGCGGTTAAAACATAGAAAGTTAGAGTGTCAGTCCTCTTGTACCTTTTGTATTAAATTCGCATGCAATTTCTGTGCTTCATCGTCAATAAGAAGGTCCAAGCGTTACAGTAATCCTGAAGTGAAGCATCGGAGCCTAAAACTGGACTCACAGGAGAGGTTTAAATCATAGAAAGTTAGAATGTCAGTCCTCTTGTACTTAAGTCGGCATTGTGCCTTTTGTATTAAATTCGGATGCAATTTCTGTGTTTCATCGTCGATAAGAAGGTCCAAGGGATACAGTAAACCTGAAGTGAAGCATCGGAATCTAAAACTGGTCTCACAGGAGAGGTTCAAATCATAGAATGTTAGAGTGTCAGTCCTCTTGAACTTAAGTCGGCATTGTGCCTTTTGCATTAAACTCAGATGCAATTTCTGTGTTTCATCGTCAATAAGAAGGTCCAAGGGATACAGTAAACCTGAAGTGAAGCATCAGAATCTAAAACTAAACTCACAGGAGAGGTTCAAATCATAGAAAGTTAGAGTGTCAGTCCTCTTGTACTTAAGTCGGCATTGTGCTTTTTGTATTAAATTCGGATGCAATTTCTGTGCTTCATCGTCAATAAGAAGGTCCAAGGGATACAGTAAATCTGAAGTGAAGCATCGGAATCTAAAACTGGACTCACAGGTGAGTTTCAAATCATAGAAAGTTAGAGTGTCAGTCCTCTTGTGCTTAGGTCGGCATTGTGGCTTTTGTATTCAATTCGGATGCAATTTCTGTGTTTCATCGTCGATAAGAAGGTCCAAGGGATACAGTAAACTTGAAGTGCAGCATCGGAATCTAAAACTGGACTCTAAGGCGAGGTTCAAATCATAGAAATTTAGAGTGTCAGTCCTCTTGTACTTAAGTCGCGCATTGTGCCTTTTGTATTAAATTCAGATGCAATTTCTGTGTTTCATCGTCAATAAGAAGGTCCCAGGGATACAGTAAACCTGAAGTGAAGCATTAGAATCTAAAACTAAACTCACAGGAGAGGTTCAAATCATAGAAAGTTAGAGTGTCAGTCCTCTTGTACTTAAGTCGGCATTGTGCCATTTGTATTATATTCGGATGCAATTTCTGTCTTTCATCGTTAATAAGAAGGTCCGAGGGATACAGTGAACCTGATGTGAAGCATCAGAATCTATAACTGGACTCACAGGAGCGGTTAAATCATAGAAACTTAGAGGTCAGTCCTCTTGGGCTTAAGTCGGCATTGTGCCTTTTGTATTAGATTAGGATGCAATTTCTGTGTTTCATCGTCAACAAGAAGGTCCAAGGTATACAGTAAACCTGAAGTGAAGCATCGGAATCTGAAACTGGACTCACAGGAGAGGTTCAAATCATAGAATGTTAGAGTGTCAGTCCTCTTGAACTTAAGTCGGCATTGTGCCTTTTGCATTAAATTCAGATGGAATTTCTGTGTTTCATCGTCAATAAGAAGGACCAAGGTATACAGTAAACCTGAAGTGAAGCATCAGAATCCAAAACTGGACTCACAGGAGAGGTTTAAATCATAGAAAGTTAGAGTGTCAGTCCTCTTGTACTTAAGTCAGCATTGTGCCTTTTGTATAAAATTCAGATGCAATTTCCTTGTTTCATCGTCAATAAGATGGTCATAGGAATACAGTAAACCTGAAGTGAAGCATCGGATCTAAAACTGGACTCACAGGAGAGGTTCAAATCATAGAAAGTTAGAGTGTCTGTCCTCTTGGGCTTAAGTCGGCATTGTGCCTTTTGTATTAGATTAGGATGCAATTTCTGTGTTTCATCGTCAACAAGAAGGTCCAAGGTATACAGTAAACCTGAAGTGAAGCATCGGAATCTGAAACTGGACTCACAGGAGAGGTTCAAATCATAGAAAGTTATAGTGTCAGTCGTCTTGCACTTAAGTCAGCATTGGGCCTTTTGTATTAAATTCGGTTGCAGTTTCTGTGTTTTATTGTCAATAGGAATGTCCGAGGGATACAGTAAACCTGAAGTGAAGCATCGGAATCTAAAACTGAACTCACAGGAGAGGTTTAAATCATAGAAAGTTAGAGTGTCAGTCCTCTTGTACTTAAGTCGGCATTGTGTTTTTTGGATTAAATTCGGATGCAAGTTCTGTGCTTCATCGTCAATAAGAAGGTCCAAGGGATACAGTAAACCTGAAGTGATGCATCGGAATCTAAAACTGGGCTCACAGGAGAGGTTCAAATCATAGAACGTTAGAGTGTCAGTCCTCTTGTACTTAAGTTGGCATTGATCCTTTTGCATTAAATTTGGATGCAATTTCTGTGTTTCATCGTCAATAAGAAGGTCCAAGGTATACAGTAAACCTGAAGTGAAGAATCGGAATCTATAACTGGACTTACAGGAGAGGTTCAAATCATAGAAAGTTAGAATGTCAGTCCCTCTTGTACTTAAGTCGGCATTGTGCCTTTTGTATTAAATTCGGATGCAATTTCTGTGTTTCATCGTCGATAAGAAGGTCCAAGGGATACAGTAAACCTGAAGAGAAGCATCGGAATCTAAAACTGGACTCATAGGAGAGGTTCAAATCATAGAATGTTAGAGTGTCAGTCCTCTTGCACTTAAGTCGGCATTGTGCCTCTTGTATTAACTTCGGATGCAATTTCTGTGTTTCATCGTCAATAAGATGGTCCTAGGAATACAGTAAACCTGAAGTGAAGCATCGGATCTCAAACAGGACTCACAGGAGAGGTTCAAATCGTAGAAAGTTAGAGTGTCAGTCCTCTTGTACTTAGGTCGGCATTGTGCCTTTTGTATTAAATTCGGATGCAATATCTGTGTTTCATCGTCAATAAGAAGATCCAAGTGATACAGTAAACCTGAAGTGAAGCATCGGAATATAAAACTGGACTCACAGGAGCGGTTAAATCATAGAAAGTTAGAGTGTCAGTCCTCTTGTACCTTTTGTATTAAATTCGCATGCAATTTCTGTGCTTCATCGTCAATAAGAACGTCCAAGCGATACAGTAAACCTGAAGTGAAGCATCGGAGCCTAAAACTGGACTCACAGGAGATGTTCAAATCATAGAAAGTTAGAATGTCAGTCCTCTTGTACTTAAGTCGGCATTGTGCCTTTTGTATTAAATTCGCAAGCAATCTCTGTGCTTCATCGTCAATAAGAAGGTCCAAGGGATACAGAAAACCTGTAGTGAAGCATCGGAATCTCAAACTGGACTCACAGGAGAGGTTCAAATCATAGAATGTTAGAGTGTCAGTCCTCTTGTACTTAAGTCGGCATTGTGCACTTTGTATTAAATTCGGATGCAATTTCTGTGTTTCATCATCAATAAGAAGGTCCAAGGGATACAGTAAACCTGAAGTGAAGCATCGGAGCCTAAAACTGGACTCACAGGAGAGGTTCAAATCGTAGAAAGTTAGAGTGCCAGTCCTCTTGTACTTAGGTCGGCATTGTGCCTTTTGTATTAAATTCGGATGCAATATCTGTGTTTCATCGTCAATAAGAAGATCCAAGTGATACAGTAAACCTGAAGAGAAGCATCGGAATCTAAAACTGGGATCATAGGAGAGGTTCAAATCATAGAATGTAACAGTGTCAGTCCTCTTGCACTTAAGTCGGCATTGTGCCTCTTGTATTAACTTCGGATGCAATTTCTGTGTTTCATCGTCAATAAGATGGTCCTAGGAATACAGTAAACCTGAAGTGAAGCATCGGATCTAAAACTGGACTCACAGGAGAGGTTCAAATCGTAGAAAGTTAGAGTGTCAGTCCTCTTGTACTTAGGTCGGCATTGTGCCTTTTGTATTAAATTCGGATGCAATATCTGTGTTTCATCGTCAATAAGAAGATCCAAGTGATACAGTAAACCTGAAGTGAAGAATCGGAATATAAAACTGGACTCACAGGAGCGGTTAAATCGTAGAAAGTTAGAGTGTCAGTCCTCTTGAACTTAAGTCGGCATTGTGCCTTTTGCATTAAACTCAGATGCAATTTCTGTGTTTCATCGTCAATAAGAAGGTCCAAGGGATACAGTAAACCTGAAGTGAAGCATCAGAATCTAAAACTAAACTCACTGGAGAGGTTCAAATCATAGAAAGTTAGAGTGTCAGTCCTCTTGTACTTAAGTCGGCATTGTGCCTTTTGTATTAAATTCGGATGCAATTTCTGTGTTTCATCGTCGATAAGAAGGTCCAAGGGATACAGTACACCTGAAGTGAAGCATCGGAATCTCAAACTGGGCTCACAGGAGAGGTTTAAATCATAGAAATTTGGAGTGTCAGTCCTCTTGCACTTAAGTCAGCATTGTGCCTTTTGTATGAAATTCGGGTACAATTTCTGTGTTTCATCGTCAATACGAATGTCCAAGGGATACAGTAAGACTGCAGTGACGCATCTGAATCTAAAACTGAACTCACAGGAGAGTTTCAAATCATAGAAAGTTAGAGTGTCAGTCCTCTTGTACTTAAGTCGGCATTGTGCTTTTTGTATTAAATTCGGATGCAATTTCTGTGCTTCATCGTCAATAAGATGGTCCTAGGAATACAGTAAACCTGAAGTGAAGCATCGGATCTAAAACTCGACTCACAGGAGAGGTTCAAATCATAGAAAGTTAGAGTGTCAGTCCTCTTGTGCTTAGGTCGGCATTGTGGCTTTTGTATTCAATTCAGATGCAATTTCTGTGTTTCATCGTCAATAAGAAGGTCCAAGGGATACAGTAAACCTGAAGTGAAGCATCAGAATCTAAAACTAAACTCACAGGAGAGGTTCAAATCATAGAAAGTTAGAGTGTCTGTCCTATTGTACTTAAGACGGCATTGTGCCATTTGAATTGAATTCGGATGCCATTTCTGTGTTTCATCGTCAATAAGAAGGTCCAAGGGATACAGTAAACCTGAAGTGAACCACCGGAATCTAATACTGGACTCACAGAAGAGGTTCAAATCATATAAAGTTAGAGTGTCAGTCCTCTTGTACTTAAGTCGGCATTGTGCCATTTGTATTATATTCGGATGCAATTTCTGTCTTTCATCGTTAATAAGAAGGTCCGAGGGATACAGTGAACCTGATGTGAAGCATCAGAATCTATAACTGGACTCACAGGAGCGGTTAAATCATAGAAACTTAGAGGTCAGTCCTCTTGTACTTAAGTCGGCATTGTGCATTTTGTATTAAATTCGCATGCAATTTCTGTGCTTCATCGTCAATAAGAAGGTTCAAGGGATACAGTTAACCTGAAGTGAAGCATCGGAATCTAAAACTGGACTCACAGGAGACGTTCAAATCATAGAACGTTAGAGTGTCAGTCCTCTTGTACTTAAGTAGGCATTGTGCCTTTTGTATTAAATTCGGATGGAATTTCTGTGTTTCATCGTCAATAAGAAGGACCAAGGTATACAGTAAACCTGAAGTGAAGCATCAGAATCCAAAACTGGACTCACAGGAGAGGTTTAAATCATAGAAAGTTAGAGTGTCAGTCCTCTTGTACTTAAGTCAGCATTGTGCCTTTTGTATAAAATTCAGATGCAATTTCCTTGTTTCATCGTCAATAAGATGGTCATAGGAATACAGTAAACCTGAAGTGAAGCATCGGATCTAAAACTGGACTCACAGGAGTGGTTCAAATCATAGAAAGTTAGAGTGTCTGTCCTCTTGGGCTTAAGTCGGCATTGTGCCTTTTGTATTAGATTAGGATGCAATTTCTGTGTTTCATCGTCAACAAGAAGGTCCAAGGTATACAGTAAACCTGAAGTGAAGCATCGGAATCTAAAACTGGACTCACAGGAGAGGTTCAAATCATAGAAAGTTATAGTGTCAGTCGTCTTGCACTTAAGTCAGCATTGGGCCTTTTGTATTAAATTCGGTTGCAGTTTCTGTGTTTCATTGTCAATAGGAATGTCCGAGGGATACAGTAAACCTGAAGTGAAGCATCGGAATCTAAAACTGAACTCACAGGAGAGGTTTAAATCATAGAAAGTTAGAGTGTCAGTCCTCTTGTACTTAAGTCGGCATTGTGCTTTTTGGATTAAATTCGGATGCAATTTCTGTGCTTCATCGTCAATAAGAAGATCCAAGGGATACAGTAAACCTGAAGTGATGCATCGAAATCTAAAACTGGGCTCACAGGAGAGGTTCAAATCATAGAACGTTAGAGTGTCAGTCCTCTTGTACTTAAGTTGGCATTGATCCTTTTGCATTAAATTCGGATGCAATTTCTGTGTTTCATCGTCAATACGATTGTCCAAGGTATACAGTAAACCTGAAGTGAAGCATCGGAATCTACAACTCAACTCACAGGTGATATTCAAATCATAGAAAGTTGGAGTGTCGGTCCTCTTGTGCTTAAGTCGACATTGTGCCTTTTGTATTAAATTCGGATGCAATTTCTGTGCTTCATCATCAATAAGAAGGTCCAAGGGATGCAGTAAACCTGAAGTGAAGCATCGAAATCTATCACTGGACTCATAGGAGAGGTTCAAATATTAGAAAGTTAGAGTGTCAGTCCTATTGTACTTAAGTCGGCATTGTGCCTTTTGTATTACATTCGGATGCAATTTCTGTGTTTCATCGTCAATAAGAAGGTCCAAGGTATACAGTAAACCTGAAGTGAAGAATCGGAATCTATAACTGGACTTACAGGAGAGGTTCAAATCATAGAAAGTTAGAGTGTCAGTCTTCTTGTACTTAAGTCGGCATTGTGCTTTTTGGATTAAATTCGGATGCAATTTCTGTGCTTCATCGTCAATAAGAAGATCCAAGGGATACAGTAAACCTGAAGTGATGCATCGAAATCTAAAACTGGGCTCACAGGAGAGGTTCAAATCATAGAACGTTAGAGTGTCAGTCCTCTTGTACTTAAGTTGGCATTGATCCTTTTGCATTAAATTCGGATGCAATTTCTGTGTTTCATCGTCAATACGATTGTCCAAGGTATACAGTAAACCTGAAGTGAAGCATCGGAATCTACAACTCAACTCACAGGTGATATTCAAATCATAGAAAGTTGGAGTGTCGGTCCTCTTGTGCTTAAGTCGACATTGTGCCTTTTGTATTAAATTCGGATGCAATTTCTGTGCTTCATCATCAATAAGATGGTCCAAGGGATACAGTAAACCTGAAGTGAAGCATCGAAATCTATCACTGGACTCATAGGAGAGGTTCAAATATTAGAAAGTTAGAGTGTCAGTCCTATTGTACTTAAGTCGGCATTGTGCCTTTTGTATTACATTCGGATGCAATTTCTGTGTTTCATCGTCAATAAGAAGGTCCAAGGTATACAGTAAACCTGATGTGAAGAATCGGAATCTATAACTGGACTTACAGGAGAGGTTCAAATCATAGAAAGTTAGAGTGTCAGTCTTCTTGTACTTAAGTCGGCATTGTGCTTTTTGGATTAAATTCGGATGCAATTTCTGTGCTTCATCGTCAATAAGAAGGTCCAGGGATACAGTAAACCTGAAGTGAAGCATCGGAGCCTAAAACTGGACTCACAGGAGAGGTTCAAATCATAGAAAGTTAGAATGTCAGTCCTCTTGTACTTAAGTCGGCATTGTGCCTTTTGTATTAAATTCGGATGCAATTTATGTGTTTCATCGTCGATAAGAAGGTCCAAGGGATACAGTAAACCTGAAGAGAAGCATCGGAATCTAAAACTGGACTCATAGGAGAGGTTCAAATCATAGAATGTTAGAGTGTCAGTCCTCTTGCACTTAAGTCGGCATTGTGCCTCTTGTATTAACTTCGGATGCAATTTCTGTGTTTCATCGTCAATAAGATGGTCCTAGGAATACAGTAAACCTGAAGTGAAGCATCGGATCTAAAACTGGACTCACAGGAGAGGTTCAAATCGTAGAAAGTTAGAGTGTCAGTCCTCTTGTACTTAGGTTGGCATTGTGCCTTTTGTATTAAATTCGGATGCAATATCTGTGTTTCATCGTCAATAAGAAGATCCAAGTGATACAGTAAACCTGAAGTGAAGCATTGGAATATAAAACTGGACTCACAGGAGCGGTTAAATCATAGAAAGTTAGAGTGCCAGTCCTCTTGTACCTTTTGTATTAAATTCGCATGCAATTTCTGTGCTTCATCGTCAATAAGAAGGTCCAAGCGATACAGTAAACCTGAAGTGAAGCATCGGAGCCTAAAACTGGACTCACAGGAGAGGTTCAAATCATAGAAAGTTAGAATGTTAGTCCTCTTGTACTTAAGTCGGCATTGTGCCTTTTGTATTAAATTCGGATGCAATTTCTGTGTTTCATCGTCGATAAGATGGACCAAGGGATACAGTAAACCTGAAGTGAAGCATCGGAATCTAAAACTGGTCTCACAGGAGAGGTTCAAATCATAGAATGTTAGAGTGTCAGTCCTCTTGAACTTAAGTCGACATTGTGCCTTTTGCATTAAACTCAGATGCAATTTCTGTGTTTCATCGTCAATAAGAAGGTCCAAGGGATACAGTAAACCTGAAGTGAAACATCAGAATCAAAAACTAAACTCACAGGTGAGGTTCAAATCATAGAAAGTTAGAGTGTCTGTCCTCTTGTACTTAAGTCGGCATTGTGGATTTTGTATTAAATTCGGATGCAACTTCTGTGCTTCATCGTCAATAAGAAGGTCCAAGGGATACAGTAAATCTGAAGTGAAGCATCGGAATCTAAAACTGGACTCACAGGTGAGTTTCAAATCATAGAAAGTTAGAGTGTCAGTCCTCTTGTACTTAAGTCGGCATAGTGGCTTTTGTATTCAATTCGGATGCAATTTCTGTGTTTCATCGTCGATAAGAAGGTCCAAGGGATACAGTAAACTTGAAGTGCAGCATCGGAATCTAAAACTGGACTCAAAGGCGAGGTTCAAATCATAGAAAGTTAGAGTGTCAGTCCTCTTGTACTTAAGTCGGCATTGAGCCTTTTGTATTAAATTCAGATGCAATTTCTGTCTTTCATCGTCAATAAGAAGGTCCAAGGGATACAGTAAACCTGAAGTTAAGCATCAGAATCTAAAACTAAACTCACAGGAGAGGTTCAAATCATAGAAAGTTAGAGTGTCTGTCCTATTGTACTTAAGACGGCATTGTGCCATTTGAATTGACTTCGGATGCCATTTCTGTGTTTCATCGTCAATAAGAAGGTCCAAGGGATACAGTAAACCTGAAGTGAACCACCGCAATCTAATACTGGACTCACAGAAGAGGTTCAAATCATATAAAGTTAGAGTGTCAGTCCTCTTGTACTTAAGTCGGCATTGTGCCATTTGTATTATATTCGGATGCAATTTCTGTCTTTCATCGTTAATAAGAAGGTCCGAGGGATACAGTGAACCTGAAGTGAAGCATCAGAATCTATAACTGGACTCACAGGAGCGGTTAAATCATAGAAACTTAGAGGTCAGTCCTCTTGTACTTAAGTCGGCATTGTGCATTTTGTATTAAATTCGCATGCAATTTCTGTGCTTCATCGTCAATAAGAAGGTCCAAGGGATACAGTTAACCTGAAGTGAAGCATCGGAATCTAAAACTGGACTCACAGGAGACGTTCAAATCATAGAACGTTAGAGTGTCAGTCCTCTTGTACTTAAGTAGGCATTGTGCCTTTTGTATTAAATTCGGATGGAATTTCTGTGTTTCATCGTCAATAAGAAGGACCAAGGTATACAGTAAACCTGAAGTGAAGCATCAGAATCCAAAACTGGACTCACAGGACAGGTTTAAATCATAGAAAGTTAGAGTGTCAGTCCTCTTGTACTTAAGTCAGCATTGTGCGTTTTGTATAAAATTCAGATGCAATTTCTGTGTTTCATCGTCAATAAGATGGTCATAGGAATACAGTAAACCTGAAGTGAAGCATCAGATCTAAAACTGGACTCACAGGAGAGGTTCAAATCATAGAAAGTTAGAGTGTCTGTCCTCTTGGGCTTAAGTCGGCATTGTGCCTTTTGTATTAGATTAGGATGCAATTTCTGTGTTTCATCGTCAACAAGAAGGTCCAAGGTATATAGTAAACCTGAAGTGAAGCATCGGAATCTAAATCTGGACTCACAGGAGTGGTTCAAATCATAGAAAGTTATAGTGTCAGTCGTCTTGCACTTAAGTCAGCATTGGGCCTTTTGTATTAAATTCGGTTGCAGTTTCTGTGTTTCATCGTCAATAGGAATGTCCGAGGGATACAGTAAACCTGAAGTGAAGCATCGGAATCTAAAACTGAACTCGCAGGAGAGGTTTAAATCATAGAAAGTTAGAGTGTCAGTCCTCTTGTACTTAAGTCGGCATTGTGCTTTTTGGATTAAATTCAGATGCAATTTCTGTGCTTCATTGTCAATAAGAAGGTCCAAGGGATACAGTAAACCTGAAGTGATGCATCGGAATCTAAAACTGGGCTCACAGGAAAGGTTCAAATCATAGAACGTTAGAGTGTCAGTCCTCTTGTCCTTAAGTTGGCATTGATCCTTTTGCATTAAATTCGGACGCTATTTTTGTGTTTCATCGTCAATAAGATTGTCCAAGGTATACAGTAAACCTGAAGTGAAGCATCGGAATCTACAACTCAACTCACTGGTGAGGTTCAAATCATAGAAAGTTGGAGTGTCGGTCCTCTTGTGCTTAAGTCGACATTGTGCCTTTTGTATTAAATTCGGATGCAATTTCTGTGCTTCATCATCAATAAGAAGGTCCAAGGTATACAGTAAACCTGAAGTGAAGCATCGAATTCTATCACTGGACTCTTAGGAGAGGTTCAAATATTAGAAAGTTAGAGTGTCAGTCCTATTGTACTTAAGTCGGCATTGTGCCTTTTGTATTACATTCGGATGCAATTTCTGTGTTTCATCGTCAATAAGAAGGTCCAAGGTATACAGTAAACCTGAAGTGAAGAATCGGAATCTATAACTGGACTTACAGGAGAGGTTCAAATCATAGAAAGTTAGAGTGTCAGTCGTGTTGTACTTAAGTCGGAATTGTGCCTTTTCTATTAAATTCGGATGCAATTTCTGTGTTTCATCGTCAATAAGCAGGTCCAAGGGATTCAGTAAACCTGAAGTGAAGCATCGGAATCTACAACTGGTCTCACAGGACAGGTTCAAATCATAGAATGTTAGAGTGTCAGACCTATTGTACTTAAGTCGGCATTGTGCCTTTTGTATTAAATTCGGATGCAATTTCTGTGTTTCATCGTCATTGAGAAGGTCCAAGGTATACAGTAAACCTGAAGTGAAGCATTGGAATCTAAAACTGGACTCCCAGGAGAGGTTCAAACCATAGAAAGTTAGAGTGTCAGTCCTGTTGTACTTAAGTCGGAATTGTGCCTTTTGTATTAAATTCGGATGCAATTTCTGTGTTTCATCGCCAATAAGCAGGTCCAAGGGATTCAGTAAACCTGAAGTGAAGCATCGGAATCTAAAACTGGACTCACAGGACAGGTTCAAATCATAGAAAGTTAGAGTGTCATCCTCTTGTACTTAAGTCGGCATTGTGCCTTTTGCATTAATTTCCGATGCAATTTCTGTGTTTCATCGTCAACAAGAAGGTCCAAGGGATACAGTAAACCTGAAGTGAAGCATCGGAATCTAAAACTGGACTCACAGGAGAGGTTCAAATCATAGAAAGTTTGATTGTCAGTCCCCTTTATCTTAAGTCGGCATTGTGCACTTTGTATTAAATTCGGATGCAATTTCTGTGCTTCAGCGTCAATAAGAAGGTCCAAGGGATACAGTAAACCTGAAGTGAAGAATCGGAATCTAAAAATGGACTCACAGTAGAGGTTTAAATCGTAGAATGTTAGAGTATCAGTCCTCTTTAACTTAAGTCGGCATAGTGACTTTTGTATTAAATTCGGATGCAATTTCTGTGTTTCATCGTAAATAAGAAGGTCCAAGGTATACAGTAAACCTAAAGTGAAGCATCGGAATCTTAAACTGGACTCACAGGAGACGTTCAAATCATAGAAAGTTAGAGTGTCAGTCCTCTTGTACTTAAGTCGGCATTGTGCCTTTTGCATTAAATTCGGTTGCAATTTCTGTGTTCCATCGTCAATAAGATGGTCCAAAGGGTACAGTAAACCTGAAGCGAAGCATCGGAAACTATAACTAGACTCACAGGAGAGGTTCAAATCATAGAAAGTTAGAGTGTCAGTCCTATTGTACTTAAGTCGGCATTGTGCCTCTTGTATTAAATTCGGATGCAATTTCTGTGTTTCATCGTCAATAAAAAGGTAAAAGGTTTACTGGAAACCTGAAGTGAAGAATCGGAATCTAAAAATGGACTCACAGTAGAGGTTTAAATCGTAGAATGTTAGAGTATCAGTCCTCTTTAACTTAAGTCGGCATTGTGCCTTTTACATTAAATTCGGATGCAATTTCTGTGTTTCATCGTCAATAAGAAGATCCAAGGTATACAGTAAACCTGAAGTGAAGCATGGGAATCTAAAACTGCACCCACAGGAGAGGTTCAAATCATAGAAAGTTAGAGTCTCAGTCCTCTTGTACTTAAGTCGGCATTGTGCCTTTTGTATTAAATTTGGATGCAATTTCTGTGTTTCATCGTCAATAAGAAGGTTCAAGGAATACAGGTAACATGAAGTGAAGCATCGGAATCTAAAAATGGTCTTACAGGAGAGGTTCAAATCATAGAAAGTTAGATTGTCAGTCCTCTTGTACTTAAGTCGGCATTGTGCCTTTTGAATTACATTCGGATGCACTTTCTGTGTTTCATCGTCAATAGGAAGGTCCAACTGATACAGTAAACCTGATGTGAAGCATCGGTATCTTAAACTGGACTCGCAGGAGAGGGTCAAATCATAGGAAGTTAGAGTGTCAGTCCTCTTGTACTTAAGTCGGCATTGTGCCTTTTGTATTAAATTCGGATGCAATTTCTGTGCTTCATCGTCAATAAGATGGTCCAAGGGATACAGTAAACCTGAAGTGAAGCATCGGAATCTCAAACTGGACTCACAGGAGAGGTTCAATGTATAGAAAGTTTGATTATCAGTCCCCTTGTCCTTAAGTCGGCATTGTGCACTTTGTATTAAATTCGGATGCAATTTCTGTGTTCTATCGTCAATAAGAAGGTCCAAGGTATACAGTTAACCTGAAGTGATGCATCGGAATCTAAAACTGGATTCAAAGGAGAGGTTTAAATCAAAGAAAGTTAGAGTGTCAGTCCTCTTGTACTTAAGTCGGCATTGTGCCTTATGTATTAAATTCGGATGCAATTTCTGTGCTTCATCGTCAATAAGAAGGTCCAAGGTACACAGAAAACCTAAAGAGAAAGCATCGGAAGCTAAAAATGAACTCATAGGAGCGTTTAAATCATAGAAAGTTAGAGTGTCAGTTCTCTTGTACTTAAGTCGGCATTGTGACTTTTGTATTAAATTTGGATGCAATTTCTGTGTTTCGTCGTCAACAAGAAGGAAGGAGGGATATAGTAAACCTGAAGTGAAGCATCGGAATCTAAAACTGGACCCACAGGAGAGGTTCAAATCATAGAATGTTAGAGTGTCAGTCCTCTAGTACTTAAGTCGGATTTGTGCCTTTTGTATTTAATATGGATGCAATTTCTGTGTTTCATCGTCAATAAGAAGGTCCAAGGGATACAGTAAACCTGAAGTGCAGCATCGGAATCTAAAACTGGACTCACACGAGAGTTTCAAATCATAGAATGTTAGAGTGTCAGTCCTCTTGTACTAAAGTCGGCATTGTGCCTTTTGTATTAAATTCGGGTGCAATTTCTGTGTTTCATTGTAAATAAGAAGGTCCAAGGTATACAGTAGACCTAAAGTGAAGCATCGGAATCTAAAACTGGACTCACAGGAGAGGTTCAAATCATAGAAAGTTAGAGTGTCAGTCCTCTTGTACTTAAGTCGGCATTGTGCCTTTTGCATTAAATTCGGTTGCAATTTCTGTGTTCCATCGTCAATAAGATGGTCCAAGGGGTACAGTAAACCTGAAGCGAAGCATCGGAAACTATAACTAAACTCACAGGAGAGGTTCAAATCATAGAAAGTTAGAGTGTCAGTTCTCTTGTACTTAAGTCGGCATTGTGACTTTTGTATTAAATTTGGATGCATTTTCTGTGTTTCGTCGTCAACAAGAAGGAAGAAGGGATATAGTAAACCTTGAAGTGAAGCATCGGAATCTAAAACTGGACCCACAGGAGAGGTTCAAATCATAGAATGTTAGGGTGTCAGTCCTCTAGTACTTAAGTCGGCATTGTGCCTTTGGTATTTAATTAGGATGCAATTTCTGTGTTTCATCGTCAATAGGAAGGTCCAACTGATACAGTAAACCTGAAGTGAAGCATCAGTATCTAAAACTGGACTCGCAGGGGAGGTTCAAATCATAGGAAGTTAGAGTGTCAGTCCTCTTGTACTTAAGTCGGCATTGTGCCTTTTGTATTAAATTCGGATGCAATTTCTGTGCTTCATCGTCAATAAGATGGTCCAAGGGATACAGTAAACCTGAAGTGAAGCATCGGAATCTAAAACTGGACTCACAGGCGAGGTTCAAATCATAGAAACTTTGAGTGTCAGTCCCCTTGTTCTTAATTCGGCATTGTGCATTTTGTATTAAATTCGGATGCAATTTCTGTGTTTCATAGTCAATAAGAAGGTCCAAGGTATACAGTTAACCTGAAGTGATGCATCGGAATCTAAAGCTGGATTCAAAGGAGAGGTTTAAATCAAAGAAAGTTAGAGTGTCAGTCCTCTTGTACTTAAGTCGGCATTGTGCCTTATGTATTAAATTCGGATGCAATTTCTGTGCTTCATCGTCAATAAGAAGGTCCAAGGTACACAGAAAACCTAAAGAGAAAGCATCGGAATCTAAAAATGAACTCATAGGAGCGTTTAAATCATAGAAAGTTGGAGTGTCAGTTCTCTTGTACTTAAGTCGGCATTGTGACTTTTGTATTAAAGTTGGATGCGATTTCTGTGTTTCGTCGTCAACAAGAAGGAAGAAGGGATATAGTAAACCTGAAGTGAAGTATCGGAATCTAAAACTGGACCCACAGGAGAGGTTCAAATCATAGAATGTTAGAGTGTCAGTCCTCTAGTACTTAAGTCGGCATTGTGCCTTTTGTATTTAATGAGGATGCAATTTCTGTGTTTCATCGTCAATAAGATGGTCCAAGGGATACAGTAAACCTGAAGTGCAGCATCGGAATCTAAAACTGGACTCACACGAGAGGTTCAAATCACAGAAAGTTAGGTTGACAGTCCTCTTGTACTTAAGTCGGCATTGTGCCTTTTGAATTACATTCGGATGCAATTTCTGTGTTTCATCGTCAATAGGAAGGTCCAACTGATACAGTAAACCTGATGTGAAGCATCGGTATATAAAACTATACTCGCAGGAGAGGGTCAAATCATAGGAAGTTAGAGTGTCAGTCCTCTTGTACTTAAGTCGGCATTGTGCCTTTTGTATTAAATTCGGATGCAATTTCTGTGCTTCATCGTCAATAAGATGGTCCAAGGTATACAGTAAACCTAAAGTGAAGCATCGGAATCTAAAGCTGGACCCACAGGAGAGGTTCAAATCATAGAATGTTAGAGTGTCAGTCCTCTAGTACTTAAGTCGGCATTGTGCCTTTTGTATTTAATTAGGATGCAATTTCTGGGTTTCATCGTCAATAAGAAGGTCCAAGGTTTACAGGAAACCTGAAGTGAAGCATTGGAATCTAAAACTGGACTCACAGGAGAGGTTCAAATCATAGAAAGTTAGAGTGCCAGTTCTCTTGTACTTAAGTCGGCATTGTGCCTTTTGTATTAAATTCGGATGCAATTTCTATGCTTCATCGTCAATAAGAAAGTCCAAGGGATACAGTAAACCTGAAGTGAAGCATCGGAATCTAAAACTGTACTGACAGAAGAGGTTCAAATCATAGATAGTTAGAGTGCCAGTCCTCTTGTACTTAAGTCGGCATTGTGCCTATGGTATTAAATTCGGATGCAATTTCGGTCTTTCATCGTCAATAAGAATGTAAAAGGTATACAGGAAACCTAAAGTGAAGCATCGGAATCTAAAACTGGACTCACAGGAGCGCATAAAGACATAGAAAATTAGAGTGTCATTCCTCTTGTACTTACGTCAGCATTGTGCCTTTTACATTAAATTCGGATGCAATTTCTGTGTTTCATCGTCAATAAGAAGGTCCAAGGTTTACAGGAAACCTGAAGCGAAGCATTGGAATCTAAAACTGGACTCACAGGAGAGGTTCAAATCATAGAAAGTTAGAGTGCCAGTTCTCTTGTACTTAAGTCGGCATTGTGCCTTTTGTATTAAATTTGGATGCAATTTCTGTGCTTCATCGTCAATAAGAATGTTCAAGGAATACAGGTAACCTGAAGTGAAGCATCGGAATCTCAAACTGGACTCACAGGAGCGGTTAAATCATAGAAAGTTATAGTGTCAGTCCTCTTGTACTTAAGTCGGCATTGTGACTTTTGTATTCAACTCGGATGCAATTTTTGTGTTTCATCGTCAATAAGAAGGTCCAAGGTATGCAGTGAACCTGAAGTGAAGCAACGGAATCTATAACTGGTCTCACAGGAGAGGTTTAAATCATAGAAAGATAGAGTGTCAGTCCTCTTGTACTTAAGTCGGCATTGTGCCTTTTGTATTAAATTCGGATGCAATTTCAGTGTTTCATCGTCAATAAGAAGGTCCAAGGGATACAGTAAACCTGAAGTGAAGCATCGGAATCCCTACTGGACTCACAGGAGAGAATCAAATCATAGAACGTTAGAGTGTCAGTCCTCTTTTACTTAAGTCGGCATTGTGCCTTTTGTATTAAATTCGGGTGCAATTTCTGTGTTTCATAGTCAATAAGAATGTCCAAGGTATACAGTAAACCTGAAGTGAAGCATCGGAATCGGCAACTCAACTCGCAGGAGAGGTTTAAATGGCTCTGAGCACTATGGGACTCAACTGCTGTGGTCATAAGTCCCCTAGAACTTAGAACTACTTAAACCTAACTAACCTAAGGACAGCACACAACACCCAGCCATCACGAGGCAGAGAAAATCGATGACCCCGCCGGGAATCGAACCCGGGAACCCGGGTGTGGGAAGCGAGGACGCTACCGCACGACCACGAAATGCGGGCGAGGTTTAAATCATAGAAAGATAGAGTGTCAGTCCTCTTGTACTTAAGTCGGCATTGTGCCCACTGTATTACATTCGTATGCAATTTCTGTGTTTCATCGTCAATGAGAAGGTCCAAAGGGATACAGCAAACCTGAAGTGAAGCATCGGAATCTAAAACTGGACTCACAGGAGAGGTTCAAATCATAGAACGTTAGAGTGTCTTTCCTCTTGTACTTAAGTCGGCATTGTGCCTTTTGTATTAAATTCGGATGCAATTTCTGTGTTTCATCGTCAATAAGAAGGTCCAAGGTATGCTGTAAACATGAAGTGAAGCATCGGAATAAAAACTGGACTCACAGGAGAGGTTCAAATCATAGCAAGTTAGAGTGTCAGTCCTCTTGTACTTAAGTCGGCATTGTGCCTTTTGTATTAAATTCGGATGCAACTTCTGGGTTTCATCGTCAATAAGAAGTTCCAAGGTATACAGTATACCTGAAGTGAAGCATCGGAATCTAAAACTGGACTCACAGGAGAGGTTCAAATCATAGAACGTTAGAGTGTCTGTCCTCTTGTACTTAAGTCGGCATTGTGCGTTTTGTATTAAATTCGGATGCAATTTCTGTGTTTCATCGTCAATAAGAAGGTCCAAGGTATACAGTATACCTGAAGTGAAGCATCGGAATGTACAACTCATCTCACAGGAGAGGTTCAAATCATAGAAAGTTAGAGTGTCAGTCCTCTTGTACTTAAGTCGGCATTGTGCCTTTTGTATTAAATTCGGATGCAATTTCTGTGTTTCATCGTCAATAAGAAGGTCCAAGGCTATACAGTAAACATGAAGTGAAGCATCGGAATAAAAACTGGACTCACAGGAGAGGTTCAAATCATAGCAAGTTAGAGTGTCAGTCCTCTTGTACTTAAGTCGGCATTGTGCCTTTTGTATTAAATTCGGATGCAACTTCTGGGTTTCATCGTCAATAAGAAGGTCCAAGGTATACAGTATACCTGAAGTGAAGCATCGGAATCTAAAACTGGACTCACTGGAGAGGATCATATCATAGAACGTTAGAGTGTCAGTCCTCTTGTACTTAAGTCGGCATTTTGTCTTTTGTATTAAATTGGATGCATTTTCTGTGTTTCATCGTCAATAGGAATGACCAAGGTATACAGTAAACCAGAAGTGAAGCATCGGAATCTACAACTCAACTCACAGGAGAGGTTTAAATCATAGAAAGTTAGAGTGTCAGACCTCTTGTACTGAAGTCTGCATTGTGCCTTTTGTATTACATTCGGATGCAATTTCTGTGTTTCATCGTCAATAAGATGGTCCAAGTGGTACAGTAAACCTGAAGTGAAGCATCGGAAACTATAACTAGACTCACAGGAGAGGTTCAAATCATAGAAAGTTAGAGTGTCAGTCCTATTGTGCTTAAGTCGACATTGTGCCTTTTGTATTAAATTCGGATGCAATTTCTGAAATTCATCGTCAATAAGAAGGTCCAAGGTTTACAGTAAACCTGAAGTGAAGCATCGAAATCTAAAACTCATCTCACACGAGAGGTTCAAATCATAGAGAGTTAGAGTGTCAGTCCTCTTGTACTTAAGTCGGCATTGTGCCCACTGTATTACATTCGTATGCAATTTCTGTGTTTCATCGTCAATGAGAAGGTCCAAAGGGATACAGCAAACCTGAAGTGAAGCATCGGAATCTAAAACTGGACTCACAGGAGAGGTTCAAATCATAGAACGTTAGAGTGTCTGTCCTCTTGTACTTAAGTTGGCATTGTGCCTTTTGTATTAAATTCGGATGCAATTTCTGTGTTTCATCGTCAATAAGAAGGTCCAAGGTATACAGTATACCTGAAGTGAAGCATCGGAATCTACAACTCATCTCACAGGAGAGGATCAAATCATATAAAGTTGGAGTGTCAGTCCTCTTGTACTTAAGTCGGCATTGTGCCTTTTGTATTAAATTCGGATGCAATTTCTGTGTTTCATCGTCAAAAAGAAGGTCCAAGGTATACAGCAAAACTGAAGTGAAGCATTGGAATGTAAAACTGGATTAACAGGAGAGGTTTAAATCATAGAAAGTTAGAGGGGTTCAAATCATAGAAAGTTAGAGGGTCTGTCCTCTTGTACTTACGTCGGCATTGTGCCTTCTGTATTAAATTCGGATGCAATTTCTGTGTTTCATCGTGAATGATAAGGTCCAAAGGGATACAGCAAACCTGAAGTGAAGCATCGGAATCTAAAACTGGACTCACAGGAGAGGTTCAAATCATAGAACGTTAGAGTGTCTTTCCTCTTGTACTTAAGTCGGCATTGTGACTTTTGTATTAAATTCGGATGCAATTTCTGTGTTTCATCGTCAATAAGAAGGTCCAAGGTATACAGTAAACATGAAGTGAAGCATCGGAATAAAAACTGGACTCACAGGAGAGGTTCAAATCATACAAGTTAGAGTGTCAGTCCTCTTGTACTTAAGTCGGCATTGTGCCTTTTGTATTAAATTCGGATGCAACTTCTGGGTTTCATCGTCAATAAGAAGGTCCAAGGTATACAGTATACCTGTAGTGAAGCATCGGAATCTAAAACTGGACTCACTGGAGAGGATCATATCATAGAACGTTAGAGTGTCAGTCCTCTTGTACTTAAGTCGGCATTTTGTCTTTTGTATTAAATTGGATGCATTTTCTGTGTTTCATCATCAATAAGAATGACCAAGGTATACAGTAAACCAGAAGTGAAGCATCGGAATCTACAACTCAACTCACAGGAGAGGTTTAAATCATAGAAAGTTAGAGTGTCAGACCTCTTGTACTTAAGTCTGCATTGTGCCTTTTGTATTACATTCGGATGCAATTTCTGTGTTTCATCGTCAATAAGATGGTCCAAGTGGTACAGTAGACCTGAAGTGAAGCATCGGAAACTATAACTAGACTCACAGGAGAGGTTCAAATCATAGAAAGTTAGAGTGTCAGTTCTATTGTACTTAAGTCGACATTGTGCCTTTTGTATTAAATTCGGATGCAATTTCTGAAATTCATCGTCAATAAGAAGGTCGAAGGTTTACAGTAAACCTGAAGTGAAGCATCGAAATCTAAAACTCAACTCACAGGAGAGGTTCAAATCATAGAGAGTTAGAGTGTCAGTCCTCTTGTACTTAAATCGGCATTGTGCCCACTGTATTACATTCGTATGCAATTTCTGTGTTTCATCGTCAATGAGAAGGTCCAAAGGGATACAGCAAACCTGAAGTGAAGCATCGGAATCTAAAACTGGACTCACAGGAGAGGTTCAAATCATAGAACGTTAGAGTGTCTGTCCTCTTGTACTTAAGTCGGCATTGTGCCTTTTGTACTACATTCGGATGCAATTTATGTGTTTCATCGTCAATAAGAAGGTCCAAGGTATACAGTATACCTGAAGTGAAGCATCGGAATCTACAACTCATCTCACAGGAGAGGTTCAAATCATAGAAAGTTAGAGTGTCAGTCCTCTTGTACTTAAGTCGGCATTGTGCCTTTTGTATTAAATTCGCATGCAATTTCTGTGTTTCATCGTCAAAAAGAAGGTCCAAGGTATACAGCAAAACTGAAGTGAAGCATTGGAATGTAAAACTGGATTAACAGGAGAGGTTTAAATCATAGAAAGTTAGAGGGGTTCAAATCATAGAAAGTTAGAGGGTCTGTCCTCTTGTACTTAAGTCGGCATTGTGCCTTCTGTATTAAATTCGGATGCAATTTCTGTGTTTCATCGTGAATGATAAGGTCCAAAGGGATACAGCAAACCTGAAGTGAAGCATCGGAATCTAAAACTGGACTCACAGGAGAGGTTCAAATCATAGAACGTTAGAGTGTCTTTCCTCTTGTACTTAAGTCGGCATTGTGCCTTTTGTATTAAATTCGGATGCAATTTCTGTGTTTCATCGTCAATAAGAAGGTCCAAGGTATACAGTAAACATGAAGTGAAGCATCGGAATAAAAACTGGACTCACAGGAGAGGTTCAAATCATAGCAAGTTAGAGTGTCAGTCCTCTTGTACTTAAGTCGGCATTGTGCCATTTGTATTAAATTCGGATGCAACTTCTGGGTTTCATCGTCAATAAGAAGGTCCAAGGTATACAGTGTACCTGAAGTGAAGCATCGGAATCTAAAACTGGACTCACTGGAGAGGATCATATCATAGAACGTTAGAGTGTCAGTCCTCTTGTACTTAAGTCGGCATTTTGTCTCTTGTATTAAATTGGATGCATTTTCTGCGTTTCATCGTCAATAAGAATGACCAAGGTATACAGTAAACCAGAAGTGAAGCATCGGAATCTACAACTGAACACACAGGAGAGGTTTAAATCATAGAAAGTTAGAGTGTCAGACCTCCTGTACTTAAGTCTGCATTGTGCCTTTTGTATTACATTCGGATGCAATTTCTGTGTTCCATCGTCAATAAGATGGTCCAAGTGGTACAGTAAACCTGAAGTGAAGCATCGGAAACTATAACTAGACTCACAGGAGAGGTTCAAATCATAGAAAGTTAGAGTGTCAGTCCTATAGTACTTAAGTCGGCATTGTGCCTTTTGTATTAAATTCGGATGCAATTTCTGTGTTTCATCGTCAATAAGAAGGTCCAAGGTATACAGCAAACCTGAAGTGAAACATCGGAATCCAAAACTGGATTCACAGGAGATGTTAAAATCGTAGAAAGTTAGAGGGGTTCAAATCATAGAAAGTTAGAGGGTCTGTCCACTTGTACTTAAGTCGCCATTGTGCCTTTTGTATTAAATTCGGATGCAATTTCTGAGTTTCATCGTCAATAAGAAGGTCCAAGGTTTACAGTAAATCTGAAGTGAAGCATCGAAATCTAAAACTCAACTCACAGGAGAGGTTCAAATCATAGAAAGTTAGAGTGTCAGTCCTCTTGTACTTAAGTCGGCATTGTGCCTTCTGTATTAAATTCGGATGCAATTTCTGTGTTTCATCGTCATTGAGAAGGTCCAAAGGGATACAGCAAACCTGAAGTGAAGCATCGGAATCTAAAACTGGACTCACAGGAGAGGTTCAAATCATAGAACGTTAGAGTGTCAGTCCTCTTGTACTTAAGTCGGCATTGTGCCTTTTGTATTAAATTCGGATGCAATTTCTGTGATTCATCGTCAATAAACAGGTCCAAGGGATACAGTAAATCTGAAGTGAAGCATCGGAATCTAAAACTGGACTCTCAGGAGAGGTTCAAATAATAGAATGTTTGAGTGTCTGTTCTCTTTTACTTAAGTCGGCATTGTGCCTTTTGTATTAAATTCGGATGCAATTTCTGTGTTTCATCATCAATAAGAAGGTCCAAGGGATACAGTAAACCTGAAGTGAAGCAACGGAATCTAAAACTGGACGCACAGGAGAGGTTCAAATCATAGAAAGTAAGAGCGTCAGTCCTCTTGTACTTAAGTCGGCATTGTGCCTTTTGTATTAAATTCGGATGCCATTTCTGTGTTTCATCGTCAATACGAAGGTCCAAGGTACACAGTAAACCTGAAGTGAAGCATCGGAATCAAAAACTGGACTCACAGGAGAGGTTCAAATCATAGAAAGTTAGAGTGTCAGTCCTCTTGTACTTAAGTCGGCATAGTGCCTTTTGTTTTAAATTCGGATGGAATTTCTGTGTTTCATCGTCAATAAGAAGGTCCAAGGTATACAGTAAACATGAAGTGAAGCATCTGAATCAAAAACTGGACTCACAGGAGAGGTTCAAATCATAGAAAGTTAGAGTGTCAGTCCTCTTGTACTTAAGTCGGCATTGTGCCTTTTGTACTAAGTTCGGATGCAACTTCTGTGTTTCATCGTCAATAAGAAGGTCCAAGGTATGCAGTATACCTGAAGTGAAGCATCGGAATCTACAACTCATCTCACAGGAGAGGTTCAAATCATAGAAAGTTAGAGTGTCAGTCCTCTTGTACTTAAGTCGGCATTGTGCCTTTTGTATTAAATTGGGATGCAATTTCTGTGTTTCATCGTCAAAAAGAAGGTCCAAGGTATACAGCAAAACTGAAGTGAAGCATTGGAATCTAAAACTGGATTCACAGGAGAGGTTTAAATCATAGAAAGTTACAGTGTCAGGTCTCTTGTACGAGGGTCGGTCAAAAAGTAATGCCACCCCTTTTGTTTCTACTTAAAGAAATTAAGTTAAGTGAAAAATTTGAATTTGGCGCCATTCCTCAAACCTTCTTCTGCAATCCACTGCAGTAGTAACTTTCTGTGTCAACAGGTGGCAGCACAGCAGAAGTTTGTAAGATGGCCGACATCGATGTTCGTTTGAGACGGCGTTGTGTGATTGAATTCTTGAATGCAGAAGGTGAAACGCCCATACGCATTCATGAAAGACTGAAGAAGGTGTATGGTGTTGTGACAGTGGATGTCAGCACTGTTAGACGATGGGTTCGTCGTTGTAAGGAAGCTGAAGGGCTAACACCGTTGACTGACGGAAAGCGGAGCGGCAGGCCGGTGAGTGCAGTGACTCCACACAACATTCAGCAAGTTGATGACATCATTCGTGGTGACCGTCGGGTGACTGCAGATGAAGTGTGTCGCATTATTTCTCTTAGTAAAGGCAGTGTGATCACGATTATTAAACAATTGGGGTACTCAAAAGTTTGTGCACGGTGGGTTCCAAGAAAGTTAACCGATCAGAATAAAGAGGCAAGGAAAACAATAACCTCCCAACACTTGCAGCGCTTCCGTTTGGAGAGAGATGAGATTCTGAAAAAAATTGTGACCGGGGACGAAACATGGGTGCATTTTTTTGAACCCGAATCAAAGAGGCAGTCAATGGAGTGGCGTCACACAAGCTCGCCGAGGAAGAAAAAATTCAAAACTGTGCGATCGGCAGGGAAAGTTATGGCAACAGTTTTCTGGGATACAGAGGGTGTGATTCTGGTTGATTTTTTGGAGCAGGGATGCACAATAAATTCTGTTCAATACGTCACAACGCTCAACAAACTTAAAGCACGTCTTCAGCGAGTTCGCCCAACAAAATCAATGGCATTGGAATCTAAAACTGGATTCACAGGAGAGGTTTAAATCATAGAAAAATAGAGTGTCAGTCCTCTTGGACTTAAGTCGGCATTGTGCCTTTTTTATTAAAGTCGGATGCAATTTCTGTGTTTCATCGTCAATAAGAAGGTCCAAGGTATACAGTAAACCTGAAGTGATGCATCGGTATCTAAAACTGGACGCACAGGAGAGGTTCATATCATAGAAAGTTAGAGTGTCAGTCCTCTTGTACTTAAGTCGGCATTGTGCCTTTTGTATTAAATTCGGATGTAATTTCTGTGTTTCATCGTCAATAAGAAGGTCGAAGGTATACAGTAAAACCTGAAGTGAAGCATCGGAATCTAGAACTGGACTCACAGGACAGGTTCAAATCATAGAAAGTTAGAGTGTCAGTCCTCTTGTACTTAAGTCGGCATTGTGACTTTTGTATTAAATTCGGATGCAATTTCTGTCCTTCATCGTCAATAAGAAAGTCCAAGGGATACAGTAAACCTGAAGTTAAGCATCGGAATCTAAAACTGGACTCACAGGAGAGGTTCAAATCATAGAACGTTAGAGTGTCAGACCTCTTGTACTTAAGTCGGCATTGTGACTTTTGTATTAAATTCGGGTGCAATTTCTGTGTCTCATCGTCAATAAGAATGTCCAAGGTATACAGTAAACCTGAAGTGAAGCATCGGAATCTGCAACTCAACTCGTAGGAGAGGTACAAATCATAGTAAGTTAGAGTGTCAGTCCTCTTGTACTTAAGTCGGCATTGTGCCTTTTGTATTAAATTCGGATGTAGTTTCTGTGTTTCATCGATTATAAGAAGGTCCAAGGTATACAGCAAACTTGTAGTGAAACATCGGAATCCAAAACTGGATTCACAGGAGAGGTTTAAATCATAGAAAGTTAGAGTGTCAGTCCTCTTGTACTAAAGTTGGCATTGTGCCTTTTGTATTAAATTCGGATGCAATTTCTGTATTTCATCGTCAATAAGAAGGTCCAAGGGATACAGTAAACCTGAAGTAAAGCATTGGAATCTAAATCTGGACTCACAGGAGAGGTTCAAATCATAGAAAGTTAGAGTGTCAGTCCACTTGTACTTAAGTCGGCATTTTGCCTTTTGTATTAAATTGGGATGCAATTTCTGTATTTCATCGTCAAAAGAAGGTCCAAGGTATAATATAATTAACCTGAGGTGAAGCGTCGGAATGTAAAACTGGGCTCACAGGAAAGGTTTAAATCATAGAAAGTTAGAGTGTCAGTCCTCTTGTACTAAAGTTGGCTTTGTGCCTTTTGTATTAAATTCGGATGCAATTTCTGTATTTCATCGTCAATAAGAAGGTCCAAGGTATACAGTACACCTGAAGTGAAGCGTCGGATTCTATAACTGGACCCACAGGAGAGGTTCAAATCATAGAATGTTAGAGTGTCAGTCCTCTTAAACTTAAGTCGGATTGTGCCTTTTGTATTAAATTCGGATGCAATTTCTGGGTTTCGTCGTCAATAAGAAGAACCGAGGGATAAAGTAAATGTGAAGTGATGCATCGAAATCTACAACTCAGCTCACAGGACAGGTTCAAATCATAGAAAGATAGAGTGTCAGCCCCCTTGTACTTAAGTCGGCATTGTGCATTTTGTATTAAATTCGGATGCAATTTCTGTGTTTCATCGTCGATAAGAACGTCCAAGGTTTACAGTAAACCTGAAGTGAAGCATCGAAATACAAAACTCAACTCACAGGAGAGGTTCAAATCATAGAAAGTTAGAGTGTCAGTCCTCTTGTACTTAAGTCGGCATTGTGCCTTTTGTATTAAATTCGGATGCAATTTCTGTGTTTCATCGTCAGTAAGAAAGTCCAAGGGATACAGTAAACCTGAACTAAAGCATCGGAATCTAAAACTGGACTCACAGGAGAGGTTCAAATCATTGAAAATTAGAGTGTCAGTCCTCTTGTACTTAAGTCGGCATTGTGCCTTTTGTATTCAATTCGGTTGCAATTTCTGTGTTTCATCGTCAATTAGAAGGTCCAAGGAATACAGTAAACCTGAAGTGAAGCATCGGAATCTAAAATTGGACTCACAGGAGAGGTTCAAATCATAGAAAGTTAGAGTGTCAGTCCTCTTGTACTTAAGTCGGCATTGTGCCATTTGTATTAAATTCGGATGCAATTTCTGTGTTTCATCGTCAATAGGAAGTTCCAAGGTATACAGTTAACCTAAAGTGAAGCATCGCAATCTAAAACTGGACTCACAGGAGAGGTTTAAATCATAGAAAATTAGAGTGTCAGTCCTCTTGTACTGAAGTCGGCATTGTGCATTTTGTACTAAATTTGGATGCAATTTCTGTGTTTCATCGTCAATAAGAAGGTCCAGGGGATAAAGTAAACCAGAAGTGCAGCATCGGAATCTAAAACTGGACTCACAGGAGAGGTTCAAATCATAGAAAGTTAGAGCGTCAGTCCTCTTGTACTTAAGCCGGCATTGTGCCTTTTGTATTAAATTCGGATGCAATTTCTGTGTTTCATCGTCAATTAGAAGGTCTAAGGTATACAGTAAACATGAAGTGAAGCATCGGAATCTAAAACTGGAATCACAGGTGAGGTTCAAATCATAGAACGTTAGAGTGTCAGTCCTTTTGTACTTAAGTCGGCATTGTGACTTTTGTATTAAATTCGGATGCAATTTCTGTGCTTCATCGTCAATAAGATGGTCCAAGGGATACAGCAAACCTCAAGTGAAGCATCGGAATCTAATACTGGACTCACAGGAGAGGTTCAATTCATAGAAAGTTAGAGTGTCAGTCCTGTTGTACTTAAGTCGGCATTGTGCCTTTTGTATTAAATTCGGATGCAATACCTGTGTTTCATCGTCAACAAGAAGGTCCAAGGTATACAGTGAACCTGAAGTGATGCATCGGAATCTAAAACTGGTCTCACAGGAGAGGTTCAAATCATAGAGAGCTAGAGTGTCAGTCCTCTTGTACTTATGTCGGCATTGTGCCTTTTGTATTAAATGCGAATGCAATTTCTATGTTTCATCGTCAATAAGAAGGCCCAAGGGATAGAGTAAAGCTGAAGTGAAGCATCGGAATCTAAAACTGGACTCACAGGAGAAGTTCAAATCATAGAAAGTTAGAGTATCAGTCCTCTTGTAATTAAGTCGGCATTGTTTTTTTTTGTATTAAATTCGGATGCAATGTCTGTGCTTCATCGTCAATAAGAAGGTCCAAGGGATACGGTAAACCTAAAGTGAAGCATCGGAATCTAAAACTGGACTCACAGGAGATGTTCAAATCATAGAAAGTAAGAGTGTCAGTCGTCTTGTACTTAAGTCGGCATTGTGCCTTTTGTATTAAATTCGGATGCAATTTCTGTGTTTCATCGTCAATAAGAAGGTCCAAGGGATGCAGCAAACCTGAAGTGAATCATCGGAATCTAAGACCCAACTCACAGGAGGGGTTCAAATCAAAGAAAGTTAGAGTGTCTGTCCTCTTGTACTTAAGACGGCAGTGTTCTTTTGGTATTAAATTCCGATGCAATTTCTAAGTTTCATCGTGAATAAGAAGGTCCAAGGGATACAGTAAACCTGAAGTGAAGCTTCGGAATCTAAAACTGGACTCACAGGAGAGGTTTACATCAAAGAAAGTTAGAGTGTCTGTCCTCTTGTACTTAAGTCGGAATTGTGCCTTTTGTATTAAATTCGGATGCAATTTCTGTGTTTCATCGTCAATAAGAAGGTCCAAGGGATACAGTAAAGCTGAAGTGAAGCATCGGAATCTAAAACTAGACTCACAGGAGAGGTTTAAATCAGAGAAAGTTAGAGTGTCTGTCCTCTTGTACTTAAGTCGGCATTGTGCCTTTTGTATTAAATTCGGATGCAATATCTGTATTTCATCGTCAATAAGAAGGTTTAAGGTATACAGTAAACCTGCAGTGAAGCATCGGAAACTTAAACTGGACTCACAGGAGAGGTTCACATCATAGAAAGTTAGAGTGTCAGTCCTCTTGTACTTAAGTCGTCATTGTGCCTATTGTATTAAATTGGGATGCAATTTCTGTGTTTCATCGTCAATAAGAAGGTCTTAGGTATACTGTAAACCTGAAGTGAAGATTGGAATCTAAAACTGTACTCACAGGAGAGGTTCCAATCATAGAAAGTTAGAGTGTCAGTCCTCTCGTACTTAAGTCTGCATTGTTCCTTTTGTATTAAATTCGGATGCAATTTCTGTGTTTCATCGTCAATAAGATGGACCAAGGTATACAGTAAACCTGAAGTGACGCATCGGAATCTAAAACTGGACTCACAGGAGAGGTTCAAATCATAGAAAGTTAAAGTGTCAGTCCTCTAATACTTACGTCGCCATTGTGCCTTTGTATTAAATTCGGATGCAATTTCTGTGTTTCATCGTCAATAAGAAGGTCCAAGGTATACAGTAAACCAGAAGTGAAGCATCGGAATGTAAAACTGGACTCACAGGAGAAGTTTAAAACAAATAAAGTTAGAGTGTCTGTCCTCTTGTACTTAATTCGGCATTGTGATTTTTGTATTAAATTCGGATGCAATTTCTCTGTTTCATCGTCAATAAGAGGGTCCAAGGGATACAGTAAACCTGAACTGAAGCATCGGAATCTAAAACTGGCCTCACAGGAGAGGTTTAAATCAAAGAAAGTTAGAGTGTCTGTCCTCCTGTACTTAAGTCGGGATAGTGCCTTTTGTATTAAATTCGGATGCAATTTCTCTGTTTCATCGCAATAAGAAGGTCCAAGGTATACAGTAAACCTGATGTGAAGCATCGGAATCTACAACTGGACTCACGGGAGAGGTTCGAATCATAGACAGTTAGAGTGTCAGTCCTCTTGTACTTAAGTCGGCATTGTGCCTTTTGTATTAAATTCGGATGCAATTTCTCTGTTTCATCGTCAATAAGAAGGTCCAAGGTATACAGTAAACCTGATGTGAAGCATCGGAATCTAAAACTGGACTCACAGGAGAGGTTCAAATCATAGACAGTTAGAGTGTCAGTCCTCTTGTACTTAAGTCGGCATTGTGTCTTTTGTATTAAATTCGGATGCTATTTCTGTGTTTCATCGTCAATAAGAAAATCTTAGGTATACTGTAAACCTGAAGTGAAGAATGGAAACTAAAACTGGACTCACAGGAGAGGTTCCAATCATAGACAGTTAGAGTGTCAGTCCTCTTGTACATAAGTCGACATTATGCATTCTGTATTAAATTCGGATGCAATTTCTGTGTTTCATCGTCAATAAGATAGTCTTAAGTATACGGTAAACCTGAAAAGAAGCATCGGAATCTAAAACTGGACTCACAGGAGATTTTTCTAATCATTGAAAATTAGAGTGTCAGTCCTCTTGTACTTAAGTCGGCATTGTGCCTTTTTTATTAAATTCGGATGCAATTTCTGTGTTTCAAAGTCAATAAGTAGGTTTAAGGTATACAGTAAACCTGAAGTGAAGCATCGGAATCTAAAGCTAAACTCACAGGAGAGAATCAAATCATAGACAGTTACAGTGTCAGACCTCTTGTACTTAAGTCGGTATTGTGCCTTTTGTATTAAATTCGGATGCAATTTCTGTGTTTCATCGTCAATAAGAAGGTCTTACGTATACTGTAAACCTGAAGTGAAGATTGGAATCTAAAACTGGACTCACAGGAGAGGTTCCAATCAAAGACAGTGAGAGTGTCAGTCCTCTTGTACTTAAGTCGGCATTGTGCCTTTTGTACTAAAGTCGGATGCAATTTCTATGATTCATCGGCAATAAGAATGTCCAAGGGATACAGTAAACTGGAAGTGAAGCATCGGAAACTAATACTGGACTCACAGGAGAGGTTTAAATCAAAGAAAGTTAGAGTGTCTGTCCTCTTGTACTTAGTCGGCATTGTTCCATTTGTATTAAATTCGAATGCAATTTCTGTGTTTCATCATCAATAAGAAGGTCCAAGGTATACAGTAAACCTGAAGTGAAGCATTGGAATCTAAAACTCAACTCACAGGAGAGGTTCAAATCATAGAAAGTTATAGTGTCAGTCCTCTTGTACTTAAGTCGGCATTGTGCCTTTTGTATTAATTTCGGATGGAATTTCTGTATTTCATCGTCAATAAGAAGTCCAAGGTATACGGTCAATCTGAAGTAAAGCTTCGGAATCTAAAACTGAACTCACAGGAGAGGTTCCAATCATAGACTGTTAGAGTGTCAGTCCTCTTGTACTTAAGTCGGCATTGTGCCTTTTGTATTAAAGTCGGATGCAATTTCTATGATTCATCGTCAATAAGAAGGTCCAAGGGATACAGTAAACCGGAAGTGAAATATCGGAATCTAAAACTCAACTCACGGGAGAGGCTCAAATCATAGAAAGTTATAGTGTCAGTCCTCTTTAACTTAAGTCGGCATTGTGCCTTTTGTATTAAATTCGGATGCAATTTCTGTGTTTCGACGTCAATAAGAAGGTCAAAGGTCTACAGTAAACCTGAAGTGAAGCATCGGAATCTAAAACTGGATCACAGGAGAGTTCAAATCATATAAAGTCAGAGTGTCAGTCCTCTTGTACTTAAGTCTGCATTGTGCCATTTGTATTAATTTCGGATGGAATATCTGTATTTCATCGTCAATAAGAAGGTCCAAGGTATACAGTAAATCTGAAGTGACGCATCGGAATCTAAAACTGGACTCACAGGAGAGGTTTAATTCAACGAAAGTTAAAGTGTCCGTCCTCTTGTACTTAAGTCGGCATTGTGCCTTTTGTATTAAATTCGGATGCAATTTCTGTGTTTCAAAGTCAATAAGTAGGTTTAAGGTATACAGTAAACCTGAAGTGAAGCATCGGAATCTAAAGCTAAACTCACAGGAGAGGTTCAAATCATAGACAGTTAGAGTGTCAGACCTCTTGTACTTAAGTCGGTATTGTGCCTTTTGTATTAAATTCGGATGCAATTTCTGTGTTTCATCGTCAATTAAAAGGTCTTACGTATACTGTAAACCTGAAGTGAAGATTGGAATCAAAAACTGGACTCACAGGAGAGGTTCCAATCAAAGACAGTGAGAGTGTCAGTCCTCTTGTACTTAAGTCGGCATTGTGCCTTTTGTATTAAAGTCGGATGCAATTTCTATGATTCATCGGCAATAAGAATGTCCAAGGGATACAGTAAACTGGAAGTGAAGCATCGGAAACTACTGCTGGACTCACAGGAGAGGTTTAGATCAAAGAAAGTTAGAGTGTCTGTCCTCTTGTACTTAGTCGGCATTGTGCCATTTGTATTAAATTCGAATGCAATTTCTGTGTTTCATCGTCAATAAGAAGGTCCAAGGTATATAGTAACCCTGAAGTGAAGCATCGGAATCTGCAACTGGACCCATAGGAGAAGTTCAAATCATACAAAGTTAGAGTGTCAGTCCTCTTGTACTTTAGTCGACATTATGCATTTTGTATTAAATTCGGATGCAATTTCTGTGTTTCATCGTCAATTAGAAGGTCCAAGCAATACAGTAAACCTGAAGTGAAACATCGGAATCTAAAACTGGACTGACAGGAGTGGTTTAAATCAAAGAAACTTAGATTGTCCGTCCTCTTGTACTAAAGTCGGCATTGTGCCTTTTGTATTAAATTCGGATGCAATTTCTGTGTTTTATCGTCATTATGAAGGTCCAAAGGATACAGTATACCTGAAGTGAAGCATCGGATCTAAAACTGGACTCACAGGAGAGGTTCAAATCATAGAAAGTTAAAGTGTCAGTCCTGTTATACTTAATTTCGGATGGAATTTCTGTATTTCATCATCAATAAGAAGGTCCAAGGTATACAGTACATCTGAAGTAATGCTTCGGAATCTAAAACTGGACTCACAGGAGAGGTACAAATCATAGAAAGTGAGAGTGTCAGTCCACTTGAACTTAAGTCCGCATTGTGCCTTTTGTATTAAATTCGGATGTAATTTCTGAGATTGATCATCAAAAAGAAGGTCCAAGGTATACAGTAAACCTGAAGTGAATCATCGGAATCTAAAAGTCAACTCACAGGAGAGGTTCAAATCATAGAAAGTTATAATGTCAGTCTTCTTGTACTTAAGTCGGCATTGTGCCTTTCGTATTAAATTCGGATGCAATATCTGTGTTTCATCGTCAATAAGAAGGTCCAAGGAATACAGTAAACCTGAAGTGAAGCATCGGAATCTAAAACTGGACTCACAGGAGAGGTTCAAATCATAGAAAGCTGAAGTGTCAGTCCTCTACTACTTACGTCGGCATTGTGAATTTGTATTAAGTTCGGATGCAATTTCTGTGTTTCATCGTCCATAAGGAGGTCCAAGTTATACAGTAAACCTGAAGTGAAGCATCGGAATCTAAAACTGGACTCACAGGAGAGGTTTAAATCAAAGAAAATTACAGTGTCTGTTCCCTTGTACTTAAGTCGGCATTGTGCCTTTTGTATTATATTCGGATGCAATTTCTGTGTTTCATCGTCAATAAGAAGGTCCAAGGGATACAGTAAACCTGAAGTGAAGCATCGGAATCTAAAACTGGACTCACAGGAGAGGTTCAAATCAAATAAAGTTAGAGTGTCTGTCCACTTGTACTTAGGTCGGCATTGTGCCTTTTGTATTAAATTCGGATGCAATTTCTGTGTTTCATCGTCAATAAGAAGGTCTTAGGTATACTGTAAACCTGAAGTGAAGCATCGGAATCTAAAACTGGACTCACAGGAGAGGTTCAAATCCTAGAAAGTTAGAGTGTCAGTCTTCTTGTACGTAGGTCGGCATTGTGCCTTTTGTATTAAATTCGGATGCAATTTCTGTGTTTCATCGTCAATAAGAAGGTCCAAGCAATGCAGTAAACCTGAAGTGAAGCATCGGATACTAAAACTGGACTCACAGGAGAGGTTTAAATCAAAGAAACTTAGAGTGTCCGTCCTCTTGTACTTATGTCGGCATTGTGCCTATTGTACTAAATTCGTATGCAATTTCTGTGTTTTATCGTCATTAAGAAGGTCCAAAGGATACAGTAAACCTGAAGTGAAGCATCGGAATCTAACACTGGAATCACAGGAGAGGTTCAAATCATAGAAAGTGAGAGTGTCAGTCCTCTTGTACTTAAGTCGGCATTGTGCCTTTTGTATTATATTCGGATGCAATTTCTCTGTTTCATCGTCAATAAGAAGGTCCAAGGTATACAGTAAACCTGAAGTGAAGCATCGGAATCTAAAACTGGACTCACAGGAGAGGTTCAAATCATAGAAAGTCAGAGTGTCAGTCCACTTGTACATGAGTCTGCATTGTGCCTTTTGTATTAAATTCGGATGCAATTTCTGTGTTTCATCGTCAATAAGATGGTCCAAGGTATACAGTAAACCTGAAGTGAAGCATCGGAATCTAAAACTGGACTCACAGGAGAGGTTCAAATCATAGAAAGTTAAAATGTCAGTCCTCTACAACTTACGTCGGCATTGTGCCTTTTCTATTAAATTCGGATGCAATTTCTGTGTTTCATCGTCAATAAGATGGTCCAAGGGATACAGCAAACCTGAGGGGAAGCATCGGAATCTAAAACTGGCCTCACAGGAGAGGTTTAAATCAAAGAAAGTTAGAGTGTCTGTCCTCTTGTACTGAAGTCGGCATTGTGCCTTTTGTATTAATTTCGGATGCAATTTCTGTGTTTCATCGTCAATAAGATGGTGCAAGGTATACAGTAAACCTGAAGTGAAGCATCGGAATCTACAACTGGACTCACAGGAGAGGTTCAAATTATAGAAAGTTAGGGTGTCAGTCCTCTTGTACTTAAGTCGGCATTGTGCCTTTTGTATTAATTCCGGATGCAATTTCTGTGTTTCATCGTCAATAAGAAGGTCCAAGGGATACAGTAAACCTGAAGTGAACCATCGGAATGTAAAACTGGACTCACAGGAGAGGTTCAAAACATAGAAAGTGAGAGTGTCAGTCCTCTTGTACTTGAGTCGGCATTGTGCCTTTTGTATTAAATTCGAATGTAATTTCTGTTTTTGATCATCAAAAAGAAGGTCCAAGGTATACAGTAAACCTGATGTGAATCATCGGATTCTAAAACTCAACTCACAGGAGAGGTTCAAATCATAGAATGTTATAGTGTTAGTCCTCATGTACTTATGTCAGCATTGTGCCTTTTGTATTAAATTCGGATGCAATTTCTGTGTTTCATCGTCAATAAGAAGGTCGAAGGGATACAGAAAACCTGAAGTGAAGCATCGGAATCCAAAACTGGACTCACAGGAGAAGTTTAAATGAAAGAAATTTAGAGTGCTGTCCTCTTTTACTTATGTCGGCATTATGCCTTTTGTATCAAATTCGGATGCAATTTCTGTGTTTCATCGTCAATAAGATGGTCCAAGGGATACAGTAAACCGGAAGTGAAGCATCGGAATCTAATACTGGACTCACAGGAGAGGTTTAAATCAAAGAGAGTTAGAATGTCTGTCCTCTTGTACTTAGTCGGCATTGTGCCATTTGTATTAAATTCGAATGCAATTTCCGTGTTTCATCGTCAATAAGAAGGTCGAAGGGATACAGTAAACCTGAAGTGAAGCATCGGAATCCAAAACTGGACTCACAGGAGAAGTTTAAATGAAAGAAATTTAGAGTGCCTGTCCTCTTGTACTTATGTGGGCATTATGCCTTTTGTATTAAATTCGGATCCAATTTCTGCCTTTGATCATCAATAAGAAGGTCCAAGGTATACAGTAAACCTGAAGTGCAGCATCGGAATCTAAAACTCAACTCACAGGAGAGGTTCAAATCATAGAAAGTTATAGTGTCAGTCCTATTGTACTTAAGTCGGCATTGTGCCTTTTGTATTAAATTCGGATGCAATTTCTGTGTTTCAACGTCAATAAGAAGGTCCAAGGTATACAGTAAACCAGAAGTGAAGCATCGGAATCTAAAACTGGACTCACAGGAATGGTTCAAATCATTGTAAGTTAGAGTGTCAGTCCTCTTATACTTAAGTCTGCATTGTGCCTTTTTTATTAATTTCGGATGGAATTTCTGTATTTCATCTTCAATAAGAAGGTCCATGGTATACAGTAAATCTGAAGTGAAGCTTCGGAATCTAAAACTGGACTAACAGGAGAGGTTCAAATCATAGAAATTGAGAGTGTCAGTCCAATTGTACTTAAGTCGGCATTGTGCCTTTTGTATTATATTCGAATGTAATTTCTTAGTTTGATCATCAAAAAGAAGGTCCAAGGTATACAGTAAACCTGAAGTGAATCATCGGAATCTAAAACTCAACTCACAGGAGAGGTTCAAATCATAGAAAGTTATAGTGTCAGTCCTTTTGTACTTAAGTCGGCATTGTGCCTTTTGTATTAAATTCGGGTGCCATTTCTGTGTTTCATCGTCAATAAGAAGGTCCAAGGGATACAGTAAACGTGAAGTGAAGCATCGGAATCTAAAACTGGACTCACAGGAGAGGTTCAAATCATAGAAAGTTGAAGTGTCAGTCCTCTACTACTTACGTCGGCATTGTCCCTTTTGTATTAAATTCGGATGCAATTTCTGTGTTTCATCGTCAATAAGAAGGTCCAAGGGATACAGTAAACCTGAAGTGAAGCATCGGAATCTAAAACTGGACTCACAGGAGAGGTTTAAATCAAATAAAGTTAGAGTGTCTGTCCTCCTGTACTTAAGTCGGCATTGTGCCTTTTGTATTAAATTCGGATGCAATTTCTGTGTTTCAACGTCAATAAGAAGGTTTAAGGTATACAGTAAACCTGAAGTGAAGCATCGAAACTAAAACTGGACTCACAGGAGAGGTTCAAATCATAGACAGTTAGAGTGTCAGTCCTCTTGTACTTAAGTCGGCATTGTGCATTTTTTATTAAATTCGAATGCAATTTCTGTGTTTCATCGTCAATAAGAAGGTCTTAGAAATACTGTAAACCTGAAGTGAAGATTGGAATCTAAAACTGGACTCACAGGAGAGGTTCCAATCATAGACAGTTAGAGTGTCAGTGCTCTTGTACTTAAGTCGGCATTGTGCCTTTTGTATTAAAGTCGGATGCAATTTCTATGATTCATCGTCAATAAGAAGGTCCAAGGGATACAGTAAACCGGAAGTGAAGCATCGGAATCTAAAACTCAATTCACAGGAGACGATCAAATCATAGAAAGTTATAGTGTCAGTCCTCTTGTACTTAAGTCGGCATTGTGCCTTTTGTATTTAATTCGGATGCAATTTCTGTATTTCAACGTCAATAAGAAGGTCCAAGGTATACAGTAAACCTGAAGTGAAGCATCGGAATCTAAAACTGGACTCACAGGAGAGGTTTAAATCAAAGAAAGCTAGAGTGTCTGTTCTCTTGTACTTAAGTCGGCATTGTGCCTTTTGTATTAAATTCGGATGCAATTTCTGTGTTTCATCGTCAATAAGAAGGTCCAAGGGATACAGTAAACCTGAAGTGAAGCATCGGAATCTAAAACTGGACTTACAGCAGAGGTCCAAATCATAGAAAGTCAGAGAGTCAGTCCTCTTATACTTAAGTCTGCATTGTGCCTTTTGTATTAATTTCGGATGGAATTTCTGTATTTCATCGTCAATAAGAAGGTCCAAGGTATACAGTAAATCTGAAGTGAAGCTTCGGAATCTAAAACTGGACTCACAGGAGAGGTTCAAATCATAGAAAGTGAGAGTGTCAGTCCACTTGTACTTAAGTCGGCATTGTGGTTTTGTATTAAATTCGGATGTAATTTCTGTGTTTGATCATCTAAAAGAAGGTCCAAGGTATACAGTAAACCTTAAGTGAAGCATCGGAATCTAAAACTGGACTCACAGGAGAGGTTCAAATCATAGAAAGTTGAAGTGTCAGTCCTCTGCTACTTACGTCGGCATTGTGCCTTTTGTATTAAATTCGGATGCAATTTCTGTGTTTCATCGCCAATGCGAAGGTCCAAGGTATACAGTAAACCTGAAGTGAAGCATCGGAATCTAAAACAGGACTCACAGGAGAGGTTTAAATCAAAGAAAGTTAAAGTGTCTGTCCTCTTGTACTTAAGTCGGCATTGTGCCTTTTGTATTAAATTCGGATGCAATTTCTGTGTTTCATCGTCAATAAGAAGGTCCAAGGGATACAGTAAACCTGAAGTAAAGCATCAGAATCTAAAACTGAACTCACAGGAGAGGTTTAAAGCAAAGATAGTTAGAGTGTCTGTCCTCTTGTACTTAAGTCGGCATTGTGCCTTTTGTATTAAATTCGGATGCAATTTCTGTGTTTCATCGTCTGTAAGAAGGTTTAAGGTATACAGTAAACCTGAAGTGAAGCATCGGAATCTAAAACTAAACTCACAGGAGAGGTTCAAATCATAGACAGTTAGAGTGTCAGTCCTCTTGTACTTAAGTCGGCATTGTGCCTTTTGTATTAAATTCGGATGCAATTAATTTGTTTCATCGTCAATAAGAAGGTCTTAGGTATACTTTAAACCTGAAGTGAATATTGGAATCTAAAACTGGACTCACAGGAGAGGTTCCAATCATAGACAGTTAGAGTGTCAGTCCACTTGTACTTAAGTCGGCATTGTGCCTTTTGTATTAAAGTCGGATGCAATTTCTATGATTCATCGGCAATAAGAATGTCCAAGGGATACAGTAAACTGGAAGTGAAGCATCGGAATCTAATACTGGACTCACAGGAGAGGTTTAAATCAAAGAAAGTTAGAGTGTCTGTCCTCTTGTACTTAGTCGGCATTGTGCTATTTGTATTAAATTCGAATGCAATTTCTGTGTTTCATCGTCAATAAGAAGGTCCAAGGTATACAGTAAACCTGAAGTGAAGCAACGGAATCTGAAACTGGACCCATTGGAGAAGTTCAAATCATAGAAAGTTAGAGTGTCAGTCCTCTTGTACTTAAGTCGACATTATGCATTTTGTATTAAATTCGAATGCAATTTCTGTGTTTCATCGTCAATAAGAAGGTCCAAGGGATACAGTAAACCTGAAGTGAAGCATCGGAATCTAAAACTGGACTCACGGGAGTGGTTTAAATCACAGGAAGTTAGAGTGTCTGTCCTCTTGCACTTAAGTCGGCATTGTGCCTTTTGTAATAAATTCGGATGCAATTTCTGTGTTTTATCGTCATTAAGAAGGTCCAAAGGATACAGTAAACCTGAAGTGAATCATCGGAATCTAAAACTGGAATCACAGGAGAGGTTCAAATCATAGAAAGTTAGAGTGTCAGTCCTCTTGTACTTAGGTCGGCATTGTGCCTTTTGTATTAAATTCGGATGCAATTTCTGTGTTTCATCGTCAATAAGAAGGTCCAAGCAATGCAGTAAACCTGAAGTGAAGCATCGGATACTAAAACTGGACTCACAGGAGAGGTTTAAATCAAAGAAACTTAAAGTGTCCGTCCTCTTGTACTTGTGTCGGCATTGTGCCTTTTGTATTAAATTCGTATGCAATTTCTGTGTTTTATCGTCATTAAGAAGGTCCAAATAATACTTTAAACCTGAAGTGAAGCATCGGAATCTAACACTGGAATCGCAGGAGAGGTTCAAATCATAGAAAGTGAGAGTGTCAGTCCTCTTGTACTTAAGTCGGCATTGTGCCTTTTGTATTATATTCGGATCCAGTTTCTGCGTTTGATCATCAATAAGAAGGTCCAAGGTATACAGTAAACCTGAAGTGAAGCATCGGAATCTAAAACTCAACTCACAGGAGAGGTTCAAATCATAGAAATTTATAGTGTCAGTCCTCTTGTACTTAAGACGGCATTGTGCCTTTTGTATTACATTCGGATGCAATTTCTGTGTTTCATCGTCAATAAGAAGGTTTAAGGTATACAGTAAACCTGAAGTGAAGCATCGAAACTAAAACTGGACTCACAGGAGAGGTTCAAATCATAGAAAGTTAGGGTGTCAGTCCTCTTGTACTTAAGTCGGCATTGTGCATTTTGTATTAAATTCGAATGCAATTTCTGTGTTTCATCGTCAATAAGAAGGTCTTAGAAATACTGTAAACCTGAAGTGAAGATTGGAATCTAAAACTGGACTCACAGGAGAGGTTCCAATCATAGACAGTTAGAGTGTCAGTCCTCTTGTACTTAAGTCGGCATTGTGCCTTTTGTATTAAAGTCGGATGCAATTTCTATGATTCATCGTCAATAAGAAGGTCCAAGGGATACAGTAAACCGGAAGTGAAGCATCGGAATCTAAAACTCAACTCACAGGAGACGTTCAAATCATAGAAAGTTATAGTGTCAGTCCTCTTGTACTTAAGTCGGCATTGTGCCTTTTGTATTTAATTCGGATGCAATTTCTGTGTTTCAACGTCAATAAGAAGGTCCAAGGTATACAGTAAACCTGAAGTGAAGCATCGGAATCTAAAACTGGACTCACTGGAGAGGTTTAAATCAAAGAAAGTTAGAGTGCCTGTTCTCTTGTACTTAAGTCGGCATTGTGCCTTTTGTATTAAATTCGGATGCAATTTCTGTGTTTCATCGTCAATAAGAAGGTCCAAGGGATACAGTAAACCTGAAGTGAAGCATCGGAATCTAAAACTGGACTCACAGGAGAGGTTTAAATCAAATAAAGTTAGAGTGTCTGTTCTCTTGTACTTAAGTCGGCATTGTGCTTTTTGTATTAAATTCGGATGCACTTTCTGTGTTTCAACGTCAATAAGAAGGTCCAAGGTATACAGTAAACCTGAAGTGAAGCATCGGAATCTAAAACTGGACTTACAGGAGAGGTCCAAATCATAGAAAGTCAGAGAGTCAGTCCTGTTATACTTAAGTCTGCATTGTGCCTTTTGTATTAATTTCGGATGGAATTTCTGTATTTCATCGTCAATAAGAAGGTCCAAGGTATACAGTAAATCTGAAGTGAAGCTTCGGAATCTAAAACTGGACTCACTGGAGAGGTTCAAATCATAGAAAGTGAGAGTGTCAGTCCACTTGTACTTAAGTCGGCATTGTGGTTTTGTATTAAATTCGGATGATATTTCTGTGTTTGATCATCTAAAAGAAGGTCCAAGGTATACAGTAAACCTTAAGTGAGGCATCGGAATCTAAAACTGGACTCACAGGAGAGGTTCAAATCATAGAAAGTTGAAGTGTCAGTCTTCTGCTACTTACGTCGGCATTGTGCCTTTTGTATTAAATTCGGGTGCAATTTCTGTGTTTCATCGCCAATACGAAGGTCCAAGGTATACAGTAAACCTGAAGTGAAGCATCGGAATCTAAAACAGGACTCACAGGAGAGGTTTAAATCAAAGAAAGTTAAAGTGTCTGTCCTCTTGTACTTAAGTCGGCATTGTGCCTTTTGTATTAAATTCGGATGCAATTTCTGTGTTTCATCGTCAATAAGAAGGTCCAAGGGATACAGTAAACCTGAAGTGAAGCATCGGAATCTAAAACTGAACTCACAGGAGAGGTTTAAAGCAAAGATAGTTAGAGTGTCTGTCCTCTTGTACTTAAGTCGGCATTGTGCCTTTTGTATTAAATTCGGATGCAATTTCTGTGTTTCATCGTCTGTAAGAAGGTTTAAGGTATACAGTAAACCTGAAGTGAAGCATAGAATCTAAAACTAAACTCACAGGAGAGGTTCAAATCATAGACAGTTAGAGTGTCAGTCCTCTTGTACTTAAGTCGGCATTGTGCCTTTTGTATTAAATTCGGATGCAATTAATGTGTTTCATCGTCAATAAGAAGGTCTTAGGTATACTTTAAACCTGAAGTGAAGATTGGAATCTAAAACTGGACTCACAGGAGAGGTTCCTATCACAGACAGTTAGAGTGTCAGTCCACTTGTACTTAAGTCGGTATTGTGCCTTTTGTATTAAAGTCGGATACAATTTCTATGATTCATCGGCAATAAGAATGTCCAAGGGATACAGTAAACTGGAAGTGAAGCATCGGAATCTAATACTGGACTCACAGGAGAGGTTTAAATCAAAGAAAGTTAGAGTGTCTGTCCTCTTGTACTTAGTCGGCATTGTGCAATTTGTATTAAATTCGAATGCAATTTCTGTGTTTCATCGTCAATAAGAAGGTCCAAGGTATACAGTCAACCTGAAGTGAAGCAACGGAATCTGAAACTGGACCCATTGGAGAAGTTCAAATCATAGAAAGTTAGAGTGTCAGTCCTCTTGTACTTAAGTCGACATTATGCATTTTGTATTAAATTCGGATGCAATTTCTGTGTTTCATCGTCAATAAGGTGGTCTTAGGTATACTGTAAACCTGAAGTGAAGCATCGGAATCTAAAACTGAACTCACAGGAGAGGTTTAAATCAAAGAAAGTTAGAGTGTCTGTTCTCTTGTACTTAAGTCGGCATTGTGCCTTTTGTATTAAATTCGGATGCAATTTCTGTGTTTCATCGTCAATAAGAAGGTCCAAGGGATACAGGAAACCTGAAGTGAAGCATCGGAATCTAAAACTGGACTCACAGGAGTGGTTTCAATCAAAGGAAGTTAGAGTGTCTGTCCTGTTGTACTTAAGTCGGCATTGTGCCTTTTGTATTAAATTCGGATGCAATTTCTGTGTTTCATCGTCAATAAGAAAGTCCAAGGTATACAGTAAACCTGAAGTGAAGCATCGGAATCAAAAACAGGACTCACAGGAGAGGTTTAAATCAAAGGAAATTTGAGTGTCTGTCCTCTTGCACTTAAGTCGGCATTGTGCCTTTTGTAATGAATTCGGATGCAATTTCTGTGTTTTATCGTCATTAAGAAGGTCCAAAGGATACAGTAAACCTGAAGTGAATCATCGGAATCTAAAACTGGAATCACAGGAGACGTTCAAATCATAGAAAGTGAGAGTGTCAGTCCTCTTGTACTGAAGTCGGCATTGTGCCTTTTGTATTAAATTCGGATCCAATTTCTGCCTTTGATCATCAATAAGAAGGTCCAAGGTATACAGTAAACCTGAAGTAAAGCATCGGAATCTAAAACTCAACTCACAGGAGAGGTTCAAATCATAGAAAGTTGAAGTGTCAGTCCTCTACTACTTACGTCGGCATTGTGAATTTGTATTAAATTCGGATGCAATTTGTGTGTTTCCACGTCAATAAGAAGGTCCAAGGTATACAGTAAACCTGAAGTGAATCATCGGAATCTAAAACTCAACTCACAGGAGAGATTCAAACAATAGAAAGTTATAGTGTCAGTCCTCTTGTACTTAAGTCGGCATTGTGCCTTTTGTATTAAATTCGGATGCAATTTCTGTGTTTCATCGTCAATAAGAAGGTCCAAGGGATACAGTAAACCTGAAGTGAAGCATCGGAATCTAAAACTGGACTCACAGGAGAGGTTCAAATCATAGAAAGTTGAAGTGTCAGTCCTCTACTACTTACGTCGGCATTGTGAATTTGTATTAAATTCGGATGCAATTTCTGTGTTTCATCGTCCATAAGGAGGTCCAAGTAATACAGTAAACCTGAAGTGAAGCATCGGAATCTAAAACTGGACTCAAAGGAGAGGTTTAAATCAAAGAAAATTACTGTGTCTGTTCCCTTGTACTTAGTCGGCATTGTGCAATTTGTATTAAATTCGAATGCAATTTCTGTGTTTCATCGTCAATAAGAAGGTCCAAGGTATACAGTCAACCTGAAGTGAAGCAACGGAATCTGAAACTGGACCCATTGGAGAAGTTCAAATCATAGAAAGTTAGAGTGTCAGTCCTCTTGTACTTAAGTCGACATTATGCATTTTGTATTAAATTCGGATGCAATTTCTGTGTTTCATCGTCAATAAGGTGGTCTTAGGTATACTGTAAACCTGAAGTGAAGCATCGGAATCTAAAACTGGACTCACAGGAGAGGTTTAAATCAAAGAAAGTTAGAGTGTCTGTTCTCTTGTACTTAAGTCGGCATTGTGCCTTTTGTATTAAATTCGGATGCAATTTCTGTGTTTCATCGTCAATAAGAAGGTCCAAGGGATACAGGAAACCTGAAGTGAAGCATCGGAATCTAAAACTGGACTCACAGGAGTGGTTTCAATCAAAGGAAGTTAGAGTGTCTGTCCTGTTGTACTTAAGTCGGCATTGTGCCTTTTGTATTAAATTCGGATGCAATTTCTGTGTTTCATCGTCAATAAGAAAGTCCAAGGTATACAGTAAACCTGAAGTGAAGCATCGGAATCAAAAACAGGACTCACAGGAGAGGTTTAAATCAAAGGAAATTTGAGTGTCTGTCCTCTTGCACTTAAGTCGGCATTGTGCCTTTTGTAATAAATTCGGATGCAATTTCTGTGTTTTATCGTCATTAAGAAGGTCCAAAGGATACAGTAAACCTGAAGTGAATCATCGGAATCTAAAACTGGAATCACAGGAGACGTTCAAATCATAGAAAGTGAGAGTGTCAGTCCTCTTGTACTGAAGTCGGCATTGTGCCTTTTGTATTAAATTCGGATCCAATTTCTGCCTTTGATCATCAATAAGAAGGTCCAAGGTATACAGTAAACCCGAAGTAAAGCATCGGAATCTAAAACTCAACTCACAGGAGAGGTTCAAATCATAGAAAGTTGAAGTGTCAGTCCTCTACTACTTACGTCGGCATTGTGAATTTGTATTAAATTCGGATGCAATTTCTGTGTTTCAACGTCAATAAGAAGGTCCAAGGTATACAGTAAACCTGAAGTGAATCATCGGAATCTAAAACTCAACTCACAGGAGAGATTCAAACAATAGAAAGTTATAGTGTCAGTCCTCTTGTACTTAAGTCGGCATTGTGCCTTTTGTATTAAATTCGGATGCAATTTCTGTGTTTCATCGTCAATAAGAAGGTCCAAGGGATACAGTAAACCTGAAGTGAAGCATCGGAATCTAAAACTGGACTCACAGGAGAGGTTCAAATCATAGAAAGTTGAAGTGTCAGTCCTCTACTACTTACGTCGGCATTGTGAATTTGTATTAAATTCGGATGCAATTTCTGTGTTTCATCGTCCATAAGGAGGTCCAAGTAATACAGTAAACCTGAAGTGAAGCATTGGAATCTAAAACTGGACTCAAAGGAGAGGTTTAAATCAAAGAAAATTACTGTGTCTGTTCCCTTGTACTTAAGTCGGCATTGTGCCTTTTGTATTATATTCGGATGCAATTTCTGTGTTTCATCGTCAATAAGAAGGTCCAAGGGATACAGTAAACCTGAAGTGAAGCATCGGAATCTAAAACTGGACTCACAGGAGAGGTTCAAATCAAATAAAGTTAGAGTAACTGTCCACTTGTACTTAAGTCGGCATTGTGCCTTTTGTATTAAATTCGGATGCAATTTCTGTGTTTCATCGTCAATAAGAAGGTCTTAGGTATACTGTAAACCTGAAGTGAAGCATCGGAATCTAAAACTGGACTCACAGGAGAGGTTCAAATCATAGAAAGTTAGAGTGTCAGTCCTCTTGTACTTAGGTCGGCATTGTGCCTTTTGTATTAAAATCGGATGCAATTTCTGTGTTTCATCGTCAATAAGAAGGTCCAAGCAATGCAGTAAACCTGAAGTGAAGCATCGGATACTAAAACTGGACTCACAGGAGAGGTTTAAATCAAAGAAACTTAGAGTGTCCGTCCTCATGTACTTATGTCGGCATTGTGCCTTTTGTATTAAATTCGTATGCAATTTCTGTGTTTTATCGTCATTAAGAAGGTCCAAAGGATACTTTAAACCTGAAGTGAAGCATCGGAATCTAACACTGGAATCGCAGGAGAGGTTCAAATCATAAAAAGTGAGAGTGTCAGTCCTCTTTTACTTAAGTCGGCATTGTGCCTTTTGTATTATATTCGGATCCAGTTTCTGCGTTTGATCATCAATAAGAAGGTCCAAGGTATACAGTAAACCTGAAGTGAAGCATCGGAATCTAAAACTCAACTCACAGGAGAGGTTCAAATCATAGAAATTTATAGTGTCAGTCCTCTTGTACGTAAGTCGGCATTGTGCCTTTTGTATTAAATTCGGATGCAATTTCTGTGTTTCAGCGAAAATAAGAAGGTCCAAGGTATACTGTAATCCTGAAGTGAAGCATCGAAATCTAAAACTGGACTCACAGGAGAGGTTCAAATCATAGAAAATTAGAGTGTCAGTCCTCTTATACTTAAGTCTGCATTGTGCCTTTTGTATTAATTTCGGATGCAATTTCTGTATTTCATCGTCAATAAGAAGGTCCAAGGTATACAGTAAACCTGAAGTGAAGCTTCGGAATCTAAAACTGGACTCACAGGAGAGGTTCAAATCATAGGAAGTTAGAGTGACAGTCCTCTTGTACTTCAGACGGCATTGTGCCTTTTGTATTAAATTCGGATGCAATTTCTGTGTTTCATCGTCAATACGAAGGTCCAAGGTATACAGTAAACCTTAAGTGAAGCATCGGAATCTAAAACTGGACTCACAGGAGAGGTTTAAATCAAAGGAAGTTAGAGTGTCTGTCCTCTTGTACTTAAGTCGGCATTGTGCCTTTTGTATTAAAATCGGATGGAATTTCTGTGTTTCATCGTCAATAGGAAAGTCCAAGGTATACAGTAAACCTGAAGTGAAGCATCGGAATCTAAAACAGGACTCACAGGAGAGGATTAAATCAAAGGAAATTAGTGTGTCTGTCCTCTTGCACTTATGTCGGCATTGTGCCTTTTGTAATAATATCGGATGCAATTTCTGTGTTTCATCGTCAATAAGAAGGTCCAAGGTATACAGTTAACCTGAAGTGAAGCATCGGAATCTAAAACTGGACTCACAGGAGAGGTTCAAATCATAGAAAGTCAGAGTGTCAGTCCTCTTGTACATGAGTCTGCATTGTGCCTTTTGTAATAAATTCGGATGCAATTTCTGTGTTTCATCGTCAATAAGATGGTCCAAGGTATACAGTAAACCTGAAGTGAAGCATCGGAATCCAAAACTGGACTCACAGGAGAGGTTCAAATCATAGAAAGTTAAAGTGTCAGTCCTCTACAACTTACGTCGGCATTGTGCCTTTTCTATTAAATTCGGATGCAATTTCTGTGTTTCATCGTCAATAAGATGGTCCAAGGGATACAGTAAACCTGAGGTGAAGCATCGGAATCTAAAACTGGCCTCACAGGAGAGGTTTAAATCAAAGAAAGTTAGAGTGTCTGTCCTCTTGTACTGAAGTCGGCATTGTGCCTTTTGTATTAATTCCGGATGCAATTTCTGTGTTTCATCGTCAATAAGAAGGTCCAAGGGATACAGTAAACCTGAAGTGAACCATCGGAATGTAAAACTGGACTCACAGGAGAGGTTCAAAACATAGAAAGTGAGAGTGTCAGACCTCTTGTACTTGAGTCGGCATTGTGCCTTTTGTATTAAATTCGAATGTAATTTCTGTTTTTGATCATCAAAAAGAAGGTACAAGGTATACAGTAAACCTGATGTGAATCATCGGAATCTAAAACTCAACTCACAGGAGAGGTTCAAATCATAGAATGTTATAGTGTTAGTCCTCATGTACTTATGTCGGCATTGTGCCTTTTGTATTAAATTCGGATGCAATTTCTGTGTTTCATCGTCAATAGGAAGGTCGAAGGGATACAGTAAACCTGAAGTGAAGCATCGGAATCCAAAACTGGACTCACAGGAGAAGTTTAAATGAAAGAAATTTAGAGTGCTGTCCTCTTGTACTTATGTCGGCATTATGAATTTTGTATCAAATTCGGATGCAATTTCTGGGTATCATCGTCAATAAGAAGGTCCAAGGGATACAGTAAACCGGAAGTGAAGCATCGGAATCCAAAACTGGACTCAGAGGAGTGGTTTAAATCAAAGGAAGTTAGAGTGTCTGTCCTCTTGTACTTAAGTCGGCATTGTGCCTTTTGTATTAAATTCGGATGCAATTTCTGTGTTTCATCGTCAATAAGAAAGTCCAAGGTATACAGTAAACCTGAAGTGAAGCATCGGAATCAAAAACAGGACTCACAGGAGAGGTTTAAATCAAAGGAAATTTGAGTGTCTGTCCTCTTGCACTTAAGTCGGCATTGTGCCTTTTGTAATAAATTCGGATGCAATTTCTGTGTTTCATCGTCAATAAGAAGGTCCAAGCAATACAGTAAACCTGAAGTGAAACATCGGAATCTAAAACTGGACTCACAGGAGAGGTTTAAATCAAAGAAACTTAGAGTGTCCGTCCTCTTGTAGTAAAGTCGGCATAGTGCCTTTTGTATTAAATTCGGATGCAATTTCTGTGTTTTATCGTCATTAAGAAGGTCCAAAGGATACAGTAAACCTGAAGTGAAGCATCGGAATCTAAAATTGGACTCACAGGAGAGGTTCAAATCATAGAAAGTTAAAGTGTCAGTCCTCTACACCTTACGTCGGCATTGTGCCTTTTCTATTAAATTCGGATGCAATTTCTGTGTTTCATCGTCAATAAGATGGTCCAAGGGATACAGTAAACCTGAGGTGAAGCATCGGAATCTAAAACTGGCCTCACAGGAGCGGTTTAAATCAAAGAAAGTTAGAGTGTCTGTCCTCTTGTACTGAAGTCGGCATTGTGCCTTTGGTATTAAGTTCGGATGCAATTTCTGTGTTTCATCGTCAATAAGATGGTCCAAGGTATACAGTAAACCTGAAGTGAAGCATCGGAATCTACAACTGGACTCACAGGAGAGGTTCAAATTATAGAAAGTTAGAGTGTCAGTCCTCTTGTACTTAAGACGGCATTGTGCCTTTTGTATTAATTCCGGATGCAATTTCTGTGTTTCATCGTCAATAAGAAGGTCCAAGGGATACAGTAAACCTGAAGTGAACCATCGGAATGTAAAAGTGGACTCACAGGAGAGGTTCAAAACATAGAAAGTGAGAGTGTCAGTCCTCTTGTACTTGAGTCGGCATTGTGCCTTTTGTATTAAATTCGATTGTAATTTCTGTTTTTGATCATCAAAAAGAAGGTCCAAGGTATACAGTAAACCTGATGTGAATCATCGGAATCTAAAACTCAACTCACAGGAGAGGTTCAAATCATAAAATGTTATAGTGTTAGTCCTCATGTACTTATGTCGGCATTGTGCCTTTTGTATTAAATTCGGATGCAATTTCTGTGTTTCATCGTCAATAAGAAGGTCGAAGGGATACAGTAAACCTGAAGTGAAGCATCGGAATCCAAAACTGGACTCACAGGAGAAGTTTAAATGAAAGAAATTTAGAGTGCTGTCCTCTTGTACTTATGTCGGCATTATGAATTTTGTATCAAATTCGGATGTAATTTCTGTGTATCATCGTCAATAAGATGGTCCAAGGGATACAGTAAACCGGAAGTGAAGCATCGGAATCCAAAACTGGACTCACAGGAGTGGTTTAAATCAAAGGAAGTTAGAGTGTCTGTCCTCTTGTACTTAAGTCGGCATTGTGCCTTTTGTATTAAATTCGGATGCAATTTCTGTGTTTCATCGTCAATAAGAAAGTCCAAGGTATACAGTAAACCTGAAGTGAAGCATCGGAATCAAAAACAGGACTCACAGGAGAGGTTTAAATCAAAGGAAATTTGAGTGTCTGTCCTCTTGCACTTAAGTCGGCATTGTGCCTTTTGTAATAAATTCGGATGCAATTTCTGTGTTTTATCGTCATTAAGAAGGTCCAAAGGATCTAGTAAACCTGAAGTGAATCATCGGAATCTAAAACTGGAATCACAGGAGAGGTTCAAATCATAGAAAGTGAGAGTGTCAGTCCTCTTGTACTGAAGTCGGCATTGTGCCTTTTGTATTAAATTCGGATCCAATTTCTGCCTTTGATCATCAATAAGAAGGTCCAAGGTATACAGTAAACCTGAAGTGAAGCATCGGAATCTAAAACTCAACTCACAGGAGAGGTTCAAATCATAGAAAGTTATAGTGTCAGTCCTCTTGTACTTAAGTCGGCATTGTGCCTTTTGTATTAAATTCGGATGCAATTTCTGTGTTTCAACGTCAATAAGAAGGTCCAAGGTATACAGTAAACCTGAAGTGAAGCATCGGAATCTAAAACTGGACTCACAGGGGAGGTTCAAATCATAGAAAGTTAGAGTGTCAGTCCTCTTATACTTAATTTCGGATGGAATTTCTGTATTTCATCGTCAATAAGAAGGTCCAAAGTATACAGTAAATCTGAAGTGAAGCCTCGGAATCTAAAACTGGACTCACAGGTGAGGTTCAAATCATAGAAAGTGAGAGTGTCAGTCTACTTGTACTTAAGTCGGCATTGTGCCTTTTGTATTAAATTCGGATGTAATATCTGTGTTTGATAATCAAAACGAAGGTCCAAGGTATACAGTAAACCTGAAGTGAATCATCGGAATCTAAAACTCAACTCACAGGAGAGGTTCAAACAATAGAGAGTTCTAGTGTCAGTCCTCTTGTACTTAAGTCGGCATTGTGCCTTTTGTATTAAATTCGGATGCGATTTCTGTGTTTCATCGTCAATAAGAAGGTCCAAGGGATACAGTAAACCCGAAGTTAAGCATCGGAATCTAAAACTGGACTCACAGGAGAGGTTCAAATCATAGAAAGTTGAAGTGTCAGTCCTCTACTACTTACGTCGGCATTGTGAATTTGTATTAAATTCGGATGCAATTTCTGTGTTTCATCGTCCATAAGGAGGTCCAAGTTATACAGTAAACCTGAAGTGAGTCATCGGAATCTAAAACTGGACTCAAAGGAGAGGTTTAAATCAAAGAAAATTACTGTGTCTGTTCCCTTGTACTTAAGTCGGCATTGTGCCTTTTGTATTATATTCGGATGCAATTTCTGTGTTTCATCGTCAATAAGAAGGTCCAAGGGATACAGTAAACCTGAAGTGAAGCATCGGAATCTAAAACTGGACTCACAGGAGAGGTTCAAATCAAATAAAGTTAGAGAGTCTGTCCACTTGTACTTAAGTCGGCATTGTGCCTTTTGTATTAAATTCGGATGCAATTTCTGTGTTTCATCGTCAATAAGAAGGTCTTAGGTATACTGTAAACCTGAAGTGAAGCATCGGAATCTAAAACTGGACTCACAGGAGAGGTTCAAATCATAGAAAGTTAGAGTGTCAGTCCTCTTGTACTTAGGTCGGCATTGTGCCTTTTGTATTAAATTCGGATGCAATTTCTGTATTTCATCGTCAATAAGAAGGTCCAAAGGATCCAGTAAACCTGAAGTGAAGCATCGGAATCTAACACTGGAATCACAGGAGAGGTTCAAATCATAGAAAGTGAGAGTGTCAGTCCTCTTGTACTTAAGTCGGCATTGTGCCTTTTGTATTATATTCGGATCCAGTTTCTGCGTTTGATCATCAATAAGGAGGTCCAAGGTATACAGTAAACCTGAAGTGAAGCATCGGAATCTAAAACTCAACTCATTGGAGAGGTTCAAATCATAGAAATTTATAGCGTCAGTCCTCTTGTATTTAAGTCGGCATTGTGCTTTTGTATTAAATTCGGATGCAATTTCTGTGTTTCAGCGACAATAAGAAGGTCCAAGGTATACTGTAATCCTGAAGTGAAGCATTGAAATCTAAAACTGGACTCACAGGAGAGGTTCAAATCATAGAAAATTAGAATGTCAGTCCTCTTATACTTAAGTCTGCATTGTGCCTTTTGTATTAATTTCGGATGCAATTTCTGTATTTCATCGTCAATAAGAAGGTCCAAGGTATACAGTAAACCTGAAGCGAAGCTTCGGAATCTAAAACTGGACTCACAGGAGAGGTTCAAATCATAGGAAGTTAGAGTGACAGTCCTCTTGTACTTAAGACGGCATTGTGCCTTTTGTATTAAATTCGGATGCAATTTCTGTGTTTCATCGTCAATAAGAAGGTCCAAGTTATACAGTAAACCTTAAGTGAAGCTTCGGAATCTATAACTGGACTCACAGGAGAGGTTTAAATCAAAGGAAGTTAGAGTGTCTGTCCTCTTGTACTTAAGTCGGCATTGTGCCTTTTGTATTAAAATCGGATGGAATTTCTGTGTTTCATCGTCAATAAGAAAGTCCAAGGTATACAGTAAACCTGAAGTGAAGCATCGGAATCTAAAACAGGTCTCACAGGAGAGGTTTAAATCAAAGGAAATTAGAGTGTCTGTCCTCTTGCACTTATGTCGGCATTGTGCCTTTTGTAATAATATCGGATGCAATTTCTGTGTTTCATCGTCAATAAGAAGGTCCAAGCTATACAGTAAACCTGACGTGAAGCATCGGAATCTAAAACTGGACTCACAGGAGAGGTTCAAATCATAGAAAGTCAGAGTGTCAGTCCTCTTGTACATGAGTCTGCATTGTGCCTTTTGTATTAAATTCGGATGCAATTTCTGTGTTTCATCGTCAATAAGATGGTCCAAGGTATACAGTAAACCTGAAGTGAAGCATCGGAATCTAAAACTGGACTCACAGGAGAGGTTCAAATCATAGAAAGTTAAAGTGTCAGTCCTCTACAACTTACGTCGGCATTGTGCCTTTTCTATTAAATTCGGATGCAATTTCTGTGTTTCATCGTCAATAAGATGGTCCAAGGGATACAGTAAACCTGAGGTGAAGCATCGGAATCTAAAACTGGCCTCACAGGAGAGGTTTAAATCAAAGAAAGTTAGAGTGTCTGTCCTCTTGTACTGAAGTCGGCATTGTGCCTTTTGTATTTAGTTCGGATGCAATATCTGTGTTTCATCGTCAATAAGATGGTCCAAGGTATACAGTAAACCTAAAGTTTAGCATCGGAATCTACAACTGGACTCACAGGAGAGGATCAAATTATAGAAAGTTAGAGTGTCAGTCCTCTTGTACTTAAGTCGGCATTGTGCCTTTTTTATTAATTCCGGATGCAATTTCTGTGTTTCATCGTCAATAAGAAGGTCCAAGGGATACAGTAAACCTGAAGTGAACCATCGGAATGTAAAATTGGACTCACAGGAGAGGTTCAAAACATAGAAAGTGAGAGTGTCAGTCCTCTTGTACTTGAGTCGGCATTGTGCCTTTTGTATTAAATTCGAATGTAATTTCTGTTTTTGATCATCAAAAAGAAGGTCCAAGGTATACAGTAAACCTGATGTGAATCATCGGAATCTAAAACTCAACTCACAGGAGAGGTTCAAATCATAGAAAGTTATAGTGTTAGTCCTCATGTACTTATGTCGGCATTGTGCCTTTTGTATTAAATTCGGATGCAATTTCTTTGTTTCATCGTCAATAAGAAGGTCGAAGGGATACAGTAAACCTGAAGTGAAGCATCGGAATCCAAAACTGGACTTACAGGAGAAGTTTAAAAGAAAGAAATTTAGAGTGCTGTCCTCTTGAACTTATGTCGGCATTATGTCTTTTGTATCAAATTCGGATGCAATTTCTGTGTTTCATCGTCAATAAGATGGTCCAAGGGATACAGTAAACCGGAAGTGAAGCATCGGAATCTAATACTGGACTCACAGGAGAGGTTTAAATCAAAGAAAGTTAGAATGTCTGTCCTCTTGTACTTAGTCGGCATTGTGCCTTTTGTATTAAATTCGAATGCAATTTCTGTGTTTCATCATCAATAAGAATTTCGAAGGGATACAGTAAACCTGAAGTGAAGCATCGGAATCCAAAACTGGACTCACAGGAGAAGTTTAAATGAAAGAAATTTAGAGTGCCTGTACTCTTGTACTTATGTCGGCATTATGCCTTTTGCATTAAATTCGGATCCAATTTCTGCCTTTGATCATCAAAAAGAAGGTCCAAGGTATACAGTAAACCTGAAGTGAAGCATCGGAATCTAAAACTCAACTCACAGGAGAGGTTCAAATCATAGAAAGTTATAGTGTCAGTCCTATTGTACTTAAGTCGGCGTTGTGCCTTTTGTATTAAATTCGGATGCAATTTCTGTGTTTCATCGTCAATAAGAAGGTCCAAGGTATACAGTAAACCTGAAGTGAAGCATCGGAATCTAAAACTAGACTCACAGGAGAGGTTCAAATCATAGAAATTGAGAGTGTCAGTCCAATTGTACTTAAGTCGGCATTGTGCCTTTTGTATTATATTCGAATGTAATTTCTGAGTTTGATCATCAAAAAGAAGGTCCAAGGTATACAGTAAACCTGAAGCTAATCATCGGAATCTAAAACTCAACTCACAGGAGACGTTTAAATCATAGAAAGTTATAGTGTCAGTCCTCTTGTACTTAAGTCGGCATTGTGCCTTTTGTATTAAATTCGGATGCCATTTCTGTGTTTCATCGTCAATAAGAAGGTCCAAGGGATACAGTAAACCTGAAGAGAAAGCATCGGAATCTGAAACTGGACTCACAGGAGAGGTTCCAATCATAGACAGTTAGAGTGTCAGTCCTCTTGTACTTAAGTCGGCATTGTGCCTTTTGTATTAAAGTCGGATGCAATTTCTATGATTCATCGTCAATAAGAAGGTCCAAGGGATACAGTAAACCGGAAGTGAAGCATCGGAATCTAAAACTCAACTCACAGGAGACGTTTAAATCATAGAAAGTTATAGTGTCAGTCCTCTTGTACTTAAGTCGGCATTGTGCCTTTTGTATTTAATTCGGATGCAATTTCTGTGTTTCAACGTCAATAAGAAGGTCCAAGGTATACAGTAAACCTGAAGTGAAGCATCGGAATCTAAAACTGGACTCACAGGAGAGATTTAAATCAAAGAAAGTTAGAGTGTCTGTTCTCTTGTACTTAAGTCGGCATTGTGCCTTTTGTATAAAATTCGGATGCTATTTCTGTGTTTCAACGTCAATAAGAAGGTCCAAGGTATACAGTAAACCTGAAGTGAAGCATCGGAATCTGAAACTGGACTTACAGGAGAGGTCCAAATCATAGAAAGTCAGAGAGTCAGTCCTCTTATACTTAAGTCTGCATTGTGCCTTTTGTATTAATTTCGGATGGAATTTCTGTATTTCATCGTCAATAAGAAGGTCCAAGGTATACAGTAAATCTGAAGTGAAGCTTTGGAATCTAAAACTGGACTCACAGGAGAGGTTCAAATCATAGAAAGTGAGAGTGTCAATCCACTTGTACTTAAGTCGGCATTGTGGTTTTGTATTAAATTCGGATGTAATGTCTGTGTTTGATCATCTAAAAGAAGGTCCAAGGTATACAGTAAACCTTAAGTGAAGCATCGGAATCTAAAACTGGACTCACAGGTGAGGTTCAAATCATAGAGAGTTGAAGTGTCAGTCCTCTGCTACTTACGTCGGCATTGTGCCTTTTGTATTAAATTCGGATGCAATTTCTGTGTTTCATCGCCAATACGAAGGTCCAAGGTATACAGTATACCTGAAGTTAAACATCGGAATCTAAAACAGGACTCACAGGAGAGGTTTCAATCAAAGAAAGTTAAAGTGTCCGTCCTCTTGTACTTAAGTCGGCATTGTGCCTTTTGTATTAAATTCGGATGCAATTTCTGTGTTTCATCGTCAATAAGAAGTTCCAAGGGATACAGTAAACCTGACGTGAAGCATCGGAATCTAAAACTGGACTCACAGGAGAGGTTTAAAACAAAGATAGTTAGACTGTCTGTCCTCTTGTACTTAAGTCGGCATTGTGCCTTTTGTATTAAATTCGGATGCAATTTCTGTGTTTCATCGTCTGTAAGAAGGTTTAAGGTATACAGTAAACCTGAAGTGAAGCATCGGAATCTAAAACTAAACTCACAGGAGAGGTTCAAATCATAGACAGTTAGAGTGTCAGTCCTCTTGTACTTAAGTCGGCATTGTGCCTTTTGTATTAAATTCGGATGCAATTAATGTGTTTCATCGTCAATAAGAAGGTCTTAGGTATACTTTAAACATGAAGTGAAGATTGGAATCTAAAACTGGACTCACAGGAGAGGTTCCAATCATAGACAGTTAGAGTGTCAGTCCACTTGTACTTAAGTCGGCATTGTGCCTTTTGTATTAAAGTCGGATGCAATTTCTATGATTCATCGGCAATAAGAATGTCCAAGGGATACAGTAAACTGGAAGTGAAGCATCGGAATTTAATACTGGACTCACAGGAGAGGTTTAAATCAAAGAAAGTTAGAGTGTCTGTCTTCTTGTACTTAGTCGGCATTGTGCTATTTGTATTAAATTCGAATGCAATTTCTGTGTTTCATCGTCAATAAGAAGGTCCAACTTATACAGTAAACCTGAAGTGAAGCAACGGAATCTGAAACTGGACCCATTGGAGAAGTTCAAATCATAGAAAGTTAGAGTGTCAGTCCTCTTGTACTTAAGTCGACATTGTGCCTTTTGTATTAAATTCGGATGCAATTTCTGTGTTTTATCGTCATTAAGAAGGTCCAAAGGATACAGTAAACCTGAAGTGAATCATCGGAATCTAAAACTGGAATCACAGGAGAGGTTCAAATCATAGAAAGTGAGAGTGTCAGTCCTCTTGTACTGAAGTCGGCATTGTGCCTTTTGTATTAAATTCGGATCCAATTTCTGCCTTTGATCATCAATAAGAAGGTCCAAGGTATACAGTAAACCTGAAGTGAAGCATCGGAATCTAAAACTCAACTCACAGGAGAGGTTCAAATCAAAGAAAGTTATAGTGTCAGTCCTCTTGTACTTAAGTCGGCATTGTGCCTTTTGTATTAAATTCGGATGCAATTTCTGTGTTTCAACGTCTATAAGAAGGTCCAAGGTATACAGTAAACCTGAAGTGAAGCATCGGAATCTAAAATTGGACTCACAGGGGAGGTTCAAATCATAGAAAGTCAGAGTGTCAGTCCTCTTATACTTAATTTCGGATGGAATTTCTGTATTTCATCGTCAATAAGAAGGTCCATGGTATACAGTAATATAAAGTGAAGCTTCGGAATCTAAAACTGGACTCACAGGTGAGGTTCAAATCATAGAAAGTGAGAGTGTCTGTCTACTTGTACTTAAGTCGGCATGTGCCTTTTGTATTAAATTCGGATGTAATATCTGTGTTTGATAATCAAAACGAAGGTCCAAGGTATACAGTAAACCTGAAGTGAATCATCGGAATCTAAAACTCAACTCACAGGAGAGGTTCAAACAATAGAAAGTTATAGTGTCAGTCCTCTTGTACTTAAGTCGGCATTGTGCCTTTTGTATTAAATTCGGATGCAATTTCTGTGTTTCATCGTCAATAAGAAGGTCCAAGGGATACAGTAAACCTGAAGTGAAGCATCGGAATCTAAAACTGGACTCACAGGAGAGGTTCAAATCATAAAAAGTTGAAGTGTCAGTCCTCTACTACTTACGTCGGCATTGTGAATTTGTATTAAATTCGGATGCAATTTCTGTGTTTCATCGTCAATAAGAAGGTCCAAGGGATACAGTTAACCTGAAGTGAAGCATCGGAATCTAAAACTGGACTCACAGGAGAGGTTTAAATCAAATAAAGTTAGAGTGTCTGTTCTCTTGTACTTAAGTCGGCATTCTGCCTTTTGTATTAAATTCGGATGCAATTTCTGTGTTTCATCGTCAATAAGAAGGTTTAAGGTATACAGTAAACCTGAAGTGAAGCATCGGAAACTAAAACTGGCCTCACAGGAGAGGTTCAAATCATAGAAAGTTAGAGTGTCAGTCTTCTTGTACTTAAGTCGGCTTTGTGGCTTTTGTATTAAATTCGAATGCAATTTCTGTGTTTCATCGTCATTAAGAAGGTCTTAGGTATACTGTAAACCGGAAGTGATGCATCGGAATCTAAAACTCAACTCACAGGAGACGTTCAAATCGTTGAAAGTTATAGTGTCAGTCCTCTTGTACTTAAGTCGGCATTGTGCCTTTTGTATTAAATTCGGATGCAATTTCTGTGTTTCAACGTCAATAAGAAGGTCCAAGGTATACAGTAAACCTGAAGTGAAGCATCGGAATCTAAAACTGGACTCACAGGAGAGATTTAAATCAAAGAAAGTTAGAGTGTCTGTTCTCTTGTACTTAAGTCGGCATTGTGCCTTTTGTATAAAATTCGGATGCTATTTCTGTGTTTCAACGTCAATAAGAAGGTCCAAGGTATACAGTAAACCTGAAGTGAAGCATCGGAATCTGAAACTGGACTTACAGGAGAGGTCCAAATCATAGAAAGTCAGAGAGTCAGTCCTCTTATACTTAAGTCTGCATTGTGCCTTTTGTATTAATTTCGGATGGAATTTCTGTATTTCATCGTCAATAAGAAGGTCCAAGGTATACAGTAAATCTGAAGTGAAGCTTTGGAATCTAAAACTGGACTCACAGGAGAGGTTCAAATCATAGAAAGTGAGAGTGTCAATCCACTTGTACTTAAGTCGGCATTGTGGTTTTGTATTAAATTCGGATGTAATGTCTGTGTTTGATCATCTAAAAGAAGGTCCAAGGTATACAGTAAACCTTAAGTGAAGCATCGGAATCTAAAACTGGACTCACAGGAGAGGTTCAAATCATAGAGAGTTGAAGTGTCAGTCCTCTGCTACTTACGTCGGCATTGTGCCTTTTGTATTAAATTCGGATGCAATTTCTGTGTTTCATCGCCAATACGAAGGTCCAAGGTATACAGTATACCTGAAGTTAAACATCGGAATCTAAAACAGGACTCACAGGAGAGGTTTCAATCAAAGAAAGTTAAAGTGTCCGTCCTCTTGTACTTAAGTCGGCATTGTGCCTTTTGTATTAAATTCGGATGCAATTTCTGTGTTTCATCGTCAATAAGAAGTTCCAAGGGATACAGTAAACCTGAAGTGAAGCATCGGAATCTAAAACTGGACTCACAGGAGAGGTTTAAAACAAAGATAGTTAGACTGTCTGTCCTCTTGTACTTAAGTCGGCATTGTGCCTTTTGTATTAAATTCGGATGCAATTTCTGTGTTTCATCTTCTGTAAGAAGGTTTAAGGTATACAGTAAACCTGAAGTGAAGCATCGGAATCTAAAACTAAACTCACAGGAGAGGTTCAAATCATAGACAGTTAGAGTGTCAGTCCTCTTGTACTTAAGTCGGCATTGTGCCTTTTGTATTAAATTCGGATGCAATTAATGTGTTTCATCGTCAATAAGAAGGTCTTAGGTATACTTTAAACATGAAGTGAAGATTGGAATCTAAAACTGGACTCACAGGAGAGGTTCCAATCATAGACAGTTAGAGTGTCAGTCCACTTGTACTTAAGTCGGCATTGTGCCTTTTGTATTAAAGTCGGATGCAATTTCTATGATTCATCGGCAATAAGAATGTCCAAGGGATACAGTAAACTGGAAGTGAAGCATCGGAATTTAATACTGGACTCACAGGAGAGGTTTAAATCAAAGAAAGTTAGAGTGTCTGTCCTCTTGTACTTAGTCGGCATTGTGCTATTTGTATTAAATTCGAATGCAATTTCTGTGTTTCATCGTCAATAAGAAGGTCCAAGGTATACAGTAAACCTGAAGTGAAGCAACGGAATCTGAAACTGGACCCATTGGAGAAGTTCAAATCATAGAAAGTTAGAGTGTCAGTCCTCTTGTACTTAAGTCGACATTGTGCCTTTTGTATTAAATTCGGATGCAATTTCTGTGTTTTATCGTCATTAAGAAGGTCCAAAGGATACAGTAAACCTGAAGTGAATCATCGGAATCTAAAACTGGAATCACAGGAGAGGTTCAAATCATAGAAAGTGAGAGTGTCAGTCCTCTTGTACTGAAGTCGGCATTGTGCCTTTTGTATTAAATTCGGATCCAATTTCTGCCTTTGATCATCAATAAGAAGGTCCAAGGTATACAGTAAACCTGAAGTGAAGCATCGGAATCTAAAACTCAACTCACAGGAGAGGTTCAAATCAAAGAAAGTTATAGTGTCAGTCCTCTTGTACTTAAGTCGGCATTGTGCCTTTTGTATTAAATTCGGATGCAATTTCTGTGTTTCAACGTCTATAAGAAGGTCCAAGGTATACAGTAAACCTGAAGTGAAGCATCGGAATCTAAAACTGGACTCACAGGGGAGGTTCAAATCATAGAAAGTCAGAGTGTCAGTCCTCTTATACTTAATTTCGGATGGAATTTCTGTATTTCATCGTCAATAAGAAGGTCCATGGTATACAGTAAATATGAAGTGAAGCTTCGGAATCTAAAACTGGACTCACAGGTGAGGTTCAAATCATAGAAAGTGAGAGTGTCTGTCTACTTGTACTTAAGTCGGCATTGTGCCTTTTGTATTAAATTCGGATGTAATATCTGTGTTTGATAATCAAAACGAAGGTCCAAGGTATACAGTAAACCAGAAGTGAATCATCGGAATCTAAAACTCAACTCACAGGAGAGGTTCAAACAATAGAAAGTTATAGTGTCAGTCCTCTTGTACTTAAGTCGGCATTGTGCCTTTTGTATTAAATTCGGATGCAATTTCTGTGTTTCATCGTCAATAAGAAGGTCCAAGGGATACAGTAAACCTGAAGTGAAGCATCGGAATCTAAAACTGGACTCACAGGAGAGGTTCAAATCATAAAAAGTTGAAGTGTCAGTCCTCTACTACTTACGTCGGCATTGTGAATTTGTATTAAATTCCGATGCAATTTCTGTGTTTCATCGTCAATAAGAAGGTCCAAGGGATACAGTTAACCTGAAGTGAAGCATCGGAATCTAAAACTGGACTCACAGGAGAGGTTTAAATCAAATAAAGTTAGAGTGTCTGTTCTCTTGTACTTAAGTCGGCATTCTGCCTTTTGTAATAAATTCGGATGCAATTTCTGTGTTTCATCGTCAATAAGAAGGTTTAAGGTATACAGTAAACCTGAAGTGAAGCATCGGAAACTAAAACTGGACTCACAGGAGAGGTTCAAATCATAGAAAGTTAGAGTGTCAGTCTTCTTGTACTTAAGTCGGCTTTGTGGCTTTTGTATTAAATTCGAATGCAATTTCTGTGTTTCATCGTCATTAAGAAGGTCTTAGGTATACTGTAAACCGGAAGTGATGCATCGGAATCTAAAACTCAACTCACAGGAGACGTTCAAATCGTTGAAAGTTATAGTGTCAGTCCTCTTGTACTTAAGTCGGCATTGTGCCTTTTGTATTAAATTCGGATGCAATTTCTGTGTTTCAACGTCAATAAGAAGGTCCAAGGTATACAGTAAACCTGAAGTGAAACATCGGAATCTAAAACTGGACTTACAGGGGAGGTCCAAATCATAGAAAGTCAGAGAGTCAGTCCTCTTATACTTAAGTCTGCATTGTGCCTTTTGTATTAATTTCGGATGGAATTTCTGTATTTCATCGTCAATAAGAAGGTCCAAGGTATACAGTAAATCTGAAGTGAAGCTTCGGAATCTAAAACTGGACTCACAGGAGAGGTTCAAATCATAGAAAGTGAGAGTGTCAGTCCACTTGTACTTAAGTCGGCATTGTGGTTTTGTATTAAATTCGGATGTAATTTCTGTGTTTGATCATCTAAAAGAAGGTCCAAGGTATACAGTAAACCTTAAGTGAAGCATCGGAATCTAAAACTGGACTCACAGGAGAGGTTCAAATCATAGAAAGTTGAAGTGTCAGTCCTCTGCTACTTACGTCGGCATTGTGCCTTTTGTATTAAATTCGGATGCACTTTCTGTGTTGCATCGCCAATACGAAGGTCCAAGGTATACAGTAAACCTGAAGTGAAGCATCGGAATCTAAAACAGGACTCACACGAGAGGTTTAAATCAAAGAAAGTTAAAGTGTCTGTCCTCTTGTACTTAAGTCGGCATTGTGCCTTTTGTATTAAATTCGGATGCAATTTCTGTGTTTCATCGTCAATAAGAAGGTCCAAGGGATACAGTAAACCTGAAGTGAAGCATCGGAATCTAAAACTGGACTCACAGGAGAGGTTTAAAGCAAAGATAGTTAGAGTGTCTGTCCTCCTCTACTTAAGTCGGCATTGTTCCTTTTGTATTAAATTCGGATGCAATTTCTGTGTTTCATCGTCTGTAAGAAGGTTTAAGGTATACAGTAAACCTGAAGTGAAGCATCGGAATCTAAAACTAAACTCACAGGAGGGGTTCAAATCATAGACAGTTAGCGTGTCAGTCCACTTGTACTTAAGTCGGCATTGTGCCTTTTGTATTAAAGTCGGATGCAATTTCTATGATTCATCGGCAATAAGAATGTCCAAGGGATACAGTAAAATGGAAGTGAAGCATCGGAATCTAATACTGGAGTCACAGGAGAGGTTTAAATCAAAGAAAGTTAGAGTGTCTGTTCTCTTGTACTTAAGTCGGCATTGTGCCTTTTGTATTAAATTCGGATGCAATTACTGTGTTTCATCGTCAATAAGAAGGTCCAAGGGATACAGTAAACCTGAAGTGAAGCATCGGAATCTAAAACTGGACTCACAGGAGAGGTTTAAATCAAAGGAAGTTAGAGTGTCTGTCCTCTTGTACTTAAGTCGGCATTGTGCCTTTTGTATTAAATTCGGATGCAATTTCTGTGTTTCATCGTCAATAAGAAAGTCCAAGGTATACAGTAAACCTGATGTGAAGCATCGGAATCAAAAACAGGACTCACAGGAGAGGTTTAAATCAAAGGAAATTTGAGTGTCTGTCCTCTTGCACTTAAGTCGGCATTGTGCCTTTTGTAATATATTCGGATGCAATTTCTGTGTTTCATCGTCAATAAGAAGGTCCAAGCAATACAGTAAACCTGAAGTGAAACATCGGAATCTAAAACTGGACCCACAGGAGAGGTTTAAATCAAAGAAACTTAGAGTGTCCGTCCTCTTGTAGTAAAGTCGGCATAGTGCCTTTTGTATTAAATTCGGATGCAATTTCTGTGTTTTATCGTCATTAAGAAGGTCCAAAGGGTACAGTAAACCTGAAGTGAATCATCGGAATCTAAAACTGGAATCACAGGAGAGGTTCAAATCATAGAAAGTGAGAGTGTCAGTCCTCTTGTACTGAAGTCGGCATTGTGCCTTTTGTATTAAATTCGGATCCAATTTCTGCCTTTGAACATCAATATGAAGGTCCAAGGTATACAGTAAACCTGAAGTGAAGCATCGGAATCTAAAACTCAACTCACAGGAGAGGTTCAAATCATAGAAAGTTATAGTGTCAGTCCTCTTGTACTTAAGTCGGCATTGTGCCTTTTGTATTAAATTCGGATGCAATTTCTGTGTTTCAACGTCAATAAGAAGGTCCAAGGTATACAGTAAACCTGAAGTGAAGCATCGGAATCTAAAACTGGACTCACAGGGGAGGTTCAAATCATAGAAAGTCAGAGTGTCAGTCCTCTTATACTTAATTTCGGATGGAATTTCTGTATTTCATCGTCAATAAGAAGGTCCATGGTATACAGTAAATATGAAGTGAAGCTTCGGAATCTAAAACTGGACTCACAGGTGAGGTTCAAATCATAGAAAGTGAGAGTGTCTGTCTACTTGTACTTAAGTCGGCATTGTGCCTTTTGTATTAAATTCGGATGTAATATCTGTGTTTGATAATCAAAACGAAGGTCCAAGGTATACAGTAAACCAGAAGTGAATCATCGGAATCTAAAACTCAACTCACAGGAGAGGTTCAAACAATAGAAAGTTATAGTGTCAGTCCTCTTGTACTTAAGTCGGCATTGTGCCTTTTGTATTAAATTCGGATGCAATTTCTGTGTTTCATCGTCAATAAGAAGGTCCAAGGGATACAGTAAACCTGAAGTGAAGCATCGGAATCTAAAACTGGACTCACAGGAGAGGTTCAAATCATAAAAAGTTGAAGTGTCAGTCCTCTACTACTTACGTCGGCATTGTGAATTTGTATTAAATTCCGATGCAATTTCTGTGTTTCATCGTCAATAAGAAGGTCCAAGGGATACAGTTAACCTGAAGTGAAGCATCGGAATCTAAAACTGGACTCACAGGAGAGGTTTAAATCAAATAAAGTTAGAGTGTCTGTTCTCTTGTACTTAAGTCGGCATTCTGCCTTTTGTATTAAATTCGGATGCAATTTCTGTGTTTCATCGTCAATAAGAAGGTTTAAGGTATACAGTAAACCTGAAGTGAAGCATCGGAAACTAAAACTGGACTCACAGGAGAGGTTCAAATCATAGAAAGTTAGAGTGTCAGTCTTCTTGTACTTAAGTCGGCTTTGTGGCTTTTGTATTAAATTCGAATGCAATTTCTGTGTTTCATCGTCATTAAGAAGGTCTTAGGTATACTGTAAACCGGAAGTGATGCATCGGAATCTAAAACTCAACTCACAGGAGACGTTCAAATCGTTGAAAGTTATAGTGTCAGTCCTCTTGTACTTAAGTCGGCATTGTGCCTTTTGTATTAAATTCGGATGCAATTTCTGTGTTTCAACGTCAATAAGAAGGTCCAAGGTATACAGTAAACCTGAAGTGAAACATCGGAATCTAAAACTGGACTTACAGGGGAGGTCCAAATCATAGAAAGTCAGAGAGTCAGTCCTCTTATACTTAAGTCTGCATTGTGCCTTTTGTATTAATTTCGGATGGAATTTCTGTATTTCATCGTCAATAAGAAGGTCCAAGGTATACAGTAAATCTGAAGTGAAGCTTCGGAATCTAAAACTGGACTCACAGGAGAGGTTCAAATCATAGAAAGTGAGAGTGTCAGTCCACTTGTACTTAAGTCGGCATTGTGGTTTTGTATTAAATTCGGATGTAATTTCTGTGTTTGATCATCTAAAAGAAGGTCCAAGGTATACAGTAAACCTTAAGTGAAGCATCGGAATCTAAAACTGGACTCACAGGAGAGGTTCAAATCATAGAAAGTTGAAGTGTCAGTCCTCTGCTACTTACGTCGGCATTGTGCCTTTTGTATTAAATTCGGATGCACTTTCTGTGTTGCATCGCCAATACGAAGGTCCAAGGTATACAGTAAACCTGAAGTGAAGCATCGGAATCTAAAACAGGACTCACACGAGAGGTTTAAATCAAAGAAAGTTAAAGTGTCTGTCCTCTTGTACTTAAGTCGGCATTGTGCCTTTTGTATTAAATTCGGATGCAATTTCTGTGTTTCATCGTCAATAAGAAGGTCCAAGGGATACAGTAAACCTGAAGTGAAGCATCGGAATCTAAAACTGGACTCACAGGAGAGGTTTAAAGCAAAGATAGTTAGAGTGTCTGTCCTCCTGTACTTAAGTCGGCATTGTTCCTTTTGTATTAAATTCGGATGCAATTTCTGTGTTTCATCGTCTGTAAGAAGGTTTAAGGTATACAGTAAACCTGAAGTGAAGCATCGGAATCTAAAACTAAACTCACAGGAGGGGTTCAAATTATAGACAGTTAGCGTGTCAGTCCACTTGTACTTAAGTCGGCATTGTGCCTTTTGTATTAAAGTCGGATGCAATTTCTATGATTCATCGGCAATAAGAATGTCCAAGGGATACAGTAAAATGGAAGTGAAGCATCGGAATCTAATACTGGACTCACAGGAGAGGTTTAAATCAAAGAAAGTTAGAGTGTCTGTTCTCTTGTACTTAATTCGGCATTGTGCCTTTTGTATTAAATTCGGATGCAATTTCTGTGTTTCATCGTCAATATGAAAGTCCAAGGTATACAGTAAACCTGAAGTGAAGCATCGGAATCAAAAACAGGACTCACAGGAGAGGTTTAAATCAAAGGAAGTTAGAGTGTCTGTCCTCTTGTACTTAAGTCGGCATTGTGCCTTTTGTATTAAATTCGGATGCAATTTCTGTGTTTCATCGTCAATAAGAAAGTCCAAGGTATACAGTAAACCTGAAGTGAAGCATCGGAATCAAAAACAGGACTCACAGGAGAGGTTTAAATCAAAGGAAATTTGAGTGTCTGTCCTCTTGCACTTAAGTCGGCATTGTGCCTTTTGTAATATATTCGGATGCAATTTCTGTGTTTCATCGTCAATAAGAAGGTCCAAGCAATACAGTAAACCTGAAGTGAAACATCGGAATCTAAAACTGGACTCACAGGAGAGGTTTAAATCAAAGAAACTTAGAGTGTCCGTCCTCTTGTACTAAAGTCGGCATAGTGCCTTTTGTATTAAATTCGGATGCAATTTCTGTGTTTTATCGTCATTAAGAAGGTCCAAAGGGTACAGTAAACCTGAAGTGAATCATCGGAATCTAAAACTGGAATCACAGGAGAGGTTCAAATCATAGAAAGTGAGAGTGTCAGTCCTCTTGTACTGAAGTCGGCATTGTGCCTTTTGTATTAAATTCGGATCCAATTTCTGCCTTTGAACATCAATATGAAGGTCCAAGGTATACAGTAAACCTGAAGTGAAGCATCGGAATCTAAAACTCAACTCACAGGAGAGGTTCAAATCATAGAAAGTTATAGTGTCAGTCCTCTTGTACTTAAGTCGGCATTGTGCCTTTTGTATTAAATTCGGATGCAATTTCTGTGTTTCAACGTCAATAAGAAGGTCCAAGGTATACAGTAAACCTGAAGTGAAGCATCGGAATGTAAAACTGGACTCACAGGGGAGGTTCAAATCATAGACAATTAGAGTGTCAGTCCTCTTATACTTAATTTCGGATGGAATATCTGTATTTCATCGTCAATAACAAGGTCCAAGGTATACAGTAAAACTGAAGTGAAGCTTCGGAATCTAAAACTGGACTCGCAGGTGAGGTTCAAATCATAGAATGTGAGAGTGTCAGTCTACTTGTACTTAAGTCGGCATTGTGCTTTTGTATCAAATTCGGATGTAATATCTGTGTTTGATATTTAAAACGAAGGTCCAAGGTATATAGTAAAAATGAAGTGAATCATCGGAATCTAAAACTCAACTCACAGGAGAGGTTCAAACAATAGAAAGTTATAGTGTCAGTCCTCTTGTACTTAAGTCGACATTGTGCCTTTTGTATTAAATTCGGATGCAATGTCTGTGTTTCATCGTCAATAAGAAGGTCCAAGGGATACAGTAAACCTGAAGTGAAGCATCGGAATCTAATACTGGACTCACAGGAGAGGTTCAAATCATAGAAAGTTGAAGTTTCAGGCCTCTACTACTTACGTCGGCATTGTGAATTTGTAATAAATTCGGATGCAATTTCTGTGTTTCATCGTCAATAAGAAGGTCCAAGGTATACGGTAAACCTGAAGTGAAGCATCGGAATCTAAAACTGGACTCACAGGAGAGGTTTAAATCAAAGAAAGTTAGAGTGTCTGTTATCTTGTACTTAAGTCTTCATTGTGCCTTTTGTATTAAATTCGGATGCAATTTCTGCGTTTCATCGTCAATAAGAAGGTGTAAGGTATACAGTAAACCTGAAGTGAAGCATCGGAAACTAAAACTGGACTCACAGGAGTGGTTCAAATCATAGAAAGTTAGAGTGTCGGTCCTCTTGTACTTAAGTCGGCATTGTGCCTTTTGTATTAAATTTGGATGCAATGTCTGTGTTTCATCGTCAATAATAAGGTCTTAGGTATACTGTAAACCTGAAATGAAGCATCGTTATCTTATACTGGACTCACAGGAGAGGTTTAAATCATAGAAAGTTAGAGTGTCAGTCCTCTTATACTTAAGTCTGCATTGTGCCTTTTGTATTAATTTCGGATGCAATTTCTGTATTTCATCGTCAATAAGAAGGTCCAAGGTATACAGTAAATCTGAAGTGAAGCTTCGGAATCTAAAACTGGACTCACAGGAGAGGTTCAAATCATCGGAAGTTAGAGTGTCAAACCTCTTGTACTTAAGACGGCATTGTGCATTTTGTATTAAATTCGGATGCAATTTCTGTGTTTCATCGTCAATAAGAAGGTCCAAGGTATACAGTAAACCTGAAGTGAAGCATCGGAATCTAAAACTGGACTCACAGGAGAGGTTTAAATCAAAGGAAATTTGAGTGTCTGTCCTCTTGCACTTAAGTCGGCATTGTGCCTCTTGTAATAAATTCGGATGCAATTTCTGTGTTTCATCGTCAATAAGAAGGACCAAGGTATACAGTAGACCCGAAGTGAAGCATCGGAATCTGAAACTGGACTCACAGCAGAAGTTCAACTCATAGAAATTTAGAGTGTCAGTCCTCTTGTACTTAAGTCGACATTATGAATTTTGTATTAAATTCGGATGCAATTTCTGTGTTTCATCGTCAATAAGAAGGTCTTAGGTATACTGTAAACCTGAAGTGAACCATCGGAATCTAAAACTGGACTCACAGGAGAGGTTCAAATCATAGAAAGTTAGAGTGTCAGTCCTCTTGTATTTAGGTCGGCATTGTGCCTTTTGTATTAAATTCGGATGCAATTTCTGTGTTTCATCGTCAATAAGAAGGTCCAAGCAATACAGTAAACCTGAAGTGAAGCATCGGATACTAAAACTGGACTCACGGGAGAGGTTTAAATCAAAGAAACTTAGAGTGTCCGTCCTCTTGTACTTAAGTCGGCATTGTGCCTTTTGTATTAAATCCGGATGCAATTTCTGTGTTTTATCGTCATTAAGAATGTCGGAATTATACAGTAAACCTGAAGTGAAGCATCGGAATCTAAAACTGGAATCACAGGAGAGGTTCAAATCATAGAAAGTGAGAGAGTCAGTCCTCTTGTACTTAAGTCGGCATTATGCCTTTTGTATTAAATTCGGATCCAGTGTCTGCGTTTGATCATCAATAAGAAGGTCCAAGGTATACAGTAAACCTGAAGTGAAGCATCGGAATCTAAAACTCAACTCACAGGAGAGGTTCAAATTATAGAAATTTATAGTGTCAGTCCTCTTGTACTTAAGTCGGCATTGTGCCTTTTGTATTAAATTCGGATGCAATTTCTGTGTTTCAACGACAATAAGAAGGTCCAAGGTATACAGTAAACCTGAAGTGAAGCATCAGAATCTAAAACTGGACTCACAGGAGAGGTTCAAATCATAGAAAGTTAGAGTACCAGTCCTCTTATACGTAAGTCTGCATTGTGCCTTTTGTATTAATCTCGGATGCAATTTCTGTATTTCGTCGTCAATAAGAAGGTCCAAGGTATACAGTAAATCTGAAGTGAAGCTTCGGAATCTAAAACTGGACTCACAGGAGAGGTTCAAATCATAGGAAGTTAGAGTGTCAGACCTCTTGTACTTAAGACGGCATTGTGCCTTTTGTATTAAATTCGGATGCAATTTCTGTGTTTCATCGTCAATAAGATGGTCCAAGGTATACAGTAAACCTGAAGTGAAGCATCGGAATCTAAAACTGGACTCACAGGAGAGGTTGAAATCATAGAAAGTTGAAGTGTCAGTCCTCGACTACTTACGTCGGCATTGTGCCTTTTGTATTAAATTCGGATGCCATTTCTGTGTTTCATCGTCAATAAGATGGTCCAAGGGATACAGTAAACCTGAAGTGAAGCATCGGAATCTAAAACTGGCCTCACAGGAGAGGTTTAAATCATAGAAAATTAGAGTGTCAGTCCTCTTGTACTTAGGTCGGCATTGTGCCTTTTGTATTACATTCGGATGCAATTTCTGTGTTTCATCGTCAATTGGAAGGTCCAAGCAATACAGTAAACCTGAAGTGAAGCATCGGATACTAAAACTGGACTCACGGGAGAGGTTTAAATCAAAGAAACTTAGAGTGTCCGTCCTCTTGTACTTAAGTCGGCATAATGCCTTTTGTATTAAATCTGCATGCAATTTCTGTGTTTTATCGTCATTAAGAATGTCCGGATTATACAGTAAACCTGAAGTGAAGCATCGGAATCTAAAACTGGAATCACAGGAGAGGTTCAAATCATAGAAAGTGAGAGAGTCAGTCCTCTTGTACTTAAGTCGGCATTATGCCTTTTGTATTAAATTCGGATCCAGTGTCTGCGTTTGATCATCAATAAGAAGGTCCAAGGTATACAGTAAACCTGAAGTGAAGCATCGGAATCTAAAACTGGACTCACAGGAGAGGTTGAAATCATAGAAAGTTGAAGTGTCAGTCCTCCACTACTTACGTCGGCATTGTGCCTTTTGTATTAAATTCGGATGCAATTTCTGTGTTTCATCGTCAATAAGAAGGTCTTAGGTATACTGTAAACCTGAAGTGAACCATCGGAATCTAAAACTGGACTCACAGGAGAAGTTTAAATCAAAGAAATTTAGAGTGTCTGTCCTCTTGTACTTATGTCGGCATTATCTTTTTGTATTAAATTCGGATGCAATTTCTGTGTTTCATCGTCAATAAGATGGTCCAAGGGATACAGTAAACCGGAAGTGAAGCATCGGAATCTAAAACTGGGCTCACAGGAGAGGTTCCAATCATAGAAAGTTAGAGTGTCAGTCCTCTTTTACTTAAGTCGACTTTATGCATTTTGTATTAAATTCGGATGTAATTTCTGTGTTTCATCGTCAATAAGGTGGTCTTAGGTATACTGTAAACCTGAAGTGAAGCATCGGAATCTAAAACTGGACTCACAGGAGAGGTCCAAATCATAGAAATTTAGAGTGTCAGTCCTCTTGTACTTAAGTCGGCATTGTGCCTTTTGTATTAAATTCGGATGCAATTTCTGTGTTTCATCGTCAATAAGAAGGTCCAAGCAATACAGTAAATCTGAAGTGAAACATCGTAATCTAAAACTGGACTCACAGGAGAGGTTTAAATCAAAGAAACTTAGAGTGTCCGTCCTCTTGTACTAAAGTCGGCATAGTGCCTTTTGTATTAAATTCGGATGCAATTTCTGTGTTTTATCGTCATTAAGAAGGTCCAAAGGATACAGTAAACCTGAAGTGAATCATCGGAATTTAAAACTGGAATCAATGGAGAGGTTCAAATCATAGAAAGTGAGAGAGTCAGTCCTCTTGTACTGAAGTCGGCATTGTGCCTTTTGTATTAAATTCGGATCCAATTTCTGCCTTTGATCATCAGTAAGAAGGTCCAAGGTATACAGTGAACCTGAAGTGAAGCATCGGAATCTAAAACTGGACTCACAGGGGAGGTTCAAATCATAGAAAGTTAGAGTGTCAGTCCTCTTATACTTAATTTCGGATGGAATTTCGGTATTTCATCGTCAATAAGAAGGTCCAAGGAATACAGTAAATCTGAACTGAAGCTTCGGAATCTAAAACTGGACTCACAGGAGAGGTTCAAATCATAGAAAGTGAGAGTGTCAGTCCATTTGTACTTAAGTCGGCATTGTGCCTTTTGTATTAAATTCGGATGTAATATCTGTATTTGATCATCAAAACGAAGGTCCAAGGTATACAGTAAACCTGAACTGAATCATCGGAATCTGAAACTCAACTCACAGGAGAGGTTCAAACAATAGAAAGTTATAGTGTCAGTCCTCTTGTACTTAAGTCGGCATTGTGCCTTTTGTATTAAATTCGGATGCAATTTCTGTGTTTCATCGTCAATAAGAAGGTCTTAGGTATACTGTAAACCTGAAGTGAAGATTGGAATCTAAAACTGGACTCACAGGAGAGGTTCCAATCATACACAGTTAGAGTGTCCCTCCTCTTGTACTTAAGTCGGCATTGTGCCTTTTGTATTAAAGTCGGATGCAATTTCTATGATTCATCGTCTATAAGAAGGTCCAAGGGATACAGTAAACCGGAAGTGAAGCAACGGAATCTAATACTGGACTCACAGGAGAGGTTTAAATCATAGAAAGTTAGAGTGTCTGTCCTCTTGCACTTAGTCGGCATTGTGCCATATGTATTAAATTCGAATGCAATTTCTGTGTTTCATCGTCAATAAGAAGGTCCAAGGTATACAGTAAACCTGAAGTGAAGCATCGGAAACTGAAACTGGACTCATTGGAGAAGTTCAAATCATAGAAAGTTAGAGTGTCAGTCCTCTTGTACTTAAGTCGGCGTTATGCCTTTTGTATTAAATTCGGATCCAGTGTCTGCGTTTGATCATCAATAAGAATGTCCAAGGTATACAGTAAACCTGAAGTGAAGCATCAGAATCTAAAACGCAACTCACAGGAGAGGTTTAAATCATAGAAATTTATAGTGTCAGTCCTCTTGTACTTAAGTCGGCATTGTGCATTTTGTATTAAATTCGGATGCAATCTCTTTGTTTCAACGACAATAAGTAGGTCCAAGGTATACAGTAAACCTGAAGTGAAGCATCGGAATCTAATACTGGACTCGCAGGAGAGGTTCAAATCATAGAAAGTTAGAGTGTCAGTCCTCTTATACTTAAGTCTGCATTGTAACTTTTGTATTAATTTCGGATGCAATTTCTGTATTTCATCGTCAATAAGAAGGTCCAAGGTATACAGTAAATCTGAAGTGAAGCTTCGGAATCTAAAACTCGACTCACAGGAGAGGTTCAAATCATAGGAAGTTAGAGTGGCAGTCCTCTTGTACTTAAGACGGCATTGTGCCTTTTGTATTAAATTCGGATGCAAATTCTGTGTTTCATCGTCAATAAGAAGGTCCAAGGTATACAGTAAACCTGAAGTGAAGCATCGGAATCTAAAACTGGACTCACAGGAGAGGTTTAAATCAAAGGAAGATAGAGTGTCTGTCCTCTTGCACTTAAGTCGGCATTGTGCCTTTTGTAATAAATTCGGATGCAATTTCTGTGTTTCATCGTCAATAAGAAGGTCCAAGGTATACAATAAACCTGAAGTGAAGCATCGGAATCTAAAACTGGACTCACAGGAGAGGTTCAAATCATAGAAAGTCAGAGTGTCAGTCGTCTTGTACATAAGTCTGCATTGTGCCTTTTGTATTAAATTCGGATGCAATTTCTGTGTTTCATCGTCAATAAGAAGGTCCAAGGGATACAGTAAACCTGAAGTGAAGCATCGGAATCCAAAACTGGACTCACAGGAGAGGTTCCAATCATAGGAAGTTAGAGTGTCAATCCTCTTGTACTTAAGTCGGCATTGTGCCTTTTGTATTAAATTCGGATGCAATTTCTGTGTTTCATCGTCAATAAGAAGGTCTTAGGTATACTGTAAACCTGAAATAAAGATTGGAATCAAAAACTTGACTCACAGGAGAGGTTCAAATCATAGGAAGTGAGAGTGTCAGTCCTCTCGTACTTAAGTCTGCATTGTACCTTTTGTATGAAATTCGAATGCAATTTCTGTGTTTCATCGTCAATAAGATGGTCAAAGGTATACAGTAAACCTGAAGTGAAGCATCGGAATCTACAACTGGACTCACAGGAGAGGTTCAAATCAAAGAAAGTTAGAGTGTCTGTCCTCTTGTACTTAAGTCGGCATTGTGCCTTTTGTATTAAATTCGGATGCAATTTCTGTGTTTCATCGTCAATAAGAAGGTCCAAGGGATACAGTAAACCTGAAGTGAAGCATCGGAATCTAAAAGTGGACTCACAGGAGAAGTATAATTCAAAGAAGTTTAGAATGTCTGTCCTCTTGTACTTATGTCGGCATGATGCCTTTTGTATTAAATTCGGATGCAATTTCTGTGTTTCATCGTCAATAAGATGGTCCAAGGGATACAGTAAACCTGAAGTGAGGCATCGGAATCTAAAACTGGACTCACAGTGGAGGTTCAATTCATAGAAAGTGAGAGTGTCTGTCCTCTTGTACTTAAGTCGGCATTGTGCCTTTTGTTTTAAATTCGGATGCAATTTCTGTGTTTCATCGTCAATAAGAAGGTCTTAGGTATACTGTAAACCTGAAATAAAGAATGGAATCAAAACCTGGACTCACAGGAGAGGTTCAAATCATTGGAAGTGAGAGTGTCAGTCCTCTTGTACTGAAGTCGGCATTGTGCCTTTTGTATTAAATTCGGATGCAATTTCTGTGTTTCATCGTCAATAAGAAGGTCCAAGGGATACAGTAAACCTGAAGTGAAGCATCGGAATCTAAAAGTGGACTCACAGGAGAAGTATAATTCAAAGAAGTTTAGAATGTCTGTCCTCTTGTACTTATGTCGGCATGATGCCTTTTGTATAAAATTCGGATGCAATTTCTGTGTTTCATCGTCAATAAGATGGTCCAAGGGATACAGTAAACCTGAAGTGATGCATCGGAAGCTACAACTGGACTCACAGGAGAGGTTGAAATCATAGAAAGTTAGAGTGTCAGTCCTCTTGTACTTAAGTCGGCATTGTGCCTTTTGTAATTAATTCGGATGCAATTTCTGTGTTTCATCGACAATAAGAAGGTCCAAGGTATACAGTAAACTTGAAGTGAAGCATCGGAATCTAAAACTGGACTCACAGGAGAGGTTTAAATCAAAGAAAGTAGAGTTTCTGTCCTCTTGTACTTAAGTCGGCATTGTGCCATTTGTATTAAATTCGGATGCAATTTCTGTGTTTCATCGTCAATAAGAAGGTCCAAGGTATACAGTAAACCTGAAGTGAAGCATCGGAATCTAAAACTGGACTCACAGGACAGGTTTAAATCAAAGAAAATTAGAGTGTCAGTCCTCTTGTACTTAAGTCGGCATTGCGCCTTTTGTATGAAATTCGGACGCAATTTCTGTGTTTCATCGTCAATAAGAAGGTCTTAGGTATACTGTAAACCTGAAATAAAGATTGGAATCAAAAACTGGACTCACAGGAGAGGTTCATTTCATTGGAAGTGAGAGTGTCAGTCCTCTTGTACTTAAGTCTGCATTGTGCCTTTAGTATTAAATTCGGATGCAATTTCTGTGTTTCATCGTCAATAAGATGGTCCAAGGTATACAGTAAAGCTGAAGTGAAGCATCGGAATCTACAACTGGACTCACTGGAGAGGTTCAAATCATAGAAAGTTAGAGCGTCAGTCCTCTTGTACTTAAGTCGGCATTGTGTTTTTTGTATTATATTCGGATGCAATTTCTGTGTTTCATCGTCAATAAGAAAGTCCAAGGTATACTGTAAACCTGAAGTGAAGCATCGGAATCTAAAACTGGACTCACAGGTGTGGTTTAAATCAAAGGAAGTTACAGTGTCAGTCCTCTTGCACTTAAGTCCGCATTGTGCCTTTTCTAATAAATTCGGATGCAATTTCTGTGTTTCATCTTCAATAAGAAGGTCCAAGGGATACAGTAAACCTGAAGTGAAGCATCGGAATCTAAAACTGGACTCACTGGAGAGGTTTAAATCAAAGAAAGTTAGAGTGTCAGTCCTCTTGTACTTAAGACGGCATTGTGCTTTTTGTATTAAATTCGGATGCAATTTCTGTGTTTCATCGTCAATAAGAAGCTCTTAGGTATACTGTAAACCTGAAGTGAAGATTGGAATCTAAAACTGCACTCACAGGAGAGGTTCCAATCATAGAAAGTTAGAGTGTCAGTCCTCTTGTACTTATGTCGGCATTGTGCCTTTTGTATAAAATTCGGATGCAATTTCTGTGATTCATCGTCAATAGGAAGGTCCAAGGGATACAGTAAACCTGAAGTGAAGCATCGGAATCTAAAACTGGACTCACAGGAGAAGTTTAAATCAAAGAAATTTAGAGTGCTGTCCTCCTGTACTTTTGTTGGCATTGTGCTTTTCGTATTAAATTCGGATGCAATTTCTGTGTTTCATCGTCAATAAGAAAGTCCAAGGTATACTGTAAACCTGAAGTGAAGCATCGGAATCTAAAACTGGACTCACAGGTGTGGTTTAAATCAAAAGGAAGTTAGAGTGTCAGTCCTCTTGTACTTAAGACGGCATTGTGCCTTTTGTATTAAATTCGGATGCAATTTCTGTGTTTCATCGTCAATAAGAAGCTTTATGGTATACAGTAAGCCTGAAGTGAAGCATCAGAAACTAAAACTGGACTCACAGGAGAGGTTCCAATCATAGAAAGTTGGAGTGTCAGTCCTGTTGTACTTAAGTCGGCATTGTGCCTTTTGTATTAAATTCGGATGCAATTTCTATGATTCATCGTCAATACGAAAGTCCAAGGGATACAGTAAACCAGAAGTGAAGCTTCGGAATCTAAAACTGGGCTCACAGGAGAGGTTCCAATCATAGAAAGTTAGAGTGTCAGTCCTCTTGTACTTAAGTCGGCATTGAGCCTTTTGTATTAAATTCGGATGCAATATCTGTGTTTCATCGTCGATAAGAATGTCCAAGGGATACCGTAAACCTGAAGTGATGCATCGGAATATAAAACTGGACTCACAGGAGAGGTTCAAATCATTGGAAGTGAGAGTGTCAGTCCTCTTGTACTGAAGTCGGCATTGTGCCTTTTGTATTAAATTCGGATGCAATTTCTGTGCTTCATCGTCAATAAGAAGGTCCAAGGGATACAGTAAACCTGAAGTGAAGCATCGGAATCTAAAAGTGGACTCACAGGAGAAGTATAATTCAAAGAAGTTTAGAATGTCTGTCCTCATGTACTTATGTCGGCATGATGCCTTTTGTATTAAATTCGGATGCAATTTCTGTGTTTCATCGTCAATAAGATGGTCCAAGGGATACAGTAAACCTGAAGTGATGCATCGGAAGCTACAACTGGACTCACAGGAGAGGTTGAAATCATAGAGAGTTAGAGTGTCAGTCCTCTTGTACTTAAGTCGCCATTGTGCCTTTTGTATTAAATTCGGATGCAATTTCTGTGTTTCATCGACAATAAGAAGGTCCAAGGTATACAGTAAACTTGAAGTGAAGCATCGGAATCTAAAACTGGATTCACAGGAGAGGTTTAAATCAAAGAAAGTAGAGTTTCTGTCCTCTTGTACTTAAGTCGGCATTGTGCCTTTTGTATTAAATTCGGATGCAATTTCTGTGTTTCATCGTCAATAAGAAGGTCCAAGGTATACAGTAAACCTGAAGTGAAGCATCGGAATCTAAAACTGGACTCACAGGACAGGTTTAAATCAAAGAAAGTTAGAGTGTCAGTCCTCTTGTACTTAAGTCGGCATTGCGCCCTTTGTATGAAATTCGGACGCAATTTCTGTGTTTCATCGTCAATAAGAAGGTCTCAGGTATACTGTAAACCTGAAATAAAGATTGGAATCAAAAACTGGACTCACAGGAGAGGTTCAAATCATTGGAAGTGAGAGTGTCAGTCCTCTTGTACTTAAGTCTGCATTGTGCCTTTAGTATTAAATTCGGATGCAATTTCTGTGTTTCATCGTCAATAAGATGGTCCAAGGTATACAGTAAACCTGAACTGAAGCATCGGAATCTAAAACCCAACTCACAGGAGAGGTTCAAATCAAAGAAAGTTAGAGCGTCAGTCCTCTTGTACTTAAGTCGGCATTGTGCCTTTTGTTTTAAATTCGGATGCAATTTCTGTGTTTCATCGTCAATAAGAAGGTCCAAGGTATACAGTAAACCTGAAGTGAAGCATCGGAATCTAAAACTGGACTCACAGTAGAGGTTTAAACAAAGAAAGTTAGAGTGTCTGTCCTATTGAACTTAAGTCGGCATTGTGTTTTTTGTATTAAATTCGGATGCAATTTCTGTGTTTCATCGTCAATAAGAGAGTCCAAGGTATACTGTAAACCTGAAGTGAAGCATCGGAATCTAAAACTGGACTCACAGGTGTGGTTTAAATCAAAGGAAGTTACAGTGTCAGTCCTCTTGCACTTAAGTCCGCATTGTGCCTTTTCTAATAAATTCGGATGCAATTTCTGTGTTTCATCTTCAATAAGAAGGTCCAAGGGATACAGTAAACCTGAAGTGAAGCATCGGAATCTAAAACTGGACTCACAGGAGAGGTTTAAATCAAAGAAAGTTAGAGAGTCAGTCCTCTTGTACTTAAGACGGCATTGTGCTTTTTGTATTAAATTCGGATGCAATTTCTGTGTTTCATCGTCAATAAGAAGCTCTTAGGTATACTGTAAACCTGAAGTGAAGATTGGAATCTAAAACTGCACTCACAGGAGAGGTTCCAATCATAGAAAGTTAGAGTGTCAGTTCTCTTGTACTTATGTCGGCATTGTGCCTTTTGTATAAATTTCGGATGCAATTTCTGTGATTCATCGTCAATAGGAAGGTCCAAGGGATACAGTAAACCTGAAGTGAAGCATCTGAATCTAAAACTGGACTCACAGGAGAAGTTTAAATCAAAGAAATTTAGAGTGCTGTCCTCCTGTACTTTTGTTGGCATTGTGCTTTTCGTATTAAATTCGGATGCAATTTCTGTGTTTCATCGTCATTAAGAAAGTCCAAGGTATACTGTAAACCTGAAGTGAAGCATCGGAATCTAAAACTGGACTCACAGGTGTGGTTTAAATCAAAACGAAGTTAGAGTGTCAGTCCTCTTGTACTTAAGACGGCATTGTGCCTTTTGTATTAAATTCGGATGCAATTTCCGTGTTTCATCGTCAATAAGAAGCTTTATGGTATACAGTAAGCCTGAAGTGAAGCATCAGAAACTAAAACTGGACTCACAGGAGAGGTTCAAATCATAGAAAGTTAGAGTGTCAGTCCTCTTGAACTTAATTCGGCATTGTGCCTTTTGTATTAAATACGGATGCAATTTCTGTGTTTCATTGTCAAAAGGAAGGTCTTAGGTATACTGTAAACCTGAAGTGAAGATAGGAATCTAAAACTGGACTCACAGGAGAGGTTCCAATCATAGAAAGTTGGAGTGTCAGTCCTGTTGTACTTAAGTCGGCATTGTGCCTTTTGTATTAAATTCGGATGCAATTTCTATGATTCATCGTCAATACGAAAGTCCAAGGGATACAGTAAACCAGAAGTGAAGCTTTGGAATCTAAAACTGGGCTCACAGGAGAGGTTCCAATCATAGAAAGTTAGAGTGTCAGTCCTCTTGTACTTAAGTCGGCATTGAGCATTTGTATTAAATTCGGATGCAATATCTGTGTTTCATCGTCGATAAGAATGTCCAAGGGATACAGTAAACCTGAAGTGAAGCATCGGAATATAAAACTGGACTCACAGGAGAGGTTAAAATCATAGAAAGTTATAGTGTCAGTCCTCTTGTACTTTAGTCTGCATTGTGCCTTTTGTATTAAATTCGGATGCAATTTCTGTATTTCATCGTCAATAAGAAGGTCCAAGGTATACGGTAAACCTGAAGTGAAGCTTCGGAATCTAAAACTGGACTCACAGGAGAGGTTCAAATCATAGAAAGTTAGTGTGTCAGTCCTCTTGTACTTAAGACGGCATTGTGCCTTTTGTATCAAATTCGGATGCAATTTCTGTATTTCATCGTCAATAAGAAGGTCCAAGGTATACAGTAAACCTGAAGTGAAGCTTCGGAATTAAAAACTGGACTCACAGGAGAGGTTCAAATCATAGAAAGTAAGAGTGTCAGTCCTCTTGTACTTAAGTCTGCATTGTGCCTTTTGTATTAAATTCGGATGCAATTTCTGTGTTTCATCGTCAATATAAAGGTCCAAGGTATACAGTAATCCGGAAGTGAAGCATCGGAATCTAAAACTGGACCCACAGGAGAGGTTTAAATCATAGAAAATTATAGTGTCAGTTCTCTTGTACTTAAGTCGGCATTGTGCCTTTTGTATTAAATTCGGATGCAATTTCTGGGTTTGATAAGCAAAAAGATTGTCCAAAGTAAACAGTAAACCTTAAGTGAATCATCGGAATCTAAAACTCAACACACAGGAGAGGTTCAAATCATAGAAAGTTATAGTGTCAGTCCTCTTGTACTTAAGTCGGCATCGCGCCATTTGTATTAAATTCGGATGCAGTTTCTGTGTTTCATGGTCAATAAGAAGTTCTTGGGTATACTGTAAACCTGAAGTGAAGCATCGGAATTTAAAACTGGACTCACAGGAGAGGTTCAAATCATAGAAAGTTAGTGTGTCAGTCCTCTTGTACTTAAGTCGGCATTGTGCATTTTGTATTAAATTCGGATGCAATTTCTGTGTTTCATCGTCAATAAGAAGATCCAAGGTATACAGTAAACCTGAAGTGAAGCATCGGATCTAAAACTGGACTCACAGGAGAGGTCTAAATCAAAGAAAGTTAGAGTGTCTGTCCTCTTGTACTTATGTCGGCATTGTGCCTTTTGTATTAAATTCGGATGCAATTTCTGTGCTTCATCGTCAATAAGAAGGTCCAAGGGATACAGTAAGCCTGAAGTGAAGCATCGGAATCGAAAACTGGACGCACAGGAGAGGTTCAAATCATAGAAAGTTAGAGTGTCAGTCCTCTTCTACTTTCGTCGGCATTGTGCCTTTTGTATTAAATTCGGATGCAATTTCTGTGTTTGATCATCAATAAGAAGGTCCAAGGTATACAGTAAACCTGAAGTGAAGCATCGGAATCTAACCTGGACTCACAAGAGAGGTTTAAATCAAAGAAAGGTAGAGTGTCTGTCCTCTTGTACTTATGTCGGCATTGTGCCTTTTGTATTAAATTCGGATGCAATTTCTGTGCTTCATCGTCAATAAGAAGGTCCAAGTGATACAGTAAACCTGAAGGGGAGCTTCGGAATCTAAAACTGGACTCACAGGAGAGGTTCAAATCATAGAAAATGAGAGTGTCAGTCCACTTGTACTTAAGTCGGCATTGTGCCTTTTGTATTAAATTCGGATGCGATTTCTGTGTTTCATCGACAATAAGAGGGGCCAAGGTATACAGTAAACCTGAAGTGAAGCATCGGAATCTAAAACTGGACTCACAGGAGACGTTCCAATCATAGATAGTTAGAGTATCAGTCCTCTTGTACTTAAGTCAACATTGAGACATTTGTATTACATTCGGATTCAATTCCTGTGTTACATCGTCAATAAGAAGGTCCAAGGTATACAGTAAAACTGAAGAGAATCATCGGAATCTAAAACTGGACTCACAGGAGTGGTTCACATCATAGAAAGTTAGTGTGTCAGTCCTCTTGTACTTAAGTCGGCATTGTGCCTTTTGTATTAAATTCGGATGCAATTACTGTGTTTCATCGTCAATAAGATGGTCCAAGGTATACAGTAAACCTGAAGTGAAGCATCGGAATCTAAAACTGGACTCACAGGAGAGGTTCAAATCATAGAAAGCTAGAGTGTCAGTCCTCTTCTACTTTCGTCGGCATTGTGCCTTTTGTATAAAATTCGGATGCAATTTCTGTGTTTGATCATCAATAAGAAGGTCCAAGGTATACAGTAATCCTGAAGTGAAGCATCGGAATCCAAAACTCAACTCACAGGAGAGGTTCAAATCAGAGAAAGTTATAGTGTCAGTCCTCTTCTACTTAAGTCTTCATTGTGCCTTATGTATTAAATTCGGATACAATTATTGTGTTTCATCGTCAATAAGAAGGTCAACGGTATACAGTAAACCTGAAATGAAGATTGGAATTAAAAACTGGACTCACAGGAGAGGTTCCAGTCATAGAATGTTAAGGAGTCAGTCCTCTTGTACTTCAGATGGCATTGTGCTTTTTGTATTAAATTCGGATACAATTTCTGTGTTTCATCGTCAACAAGAATGTCCAAGGGATACAGTAAACCTGAAGTGAAGCACCGGAATCTAAAACTGGACTTACAGGAGAGGTTTAAATCATAGAAAATTATAGTGTCAGTCCTCTTGTACTTAAGTCGGCATTGTGCCTTTTGTATTAAATTCGGATGCAATTTCTGTGTTTGATAAGCAAAAAGATTGTCCAAAGTATACAGTAAACCTTAAGTGAATCATCGGAATCTAAAACTCAACTCACAGGAGAGGTTCAAATCATAGAAAGTTATAGTGTCAGTCATCTTGTACTTAAGTCGGCATTGTGCCTTTTGTATTAAATTCGGATGCAGTTACTGTGATTCATCGTCAATAAAAAGGTCTTAGGTATACTGTAAACCTGAAGTAAAGCATCGGAATTTAAAACTGGACTCACAGGAGAGGTTCTAATCATAGAAAGTTGGAGTGTCAGTCCTCTTGTACTTAAGTTGGCATTGTGCCTTTTGTATTAAATTCGGATGCAATTTCTGTGTTTCATCGTCAATAAGAAGGTCCAAGGGATACAGTACACCTGAAGTGAAGCATCGGAATCAAAAACTGGACCCACGGGAGTGGTTTAAATCAAAGAAGGTTAGAGTGTCTGTCCTCTTGTACTTAAGTCGGCATTGTGCCGTTTGTATTAAATTCGAATGCAATTTCTGTGAATCATCGTCAATAAGAAGGTCCAAGGGATACAGTAAACCTGAAGCGAAGCTTCGGAATCTAAAACTGGACTCACAGGAAAGGTTCAAATCATAGAAAGTTAGAGTGTCAGTCCTCTTCTACTTTCGTCGGCATTGTGCCTTTTGTATTAAATTCGGATGCAATTTCTGTGTTTGATAAGCAAAAAGATTGTCCAAAGTATACAGTAAACCTTAAGTGAATCATCGGAATCTAAAACTCAACTCACAGGAGATGTTCAAATCATAGAAAGTTATAGTGTCTGCCCTCTTGTACTTAAGTCGGCATTGTGCCTTTTGTATTAAATTCGGATGCAATTTCTGTGCTTCATCGTCAATAAGAAGGTCCAAGGGATACAGTAAACCTGAAGTGAAGCATCGGAATCTAAAACTGGACTCACAGGAGAGTTTCAAATCATAGAAAGTGAGAGTGTCAAACTGCTTGTACTTAAGTCGGCATTGTGCCTTTTGTATTAAATTCGGATGCGATATCTGTGTTTCATCGACAATATGATGGTCCAAGGTATACAGTAAACCTGAAGTGAAGCATCGGAATCTAAAACTGGACCACTGGAGAGGTTCAAATCATAGAAAGTTAGAGTGTTAGTCCTCTTCTACTTTCGTCGGCATTTGCCTTTTGTAATAAATTCGGATGAAATTTCTGTGTTTGATCATCAATAAGATGGTCCAAAGTATACAGTAAACCTGAAGTGAAGCATCGGAATCCAAAACTCAACTCACAGGAGCGGTTCAAATCATAGAAAGTTATAGTGTCAGTCCTCTTCTACTTACGTCTTCATTGTGCCTTTTGTATTAAATTCACATACAATTTCTGTGTTTCATCGTCAATAAGAAGGTCAACGGTATACAGTAAATCTGAAATGAAGATTGGAAACTAAGACTGGACTCAGAGGAGAGGTTCCAATTATAGAGTGTTAGAGAGTCAGTCCTCTTGTACTTAAGTCGACATTGTGCTTTTTGTAATATATTCGGATACAATTTCTGTGTTTCATCGTCAATAAGAAGGTCCAAGGGATACAGTAAACCTGAAGTGAAGCATCGGAATTTAAAACTCGACTCACAGGAGAGGTTCCAATCATAGAAAGTTAGAGTGTCAGTCCTCTTGTACTTAAGTTGGCATTGTGCCTTTTGTAATAAATTCGGATGCAATTTCTGTGTTTGATCATCAATAAGATGGTCCAAGGGATACAGTAAACCTGAAGTGAAGCATCGGAATCTAAAACTGGACTCACAGGAGAGGTTCAAATCATAGAAATTGAGAGTGTCAGTATGCTTGTAGTTAAGTCGGCATTGTGCCTTTTGTATTAAATTCGGATGCGATTTCTGTGTTTCATCGTCAATAAGAAGGTCCAAGGGATACAGTAAACCTGAAGTGAAGCATCGGAATCTAAAACTGGACTCACAGGAGAGGTTCAAATCATAGATAGTTAGAGTGTCAGTCCTCTTATACTTAAGTCGGCATTGTGACATTTGTATTAATTTCTGATGCAATTTCTGTGTTTCATCGTCAATAAGATGGTCCAAGGTATACAGTTAACCTGAAGTGAAGCATCGGAATCTAAAACTGGACTCACAGGAGAGGTTCAAATCATAGAAAGTTAGAGTGTCAGTCCTCTTCTACTTTCGTCGGCATTGTGCCTTTTGTATTAAATTCGGATGCAATTTCTGTGTTTGATCATCAATACGAAGGTCCAAGGTATACAGTAAACCTGAAGTGAAGCATCGGAATCCAAAACTCAACTCACAGGAGAGGTTCAAATCATAGAAAGTTATAGTGTCAGTCCTCTTCTACTTAAGTCTTCATAGTGCCTTTTGTATTAAATTCGGATACAATTTCTGTTTTTCATCGTCAATAAGAAGGTCAACGGTATACAGTAAACCTGAAGTGAAGCATCGGAATCTATAACTGGACTCACAGGAGCGGTTCACATCATAGAAAGTTAGAGTGTCTCTCCTCTTGTACTTAAGTCGACATTGTGCCTTTTCTATTAAATTCGGGTGCAATTTCTGTGTTTCATCGTCAATAAGAAGGTCCAAGGGATACAGTAAACCTGAAGTGAAGCATCGGAATCTAAAACTGGACTCACAGGAGAGGTTCAAATCATAGAAATTGAGAGTGTCAGTCTGCTTGTTGTTAAGCCGGCATTGTGCCTTTTGTATTAAATTCGGATGCAATTCCTGTGTTTCATCGTCAATAAGAAGGTCCAAGGTATACAGTAAAACTGAAGAGAATCATCGGAATCTTAAACTGGACTCACAGGAGTGGTTCACATCATAGAAATTTAGAGTGTCAGTCCTCTTGTACTTAAGTCGGCATTGTGCCTTTTGTATTAAATTCGGATGCAATTTCTGTGTTTCATCGTCAACAAGATGGTCCAAGGTATACAGTAAACCTGAAGCGAAACTTCGGAATCTAAAACTGGACTCACAGGAAAGGTTCAAATCATAGAAAGTTAGAGTGTCAGTCCACTTCTACTTTCGTCGGCATTGTGCCTTTTGTATTAAATTCGGATGCAATTTCTGTGTTTGATCATCAAAAAGAAGGTTTAAGGTATACAGTAAACCTGAACTGAAGCATCGGAATCCAAAACTCAACTCACAGGAGAGGTTCAAATCATAGAATGTTAGAGAGTCAGTCCTCTTGTACTTCAGTCGGCATTGTGCTGTTTGTGTTAAATTCGGATGCAATTTCTGTGTTTGATAAGCAAAAAGATAGTCCAAAGTATACAGTAAACCTTAAGTGACTCATCGGAATCTAAAACTCAACTCACAGGAGAGGTTCTATTCATAGAAAGTTATAGTGTCAGTCCTCTTGTACTTAAGTCGGCATTGTGCCTTTTGTATTAAATTCGGATGCAATTTCTGTGTTTGATAAGCAAAAAGATTGTCCAAAGTATACAGTAAACCTTAAGTGAATCATCGGAATCTAAAACTCAACACACAGGAGAGGTTCAAATCATAGAAAGTTATAGTGTCAGTCCTCTTGTACTTAAGTCGGCATTGTGCCTTTTGTACTAAATTCGGATGCAATTTCTGTGCTTCATCGTCGATAAGAAGGTCCAAGGGATACAGTAAACCTGAAGTGAAGCATCGGAATCTAAAACTGGACTCACAGGAGAGTTTCAAATCATAGAAAGTGAGAGTGTCAGTCTGCTTGTACTTAAGTCGGCATTGTGCCTTTTGTATTAAATTCGGATGCGATATCTGTGTTTCATCGACAATAAGATGGTCCAAGGTATACAGTAAACCTGAAGTGAAGCATCGGAATCTAAAACTGGACCACAGGAGAGGTTCAAATCATAGAAAGTTAGAGTGTTAGTCCTCTTCTACTTTCGTCGGCATTGTGCCTTTTGTAATAAATTCGGATGCAATTTCTGTGTTTGATCATCAATAAGAAGGTCCAAGGTATACAGTAAACCTGAAGTGAAGCATCGGAATCCAAAACTCAACTCACAGGAGAGGTTCAAATCATAGAAAGTTATAGTGTCAGTCCTCTTCGACTTACGTCTTCATTGTGCCTTTTGTATTAAATTCGCATACAATTTCTGTGTTTCATCGTCAATAAGAAGGTCAACGGTATACAGTAAACCTGAAATGAAAATTGGAAACTAAAACTGGACTCAGAGGAGAGGTTCAAATCATAGAAAGTTATAGTGTCAGTCCTCTTGTACTTAAGTCGGCATTGTGCCTTTTGTATTAAATTCGGATGCAATTTCTGTGTTTCATCCTCAATAAGAAGGTCCAAGGTATACAGCAAACCTGAAGTGAACCATCGTAATCTAAAACTGGACTCACAGGAGACGTTCCAATCATAGATAGTTAGAGTATCAGTCCTCTTGTACTTAAGTCAACATTGAGACATTTGTATTACATTCGGATTCAATTCCTGTGTTACATCGTCAATAAGAAGGTCCAAGGTATACAGTAAAACTGAAGAGAATCATCGGAATCTAAAACTGGACTCACAGGAGTGGTTCACATCATAGAAAGTTAGTGTGTCAGTCCTCTTGTACTTAAGTCGGCATTGTGCCTTTTGTATTAAATTCGGATGCAATTACTGTGTTTCATCGTCAATAAGATGGTCCAAGGTATACAGTAAACCTGAAGTGAAGCATCGGAATCTAAAACTGGACTCACAGGAGAGGTTCAAATCATAGAAAGCTAGAGTGTCAGTCCTCTTCTACTTTCGTCGGCATTGTGCCTTTTGTATAAAATTCGGATGCAATTTCTGTGTTTGATCATCAATAAGAAGGTCCAAGGTATACAGTAATCCTGAAGTGAAGCATCGGAATCCAAAACTCAACTCACAGGAGAGGTTCAAATCAGAGAAAGTTATAGTGTCAGTCCTCTTCTACTTAAGTCTTCATTGTGCCTTATGTATTAAATTCGGATACAATTATTGTGTTTCATCGTCAATAAGAAGGTCAACGGTATACAGTAAACCTGAAATGAAGATTGGAATTAAAAACTGGACTCACAGGAGAGGTTCCAGTCATAGAATGTTAAGGAGTCAGTCCTCTTGTACTTCAGATGGCATTGTGCTTTTTGTATTAAATTCGGATACAATTTCTGTGTTTCATCGTCAACAAGAATGTCCAAGGGATACAGTAAACCTGAAGTGAAGCACCGGAATCTAAAACTGGACTTACAGGAGAGGTTTAAATCATAGAAAATTATAGTGTCAGTCCTCTTGTACTTAAGTCGGCATTGTGCCTTTTGTATTAAATTCGGATGCAATTTCTGTGTTTGATAAGCAAAAAGATTGTCCAAAGTATACAGTAAACCTTAAGTGAATCATCGGAATCTAAAACTCAACTCACAGGAGAGGTTCAAATCATAGAAAGTTATAGTGTCAGTCATCTTGTACTTAAGTCGGCATTGTGCCTTTTGTATTAAATTCGGATGCAGTTACTGTGATTCATCGTCAATAAAAAGGTCTTAGGTATACTGTAAACCTGAAGTAAAGCATCGGAATTTAAAACTGGACTCACAGGAGAGGTTCTAATCATAGAAAGTTGGAGTGTCAGTCCTCTTGTACTTAAGTTGGCATTGTGCCTTTTGTATTAAATTCGGATGCAATTTCTGTGTTTCATCGTCAATAAGAAGGTCCAAGGGATACAGTACACCTGAAGTGAAGCATCGGAATCAAAAACTGGACCCACGGGAGTGGTTTAAATCAAAGAAGGTTAGAGTGTCTGTCCTCTTGTACTTAAGTCGGCATTGTGCCGTTTGTATTAAATTCGAATGCAATTTCTGTGAATCATCGTCAATAAGAAGGTCCAAGGGATACAGTAAACCTGAAGCGAAGCTTCGGAATCTAAAACTGGACTCACAGGAAAGGTTCAAATCATAGAAAGTTAGAGTGTCAGTCCTCTTCTACTTTCGTCGGCATTGTGCCTTTTGTATTAAATTCGGATGCAATTTCTGTGTTTGATAAGCAAAAAGATTGTCCAAAGTATACAGTAAACCTTAAGTGAATCATCGGAATCTAAAACTCAACTCACAGGAGATGTTCAAATCATAGAAAGTTATAGTGTCTGCCCTCTTGTACTTAAGTCGGCATTGTGCCTTTTGTATTAAATTCGGATGCAATTTCTGTGCTTCATCGTCAATAAGAAGGTCCAAGGGATACAGTAAACCTGAAGTGAAGCATCGGAATCTAAAACTGGACTCACAGGAGAGTTTCAAATCATAGAAAGTGAGAGTGTCAAACGGCTTGTACTTAAGTCGGCATTGTGCCTTTTGTATTAAATTCGGATGCGATATCTGTGTTTCATCGACAATATGATGGTCCAAGGTATACAGTAAACCTGAAGTGAAGCATCGGAATCTAAAACTGGACCACTGGAGAGGTTCAAATCATAGAAAGTTAGAGTGTTAGTCCTCTTCTACTTTCGTCGGCATTTGCCTTTTGTAATAAATTCGGATGAAATTTCTGTGTTTGATCATCAATAAGATGGTCCAAAGTATACAGTAAACCTGAAGTGAAGCATCGGAATCCAAAACTCAACTCACAGGAGCGGTTCAAATCATAGAAAGTTATAGTGTCAGTCCTCTTCTACTTACGTCTTCATTGTGCCTTTTGTATTAAATTCACATACAATTTCTGTGTTTCATCGTCAATAAGAAGGTCAACGGTATACAGTAAATCTGAAATGAAGATTGGAAACTAAGACTGGACTCAGAGGAGAGGTTCCAATTATAGAGTGTTAGAGAGTCAGTCCTCTTGTACTTAAGTCGACATTGTGCTTTTTGTAATATATTCGGATACAATTTCTGTGTTTCATCGTCAATAAGAAGGTCCAAGGGATACAGTAAACCTGAAGTGAAGCATCGGAATTTAAAACTCGACTCACAGGAGAGGTTCCAATCATAGAAAGTTAGAGTGTCAGTCCTCTTGTACTTAAGTTGGCATTGTGCCTTTTGTAATAAATTCGGATGCAATTTCTGTGTTTGATCATCAATAAGATGGTCCAAGGGATACAGTAAACCTGAAGTGAAGCATCGGAATCTAAAACTGGACTCACAGGAGAGGTTCAAATCATAGAAATTGAGAGTGTCAGTATGCTTGTAGTTAAGTCGGCATTGTGCCTTTTGTATTAAATTCGGATGCGGTTTCTGTGTTTCATCGTCAATAAGAAGGTCCAAGGGATACAGTAAACCTGAAGTGAAGCATCGGAATCTAAAACTGGACTCACAGGAGAGGTTCAAATCATAGATAGTTAGAGTGTCAGTCCTCTTATACTTAAGTCGGCATTGTGACATTTGTATTAATTTCTGATGCAATTTCTGTGTTTCATCGTCAATAAGATGGTCCAAGGTATACAGTTAACCTGAAGTGAAGCATCGGAATCTAAAACTGGACTCACAGGAGAGGTTCAAATCATAGAAAGTTAGAGTGTCAGTCCTCTTCTACTTTCGTCGGCATTGTGCCTTTTGTATTAAATTCGGATGCAATTTCTGTGTTTGATCATCAATACGAAGGTCCAAGGTATACAGTAAACCTGAAGTGAAGCATCGGAATCCAAAACTCAACTCACAGGAGAGGTTCAAATCATAGAAAGTTATAGTGTCAGTCCTCTTCTACTTAAGTCTTCATAGTGCCTTTTGTATTAAATTCGGATACAATTTCTGTTTTTCATCGTCAATAAGAAGGTCAACGGTATACAGTAAACCTGAAGTGAAGCATCGGAATCTATAACTGGACTCACAGGAGCGGTTCACATCATAGAAAGTTAGAGTGTCTCTCCTCTTGTACTTAAGTCGACATTGTGCCTTTTCTATTAAATTCGGGTGCAATTTCTGTGTTTCATCGTCAATAAGAAGGTCCAAGGGATACAGTAAACCTGAAGTGAAGCATCGGAATCTAAAACTGGACTCACAGGAGAGGTTCAAATCATAGAAATTGAGAGTGTCAGTCTGCTTGTTGTTAAGCCGGCATTGTGCCTTTTGTATTAAATTCGGATGCAATTCCTGTGTTTCATCGTCAATAAGAAGGTCCAAGGTATACAGTAAAACTGAAGAGAATCATCGGAATCTTAAACTGGACTCACAGGAGTGGTTCACATCATAGAAATTTAGAGTGTCAGTCCTCTTGTACTTAAGTCGGCATTGTGCCTTTTGTATTAAATTCGGATGCAATTTCTGTGTTTCATCGTCAACAAGATGGTCCAAGGTATACAGTAAACCTGAAGCGAAACTTCGGAATCTAAAACTGGACTCACAGGAAAGGTTCAAATCATAGAAAGTTAGAGTGTCAGTCCACTTCTACTTTCGTCGGCATTGTGCCTTTTGTATTAAATTCGGATGCAATTTCTGTGTTTGATCATCAAAAAGAAGGTTTAAGGTATACAGTAAACCTGAACTGAAGCATCGGAATCCAAAACTCAACTCACAGGAGAGGTTCAAATCATAGAATGTTAGAGAGTCAGTCCTCTTGTACTTCAGTCGGCATTGTGCTGTTTGTGTTAAATTCGGATGCAATTTCTGTGTTTGATAAGCAAAAAGATAGTCCAAAGTATACAGTAAACCTTAAGTGACTCATCGGAATCTAAAACTCAACTCACAGGAGAGGTTCTATTCATAGAAAGTTATAGTGTCAGTCCTCTTGTACTTAAGTCGGCATTGTGCCTTTTGTATTAAATTCGGATGCAATTTCTGTGTTTGATAAGCAAAAAGATTGTCCAAAGTATACAGTAAACCTTAAGTGAATCATCGGAATCTAAAACTCAACACACAGGAGAGGTTCAAATCATAGAAAGTTATAGTGTCAGTCCTCTTGTACTTAAGTCGGCATTGTGCCTTTTGTACTAAATTCGGATGCAATTTCTGTGCTTCATCGTCGATAAGAAGGTCCAAGGGATACAGTAAACCTGAAGTGAAGCATCGGAATCTAAAACTGGACTCACAGGAGAGTTTCAAATCATAGAAAGTGAGAGTGTCAGTCTGCTTGTACTTAAGTCGGCATTGTGCCTTTTGTATTAAATTCGGATGCGATATCTGTGTTTCATCGACAATAAGATGGTCCAAGGTATACAGTAAACCTGAAGTGAAGCATCGGAATCTAAAACTGGACCACAGGAGAGGTTCAAATCATAGAAAGTTAGAGTGTTAGTCCTCTTCTACTTTCGTCGGCATTGTGCCTTTTGTAATAAATTCGGATGCAATTTCTGTGTTTGATCATCAATAAGAAGGTCCAAGGTATACAGTAAACCTGAAGTGAAGCATCGGAATCCAAAACTCAACTCACAGGAGAGGTTCAAATCATAGAAAGTTATAGTGTCAGTCCTCTTCGACTTACGTCTTCATTGTGCCTTTTGTATTAAATTCGCATACAATTTCTGTGTTTCATCGTCAATAAGAAGGTCAACGGTATACAGTAAACCTGAAATGAAAATTGGAAACTAAAACTGGACTCAGAGGAGAGGTTCAAATCATAGAAAGTTATAGTGTCAGTCCTCTTGTACTTAAGTCGGCATTGTGCCTTTTGTATTAAATTCGGATGCAATTTCTGTGTTTCATCCTCAATAAGAAGGTCCAAGGTATACAGCAAACCTGAAGTGAACCATCGTAATCTAAAACTGGACTCACAGGAGAGGTTTAAATCAAAGAAAGTTAGAGTGTCTGTCCTCTTGTACTTATGTCGGCATTGTGATTTTTGTATTAAATTCGGATGCAATTTCTGTGCTTCATCGTCAGTAAGAAGGTCCAAGGGTTACAGTAAACCTGAAGTGAAACATCGGAATCTAAAACTGGACTCACAGGAGAGGTTCAAATCATAGAAATTGAGTGTGTCAGTCCGCTTGTACTTCAGTCGGCATTGTGCCTTTTGTATTAAATTCGGATGCGATTTCTGTGTTTCATCGACAATAAGAAGGGCCAAGGTATACAGTAAACCTGAAGTGAAACATCGGAATCTAAAACTGGACTCACAGGAGACGTTCCATTCATAGATAGTTAGAGTGTCAGTCCTCTTATACTTTAGTCGGCATTGTGACATTTGTATTAATTTCGGATGCAATTTCTGTGTTTCATCGTCAATAAGATGGTCCAAGGTATACAGTAAACCTGAAGTGAAGCATCGGAATCTAAAACTGGACTCACAGGAGAGGTTCAAATCATAGAAAGTTAGAGTGTCTCTCCTCTTGTACTTAAGTCGACATTGTGCCTTTTGTATTAATTTCGGGTGCAATTTCTGTGTTTCATCGTCAATAAGAAGGTCCAAGGGATACAGTAAACCTGAAGTGAAGCATCGGAATCTAAAACTGGACACACAGGAGAAGTTTAAATCAAAAAAGTTAGAGTGTCTGTCCTCTTGTACTTAAGTCGGCATTGTGCCTTTTGTACTAAATTCGGATGCAATATCTGTGTTTCATCGTCAATAAGAAGGTCCAAGGTATACAGTAAACCTGAAGTGAAGCAGCGGAATCTAAAACTGGACTCACAGGAGTGTTTCAATTCATTGAAAGTTATAGTCTCAGTCCTCTTGTACTTAAGTCGGCATTGTGCCTTTTGTAATAAATTCGGATGCAATTTCTGTGTTTCGTCGTCAATAAGAAGGTCCAAGGTATACAGCAAACCTGAAGTGAAGCATCGTAATCTAAAACTGGACTCACAGGAGAGGTTCAAATCATAGAAAGATAGAGTGTCAGATCTCTTGTACTTAAGCCTTCATTGTGCCTGTTGTATTAAATTCGGATGAATTTCTGTGTTTCATCGTCAACAAAAAGGTCCAAGGTATACAGTAAACCTGAAGAGGTGCATCGGAATCCAAAACTGGACTCACAGGAGAGGTTTAAATCAAAGAAATTTACAGTGTCTGTCCTCCTGTACTTAAGTCGTCATTGTGACTTTTGTATTAAATTCGGATGCATTTTCTGTGTTTCATCGTCAATATGAAAGTCCAAGGTATACAGTAAACCTGAAGTAAAGCATCGGAATCTAAAACTGGACTCACAGGAGAGTCTCAAATCATAGAAAGTTAGAGTGTCAGTCTTCTTGTACTTAAGTCTTCATTGTGCCTTTTGTATTAAATTCGGATGCAATTACTGTGTTTCATCGTCAATAAGATGGTCCAAGGTATACCGTAAACCTGAAGTGAAGCATCAGAATCTAAAACTGGACTCACAGGAGAGGTTCAAATCATTGAAAGCTAGAGTGTCAGTCCTCTTCTACTTTCGTCGGCATTGTGCCTTTTGTATAAAATTCGGATGCAATTTCTGTGTTTGATCATCAATAAGAAGGTCCAAGGTATACATTAATCCTGAAGTGAAGCATCGGAATCCAAAACTCAACTCACAGTAGAGGTTCAAATCATAGAAAGTTATAGTGTCAGTCCTCCTCTACTTAAGTCTTCATTCTGCCTTATGTATTAAATTCGGATACAATTATTGTGTTTCATCGTCAATAAGAAGGTCAACGGTATACAGTAAACCTGAAATGAAGATTGGAATCTAAAACGGGACTCACAGGAGAGGTTCCAATCATAGAATGTTAGAGAGTCAGTCCTCTTGTACTTATGTCGGCATTGTGCCTTTTGTATTAAATTCGGATACAATTTCTCTGTTTCATCGTCAATAAGAATGTCCAAGGGATACAGTAAACCTGAAGTGAAGCATCGGAATCTAAAACTGGACTTACAGGAGAGGTTTAAATCATAGAAAGTTATGGTGTCAGTCCTCTTGCACTTAAGTCGGCATTGTGCCTTTTGTATTAAATTCGGATGCAATTTCTGTGTTTGATAAGCAAAAAGATTGTCCAAAGTATACAGTAAACCTTAAGTGAATCATCGGAATCTAAAACTCAACTCACAGGAGAGGTTCAAATCATAGAAAGTTATAGTGTCAGTCCTCTTGTACTTAAGTCCGCATTGTGCCTTTTGTATTAAATTCGGATGCAGTTACTGTGTTTCATCGTCAATAAGAAGGTCTAAGGTATACCGTAAACCTGAAGTGAAGCATCGGAATTTAAAACTGGACTCACAGGAGAGGTTCCAAACATAGAATGTTAGAGAGTCAGTCCTCTTGTACTTATGTCGGCATTGTGCCTTTTGTATTAAATTCGGATGCAATTTCTGTGCTTCATCGTCAATAAGATGGTCCAAGGGATACAGTAAACCTGAAGTGAAGCATCGGAATCTAAAACTGGACTCACAGGAGAGGTTCCAATCATAGAATGTTAGAGAGTCAGTCCTCTTGTACTTAAGTCGGCATTGTGCCTTTTGTATTAAATTCGGATGCAATTTCTGTGTTTCATCGTCAATAAGAAGGTCCAAGGTATACAGCAAACCTGAAGTGAAGCATCGGAATCTAAAACTGGACTCACAGGAGAGGTTTAAATCAAAGAAAGTTAGGGTGTCTGTCCTCTTGTACTTATGTCGGCATTGTGCCTTTTGTATTAAATTCGGATGCAATTTCTGTGCTTCTTCGTCAATAAGAAGGTCCAAGGGATACAGTAAACCTGAAGTGAAGCATCGGAATCTAAAACTGGACTCACAGGAGAGGTTCAAATCATAGAAAGTGAGAGTGACAGTCCGCTTGTACTTAAGTCGGCATTGTGCCCTTTGTATTAAATTCGGATGCGATTTCTGTGTTTCATCGACAATAAGAAGGGCCAAGGTATACAGTAAACCTGAAGTGAAGCATCGGAATCTAAAACTGGACTCACAGGAGACGTTCCAATCATAGATAGTTAGAGTGTCAGTCCTCTTGTACTTAAGTAGGCATTCTGATATTTGTATTAAATTCGGATGCAATTCCTGTGTTTCATCGTCAATAAGAAGGTCCAAGGAATATAGTAAAACTGAAGAGAATCATCGGAATCTAAAACTGGACTCACAGCAGTGGTTCACATCATAGAAAGTTAGAGTGTCAGTCCTCTTGTACGTAAGTCGTCATTTTGCCTTTTGTATTAAATTCGGATGCAATTTCTGTGTTTGATCGTCAATAAGAAGGTCCAAGGTATACAGTAAACCTGAAGTGAAGCATCGGAATCCAAAACTCAACTCATAGGACGGGTTAAAATCATAGAAAGTTATAGTGTCAGTCCTCTTCTACTTAAGTCTTCATTGTGTCTTTTGTATTAAATTCGGACTCAATTTCTGTGTTTCATCGTCAATAAGAAGGTCAACGGTATACAGTAAACCTGAAGTGAAGCATCGGAATCTAAAACTGGACTCACAGGAGCGGTTCAAATCATAGAAAGTTAGAGTGTCTCTCCTCTTGTACTTAAGTCGACATTGTGCCTTTTGTATTAAATTCGGATGCAATTTCTGTGTTTCATCGTCAATAAGAAGGTCCAAGGGATACAGTAAATCTGAAGTGAAGCATCGGAATCTAAAACTGGACTCACAGGAGAAGTTTAAATCAAAGAAAGTTAGAGTGTCTGTCCTCCTGTACTTAAGTCGGCATTGTGCCTTTTGTACTAAATTCGGATGCAATTTCTGTGATTCATCGTCAATAAGAAGGTCCAAGGTATACAGTAAACCTGAAGTGAAGCATCGGAATCTAAAACTGGACTCACAGGAGAGGTTCAATTCATATAAAGTTATAGTCTCAGACCACTTGTACTTAAGTCGGCATTGTGCCTTTTGTAATAAATTCGAATGCAATTTCTGTGTTTCATCGTCAATAAGAACTTCCAAGGTATACAGCAAACCTGAAGTGATGCATCGGAATCTAAAACTCGACTCACAGGGAGGTTCAAATCATAGAAAGATAGAGTGTCAGATCTCTTGTACTTAAGTCTTCATTGTGCCTTTTGTATTAAATTCGGATGAATTTCTGTGTTTCATCGTCAATAAAAAGGTCCAAGGTATACAGTAAACCTGAAGAGTAGCATCGGAATCCAAAACTGGACTCACAGGAGAGGTTTAAATCAAAGAAATTTACAGTGTCTGTCCTCTTGTACTTAAGTCGTCATTGTGACTTTTGTATTAAATTCGGATGCATTTTCTGTGTTTCATCGTCAATAAGAAAGTCCAAGGTATACAGTAAACCTGAAGTAAAGCATCGGAATCTAAAACTGGACTCACAGGAGAGTCTTAAATCATAGAAAGTTAGAGTGTCAGTCTTCTTGTACTAAAGTCTTCATTGTGCCTTTTGTATTAAATTCGGATGCAATTACTGTGTTTCATCGTCAATAAGATGGTCCAAGGTATACCGTAAACCTGAAGTGAAGCATCGGAATCTAAAACTGGACTCACAGGTGAGGTTCAAATCATTGAAAGCTAGAGTGTCAGTCCTCTTCTACTTTCGTCGGCATTGTGCCTTTTGTATAGAATTGGGATGCAATTTCTGTGTTTGATCATCAATAAGAAGGTCCAAGGTATACATTAATCCTGAAGTGAAGCATCGGAATCCAAAACTCAACTCACAGTAGAGGTTCAAATCATAGAAAGTTATAGTGTCAGTCCTCCTCTACTTAAGTCTTCATTGTGCCTTATGTATTAAATTCGGATACAATTATTGTGTTTCATCGTCAATAAGAAGGTCAACGGTATACAGTAAACCTGAAATGAAGATTGGAATCTAAAACGGGACTCACAGGAGAGGTTCCAATCATAGAATGTTAGAGAGTCAGTCCTCTTGTACTTATGTCGGCATTGTGCCTTTTGTATTAAATTCGGATACAATTTCTCTGTTTCATCGTCAATAAGAATGTCCAAGGGATACAGTAAACCTGAAGTGAAGCATCGGAATCTAAAACTGGACTTACAGGAGAGGTTTAAATCATAGAAAATTATGGTGTCAGTCCTCTTGCACTTAAGTCGGCATTGTGCCTTTTGTATTAAATTCGGATGCAATTTCTGTGTTTGATAAGCAAAAAGATTGTCCAAAGTATACAGTAAACCTTAAGTGAGTCATCGGAATCTAAAACTCAACTCACAGGAGAGGTTCAAATCATAGAAAGTTATAGTGTCAGTCCTCTTGTACTTAAGTCCGCATTGTGCCTTTTGTATTAAATTCGGATGCAGTTACTGTGTTTCATCGTCAATAAGAAGGTCTAAGGTATACCGTAAACCTGAAGTGAAGCATCGGAATTTAAAACTGGACTCACAGGAGAGGTTCCAATCATAGAATGTTAGAGAGTCAGTCCTCTTGTACTTATGTCGGTATTGTGCCTTTTGTATTAAATTCGGATGCAATTTCTGTGCTTCATCGTCAATAAGAAGGTCCAAGGGATACAACAAACCTGAAGTGAAGCATCGGAATCTAAAACTGGACTCACAGGAGAGGTTCAAATCATAGAAAGTGAGAGTGTCAGTCCGCTTGTACTTAAGTCGGCATTGTGCCTTTTGTATTAAATTCGGATGCTATTTCTGTGTTTCATCGACAATAAGAAGGGCCAAGGTATAAAGTAAACCTGAAATGGAGATTGGAATCTAATACTGGACTCACAGGAGAGGTTCCAATCATAGAATGTTAGAGAGTCGGTCCTCTTGTACTTAAGTCGGCATTGTGCCTTTTGTATTAAATTCGGATGCAATTTCTGTGTTTCAGCGTCAATCAGAAGGTAGATGGTATACAGCAAAAATAAAGTGAAGCATCGGAATCTATAACTGGACTCACAGGAGAGGTTTAAATCAAAAAAAGTTAGAGTGTCTGTCCTCTTGCACTTATGTCGGCATTGTGCCTTTTTCATTAAATTCGGATGCAATTTCTGTGCTTCATCGTCAATAAGAAGGTCCAAGGGATACAGTAAACCTGAAGTGAAGCATCGGAATCTAAAACTGGACTCAAAGGAGAGGTTCAAATCACAGAAAGTGAGAGCGTCAGTCCGCTTTTACTTATGTCGGCATTGTGCCTTTTGTATTAAATTCGGATGAGATTTCTGTGTTTCATCGACAATAAGAAGGGCCAAGGTATACAGTAAACCTGAAGTGAAGCATCGGAATCGAAAACTGGACTCACAGGAGACGTTCCAATCATAGATAGTTAGACTGTCAGTCCTCTTGTACTTAAGTCGCCATTGTGACATTTGTATTAAATTCGGATGCAATTCCTGTGTTTCATCGTCAATAAGAAGGTCCAAGGTATACAGTAAAACTGAAGAGAATCATCGGTATCTAAAACTGGACTCACAGAAGTGGTTTACATCATAGAAAGTTAGAGTGTCAGTCCTCTTGTACTTAAGTCGGCAATGTGCCTTTTGTATTAAATTCGGATGCAATTTCTGTGTTTCATCGTCAACAAGATGGTCCAAGGTATACAGTAAACCTGAAGTGAAGCATCGGAATCTAAAACTGGAGTCACAGGAAAGGTTCAAATCATAGAAAGTTAGAGTGTCAGTCCTCTTCTACTTTCGTCGGCATTGTGCCTTTTGTATTAAATTCGGATGCAATTTCTGTGTTTGATCATCAATAAGAAGGTTTAAGGTATACAGTAAACCTGAAGTGAAGCATCGGAATCCAAAACTCATCTCACAGGAGTGGTTCAAAACATAGAATGTTAGAGAGTCAGTCCTCTTGTACTTAAGTCGGCATTGTGCCTTTTGTATTAAATTCGGATGCAATTTCTGTGCTTCATCGTCAATAAGAAGGTCAAAGGGATACAGTAAACCTGAAGTGAAGCATCGGAATCTAAAACTGGACTCACAGGAGAGTTTCAAATCATAGAAAGTGAGAGTGTCAGTCCGCTTGTACTTAAGTCGTCATTGTGCCTTTTGTATTAAATTCGGATGCGATATCTGTGTTTCATCGACAATAAGATGGTCCAAGGTATACAGTAAACCTGAAGTGAAGCATCGGAATCTAAAACTGGACTCACAGGAGAGGTTCAAATCATAGAAAGTTAGAGTGTTAGTCATCTTCTACTTTCGTCGGCATTGTGCCTTTTGTAATAAATTCGGATGCAATTTCTGTGCTTGATCATCAATAAGAAGGTCCAAGGTATACAGTAAACCTGAAGTGAAGCATCGGAATCGAAAACTCAACTCACAGGAGAGGTTCAAATCATAGAAAGTTATAGTGTCAGTCCTCTTCTACTTATGTCTTCATTGTGCCTTTTGTATTAAATTCGCATACAATTTCTGTGTTTCATCGTCAATAAGAAGGTCAACGGTATACAGTAAACCTGAAATGAAGATTGGAAACTAAAACTGGACTCAGAGGAGAGGTTCCAATCATAGAATGTTAGAGAGTCAGTCCTCTTGTACTTAAGTCGACATTGTGCTTTTTGTAATATATTCGGATACAATTTCTGTGTTTCATCGTCAATAAGAAGGTCCAAGGGATACAGTAAACCTGAAGTGAAGCATCGGAATTTAAAACTGGACTCACAGGAGAGGTTCCAATCATAGAAAGTTAGAGTGTCAGTCCTCTTGTACTTAAGTCGGCATTGTGCCTTTTGTATTAAATTCGGATGCAATTTCTGTGTTTCATCGTCAATAAGAAGGTCCAAGGTATACAGCAAACCTGCAGTGAACCATCGTAATCTAAAACTGGACTCACAGGAGAGGTTTAAATCAAAGAAAGTTGGAGTGTCTGTCCTCTTGTACTTATGTCGGCATTGTGATTTTTGTATTAAATTCGGATGCAATTTCTGTGCTTCATCGTCAATAAGAAAGTCCAAGGGATACAGTAAACCTGAAGTGAAGCATCGGAATCTAAAACTGGACTCACAGGAGAGGTTCAAATCATAGAAATTGAGAGTGTCAGTCCGCTTGTACTTAAGTCGGCATTGTGCCTTTTGTATTAATTTCGGATGCGATTTCTGTGTTTCATCGACAATAAGAAGGGCCAAGGTATACAGTGAACCTGAAGTGAAGCATCGGAATCTATAACTGGACTCACAGGAGCGGTTCAAATCATAGAAAGTTAGAGTGTCTCTCCTCTTGTACTTAAGTTGACATTGTGCCTTTTGTATTAAATTCGGATGCAATTTCTGTGTTTGATAAGCAAAAAGATTGTCCCAAGTATACAGTAAACCTTAAGTGAATCATCGGAATCTAAAACTCAACTCACAGGAGAGGTTCAAATCATAGAAAGTTATAGTGTCAGTCCTCTTGTACTTAAGTCGGCATTGTGACATTTGTATTAAATTCGGATGCAGTTTCTGTGTTTCATCGTCAATAAGAAGGTCTTAGGTTTACCGTAAACCTGAAGTGAAGCATCGGAATTTAAAACTGGACGCGCAGGAGAGGTTCCAATCATAGAAAGTTAGAGTGTCAGTCCTCTTGTACTTAAGTCGGCATTGTGCCTTTTGTATTAAATTCGGATGCAATTTCTGTGTTTCATCGTCAATAAGAAGGTCCAAGGTATACAGCAAACCTGCAGTGAACCATCGTAATCTAAAACTGGACTCACAGGAGAGGTTTAAATCAAAGAAAGTTGGAGTGTCTGTCCTCTTGTACTTATGTCGGCATTGTGATTTTTGTATTAAATTCGGATGCAATTTCTGTGCTTCATCGTCAATAAGAAAGTCCAAGGGATACAGTAAACCTGAAGTGAAGCATCGGAATCTAAAACTGGACTCACAGGAGAGGTTCAAATCATAGAAATTGAGAGTGTCAGTCCGCTTGTACTCAAGCCGGCATTGTGCCTTTTGTATTAATTTCGGATGCGATTTCTGTGTTTCATCGACAATAAGAAGGGCCAAGGTATACAGTAAACCTCAAGTGAAGCATCGGAATCCAAAACTCAACTCACAGGAGAGGTTCAAATCATAGAAAGTTATAGTGTCAGTCCTCTTCTACTTAAGTCTTCATTGTGCCTTTTGTATTAAATTCGGATACAATTTCTGTGTTTCATCGTCAATAAGAAGGTTACCGCTATACAGTAAACCTGAAGTGAAGCATCGGAATCTATAACTGGACTCACAGGAGCGGTTCAAATCATACAAAGTTAGAGTGTCTCTCCTCTTGTACTTAAGTTGACATTGTGCCTTTTGTATTAAATTCGGATGCAATTTCTGTGTTTCATCGTCAATAAGAAGGTCCAAGAGATACAGTAAACCTGAAGTGAAGCATCAGAAACGAAAACTGGACTCACAGGAGAAGTTTAAATCAAAAAAGTTAGAGTGTCTGTCCTCTTGTACTTAAGTCGGCATTGTGCCTTTTGTACTAAATTCGGATGCAATATCTGTGTTTCATCGTCAATAAGAAGGTCCAAGGTATACAGTAAACCTGAAGTGAAGCATCGGAATCTAAAACTGGACTCACAGGAGAGGTTCAATTCATAGAAAGTTATAGTCTCAGTCCTCTTGTACTTAAGTCGGCATTGTGCCTTTGTAATAAATTCGGATGCAATTTCTGTGTTTCATCGTCAATAAGAACGTCCAAGGTATACAGCAAACCTGAAGTGAAGCATCGGAATCTAAAACTCGACTCACAGGAGAGGTTCAAATCATAGAAAGTTAGAGTGTCAGTCCACTTGTACTTAAGTCTTCATTGTGCCTTTTGTATTAAATTCGGATGCAATTTCTGTGTTTCATCGTCAATAAGAAGGTCTAAGGTATACAGTAAACCTGAAGTGAAGCATCGGAATCTAAAACTGGACTCACAGGAGAGGTTCAAATCATAGAAAGTTAAGGGGTCAGTCCTCTTCTACTTACGCCGGCATTGTGCCTTTTGTATTAATTTCGGTTGCAATTTCTGAGTTTCATCGTCAATAAGAAGGTCCAAGGTACACAGTAACCCTGAAGTGAAGCATCGGAATCTAAAACTGGACTCACAGGAGAGGTTTAAATCAAAGAAAGTTAGAGTGTCTTTCATTTTGTACTTAAGTCGGCATTGTGTTTTTGTATGAAATTCGGATGCCATGTCTGTGTTTCATCGTCAATAAGGAGGTCCAAGGGATACAGTAAACCTGAAGAGAAGCATCGGAATCTAAAACTCAACTCACAGGAGAGGTTCAAATCATAGAAATTGAGAGTGTCAGTCCGCTTGTACTTAAGTCGGCATTGTGCCTTTTGTATTAATTTCGGATGCGATTTCTGTGTTTCATCGACAATAAGAAGGGCCAAGGTATACAGTAAACCTGAAGTGAAGCATCGGAATCTATAACTGGACTCACAGGAGCGGTTCAAATCATAGAAAGTTAGAGTGTCTCTCCTCTTGTACTTAAGTTGACATTGTGCCTTTTGTATTAAATTCGGATGCAATTTCTGTGTTTGATAAGCAAAAAGATTGTCCCAAGTATACAGTAAACCTTAAGTGAATCATCGGAATCTAAAACTCAACTCACAGGAGAGGTTCAAATCATAGAAAGTTATAGTGTCAGTCCTCTTGTACTTAAGTCGGCATTGTGACATTTGTATTAAATTCGGATGCAGTTTCTGTGTTTCATCGTCAATTAGAAGGTCTTAGGTTTACCGTAAACCTGAAGTGAAGCATCGGAATTTAAAACTGGACGCGCAGGAGAGGTTCCAATCATAGAAAGTTAGAGTGTCAGTCCTCTTGTACTTAAGTCGGCATTGTGCCTTTTGTATTAAATTCGGATGCAATTTCTGTGTTTCATCGTCAATAAGAAGGTCCAAGGTATACAGCAAACCTGCAGTGAACCATCGTAATCTAAAACTGGACTCACAGGAGAGGTTTAAATCAAAGAAAGTTGGAGTGTCTGTCCTCCTGTACTTATGTCGGCATTGTGATTTTTGTATTAAATTCGGATGCAATTTCTGTGCTTCATCGTCAATAAGAAAGTCCAAGGGATACAGTAAACCTGAAGTGAAGCATCGGAATCTAAAACTGGACTCACAGGAGAGGTTCAAATCATAGAAATTGAGACTGTCAGTCCGCTTGTACTCAAGTCGGCATTGTGCCTTTTGTATTAATTTCGGATGCGATTTCTGTGTTTCATCGACAATAAGAAGGGCCAAGGTATACAGTAAACCTCAAGTGAAGCATCGGAATCCAAAACTCAACTCACAGGAGAGGTTCAAATCATAGAAAGTTATAGTGTCAGTCCTCTTCTACTTAAGTCTTCATTGTGCCTTTTGTATTAAATTCGGATACAATTTCTGTGTTTCATCGTCAATAAGAAGGTTAACGCTATACAGTAAACCTGAAGTGAAGCATCGGAATCTATAACTGGACTCACAGGAGCGGTTCAAATCATAGAAAGTTAGAGTGTCTCTCCTCTTGTACTTAAGTTGACATTGTGCCTTTTGTATTAAATTCGGATGCAATTTCTGTGTTTCATCGTCAATAAGAAGGTCCAAGGGATACAGTAAACCTGAAGTGAAGCATCAGAAACTAAAACTGGACTCACAGGAGAAGTTTAAATCAAAAAAGTTAGAGTGTCTGTCCTCTTGTACTTAAGTCGGCATTGTGCCTTTTGTACTAAATTCGGATGCAATATCTGTGTTTCATCGTCAATAAGAAGGTCCAAGGTATACAGAAAACCTGAAGTGAAGCATCGGAATCTAAAACTGGACTCACAGGAGAGGTTCAATTCATAGAAAGTTATAGTCTCAGTCCTCTTGTACTTAAGTCGGCATTGTGCCTTTGTAATAAATTCGGATGCAATTTCTGTGTTTCATCGTCAATAAGAACGTCCAAGGTATACAGCAAACCTGAAGTGAAGCATCGGAATCTAAAACTCGACTCACAGGAGAGGTTCAAATCATAGAAAGTTAGAGTGTCAGTCCACTTGTACTTAAGTCTTCATTGTGCCTTTTGTATTAAATTCGGATGCAATTTCTGTGTTTCATCGTCAATAAGAAGGTCTAAGGTATACAGTAAACCTGAAGTGAAGCATCGGAATCTAAAACTGGACTCACAGGAGAGGTTCAAATCATAGAAAGTTAAGGGGTCAGTCCTCTTCTACTTACGCCGGCATTGTGCCTTTTGTATTAATTTCGGTTGCAATTTCTGAGTTTCATCGTCAATAAGAAGGTCCAAGGTACACAGTAACCCTGAAGTGAAGCATCGGAATCTAAAACTGGACTCACAGGAGAGGTTTAAATCAAAGAAAGTTAGAGTGTCTTTCATTTTGTACTTAAGTCGGCATTGTGTTTTTGTATGAAATTCGGATGCCATGTCTGTGTTTCATCGTCAATAAGGAGGTCCAAGGGATACAGTAAACCTGAAGAGAAGCATCGGAATCTAAAACTGGACTCACAGGAGAGGTTTAAATCAAAGAAATTTACAGTGTCTGTCCTCTTGTACTTAAGTCGTCATTGTGACTTTTGTATTAAATTCGGATGCATTTTCTGTGTTTCATCGTCAATAAGAAGGTGCAAGGTATACAGTAAACCTGAAGTAAAGCAACGGAATCTAAAACTGGACTCACAGGAGAGTCTCAAATCATAGAAAGTTAGAGTGTCAGTCCGCTTGTACTTAAGTCTTCATTGTGCTTTTGTATAAAATTCGGATGCAATTTCTGTGTTTCATCGTCAATAAGAAGGTCCAAGGTATACAGTAAACCTGAAGTGAAGCATCGGAATCTAAAACTGGACTCACAGGAAAGGTTTAAATCAAAGGAAGTTAGAGTGTCTGTCCTCTTGTACTTATGTCGGCATTGTGCCTTTTGTTTTACATTCGGATGCAATTTCTGTGCTTCATCGTCAATATGAAGGTCCATGGGATACAGTAAACCTGAAAAGAAGCATCGGAATCTAAAACTGGACTCACAGGAGAGGTTCAAATCATAGAAAGTGAGAGTGTCAGTCCGCTTGTACTTAAGTCGGCATTGTGCCTTTTGTATTAAATTCGGATGCAATTCCTGTGTTTCATCGTCAATAAGAAGGTGCAAGGTATACAGTAAAACTGAAGAGAATCATCGGAATCTAAAACAGGACACACAGGAGTGGTTCACATCATAGAAAGTTAGAGTGTCAGTCCTCTTGTACTTAAGTCGGCATTGTGCCTTTTGTATTAAATTCGGATGCAATTACTGTGTTTCATCGTCAATAAGATGGTCCAAGGTATACAGTAAACCTGAAGTGAAGCATCGGAATCTAAAACTGGACTCACAGGAGAGGTTCAAATCATAGAAAGTTAGAGTGTCAGTCCTCTTCTACTTTCGTCGGCATTGTGCCTTTTGTACTATATTCGGAAGCAATTTCTGTGTTTGATCATGAATAAGAAGGTCCAAGGTTTACTGTAAACCTGAAGTGAAGCATCGGAATCCAAAACTCAACTCACAGGAGAGGTTCAAATCATAGAAAGTTATAGTGTCGGTCCTCATCTACTTAAGTCTTCATTGTGCCTTTTGTATTAAATTCGGATACAATTTCTGTGATTCATCGTCAATAACAAGGTCAACGGGATACAGTGAACCTGAAATGAAGATTGGAATCTAAAACTGGACTCACAGGAGAGGTTCCAATCATAGATTGTTAGAGAGTGAGTCCTCTTGTACTTAAGTCGGCATTGTGCTTTTTGTATTAAATTCGGATACAATTTTTGTGTTTCATCGTCAATAAGAAGGTCCAAGGGATACAGTAAACCTGAAGTGAAGCATCGGAATATAAAACTAGACTCACAGGAGAGGTTTAAATCATAGAAATTTATAGTGTCAGTCCTCTTTTACTTAAGTCGGCATTGTGCCTTTTGTATTAAATTCGGATGCAATTTCTGTGTTTGATAAGCAAAAAGATTGTCCCAAGTATACAGTAAACCTTAAGTGAATCATCGGAATCTAAAACTCAACTCACAGGAGAGGTTGAAATCATAGAAAGTTATAGTGTCAGTCCTCTTGTACTTAAGTCGGCATTGTGACATTTGTATTAAATTCGGATGCAGTTTCTGTGTTTCATCGTCAATAAGAAGGTCTTAGGTTTACCGTAAACCTGAAGTGAAGCATCGGAATTTAAAACTGGACGCACAGGAGAGGTTCCAATCATAGAAAGTTAGAGTGTCAGTCCTCTTGTACTTAAGTCGGCATTGTGCCTTTTGTATTAAATTCGGATGCAATTTCTGTGTTTCATCGTCAATAAGAAGGTCCAAGGTATACAGCAAACCTGCAGTGAACCATCGTAATCTAAAACTGGACTCACAGGAGAGGTTTAAATCAAAGAAAGTTGGAGTGTCTGTCCTCTTGTACTTATGTCGGCATTGTGATTTTTGTATTAAATTCGGATGCAATTTCTGTGCTTCATCGTCAATAAGAAAGTCCAAGGGATACAGTAAACCTGAAGTGAAGCATCGGAATCTAAAACTGGACTCACAGGAGAGGTTCAAATCATAGAAATTGAGAGTGTCAGTCCGCTTGTACTTAAGTCGGCATTGTGCCTTTTGTATTAATTTCGGATGCGATTTCTGTGTTTCATCGACAATAAGAAGGGCCAAGGTATACAGTAAACCTCAAGTGAAGCATCGGAATCCAAAACTCAACTCACAGGAGAGGTTCAAATCATAGAAAGTTATAGTGTCAGTCCTCTTCTACTTAAGTCTTCATTGTGCCTTTTGTATTAAATTCGGATACAATTTCTGTGTTTCATCGTCAATAAGAAGGTTAACGCTATACAGTAAACCTGAAGTGAAGCATCGGAATCTATAACTGGACTCACAGGAGCGGTTCAAATCATAGAAAGTTAGAGTGTCTCTCCTCTTGTACTTAAGTTGACATTGTGCCTTTTGTATTAAATTCGGATGCAATTTCTGTGTTTCATCGTCAATAAGAAGGTCCAAGGGATACAGTAAACCTGAAGTGAAGCATCAGAATCTAAAACTGGACTCACAGGAGAAGTTTAAATCAAAAAAGTTAGAGTGTCTGTCCTCTTGTACTTAAGTCGGCATTGTGCCTTTTGTACTAAATTCGGATGCAATATCTGTGTTTCATCGTCAATAAGAAGGTCCAAGGTATACAGTAAACCTGAAGTGAAGCATCGGAATCTAAAACTGGACTCACAGGAGAGGTTCAATTCATAGAAAGTTATAGTCTCAGTCCTCTTGTACTTAAGTCGGCATTGTGCCTTTGTAATAAATTCGGATGCAATTTCTGTGTTTCATCGTCAATAAGAACGTCCAAGGTATACAGCAAACCTGAAGTGAAGCATCGGAATCTAAAACTCGACTCACAGGAGAGGTTCAAATCATAGAAAGTTAGAGTGTCAGTCCACTTGTACTTAAGTCTTCATTGTGCCTTTTGTATTAAATTCGGATGCAATTTCTGTGTTTCATCGTCAATAAGAAGGTCTAAGGTATACAGTAAACCTGAAGTGAAGCATCGGAATCTAAAACTGGACTTACAGGAGAGGTTCAAATCATAGAAAGTTAAGGTGTCAGTCCTCTTCTACTTACGCCGGCATTGTGCCTTTTGTATTAATTTCGGTTGCAATTTCTGAGTTTCATCGTCAATAAGAAGGTCCAAGGTACACAGTAACCCTGAAGTGAAGCATCGGAATCTAAAACTGGACTCACAGGAGAGGTTAAATCAAAGAAAGTTAGAGTGTCTGTCATTTTGTACTTAAGTCGGCATTGTGTTTTTGTATGAAATTCGGATGCAATATCTGTGTTTCATCGTCAATAAGGAGGTCCAAGGGATACAGTAAACCTGAAGAGAAGCATCGGAATCTAAAACTGGACTCACAGGAGAGGTTTAAATCAAAGAAATTTACAGTGTCTGTCCTCTTGTACTTAAGTCGTCATTGTGACTTTTGTATTAAATTCGGATGCATTTTCTGTGTTTCATCGTCAATAAGAAGGTGCAAGGTATACAGTAAACCTGAAGTAAAGCATCGGAATCTAAAACTGGACTCACAGGAGAGTCTCAAATCATAGAAAGTTAGAGTGTCAGTCCGCTTGTACTTAAGTCTTCATTGTGCTTTTGTATAAAATTCGGATGCAATTTCTGTGTTTCATCGTCAATAAGAAGGTCCAAGGTATACAGTAAACCTGAAGTGAAGCATCGGAATCTAAAACTGGACTCACAGGAAAGGTTTAAATCAAAGAAAGTTAGAGCGTCTGTCCTCTTGTACTTATGTCGGCATTGTGCCTTTTGTTTTACATTCGGATGCAATTTCTGTGCTTCATCGTCAATATGAAGGTCCAAGGGATACAGTAAACCTGAAAAGAAGCATCGGAATCTAAAACTGGACTCACAGGAGAGGTTCAAATCATAGAAAGTGAGAGTGTCAGTCCGCTTGTACTTAAGTCGGCATTGTGCCTTTTGTATTAAATTCGGATGCAATTCCTGTGTTTCATCGTCAATAAGAAGGTGCAAGGTATACAGTAAAACTGAAGAGAATCATCGGAATCTAAAACAGGACACACAGGAGTGGTTCACATCATAGAAAGTTAGAGTGTCAGTCCTCTTGTACTTAAGTCGGCATTGTGCCTTTTGTATTAAATTCGGATGCAATTACTGTGTTTCATCGTCAATAAGATGGTCCAAGGTATACAGTAAACCTGAAGTGAAGCATCGGAATCTAAAACTGGACTCACAGGAGAGGTTCAAATCATAGAAAGTTAGAGTGTCAGTCCTCTTCTACTTTCGTCGGCATTGTGCCTTTTGTATTATATTCGGAAGCAATTTCTGTGTTTGATCATGAATAAGAAGGTCCAAGGTTTACTGTAAACCTGAAGTGAAGCATCGGAATCCAAAACTCAACTCACAGGAGAGGTTCAAATCATAGAAAGTTATAGTGTCAGTCCTCTTCTACTTAAGTCTTCATTGTGCCTTTTGTATTAAATTCGGATACAATTTCTGTGTTTCATCGTCAATAAGAAGGTTAACGCTATACAGTAAACCTGAAGTGAAGCATCGGAATCTATAACTGGACTCACAGGAGCGGTTCAAATCATAGAAAGTTAGAGTGTCTCTCCTCTTGTACTTAAGTTGACATTGTGCCTTTTGTATTAAATTCGGATGCAATTTCTGTGTCTCATCGTCAATAAGAAGGTCCAAGGGATACAGTAAACCTGAAGTGAAGCATCAGAATCTAAAACTGGACTCACAGGAGAAGTTTAAATCAAAAAAGTTAGAGTGTCTGTCCTCTTGTACTTAAGTCGGCATTGTGCCTTTTGTACTAAATTCGGATGCAATATCTGTGTTTCATCGTCAATAAGAAGGTCCAAGGTATACAGTAAACCTGAAGTGAAGCATCGGAATCTAAAACTGGACTCACAGGAGAGGTTCAATTCATAGAAAGTTATAGTCTCAGTCCTCTTGTACTTAAGTCGGCATTGTGCCTTTGTAATAAATTCGGATGCAATTTCTGTGTTTCATCGTCAATAAGAACGTCCAAGGTATACAGCAAACCTGAAGTGAAGCATCGGAATCTAAAACTCGACTCACAGGAGAGGTTCAAATCATAGAAAGTTAGAGTGTCAGTCCACTTGTACTTAAGTCTTCATTGTGCCTTTTGTATTAAATTCGGATGCAATTTTTGTGTTTCATCGTCAATAAGAAGGTCTAAGGTATACAGTAAACCTGAAGTGAAGCATCGGAATCTAAAACTGGACTCACAGGAGAGGTTCAAATCATTGAAAGTTAAGGTGTCAGTCCTCTTCTACTTACGCCGGCATTGTGCCTTTTGTATTAATTTCGGTTGCAATTTCTGAGTTTCATCGTCAATAAGAAGGTCCAAGGTACACAGTAACCCAGAAGTGAAGCATCGGAATCTAAAACTGGACTCACAGGAGAGGTTTAAATCAAAGAAAGTTAGAGTGTCTGTCATTTTGTACTTAAGTCGGCATTGTGTTTTTGTATGAAATTCGGATGCAATATCTGTGTTTCATCGTCAATAGGGAGGTCCAAGGGATACAGTAAACCTGAAGAGAAGCATCGGAATCTAAAACTGGACTCACAGGAGAGGTTTAAATCAAAGAAATTTACAGTGTCTGTCCTCTTGTACTTAAGTCGTCATTGTGACTTTTGTATTAAATTCGGATGCATTTTCTGTGTTTCATCGTCAATAAGAAGGTGCAAGGTATACAGTAAACCTGAAGTAAAGCATCGGAATCTAAAACTGGACTCACAGGAGAGTCTCAAATCATAGAAAGTTAGAGTGTCAGTCCGCTTGTACTTAAGTCTTCATTGTGCTTTTGTATAAAATTCGGATGCAATTTCTGTGTTTCATCGTCAATAAGAAGGTCCAAGGTATACAGTAAACCTGAAGTGAAGCATCGGAATCTAAAACTGGACTCACAGGAAAGGTTTAAATCAAAGAAAGTTAGAGTGTCTGTCCTCTTGTACTTATGTCGGCATTGTGCCTTTTGTATTACATTCGGATGCAATTTCTGTGCTTCATCGTCAATATGAAGGTCCAAGGGATACAGTAAACCTGAAAAGAAGCATCGGAATCTAAAACTGGACTCACAGGAGAGGTTCAAATCATAGAAAGTGAGAGTGTCAGTCCGCTTGTACTTAAGTCGGCATTGTGCCTTTTGTATTAAATTCGGATGCAATTCCTGTGTTTCATCGTCAATAAGAAGGTGCAAGGTATACAGTAAAACTGAAGAGAATCATCGGAATCTAAAACAGGACACACAGGACTGGTTCACATCATAGAAAGTTAGAGTGTCAGTCCTCTTGTACTTAAGTCGGCATTGTGCCTTTTGTATTAAATTCGGATGCAATTACTGTGTTTCATCGTCAATAAGATGGTCCAAGGTATACAGTAAACCTGAAGTGAAGCATCGGAATCTAAAACTGGACTCACAGGAGAGGTTCAAATCATAGAAAGTTAGAGTGTCAGTCCTCTTCTACTTTCGTCGGCATTGTGCCTTTTGTATTATATTCGGAAGCAATTTCTGTGTTTGATCATGAATAAGAAGGTCCAAGGTTTACTGTAAACCTGAAGTGAAGCATCGGAATCCAAAACTCAACTCACAGGAGAGGTTCATATCATAGAAAGTTATAGTGTCGGTCCTCATCTACTTAAGTCTTCATTGTGCCTTTTGTATTAAATTCGGATACAATTTCTGTGATTCATCGTCAATAACAAGGTCAACGGGATACAGTGAACCTGAAATGAAGATTGGAATCTAAAACTGGACTCACAGGAGAGGTTCCAATCATAGATTGTTAGAGAGTGAGTCCTCTTGTACTTAAGTCGGCATTGTGCTTTTTGTATTAAATTCGGATACAATTTTTGTGTTTCATCGTCAATAAGAAGGTCCAAGGGATACAGTAAACCTGAAGTGAAGCATCGGAATATAAAACTGGACTCACAGGAGAGGTTTAAATCATAGAAAGTTATAGTGTCAGTCCTCTTTTACTTAAGTCGGCATTGTGCCTTTTGTATTAAATTCGGACGCAATTTCTGTGTTTGATAAGCAAAAAGATTGTCCCAAGTATACAGTAAACCTTAAGTGAATCATCGGAATCTAAAACTCAACTCACAGGAGAGGTTCAAATCATAGAAAGTTATAGTGTCAGTCCTCTTGTACTTAAGTCGGCATTGTGACATTTGTATTAAATTCGGATGCAGTTTCTGTGTTTCATCGTCAATAAGAAGGTCTTAGGTTTACCGTAAACCTGAAGTGAAGCATCGGAATTTAAAACTGGACGCACAGGAGAGGTTCCAATCATAGAAAGTTATAGTGTCAGTCCTCTTGTACTTAAGTCGGCATTGTGACTTTGTATTAAATTCGGATGCATTTTCTGTGTTTCATCGTCAATAAGAAGGTACAAGGTAAACAGTAAACCTGAAGTAAAGCATCGGAATCTAAAACTGGACTCACAGGAGAGTCTCAAATCATAGAAAGTTATAGTGTCAGTCCTCTTGTACTTAAGTCGGCATTGTGCCTTTTGTAAAAAATTCGGATGCAATTTCTGTGTTTCATCGTCAATAAGAACGTCCAAGGTATACAGCAAACCTGAAGTGAAGCATCGGAATCTAAAACTCGACTCACAGGAGAGGTTCAAATCATAGAAAGTTAGAGTGTCAGTCCTCTTGTACTTAAGTCTTCATTGTGCCTTTTGTATTAATTTCGGATGCAATTTCTGTGTTTCATCGTCAATAAGAAGGTCCAAGGTATACAGTAAACCTGAAGTGAAGCATTGGAATCTAAAACTGGACTCACAGGAGAGGTTCAAATCATAGAAAGTTAAGGTGTCAGTATTCTTCTACTTACGCCGGCATTGTGCCTTTTGTATTAATTTCGGATGCAATTTCTGTGTTTCATCGTCAATAAGAAGGTCCAAGGTACACAGTAAACCTGAAGTGAAGCATCGGAATCTAAAACTGGACTCACAGGAGAGGTTTAAATCGAAGAAAGTTAGAGTGTCTGTCATTTTGTACTTAAGTCGGCATTGTGCTTTTTGTATGAAATTTGGATGCAATATCTGTGTTTCATCGTCAATAAGGAGGTCCAAGAGATACAGTAAACCTGAAGTGAAGCATCGGAATCTAAAACTGGACTCACAGGAGAGGTTTAAATCAAAGAAATTTACAGTGTCTGTCCTCTTGTACTTAAGTCGTCATTGTGACTTTGTATTAAATTCGGATGCATTTTCTGTGTTTCATCGTCAATAAGAAGGTACAAGGTAAACAGTAAACCTGAAGTAAAGCATCGGAATATAAAACTGGACTCACAGGAGAGTCTCAAATCATAGAAAGTTAGAGTGTCAGTCCTCTTGTACTTAAGTCTTCATTGTGCCTTTTGTATTAAATTCGGATGCAATTTCTGTGTTTCATCGTCAATAAGAAGGTCCAAGGTATACAGTAAACCTGAAGTGAAGCATCGGAATCTAAAACTGGACTCACAGGAGAGGTTTAAATCAAAGAAAGTTAGAGTGTCTGTCCTCTTGTACTTATGTCGGCATTGTGCCTTTTGTATTAAATTCGGATGCAATTTCTGTGTTTCATCGTCAATAAGATGGTCCAAGGGATACAGTAAACCTGAAGTGAAGCATCGGAATCTAAACTGGACTCACAGGAGAGGTTCAAATCATAGAAAGTTAGAGTGTCAGTCCTCTTCTACTTTCGTCGGCATTGTGCCTTTTGTATTAAATTCGGATGCAATTTCTGTGTTTGATCATCAATAAGAAGGTCCAAGGTTTACACTAAACCTGAAGTGAAGCATCGGAATCCAAAACTCAACTCACAGGAGAGGTTCAAATCATAGAAAGTTATAGTGTCAGTCCTCATCTACTTAAGTCTTCATTGTGCTTTTTGTATTAAATTCGGATACAATTTCTGTGATTCATCGTCAATAACAAGGTCAACGGTATACAGTAAACCTGAAATGAAGATTGAATCTAAAACTGGACACACAGGAGAGGTTCCAATCATAGATTCTTAGAGAGTCAGTCCTCTTGTACTTATGTCGGCATTGTGCTTTTTATATTAAATTCGGATACAATTTCTTTGTTTCATCGTCAATAAGAAGGTCCAAGGGATACAGTAAACCTGAAGTGAAGCATCGGAATCTAAAACTGGACTCACAGGAGAGGTTTAAATCTTAGAAAGTTATAGTGTCAGTCCTCTTGTACTTAAGTCGGCATTGTGCCTTTTGTATTAAATTCCGATGCAATTTCTGTGTTTGATAAGCAAAAAGTTAGTCCCAAGTATACAGTAAACCTTAAGTGAATCATCGGAATCTAAAACTCAACTCACAGGAGAGGTTCAAATCATACAAAGTTATAGTGTCAGTCCTCTTGTACTTATGGTCGGCATTGTGACATTTGTATTAAATTCGGATGCAGTTTCTGTGTTTCATCGTCAATAAGAAGGTTTTAGGTATACCGTAAACCTGAAGTGAAGCATCGGAATTTAAAACTGGACTCACAGGAGAGGTTCCAATCATAGAAAGTTAGAGTGTCAGTCCTCTTGTACTTAAGTCGGCATTGTGCCTTTTGTATTAAATTCGGATGCAATTTCTGTGTTTCATCGTCAATAAGAAGGTCTAAGGTATACAGCAAACCTGAAGTGAAACATCGGAATCTAAAACTGGACTCACAGGAGAGGTTTAAATCATAGAAAGTTAGAGTGTCTGTCCTCTTGTACTTATGTCGGCATTGTGCCTTTTGTATTAAATTTGGATGCAATTTCTGTGCTTCATCGTCAATAAGAAGGTCCAAGGGATACAGTAAACCTGAAGTGAAGCATCGGAATCTAAAACTGGACTCACAGGAGAGGTTCAAATCATAGAAATTGAGAGTGTCAGTCCGCTTGTACTTAAGTCATCATTGTGCCTTTTGTATTAAATTCGGATGCGATTTCTGTGTTTCATCGCCAATAAGAAGGGCCAAGGTATACAGTAAACCTGAAGTGAAACATCGGAATCTAAAACTGGACTCACAGGAGACGTTCCAATCATAGATAGTTAGAGTGTCAGTCCTCTTATACTTAAGTCGGCATTGTGACATTTGTATTAAATTCGGATGCAATTCCTTTGTTTCATCGTCAATAAGAAGGACCAAGGTATACAGTAAAACTGAAGAGAATCATCGGAATCTAAAACTGGACTCACAGGAGTGGTTCACATCATAGAAAGTTAGAGTGACAGTCCTCTGTTACTTAAGTCGGCATTGTGCCCTTAGTATTAAATTCGGATGCAATTTCTGTGTTTCATCGTCAATAAGATGGTCCAAGGTATACAGTAAACCTGAAGTGAAGCATCGGAATCTAAAACTGGACTCACAGGAGAGGTTCAAATCATAGAAAGTTAGAGTGTCAGTCCTCTTCTACTTTCGTCGGCATTGTGCCTTTTGTATTATATTCGGATGCAATTTCTGTGTTTGATCATCAATAAGAAGGTCCAAGGTATACAGTAAACCTGAAGTGAAGCATCAGAATCCAAAACTCAACTCACAGGAGAGGTTCAAATCATAGAAAGTTATAGTGTCAGTCCTCTTCTACTTAAGTCTTCATTGTGCCTTTTGTATTAAATTCGGATACAATTTCTGTGTTTCATCGTCAATAAGAAGGTCCAAGGTATACAGTAAACCTGAAGTGAAGCATCGGAATCTAAAACTGGACTCACAGGAGAGGTTTAAATCAAAGAAAGTTAGAGTGTCAGTCCTCATGTACTTAAGTCTTCATTGTGCCTTTTGTATCAAATTCGGATGCAATTTCTGTGTTTCATCGTCAATAAGAAGGTCCAAGGTATACAGTAAACCTGAAGTGAAGCATCGGAATCTAAAACTGGACTCACAGGAGAGGTTTAAATCAAAGAAAGTTAGAGTGTCTGTCCTCTTGTACTTATGTCGGCATTGTGCCTTTTGTTTTACATTCGGATGCAATTTCTGTGCTTCATCGTCAATAAGAAGGTCCAAGGGATACAGTAAACCTGAAAAGAAGCATCGGAATCTAAAACTGGACTCACAGGAGAGGTTCAAATCATAGAATGTGAGAGTGTCAGTCCGCTTGTACTTAAGTCGGCATTGTGCCTTTTGTATTAAATACGGATGCGATTTCTGTGTTTCATCGACAATAAGAAGGGCCAAGGTATATAGTAAACCTGAAGTGAAGCATCGGAATCCAAAACTGGACTCACAGGAGACGTTCCAATCATAGATAGTTAGTGTGTCAGTCCTCTTGTACTTAAGTCGGCATTGTGACATTTGTATTAAATTCGGATGCAATTCCTGAGTTCCATCGTCAATAAGAAGGTGCAAGGTATACAGTAAAACTGAAGAGAATCATCGGAATCTAAAACTGGACACACAGGAGTGGTTCACATCATAGAAAGTTAGAGTGTCAGTCCTCTTGTACTTAAGTCGGCATTGTGCCTTTTGTATTAAATTCGGAGGCAATTTCTGTGTTTCATCGTCAATAAGATGGTCCAAGGTATACAGTAAACCTGAAGTGAAGCATCGGAATCTAAAACTGGACTCACAGGAGAGGTTCAAATCATAGAAAGTTAGAGTGTCAGTCCTCTTCTACTTTCGTCGGCGTTGTGCCTTTTGTATTAAATTCGGATGCAATTTCTGTCTTTGATCATCAATAAGAAGGTCCAAGGTTTACAGTAAACCTGAAGTGAAGCATCGGAATCCAAAACTCAACTCACAGGAGAGGTTCAAATCATAGAAAGTTATAGTGTCAGTCCTCATCTACTTAAGTCTTCATTGTGCCTTTTGTATTAAATTCGGATACAATTTCTGTGATTCATCGTCAATAACAAGGTCAACGGTATACAGTAAACCTGAAATGGAGATTGGAATCTAAAACTGGATTCACAGGAGAGGTTCCAATCATAGATTGTTAGAGAGTCAGTCCTCTTGTACTTAAGTCGGCATTGTGCTTTTTGTATTAAATTCGGATACAATTTCTGTGTTTCATCGTCAATAAGAAGGTCCAAGGGATACAGTAAACCTGAAGTTAAGCATCGGAATCAAAAACTGGACTCACAGGAGAGGTTTAAATCATAGAAAGTTATAGTGTCAGTCCTCTTGTACTTAAGTCGGCATTGTGCCTTTTGTATTAAATTCGGATGCAATTTCTGTGTTTGATAAGCAAAAAGATTGTCCCAAGTATACAGTAAACCTTAAGTAAATCATCGGAACCTAAAACTCAACTCACAGGAAAGGTTCAAATCATAGAAAGTTATAGTGTCAGTCCTCTTGTACTTAAGTCGGCATTGTGACATTTGTATTAAATTCGGATGCAGTTTCTGTGTTTCATCGTCAATAAGAAGGTTTTAGGTATACCGTAAACCTGAAGTGAAGCATCGGAATTTAAAACTGGACTCACAGGAGAGGTTCCAATCATAGAAAGTTAGAGTGTCAGTCCTCTTGTACTTAAGTCGGCATTGTGCCTTTTGTATTAAATTCGGATGCAATTTCTGTGTTTCATCGTCAATAAGAAGGTCTAAGGTATACAGCAAACCTGAAGTGAAACATCGGAATCTAAAACTGGACTCACAGGAGAGGTTTAAATCATAGAAAGTTAGAGTGTCTGTCCTCTTGTACTTATGTCGGCATTGTGCCTTTTGTATTAAATTTGGATGCAATTTCTGTGCTTCATCGTCAATAAGAAGGTCCAAGGGATACAGTAAACCTGAAGTGAAGCATCGGAATCTAAAACTGGACTCACAGGAGAGGTTCAAATCATAGAAATTGAGAGTGTCAGTCCGCTTGTACTTAAGTCATCATTGTGCCTTTTGTATTAAATTCGGATGCGATTTCTGTGTTTCATCGCCAATAAGAAGGGCCAAGGTATACAGTAAACCTGAAGTGAAACATCGGAATCTAAAACTGGACTCACAGGAGACGTTCCAATCATAGATAGTTAGTGTGTCAGTCCTCTTGTACTTAAGTCGGCATTGTGACATTTGTATTAAATTCGGATGCAATTCCTGTGTTTCATCGTCAATAAGAAGGTGCAAGGGATACAGTAAACCTGAAGTGAAGCATCGGAATCTAAAACTGGACTCACAGGAGAGGTTTAAATCATAGAAAGTTATAGTGTCAGTCCTCATCTACTTAAGTCTTCATTGTGCCTTTTGTATTAAATTCGGATACAATTTCTGTGATTCATCGTCAATAACAAGGTCAACGGTATACAGTAAACCTGAAACGAAGATTGGAATCTAAAACTGGACTCACAGGAGAGGTTCCAATCATAGAATGTTAGAGAGTCAGTCCTCATGTACTTAAGTCGGCATTGTGCTTTTTGTATTAAATTCGGATACAATTTCTGTGTTTCATCGTCAATAAGAAGGTCCAAGGGATACAGTAAACCTGAAGTGAAGCATCGGAATCTAAAACTGGACTCACAGGAGAGGTTCACATCATAGAAAGTTAGAGTGTCAGCCCTCTCCTACTTTCGTCGGCATTGTGCCTTTTGTATTAAATTCGGTTGCAATTTCTGTGTTTGATCATCAATAAGAAGGTCCAAGGTTTACAGTAAACCTGAAGTGAAGCATCGGAATCCAAAACTCAACTCACAGGAGAGGTTCAAATCATAGAAAGTTATAGTGTCAGTCCTCATCTACTTAAGTCTTCATTGTGCCTTTTGTATTAAATTCGGATACAATTTCTGTGATTCATCGTCAATAACAAGGACAACGGTATACAGTAAACCTGAAATGGAGATTGGAATCTAAAACTGGACTCACAGGAGAGGTTCCAATCATAGATTGTTAGAGAGTCAGTCCTCATGTACTTATGTCGGCATTGTGCTTTTTGTATTAAATTCGGATACAATTTCTGTGTTTCATCGTCAATAAGAAGGCCCAAGGGATACAGTAAACCTGAAGTGAAGCATCGGAATCTAAAACTGGACTCACAGGAGAGGTTTAAATCATAGAAAGTTATAGTGTCAGTCCTCTTGTACTTAAGTCGGCATTGTGCCTTTTGTATTAAATTCGGATGCAATTTCTGTGTTTGATAAGCAAAAAGATTGTCCCAAGTATATAGTAAACCTTAAGTGAATCATCGGAACCTAAAACTCAACTCACAGGAGAGGTTCAAATCATAGAAAGTTATAGTGTCAGTCCTCTTGTACTTAAGTAGGCATTGTGACATTTGTATTAAATTCGGATGCAGTTTCTGTGTTTCATCGTCAATAAGAAGGTTTTAGGTATACCGTAAACCTGAAGTGAAGCATCGGCTTTTAAAACTGGACTCACAGGAGAGGTTCCAATCATAGAAAGTTAGAGTGTCAGTCCTCTTGTACTTAAGTCGGCATTGTGTCTTTTGTATTAAATTCGGATGCAATTTCTGTGTTTCATCGTCAATAAGAAGGTCTAAGGTATACAGCAAACCTGAAGTGAAACATCGGAATCTAAAACTGGACTCACAGGTGAGGTTTAAATCAAAGAAAGTTAGAGTGTCTGTCCTCTTGTACTTAAGTCGGCATTGTGCCTTTTGTAATAAATTCGGATGCAATTTCTTTGTTTCATCGTCAATAAGAACGTCCAAGGTATACAGCAAACCTTAAGTGAAGCATCGGAATCTAAAACTCGACTCACAGGAGAGGTTCAAATCATAGAAAGTTAGAGTGTCAGTCCTCTTGTACTTAAGTCTTCATTGTGCCTTTTGTATTAAATTCGGATGCAATTTATGTGTTTCATCGTCAATAAGAAGGTCCAAGGTATACAGTAAACGTGAAGTGAAGCATCGGAATCTAAAACTGGACTCACAGGAGAGGTTCAAATCATAGAAAGTTAAGGTGTCAGTCCTCTTCTACTTACGCCGGCATTGTGCCTTTTGTATTAATTTCGGATGCAATTTCTGTGTTTCATCGTCAATAAGAAGGTCCAAGGTATACAGTAAACCTGAAGTGAAGCATCGGAATCTAAAACTGGACTCACAGGAGAGGTTTAAATCAAAGAAAGTTAGAGTGTCAGTCCTCTTGTACCTAAATCTTCATTGTGCCTTTTGTATTAAATTCGGATGCGATTTCTGTGTTTCATCGCCAATAACAAGGGCCAAGGTATACAGTAAACATGAAGTGAAACATCGGAATCTAAAACTGGACTCACAGGAGACGTTCCGATCATAGATAGTTAGAGTGTCAGTCCTCTTATACTTAAGTTGGCATTGTGACATTTGTATTAAATTCGGATGCAATTCCTGTGTTTCATCGTCAATAAGAAGGACCAAGGTATACAGTAAAACTGAAGAGAATCATCGGAATCTAAAACTGGACTCACAGGAGTGGTTCACATCATAGAAAGTTAGAGTGACAGTCCTCTGTTACTTAAGTCGGCATTGTGCCCTTTGTATTAAATTCGGATGCAATTTCTGTGTTTCATCGTCAATAAGATGGTCCAAGGTATACAGTAAACCTGAAGTGAAGGATCAGAATCTAAAACTGGACTCACAGGAGAGGTTCAAATCATAGAAAGTTAGAGTGTCAGTCCTCTTCTACTTTCGTCGGCATTGTGCCTTTTGTATTAAATTTGGATGCAATTTCTGTGTTTGATCATCAATAAGAAGGTCCAAGGTATACAGTAAACCTGAAGTGAAGCATCAGAATCCAAAACTCAACTCACAGGAGAGGTTCAAATTATAGAAAGTTATAGTGTCAGTCCTCTTCTGCTTAAGTCTTCATTGTGCCTTTTGTATTAAATTCGGATACAATTTCTGTGTTTCATCGTCAATAAGAAGGTCAACGGTATACAGTAAACCTGAAGTGAAGCATCGGAATCTATAACTGGAATCTCAGGAGCGGTTCAAATCATAGAAAGTTAAAGTGTCTCTTCTCTTGTACTTAAGTCGACATTGTGCCTTTTGTATTAAATTCGGATGCAATTTCTGTGTTTCATCGTCAATAAGAAGGTCCAAGGGATACAGTAAACCTGAAGTGAAGCATCGGAATCTAAAACTGGACTCACAGGAGAAGTTTAAATCAAAAAAGTTAGAGTGTCTGTCCTCTTGTACTTAAGTCGGCATTGTGCCTTTTGTACTAAATTCGGATGCAATATCTGTGTTTCATCGTCAATAAGAAGGTCCAAGGTATACAGTAAACCTGAAGTGAAGCATCGGAATCTAAAACTGGACTCACAGGAGAGGTTCAATTCATAGAAAGTTATAGTCTCAGTCCTCTTGTACTTAAGTCGGCAATGTGCCATTTGTAATAAATTCGGATGCAATTTCTTTGTTTCATCGTCAATAAGAACGTCCAAGGTATACAGCAAACCTGAAGTGAAGCATCGGAATCTAAAACTCGACTCACAGGAGAGGTTCAAATCATAGAAAGTTAGAGTGTCAGTCCTCTTGTACTTAAGTCTTCATTGTGCCTTTTGTATTAAATTCGGATACAATTTCTGTGTTTCATCGTCAATAAGAAGGTCCAAGGTATACTGTAAACGTGAAGTGAAGCATCGGAATCTAAAACTGGACTCACAGGAGAGGTTCAAATCATAGAAAGTTAAGGTGTCAGTCCTCTTCTACTTACGCCGGCATTGTGCCTTTTGTATTAATTTCGGATGCAATTTCTGTGTTTCATCGTCAATAAGAAGGTCCAAGGTATACAGTAAACCTGAAGTGAAGCATCGGAATCTAAAACTGGACTCACAGGAGAGGTTTAAATCAAAGAAAGTTAGAGTGTCAGTCCTCTTGTACTTAAGTCTTCATTGTGCCTTTTGTATTAAATTCGGATGCAATATCTGTGTTTCATAGTCAATAAGAAGGTCCAAGGTATACAGTAAACCTGAAGTGAAGCATCGGAATCTAAAACTGGACTCACAGGAGAGGTTTAAATCAAAGAAAGTTAGAGTGTCTGTCCTCTTGTACTTATGTCGGCATTGTGCCTTTTGTTTTACATTCGGATGCAATTTCTGTGCTTCATCGACAATAAGAAGGGCCAAGGTATATAGTAAACCTGAAGTGAAGCATCGGAATCTAAAACTGGACTCACAGGAGACGTTCCAATCATAGATAGTTAGTGTGTCAGTCCTCTTGTACTTAAGTCGGCATTGTGACATTTGTATTAAATTCGGATGCAATTCCTGTGTTTCATCGTCAATAAGAAGGTGCAAGGTATACAGTAAAACTGAAGAGAATCATCGGAATCTAAAACTGGACACACAGGAGTGGTTCACATCATAGAAAGTTAGAGTGTCAGTCCTCTTGTACTTAAGTCGGCATTGTGCCTTTTGTATTAAATTCGGATGCAATTTCTGTGTTTCATCGTCAATAAGATGGTCCAAGGTATACAGTAAACCTGAAGTGAAGCATCGGAATCTAAAACTGGACTCACAGGAGAGGTTCAAATCATAGAAAGTTAGAGTGTCAGTCCTCTTCTACTTTCGTCGGCATTGTGCCTTTTGTATTAAATTCGGATGCAATATCTGTGTTTGATCATCAATAAGAAGGTCCAAGGTTTACAGTAAACCTGAAGTGAAGCATCGGAATCCAAAACTCAACTCACAGGAGAGGTTCAAATCATAGGAAGTTATAGTGTCAGTCCTCATCTACTTAAGTCTTCATTGTGCCTTTTGTTTTAAATTCGGATACAATTTCTGTGATTCATCGTCAATAACAAGGTCAACGGTATACAGTAAACCTGAAATGAAGATTGGAATCTAAAACTGGACTCACAGGAGAGGTTCCAATCATAGATTGTTAGAGAGTCAGTCCTCTTGTACTTAAGTCGGCATTGTGCTTTTTGTTTTAAATTCGGATACAATTTCTGTGTTTCATCGTCAATAAGAACGTCCAAGGGATACAGTAAACCTGAAGTGAAGCATCGGAATCTAAAACTGGACTCACAGGAGAGGTTTAAATCATGGAAAGTTATAGTGTCAGTCCTCTTGTACTTAAGTCGGCATTGTGCCTTTTGTATTAAATTCGGATGCAATTTCTGTGTTTGATAAGCAAAAAGATTGTCCCAAGTATACAGTAAACCTTAAGTGAATCATCGGAACCTAAAACTCAACTCACAGGAGAGGTTCAAATCATAGAAAGTTATAGTGTCAGTCCTCTTGTACTTAAGTCGGCATTGTGACATTTGTATTCAATTCGGATGCAGTTTCTGTGTTTCATCGTCAATAAGAAGGTTTTAGGTATACAGCAAACCTGAAGTGAAGCATCGGAATTTAAAACTGGACTCACAGGAGAGGTTCCAATCATAGAAAGTTAGAGTGTCAGTCCTCTTGTACTTAAGTCTTCATTGTGCCTTTTGTATTAAATTCGGATGCAATTTCTGTGTTTCATCGTCAATAAGAAGGTCCAAGGTATACAGTAAACGTGAAGTGAAGCATCGGAATCTAAAACTGGACTCACAGGAGAGGTTCAAATAATAGAAAGTTAAGGTGTCAGTCCTCTTCTACATACGCCGGCATTGTGCCTTTTGTATTAATTTCGGATGCAATTTCTGTGTTTCATCGTCAATAAGAAGGTCCAAGGAATACAGTAAACCTGAAGTGAAGCATCGGAATCTAAAACTGGACTCACAGGAGAGGTTTAAATCAAAGAAAATTAGAGTGTCAGTCCTCTTGTACTTAAGTCTTCATTGTGCCTTTTGTATTAAATTCGGATGCAATTTCTGTGTTTCATCGTCAATAAGAAGGTCCAAGGTATACAGTAAACCTGAAGTGAAGTATCGGAATCTAAAACTGGACTCACAGGAGAGGTTTAAATCAAAGAAAGTTAGAGTGTCTGTCCTCTTGTACTTATGTCGGCATTGTGCCTTTTGTTTTACATTCGGATGCAATTTCTGTGCTTCATCGTCAATAAGAAGGTCCAAGGGATACAGTAAACCTGAAAAGAAGCATCGGAATCTAAAACTGGACTCACAGGAGAGGTTCAAATCATAGAATGTGAGAGTGTTAGTCCACTTGTACTTAAGTCGGCATTGTGCCTTTTGTATTAAATACGGATGCGATTTCTGTGTTTCATCGACAATAAGAAGGGCCAAGGTATATGGTAAACCTGAAGTGAAGCATCGGAATCTAAAACTGGACTCACAGGAGACGTTCCAATCAAAGATAGTTAGTGTGTCAGTCCTCTTGTACTTAAGTCGGCATTGTGACATTTGTATTAAATTCGGATGCAATTCCTGTGTTTCATCGTCAATAAGAAGGTGCAAGGTATACAGTAAAACTGAAGAGGATCATCGGAATCTAAAACTGGACACACAGGAGTGGTTCACATCATAGAAAGTTAGAGTGTCAGTCCTCTTGTACTTAAGTCGGCATTGTGCCTTTTGTATTAAATTCGGATGCAATTTCTGTGTTTCATCGTCAATAAGATGGTCCAAGGTATACAGTAAACCTGAAGTGAAGCATCGGAATCTAAAACTGGACTCACAGGAGAGGTTCAAATCATAGAAAGTTATGGTGTCAGTCATCTTCTACTTTCGTCGGCATTGTGCCTTTTGTATTAAATTCGGATGCAATTTCTGTGTTTGATCATCAATAAGAAGGTCCAAGGTTTACAGTAAACCTGAAGTGCAGCATCGGAATCCAAAACTCAACTCACAGGAGAGGTTCAAATCATAGAATGTTATAGTGTCAGTCCTCATCTACTTAAGTCTTCATTGTGCCTTTTGTATTAAATTCGGATACAATTTCTGTGATTCATCGTCAATAACAAGGTCAACGGTATACAGTAAACCTGAAATGAAGATTGGAATCTAAAACTGGACTCACAGGAGAGGTTCCAATCACAGATTGTTAGAGAGTCAGTACTCTTGTACTTAAGTCGGCATTGTGCTTTTTGTTTTAAATTCGGATACAATTTCTGTGTTTCATCGTCAATAAGAAGGTCCAAGGGATACAGTAAACCTGAAGTGAAGCATCGGAATCTAAAACTGGACTCACAGGAGAGGTTTAAATCATAGAAAGTTATAGTGTCAGTCCTCTTGTACTTAAGTCGGAATTGTGCCTTTTGTATTAAATTCGGATGCAATTTCTGTGTTTGATAAGCAAAAAGATTGTCCCAAGTATACAGTAAACCTTAAGTGAATCATCGGAACCTAAAACTGAACTCACAGGACAGGTTCAAATCATAGAAAGTTATAGTGTCAGTCCTCTTGTACTTAAGTCGGCATTGTGACATTTGTATTCAATTCGGATGCAGTTTCTGTGTTTCATCATCAATAAGAAGGTTTTAGGTATACCGTAAACCTGAAGTGAAGCATCGGAATTTAAAACTGGACTCACAGGAGAGGTTCCAATCATAGAAAGTTAGAGTGTCAGTCCTCTTGTACTTAATTCGGCATTGTGCCTTTTGTATTAAATTCGGATGCAATTTCTGTGTTTCATCGTCAATAAGAAGGTCTAAGGTATACAGCAAACCTGAAGTGAAACATCGGAAACTAAAACTGGACTCACAGGAGAGGTTTAAATCAAAGAAAGTTAGAGTGTCTGTCCTCTTGTACTTATGTCGGCATTGTGCCTTTTGTATTAAATTCGGATGCAATTTCTGTGCTTCATCGTCAATAAGAAGGTCCAAGGGATACAGTAAACCTGAAGTGAAGCATCGGAATCTACAACTGGACTCACAGGAGAAGTTCAAATCATAAAAAGTGAGAGTGACAGTCCGCTTGTACTTAAGTCGACATTGTGCCTTTTGTATTAAATTCGGATGCGATTTCTGTGTTTCGTCGACAATAAGAAGTGCCAAGGTATACAGTAAACCTGAAGTGAAGCATCGGAATCTAAAACTGGAGTCACAGGAGACGTTCCAATCATAGATAGTTAGAGTGTCAGTCCTCTTGTACTTAAGTCGGCATTGTGACTTTTGTATTAATTTCGGATGCAATTCCTGTGTTTCATCGTCAATAAGAAGGTCCAAGGGATACAGTAAACCTGAAAAGAAGCATCGGAATCAAAAACTGGACTCACAGGAGAGGTTCAAGTCATAGAAAGTGAGAGTGTCAGTCCGCTTGTACTTAAGTCGGCATTGTGCCTTTTGCATTAAATACGGATGCGATTTCTGTGTTTCATCGACAATAAGAAGGGCCAAGGTATATAGTAAACCTCAAGTGAAGCATCGGAATCTAAAACTGGACTCACAGGAGACGTTCCAATCATAGATAGTTAGTGTGTCAGTCCTCTTGTACTTAAGTCGGCATTGTGACATTTGTATTAAATTCGGTTGCATTTCCTGTGTTTCATCGTCAATAAGAAGGTGCAAGGTATACAGTAAAACTGAAGAGAATCATCGGAATCTAAAACTGGACACACAGTAGTGGTTCACATCATAGAAAGTTAGAGTGTCAGTCCTCTTGTACTTAAGTCGGCATTGTGCCTTTTGTATTAAATTCGAATGCAATTTCTGTGTTTCATCGTCAATAAGATGGTCCAAGGTATACAGTAAACCTGAAGTGAAGCATCGGAATCCAAAACTCAATTCACAGCAGAGGTTCAAATCATAGAAAGTTATAGTGTCAGTCCTCATCTACTTAAGTCTTCATTGTGCCTTTTGTATTAAATTCGGATACAATTTCTGTGATTCATCGTCAATAACAAGGTCAACGGTATACAGTAAACCTGAAATGAAGATTGGAATCTAAACCTGGACTAACAGGAGAGGTTCCAATCATAGATTGTTAGAGAGTCAGTCCTCTTGTACTTAAGTCGGCATTGTGCTTTTTGTATTAAATTCGGATACAATTTCTGTGTTTCATCGTCAATAAGGAGGTCCAAGGGATACAGTAAACCTGAAGTGAAGCATCGGAATCTAAAACTGGACTCACGGGAGAGGTTTAAATCATAGAAAGTTATAGTGTGAGTCCTCTTGTACTTAAGTCGGCATTGTGCCTTTTGTATTAAATTCGGATGCAATTTCTGTGTTTGATAAGCAAAAAGATTGTCCCAAGTATACAGTAAACCTTAAGTGTATCATCGGAATCTAAAACTCAACTCACAGGAGAGGTTCAAATCATAGAAAGTTATAGTGTCAGTCCTCTTGTACTTAAGTCGGCATTGTGACATTTGTATTAAATTCGGATGCAGTTTCTGTGTTTCATCGTCAATAAGAAGGTCTTAGGTATACCGTAAACCTGAAGTGAAGCATCGGAATTTAAAACTGGACTCACAGGAGAGGTTCCAATAATAGAAAGTTAGAGTGTCAGTCCTCTTGTACTTAAGTCGGCATTGTGCCTTTTGTATTAAATTCGGATGCAATTTCTGTGTTTCATCGTCAATAAGAAGGTCCAAGGTATACAGCAAACCTGAAGTGAAGCATCGGAATCTAAAACTGGACTCACAGGAGAGGTTCAAATCATAGAAAGTGAGAGTGACAGTCCGCTTGTACTTAAGTCGGCATTGTGCCTTTTGTATTAAATTCGGATGCGATTTCTGTGTTTCATCGACAATAAGAAGGGCCAAGGTATACAGTAAACCTGAAGTGAAGCATCGGAATCTAAAACTGGACTCACAGGAGACGTTCCAATCATAGATATTTAGAGTGTCAGTCCTCTTGTACTTAAGTCGGCATTTTGCCATTTGTATTAAATTCGGATGCAATTTCTGTGTTTCATCGTCAATAAGGAGGTCCAAGGTATACAGTAAACCTGAAGTGAAGCATCGGAATCCAAAACTCAACTCACAGGAGAGGTTAAAATCATAGAAAGTTGTAGTGTCAGTCCTCTTCTACTTAAGTCTTCATTGTGTCTTTTGTATTAAATTCGGATTCAATTTCTGTGTTTCATCGTCAATAAGAAGGTCAACGGTATACAGGAAACCTGAAGTGAAGCATCGGAATCTAAAACTGGACTCACAGGAGCGGTTCAAATCATAGAAAGTTAGAATGTCTCTCCTCTTGTACTTAAGTCGACATTGTGCCTTTTGTATTAAATTCGGATGCAATTTCTGTGTTTCATCGTCAATAAGAAGGTCCAAGGGATACAGTAAACCTGAAGTGAAGCATCGGAATCTAAAACTGGACTCACAGGAGAGGTTCAAATCATAGAAAGTGAGTGTGTCTGTCCTCTTGTACTTAAGTCGGCATTGTGCCTTATGTATTAAATTCAGATGCAATTTCTGTGTTAGATCATCAATAAGAAGGTCCAAGTTATACAGTAAACCTGAAGTGAAGCATCGGAATCTAAAACTCAACTCAGAGGAGACGTTCCTATCATAGAAAGTTTCAGTGTTAGTCCTCTTGTACTTAAGTCGGCATTGTGCCTTTTGTATTAAACTCGGATGCAATTTCTGTGTTTCATCGTCAATAAGAAGGTCCAAGGTATATAGTAAACCTGAAGTGAAGCATCGGAATCTAAAACTGGACTCACAGGAGACGTTCAAATCATAGAAAGTTAGAGTGTCACTCCCCTTGTACTTAAGTCGACATTGTGCCTTTTGTACTAAATTCGGATGCAATTTCTGTGTCTCATCGTCAATAAGAAGGTCCAAGGGATACAGTAAACCTGAAGTGAAGCATCGGAATCTAAAAATGGACTCACAGGAGAAGTTTAAATCAAAGCAAGTTAGAGTGTCTGTCCTCTTGTACTTAAGTCGGCATTGTGCTTTTTATATTAAATTCGGATGCAATTTCTGTGTTTCATCGACAATAAGAAGGGCCAAGGTATACAGTAAACCTGAAGTGAAGCATCGGAATCTAAAACTGGACTCACAGGAGACATTCCAATCATAAATAGTTTGAGTGTCGGTCCTCTTGTACTTAAGTCGGCATTGTGACATCTGTATTAAATTCGAATGCAATTTCTGTGTTTCATCGTCAATAAGGAGGTCCAAGGTATACAGTAAACCTGAAGTGAAACATCGGAATCTAAAACTGGACTCACAGGAGAGGTTCAAATCATAGAAAGTTAGAGTGTCAGTCCCCTTGTACTTAAGTCGGCATTGTGACTTTTGTATTAAATTCGGATGCAATTTCTGTGTTTCATCGTCAATAAGATGGTCCAAGGGATACAGTAAACCTTAAGTGAATCATCGGAATCTGTAACTGGACTCACAGGAGAGGTTCAAATCGTAGAAAGTTAGAGTGTCAGTCCTATTGTACTTAAGTCGGCATTGTCCCTTTTGTATTAAATTCGGATGCAATTCCTGTGTTTCATCGTCATTAAGAAGGTCCAAGGTATACAGCAAACCTGAAGTGAAGCATCGGAATCTAAAACTTGACTCACAAGTTATTTTCAATTCATAGAAAGTTAGAGTGTCAGTCCTCTTGTTCTTTAGTCTGCCTTGTGCCTTTTGTAATAAATTCGGATGCAATTTCTGTGTTTCATCGTCAATAAGAACGTCCGAGGTGTACAGGAAACCTGAAGTGAAGCATCGGAATCTAAAACTCGACTCACAGGAGAGGTTCAAATAACAGAAAGATAGAGTTTCAGTCCTATTGTACTTAAGTCGGAATTGTGCCGTTTGTATTAAATTCGGATGAAATTCCTGTGTATCATTGTCAATAAGAAGGTCCCAGGTATACAGTAAACCTGAAGAGAAGCATCGGAATCTAAAACTGGACTCACTGGAAGGGTTCAAATCATAGAAAGATAGAGTGTCAGTCCTCTTGAACTTATGTCGGCATTGGGCCGTTTGTATTAAATTCGGATGCAATTTCTGTGTTTCATCGTCAATAAGAAGGTCCAAGGGATACAGTAAACCTGAAGTGAATCATCGGAATCTAAAACTGGACTCACAGGAGAGGTTCAAATCATAGAAAGTTAGAGTGTCAGTCCTCTTGTACTTAAGTCGGCATTGTGCCTTTTGTATTAAATTCGGATGCAATATCTGTGTTTCATCGTCAATAAGAAGGTCTTAGGTATACTGTAAACCTGAAGTGAAGCATCGGAATTTAAAACTGGACACACAGGAGAGGTTCCAATTATAGAAAGTTAGAGTGTCAATCCTCATGTACTTAAGTCGGCATTGTGCCTTTTGTATTAAATTCGGATGCAATTTCTGTATTTCATCGTCAATAAGAAGGTCCAAGGTATACAGTAAACCTGAAGTGAAGCATCGGAATCTAAAACTGGACTCACAGGAGAGGTTTAAATCAAAGAATGTTAGAGTGTCTGTCCTCTAGTACTTAAGTCGGCATTGTGCTTTTTGTATTAAATTCGGATGCAATTTCTGTGCTTCATCTTCAGTAAGAAGGTCCAAGGGATACAGATAACCTGAAGTGAAGCATCGGAATCTAAAACTGGACTCACAGGAGAGGTTCATATCATAGAAAGTTAGAGTGTCAGTCCTCTTGTACTTAAGTCGGAATTGAGCCTTTTGTATTAAATTCGGATCCGATTTCTGTGTTTCATCGACAATAAGAAGGGCCAAGGTATACAGTAAACCTGGAGTGAAGCATTGGAATCTGAAACTGGACTCACAGGCGACGTTCCAATCATAGATAGTTAGAGTGTCTGTCCTCTTGTACTTAAGTTGGCATATTGACGTTTGTATTAAATTCGGATGCAATTTCTGTGTTTCATCGTCAATAAGAAAGTCCAAGGTATACAGTAAAATTGAAGAGAAGCATCGGAATCTAAAACTGGACTCACAGGAGTGGTTCACATCATAGAAAGTTACAGTGTCAGTCCTCATGTACTTAAGTCGGCATTGTGCCTTTTGTATTAAATACGAATGCAATTTCTGTGCTTCATCGTCAATGAGATGGTCCAAGGTATACAGTAAACCTGAAGTGAAGCATCGGAATCTAAAACTGGACTCACAGGAGAGGTTCAAATCATAGAAAGATAGAGTGTCAGTCGTCTTCTACTTCCGTCGGCATTGTGCTTTTTGTATTAAATTCGGATGCAATTTATGGGTTTGATCATCATTAAGAAGGTCCAAGGGATACAGTAAACCTGAAGTGAAGCATCGGAATCCAAAACTCAACTCACAGGAGAGGTTTAAATCACAGTAAGTTATAGTGTCAGTCCTTTTCTACTTAAGTCGGCATTGTGCCTTTTGTAATTAATTCGGATACAATTTCTGTGTTTCAACATCAATAAGAAGGTCAAAGGTATACAGTAAACCTGAAGTGAACCATCGGAATCTAAAACTGGACTCACAGGAGAGGTTCCAATCATTGAAAGTTAGAGTGTCTGTCCTCATGTACTTAAGTCGGCATTGTGCCTTTTGTATTAAATTCTTATGCAATTTATGTGTTTCATCGTCAATAAGAAGGTCCAAGGGATACAGTAAACCTGAAGTGAAGCATCGGAATCTAAAACTGGAATCACAGGAGAAGTTTAAATCAAAGAAATTTAGAGTGTCTCTCCTCTTGAACTTAAGTCGGCACTGTGCCTTTTGTATTCAATTCGGATGCAATTTCTGTGCTTCATCGTCAATAAGAAGGTCCAAGGTATACAGTAAACCTGAAGTGAATCATCGGAATCTAAAACTGGACTCACAGGAGAGGTTCAATTCATAGAAAGTTATAGTGTCAGTCCTCTTGTACTTAAGTCGGCATTGTGCCTTTTGTAATATATTCGGATGCAATTTCTGTGTTTCATCGTCAATAAGAAGGTCCAAGGGATACAGTAAACCTGAAGTGAAGCATCGGATTCTAAAACTGGACTCACAGGAGAGGTTTAAACCAAAGAAAGTTACAGTGTCTGTCCTCTTGTACTTAAGTCGTCACGGTGACTTTTGTATTAAATTCGGATGCAATTTCTGTGTTTCATCGTCAATAAGAAGGTCCAAGGTATACAGTAAACTTGAAGAGAAGCATCGGAATCTAAAACTGGACTCACAGGAGAGGTTCAAATCATTGAAAGTTAGAGTGTCAGTCCTCTTCTACTTAAGTCGGCATTGTGCCTTTTGTATTAAATTCGGATGCAATTTTTGTGTTTCATCGTCAATACGAAGGACTTAGGTATACTGTAAACCTGAAGTGAAGAATCGGAATCTAAAACTGGACTCACAGGTGAGGTTCCAATCATAGAAAGTTAGAGTGTCAGTCCTCTTCTACTTAAGTCGGCATTGTGCCTTTTGTATTAAATTCGGATGCAATTTCTGTGTTTCATCGTCAATAAGAAGGTCCAAGGGATACAGTAAACCTCAAGTGAAGCATCGAAAAGTAAAACTGGACTCACAGGAGAAATTTATATTAAAGAAAGTTAGAGTGTCTGTCCTCTTGTACTTAAGTCGGCATTGTGTCTTTTGTATTAAATTCGGATGCAATTTCTGTGTTTCATCGTCAATAAGAACGTCCAAGGTATACAGCAAACCTGAGGTGATGCATCGGAATCTAAAACTGGACTCACAGGAGCGGTTCAAATCATAGAAAGTTAGAGTGTCACTCCTCTTGGACTTAAGTCGACATTGTGCCTTTTGTATTAAATTCGGATGCAATTTCTATGTTTCATCGTCAATAAGAAGGTCCAAGGGATACAGTAAACCTGAAGTGAAGCATCGGAATCTAAAACTGGACTCACAGGAGAAGTTTAAATCAAAGAAAGTTAGAGTGTCTGTCCTCTTGTACTTAAGTCGACATTGTGCATTTTGTATTAAATTCGGATGCAATTTTTGTGTTTCATCGTCAATAAGAAGGCCTTAGGTATACTGTAAACCTGAAGTGAAGCATCGGAATCTAAAACTGGACTCACAGGTGAGGTTCCAGTCATAGAAAGTTAGAGTGTCAGTCCTCTTCTACTTAAGTCGGCATTGTGCCTTTTGTATTAGATTCGGATGCAATTTCTGTGTTCCATCGTCAATAAGAAGGTCCAAGGGATACAGTAAACCTCAAGTGAAGCATCGAAAAGTAAAACTGGACTCACAGGAGAAGTTTAAATCAAAGAAAGTTAGAGTGTCTGTCCTCTTGTACTTAAGTCGACATTGTGCCTTTTGTATTAAATTCGGATGCAATTTCTGTGTTTCATCGTCAATAAGAAGGTCCAAGGTAAACAGTAAACCTTAAGTGAAGCATCGGAATCTAAAACTGGATTCACAGGAGAGGTTCAAATCATAGAAAGTTGGAGTGTCACTCCCCTTGTACTTAAGTCGACATTGTGCCTTTTGTATTAAATTCGGATGCAATTTCCGTGTTTCATCGTCAATAGGAAGGTCCAAGGGATACAGTAAACCTGAAGTGAAGCATCGGAATCTATAACTGGACTCACAGGAGAAGTTTAAATCAAAGAAAGTTAGAGTGCCTGTCCTCTGGTACTTAAGTCGGCATTGTGCCTTTTGTATTAAATTCGGATGCAATTTCTGTGTTTCATCGTGAATAAGAAGGTCCAAGGGATACAGTAAACCTGAAGTGAAGCATCGGAATCTAAAACTGGACTCACAGGAGAGGTTCAAAACACAGAAAGTTAGAGTGTCAGTCCTCTTGTACATAAGTCGGCATTGTGCCCTTTGTATTAAATTCGTATGCTATTTCTGTGCTTCATCGTCAATAAGAAGGTCCAAGGGATACAGTAAACCTGAAGTGAAGCATCGGAATGTAAAACCGGACTCACAGGAGAGGTTTGAATCGCAGAAAGTTAGAGTGTCAGTCGTCTTGTATTTAAGTCTGCATTGTGCCTTTTGTATTAAATTCGGATGCAATTTCTATGTTTCATCGTCAATAAGAATGTCCAAGGTATACAGTAAACCTGAAGTGTAGCTTCGGAATCTAAAAGTGGACTCACAGGAGTGGTACACATAATAGAAATTTAGAGTGTCAGTCCTCTTGTACTTAAGTCGGCATTGCGCCTTTTGTATTAAATTCGGATGCAAATTCCGTGTTTCATCGTCAATAAGATGGTCCAAGGTATACAGTAAACCTGAAGTGATGCATCGGAAACTAAAACTGGACTCACAGGAGAGGTTCAAATCATAGAAAGTTAGAGTGTCAGTCCTCTTCTACTTAAGTCGGCATTGTGCCTTTTGTATTAAATTCTGATGCAATTTCTGTGTTTCATCGTCAATTAGAAGGTGCTAGGTATACAGCAAACCTGAAGTGAAGCATCGGAATCTAAAACTGGACTCACAGGAGAGGGTCAATTCATAGAAAGTTATAGTGTCAGTCCTCTTGTACTTAAGTCTGCCTTGTGCCTTTTGTAATAAATTCGGATGCAATTTCTGTGTTTCATCGTCAATACGAACGTTCAAGGTATACAGCAAACCTGAAGTGAAGCATCGGAATCTAAAACTCGACTCACAGGAGATTTTCGAATTATAGAAAGTTACAGTGTGTGTCCTCTTGTACTTAAGTCTTCATTGTGCCTTTTGTATTAAATTCGGATGCAATTTCTGTGTTTCATCGTCAATAAGAAGGTCCAAGGTATACAGTAAACCTGAAGTGAAGCATCGGAATCTAAAACTGGACTCACAGGAGAGGTTCAAATCATAGAAAGTTACGGTGTCAGTCCTCTTGTACTTAAGTCGGCATTGTGCCTTTTGTATTAAATTCGGATGCAATTTCTGTGTTTCATCGTCAATAGGAAGGTCTTAGGTATACTGTAAACCTGAAGTGAAGCATCGGAATCTAAAACTGTACTCACAGGAGCGGTTCAAATCATAGAAAGTCAGAGTGTTACTCCTCTTGTACTTAAGTCGACATTGTGCCTTTTGTATTATATTCGGATGCAATTTCTGTATTTCATCGACAATAGGAAGGTCCAAGGGATACAGTAAACCTGAAATGAAGCATCGGAATCTAAAACTGGACTCACAGGAGAGGTTTATATCAAAGAAAGTTAGAGTGTCTGTCCTCTTGTACTTAAGTCGGCATTGTGCCTTTTGTATTAATTTCGGACGCAATTTCTGTGTTTCATCGTCAATAAGAAGGGCCAAGGTATAAAGTAAACCTGAAGTGAAGCAACGGAATCTAAAACTGGACTCACAGGAGAGGTTCAAATCATAGAAAGTTATAGTGTCAGTCCTCTTCTACTTAAAACGGCATTGTGCCTTTTGTATTAAATTCGGTTACAATTTCTGTGTTTCATCGTCAATAAGAAGGTCAAAGGTATACAGTAAACCTGAAGTGAAGCATCGGAATCTAAAACTGGACTCACAGGAGCGGTTCAAATCATAGAAAGTTAGAGTGTCACTCCTCTTGGACTTAAGTCGACATTGTGCCTTTTGTATTAAATTCGGATGCAATTTCTATGTTTCATCGTCAATAAGAAAGTCCAAGGGATACAGTAAACCTGAAGTGAAGCATCGGAATCTGAAACTGGACTCACAAGAGAAGTTTAAATCAAAGAAAGTTAGAGTATCTGTCCTCTTGTACTTAAGTCGACATTGTGCCTTTTGTATTAAATTCGGATGCAATTTCTGTGTTTCATCGTCAATAAGAAGGTCCAAGGTAAACAGTAAACCTTAAGTGAAGCATCGGAATCTAAAACTGGATTCACAGGAGAGGTTCAAATCATAGAAAGTTGGAGTGTCACTCCCCTTGTACTTAAGTCGACATTGTGCCTTTTGTATTAAATTCGGATGCAATTTCCGTGTTTCATCGTCAATAGGAAGGTCCAAGGGATACAGTAAACCTGAAGTGAAGCATCGGAATCTATAACTGGACTCACAGGAGAAGTTTAAATCAAAGAAAGTTAGAGTGCCTGTCCTCTGGTACTTAAGTCGGCATTGTGCCTTTTGTATTAAATTCGGATGCAATTTCTGTGTTTCATCGTGAATAAGAAGGTCCAAGGGATACAGTAAACCTGAAGTGAAGCATCGGAATCTAAAACTGGACTCACAGGAGAGGTTCAAATCACAGAAAGTTAGAGTGTCAGTCCTCTTGTACATAAGTCGGCATTGTGCCCTTTGTATTAAATTCGTATGCTATTTCTGTGCTTCATCGTCAATAAGAAGGTCCAAGGGATACAGTAAACCTGAAGTGAAGCATCGGAATGTAAAACCGGACTCACAGGAGAGGTTTGAATCGCAGAAAGTTAGAGTGTCAGTCGTCTTGTATTTAAGTCTGCATTGTGCCTTTTGTATTAAATTCGGATGCAATTTCTATGTTTCATCGTCAATAAGAATGTCCAAGGTATACAGTAAACCTGAAGTGTAGCTTCGGAATCTAAAAGTGGACTCACAGGAGTGGTACACATCATAGAAATTTAGAGTGTCAGTCCTCTTGTACTTAAGTCGGCATTGCGCCTTTTGTATTAAATTCGGATGCAAATTCCGTGTTTCATCGTCAATAAGATGGTCCAAGGTATACAATAAAACCTGAAGTGATGCATCGGAATCTAAAACTGGACTCACAGGAGAGGTTCAAATCATAGAAAGTTAGAGTGTCAGTCCTCTTCTACTTTGTCGGCATTGTGCCTTTTGTATTGAATTCTGATGCAATTTCTGTGTTTCATCGACAATTAGAAGGTGCTAGGTATACAGCAAACCTGAAGTGAAGCATCGGAATCTAAAACTGGACTCACAGGAGAGGTTCAATTCATAGAAAGTTATAGTGTCAGTCCTCTTGTACTTAAGTCTGCCTTGTGCCTTTTGTAATAAATTCGGATGCAATTTCTGTGTTTCATCGTCAATACGAACGTTCAAGGTATACAGCAAACCTGAAGTGAAGCATCGGAATCTAAAACTCGACTCACAGGAGATTTTCGAATTATAGAAAGTTACAGTGTGTGTCCTCTTGTACTTAAGTCTTCATTGTGCCTTTTGTAATAAATTCGGATGCAATTTCTGTGTTTCATCGTCAATAAGAACGTCCAAGGTATACAGCAAACCTGAGGTGATGCATCGGAATCTAAAACTCGACTCACAGGAGAGGTTCAAATCATAGAAAGTTAAAGTGTCAGTCCTCTTGTACTTAAGGCTTCATTGTGCCTTTTGTATTAAATTCGGATGCAATTTCTGTATTTCATCGTCAGTAAGAAGGTCCAAGGTATACAGTAAACCTGAAGTGAGGCATCGGAATCTAATACTGGACTCACAGGAGAGGTTCAAATCATAGAAAGTTAAGGTGTCAGTCCTCTTCTACTTACGTCGGCATTGTGCCTTTTGTATTAATTTCGGATGCTATTTCAGTGTTTCATCGTCAATAAGAAAGTCCAAGGTATACAGTAAACCTAAAGTGAAGCATCGGAATCTGAAACTGGACTCACAGGAGAGGTTTAAATCAAAGGAAGTTAGAGTGTCTGTCCTCTTGTACTTAAGTCGGCATTGTGCCTTTTGTATTAAATTCGGATGCAATTTCTGTGCTTCATCGTCAATAAGAAGGTCAAAGGTATACAGTAAACCTGAAGTGAAGCATCGGAATCTAAAACTGTACTCACAGGAGCGGTTCAAATCATAGAAAGTTAGAGTGTTACTCCTCTTGTACTTAAGTCGACATTGTGCCTTTTGTATTATATTCGGATGCAATTTCTGTATTTCATCGTCAATAAGAAGGTCCAAGGGATACAGTAAACCTGAAATGAAGCATCGGAATCTAAAACTGGACTCACAGGAGAGGTTTATATCAATGAAAGTTAGAGTGTCTGTCCTCTTGTACTTAAGTCGGCATTGTGCCTTTTGTATTAATTTTGGACGCAATTTCTGTGTTTCATCGTCAATAAGAAGGGCCAAGGTATAAAGTAAACCTGAAGTGAAGCAACGGAATCTAAAACTGGACTCACAGGAGAGGTTCAAATCATAGAAAGTTATAGTGTCAGTCCTCTTCTACTTAAAACGGCATTGTGCCTTTTGTATTAAATTCGGTTACAATTTCTGTGTTTCATCGTCAATAAGAAGGTCAAAGGTATACAGTAAACCTGAAGTGAAGCATCGGAATCTAAAACTGGACCCACAGGAGCGGTTCAAATCATAGAAAGTTAGAGTGTCACTCCTCTTGGACTTAAGTCGACATTGTGCCTTTTGTATTAAATTCGGATGCAATTTCTATGTTTCATCGTCAATAAGAAGGTCCAAGGGATACAGTAAACCTGAAGTGAAGCATCGGAATCTGAAACTGGACTCACAGGAGAAGTTTAAATCAAAGAAAGTTAGAGTGTCTGTCCTCTTGTACTTAAGTCGACATTGTGCCTTTTGTATTAAATTCGGATGCAATTTCTGTGTTTCATCGTCAATACGAAGGTCCAAGGTAAACAGTAAACCTTAAGTGAAGCATCGGAATCTAAAACTGGATTCACAGGAGAGGTTCAAATCATAGAAAGTTGGAGTGTCACTCCCCTTGTACTTAAGTTGACATTATGCCTTTTGTATTAAATTCGGATGCAATTTCCGTGTTTCATCGTCAATAGGAAGGTCCAAGGGATACAGTAAACCTGAAGTGAAGCATCGGAATCTATAACTGGACTCACAGGAGAGGTTCAATTCATAGAAAGTTACGGTGTCAGTCCTCTTGTACATAAGTCGGCATTGTGCCTTTTGTATTAAATTCGGATGCAATTTCTGTGTTTCATCGTCAATAGGAAGGTCTTAGGTATACTGTAAACCTGAAGTGAAGCATCGGAATCTAAAACTGTACTCACAGGAGCGGTTCAAATCATAGAAAGTTAGAGTGTTACTCCTCTTGTACTTAAGTCGACATTGTGCCTTTTGTATTATATTCGGATGCAATTTCTGTATTTCATCGTCAATAGGAAGGTCCAAGGGGTACAGTAAACCTGAAATGAAGCATCGGAATCTAAAACTGGACTCACAGGAGAGGTTTATATCAAAGAAAGTTAGAGTGTCTGTCCTCTTGTACTTAAGTCGGCATTGTGCCTTTTGTATTAATTTCGGACACAATTTCTGTGTTTCATCGTCAATAAGAAGGGCCAAGGTATAAAGTAAACCTGAAGTGAAGCAACGGAATCTAAAACTGGACTCACAGGAGAGGTTAAAAACATAGAAAGTTATAGTGTCAGTCCTCTTCTACTTAAAACGGCATTGTGCCTTTTGTATTAAATTCGGTTACAATTTCTGTGTTTCATCGTCAATAAGAAGGTCAAAGGTATACAGTAAACCTGAAGTGAAGCATCGGAATCTAAAACTGGACTCACAGGAGCGGTTCAAATCATAGAAAGTTAGAGTGTCACTCCTCTTGGACTTAAGTCGACATTGTGCCTTTTGTATTAAATTCGGATGCAATTTCTATGTTTCATCGTCAATAAGAAGGTCCAAGGGATACAGTAAACCTGAAGTAAAGCATCGGAATCTGAAACTGGACTCACAAGAGAAGTTTAAATCAAAGAAAGTTAGAGTGTCTGTCCTCTTGTACTTAAGTCGACATTGTGCCTTTTGTATTAAATTCGGATGCAATTTCTGTGTTTCATCGTCAATAAGAAGGTCCAAGGTAAACAGTAAACCTTAAGTGAAGCATCGGAATCTAAAACTGGATTCACAGGAGAGGTTCAAATCATAGAAAGTTGGAGTGTCACTCCCCTTGTACTTAAGTCGACATTGTGCCTTTTGTATTAAATTCGGATGCAATTTCCGTGTTTCATCGTCAATAGGAAGGTACAAGGGATACAGTAAACCTGAAGTGAAGCATCGGAATCTATAACTGGACTCACAGGAGAAGTTTAAATCAAAGAAAGTTAGAGTGCCTGTCCTCTGGTACTTAAGTCGGCATTGTGCCTTTTGTATTAAATTCGGATGCAATTTCTGTGTTTCATCGTGAATAAGAAGGTCCAAGGGATACAGTAAACCTGAAGTGAAGCATCGGAATCTAAAACTGGACTCACAGGAGAGGTTCAAATCACAGAAAGTTAGAGTGTCAGTCCTCTTGTACATAAGTCGGCATTGTGCCCTTTGTATTAAATTCGTATGCTATTTCTGTGCTTCATCGTCAATAAGAAGGTCCAAGGGATACAGTAAACCTGAATTGAAGCATCGGAATGTAAAACCGGACTCACAGGAGAGGTTTGAATCGCAGAAAGTTAGAGTGTCAGTCGTCTTGTATTTAAGTCTGCATAGTGCCTTTTGTATTAAATTCGGATGCAATTTCTATGTTTCATCGTCAATAAGAATGTCCAAGGTATACAGTAAACCTGAAGTGTAGCTTCGGAATCTAAAAGTGGACTCACAGGAGTGGTACACATCATAGAAATTTAGAGTGTCAGTCCTCTTGTACTTAAGTCGGCATTGCGCCTTTTGTATTAAATTCGGATGCAAATTCCGTGTTTCATCGTCAATAAGATGGTCCAAGGTATACAGTAAACCTGAAGTGATGCATCGGAATCTAAAACTGGACTCACAGGAGAGGTTCAAATCATAGAAAGTTAGAGTGTCAGTCCTCTTCTACTTTGTCGGCATTGTGCCTTTTGTATTAAATTCTGATGCAATTTCTGTGTTTCATCGTCAATTAGAAGGTGCTAGGTATACAGCAAACCTGAAGTGAAGCATCGGAATCTAAAACTGGACTCACAGGAGAGGTTCAATTCATAGAAAGTTATAGTGTCAGTCCTCTTGTACTTAAGTCTGCCTTGTGCCTTTTGTAATAAATTCGGATGCAATTTCTGTGTTTCATCGTCAATACGAACGTTGAAGGTATACAGCAAACCTGAAGTGAAGCATCGGAATCTAAAACTCGGCTCACAGGAGATTTTCGAATTATAGAAAGTTACAGTGTGTGTCCTCTTGTACTTAAGTCTTCATTGTGCCTTTTGTAATAAATTCGGATGCAATTTCTGTGTTTCATCGTCAATAAGAACGTCCAAGGTATACAGCAAACCTGAGGTGATGCATCGGAATCTAAAACTCGACTCACAGGAGAGGTTCAAATCATAGAAAGTTAAAGTGTCAGTCCTCTTGTACTTAAGGCTTCATTGTGCCTTTTGTATTAAATTCGGATGCAATTTCTGTATTTCATCGTCAATAAGAAGGTCCAAGGTATACAGTAAACCTGAAGTGAGGCATCGGAACCTAATACTGGACTCACAGGAGAGGTTCAAATCATAGAAAGTTAAGGTGTCAGTCCTCTTCTACTTACGTCGGCATTGTGCCTTTTGTATTAATTTCGGATGCTATTTCAGTGTTTCATCGTCAATAAGAAGGTCCAAGGTATACAGTAAACCTAAAGTGAAGCATCGGAATCTGAAACTGGACTCACAGGAGAGGTTTAAATCAAAGGAAGTTAGAGTGTCTGTCCTCTTGTACTTAAGTCGGCATTGTGCCTTTTGTATTAAATTCGGATGCAATTTCTGTGCTTCATCGTCAATAAGAAGGTCAAAGGTATACAGTAAACCTGAAGTGAAGCATCGGAATCTAAAACTGTACTCACAGGAGCGGTTCAAATCATAGAAAGTTAGAGTGTTACTCCTCTTGTACTTAAGTCGACATTGTGCCTTTTGTATTATATTCGGATGCAATTTCTGTATTTCATCGTCAATAGGAAGGTCCAAGGGATACAGTAAACCTGAAATGAAGCATCGGAATCTAAAACTGGACTCACAGGAGAGGTTTATATCAATGAAAGTTAGAGTGTCTGTCCTCTTGTACTTAAGTCGGCATTGTGCCTTTTGTATTAATTTCGGACGCAATTTCTGTGTTTCATCGTCAATAAGAAGGGCCAAGGTATAAAGTAAACCTGAAGTGAAGCAACGGAATCTAAAACTGGACTCACAGGAGAGGTTCAAATCATAGAAAGTTATAGTGTCAGTCCTCTTCTACTTAAAACGGCATTGTGCCTTTTGTATTAAATTCGGTTACAATTTCTGTGTTTCATCGTCAATAAGAAGGTCAAAGGTATACAGTAAACCTGAAGTGAAGCATCGGAATCTAAAACTGGACTCACAGGAGCGGTTCAAATCATAGAAAGTTAGAGTGTCACTCCTCTTGGACTTAAGTCGACATTGTGCCTTTTGTATTAAATTCGGATGCAATTTCTATGTTTCATCGTCAATAAGAAGGTCCAAGGGATACAGTAAACCTGAAGTGAAGCATCGGAATCTGAAACTGGACTCACAGGAGAAGTTTAAATCAAAGAAAGTTAGAGTGTCTGTCCTCTTGTACTTAAGTCGACATTGTGCCTTTTGTATTAAATTCGGATGCAATTTCTGTGTTTCATCGTCAATATGAAGGTCCAAGGTAAACAGTAAACCTTAAGTGAAGCATCGGAATCTAAAACTGGATTCACAGGAGAGGTTCAAATCATAGAAAGTTGGAGTGTCACTCCCCTTGTACTTAAGTCGACATTGTGCCTTTTGTATTAAATTCGGATGCAATTTCCGTGTTTCATCGTCAATAGGAAGGTCCAAGGGATACAGTTAACCTGAAGTGAAGCATCGGAATCTATAACTGGACTCACAGGAGAAGTTTAAATCAAAGAAATTTAGAGTGCCTGTCCTCTGGTACTTAAGTCGGCATTGTGCCTTTTGTATTAAATTCGGATGCAATTTCTGATTTTCATCGTGAATAAGAAGGTCCAAGGGATACAGTAAACCTGAAGTGAAGCATCGGAATCTAAAACTGGACTCACAGGAGAGGTTCAAATCACAGAAAGTTAGAGTGTCAGTCCTCTTGTACATAAGTCGGCATTGTGCCCTTTGTATTAAATTCGTATGCTATTTCTGTGCTTCATCGTCAATAAGAAGGTCCAAGGGATACAGTAAACCTGAAGTGAAGCATCGGAATGTAAAACCGGACTCACAGGAGAGGTTTGAATCGCAGAAAGTTAGAGTGTCAGTCGTCTTGTATTTAAGTCTGCATAGTGCCTTTTGTATTAAATTCGGATGCAATTTCTATGTTTCATCGTCAATAAGAATGTCCAAGGTATACAGTAAACCTGAAGTGTAGCTTCGGAATCTAAAAGTGGACTCACAGGAGTGGTACACATCATAGAAATTTAGAGTGTCAGTCCTCTTGTACTTAAGTCGGCATTGCGCCTTTTGTATTAAATTCGGATGCAAATTCCGTGTTTCATCGTCAATAAGATGGTCCAAGGTATACAGTAAACCTGAAGTGATGCATCGGAATCTAAAACTGGACTCACAGGAGAGGTTCAAATCATAGAAAGTTAGAGTGTCAGTCCTCTCTACTTTGTCGGCATTGTGCCTTTTGTATTAAATTCTGATGCAATTTCTGTGTTTCATCGTCAATTAGAAGGTGCTAGGTATACAGCAAACCTGAAGTGAAGCATCGGAATTAAAAACTGGACTCACAGGAGAGGTTCAATTCATAGAAAGTTATAGTGTCAGTCCTCTTGTACTTAATTCTGCCTTGTGCCTTTTGTAATAAATTCGGATGCAATTTCTGTGTTTCATCGTCAATACGAACGTTGAAGGTATACAGCAAACCTGAAGTGAAGCATCGGAATCTAAAACTCGACTCACAGGAGATTTTCGAATTATAGAAAGTTACAGTGTGTGTCCTCTTGTACTTAAGTCTTCATTGTGCCTTTTGTAATAAATTCGGATGCAATTTCTGTGTTTCATCGTCAATAAGAACGTCCAAGGTATACAGCAAACCTGAGGTGATGCATCGGAATCTAAAACTCGACTCACAGGAGAGGTTCAAATCATAGATAGTTAAAGTGTCAGTCCTCTTGTACTTAAGGCTTCATTGTGCCTTTTGTATTAAATTCGGATGCAATTTCTGTATTTCATCGTCAATAAGAAGGTCCAAGGTATACAGTAAACCTGAAGTGAGGCATCGGAATCTAATACTGGACTCACAGGAGAGGTTCAAATCATAGAAAGTTAAGGTGTCAGTCCTCTTCTACTTACGTCGGCATTGTGCCTTTTGTATTAATTTCGGATGCTATTTCAGTGTTTCATCGTCAATAAGAAGGTCCAAGGTATACAGTAAACCTAAAGTGAAGCATCGGAATCTGAAACTGGACTCACAGGAGAGGTTTAAATCAAAGGAAGTTAGAGTGTCTGTCCTCTTGTACTTAAGTCGGCATTGTGCCTCTTGTATTAAATTCGGATGCAATTTCTGTGCTTCATCGTCAATAAGAAGGTCAAAGGTATACAGTAAACCTGAAGTGAAGCATCGGAATCTAAAACTGTACTCACAGGAGCGGTTCAAATCATAGAAAGTTAGAGTGTTACTCCTCTTGTACTTAAGTCGACATTGTGCCTTTTGTATTATATTCGGATGCAATTTCTGTATTTCATCGTCAATAGGAAGGTCCAAGGGATACAGTAAACCTGAAATGAAGCATCGGAATCTAAAACTGGACTCACAGGAGAGGTTTATATCAATGAAAGTTAGAGTGTCTGTCCTCTTGTACTTAAGTCGGCATTGTGCCTTTTGTATTAATTTCGGACGCAATTTCTGTGTTTCATCGTCAATAAGAAGGGCCAAGGTATAAAGTAAACCTGAAGTGAAGCAACGGAATCTGAAACTGGACTCACAGGAGAAGTTTAAATCAAAGAAAGTTAGAGTGTCTGTCCTCTTGTACTTAAGTCGACATTGTGCCTTTTGTATTAAATTCGGATGCAATTTCTGTGTTTCATCGTCAATAAGAAGGTCCAAGGTAAACAGTAAACCTTAAGTGAAGCATCGGAATCTAAAATTGGATTCACAGGAGAGGTTCAAATCATAGAAAGTTGGAGTGTCACTCCCCTTGTACTTAAGTCGACATTGTGCCTTTTGTATTAAATTCGGATGCAATTTCCGTGTTTCATCGTCAATAGGAAGGTCCAAGGGATACAGTAAACCTGAAGTGAAGCATCGGAATCTATAACTGGACTCACAGGAGAAGTTTAAATCAAAGAAAGTTAGAGTGCCTGTCCTCTGGTACTTAAGTCGGCATTGTGCCTTTTGTATTAAATTCGGATGCAATTTCTGTGTTTCATCGTGAATAAGAAGGTCCAAGGGATACAGTAAACCTGAAGTGAAGCATCGGAATCTAAAACTGGACTCACAGGAGAGGTTCAAATCACAGAAAGTTAGAGTGTCAGTCCTCTTGTACATAAGTCGGCATTGTTCCCTTTGTATTAAATTCGTATGCTATTTCTGTGCTTCATCGTCAATAAGAAGGTCCAAGGGATACAGTAAACCTGAAGTGAAGCATCGGAATGTAAAACCGGACTCACAGGAGAGGTTTGAATCGCAGAAAGTTAGAGTGTCAGTCGTCTTGTATTTAAGTCTGCATTGTGCCTTTTGTATTAAATTCGGATGCAATTTCTATGTTTCATCGTCAATAAGAATGTCCAAGGTATACAGTAAACCTGAAGTGTAGCTTCGGAATCTAAAAGTGGACTCACAGGAGTGGTACACATCATAGAAATTTAGAGTGTCAGTCCTCTTGTACTTAAGTCGGCATTGCGCCTCTTGTATTAATTTCGGATGCAAATTCCGTGTTTCATCGTCAATAAGATGGTCCAAGGTATACAGTAAACCTGAAGTGATGCATCGGAATCTGAAACTGGACTCACAGGAGAGGTTCAAATCATAGAAAGTTAGAGTGTCAGTCCTCTTCTACTTAAGTCGGCATAGTGCCTTTTGTATTAAATTCTGATGCAATTTCTGTGTTTCATCGTCAATTAGAAGGTGCTAGGTATACAGCAAACCTGAAGTGAAGCATCGGAATCTAAATCTGGACTCACACGAAAGGTTCCAATCATAGAAAGTTAGAGTGTCAGTCCTCTTGTACTTAAGTCGGCATTGTGCCTTTTGAATTAAATTCGGATGCAATTTCTGTGCTTCATCGTCAATAAGAAGTTCCAAGGGATACAGTTAACCTGAAGTGGAGCATCGGAAATTAAAACTGGACTCACAGGAGAGGTTCAAATCATAGAAAGTGAGCGTGTCAGACCTCTTGTACTTAAGTCGGCATTGTGCCTTTTGTATTAAATTCGGATGCAATTTCTGTGTTTGATCATCAATAACAAGGTCCAAGTTACACAGTAAACCTGAAGTGAGGCATCGGAATGTAAAACTCAACTCACAGGAGAGCTTCAAATCATAGAAAGTTAAAGTGTCAGTCCTCTTGAACTTAAGTCGGCATTGTGCCTTTTGTATTAAATTCGGATGCAATTTCTGTGTTTCATCGTCAATAAGAAGGTCCAAGGTATATAGTAAACCTGAAGTGAAGCATCGGAATCTAAAACTGGACTCACAGCAGAGGTTCAAATCAATAAAAGTTAGAGTGTGACTCCCCTTGTACTTAAGTTGACATTGTGCCTTTTGTATTAAATTCGGATGCAATTACTGTGTTTCGTCGTCATTAAGAATGTCCAAGGGATACATTAAACCTGAAGTGAAGCATTCGAATCTAAAACTGGACTCACAGGAGAAGTTTAAATCAAAGAATGTTAGCGTGCCTGTCCTCTTGTACTTAAGTCGGCATTGTGCCTTTTGTATTAAATTCGGATGCAATTTCTGTGTTTCATCGACAATAAGAAGGGCCAAGGTATACAGTTAACCTGAAGTGAAGCATCGGAATGGTAATATTAGTAATTTTCGCCTCACAAACATTAATATACGCTCAATAGTAAACGCCTGATGGCCTAAAGTTATCGAACAATTGTAAAGTAAAAGAAATGAACCATCGCATAGCATCGACAGAAACTATTATTCTTTATCTTTACCGTTCTTGCGCGGTGCCAGTAAATCTCTATGTACATGTATCGATTAATGGTATAAAAAAGAATTCTGTTGTTTCAAGACAAATGAGGCTTTTGGCGCCTCACCTTTTACTGTTTGTATTCCATGAGAGGCGGACGCGGACTTGCTGCGTTCCACAACTGTACATTATATTTGATGTGAAAATATTGAGTGAATATGCTAATTGTTATTTTTTTCCAATCACAAAAGATGTAGTTTCTTGTAACTGATATCGAACAGACAGCATCCAGAGGACATTTTGACTGTTATGTATAAAGTATTTAACCACAATGGTCATCTATTGTAATTTAATATGAAAAGGTACGTAGCATTAAAAAAAACGTGTGTTAAAGATAAGTGTGCTTATTTTCGTAAATTAACCTTGATGAGTCCATCTCCTTATTTACTTAACTGTTAATTATTTTGTGTTACTTCATCATCAGAAATTACGATCACGCTGATGGGCCGAACGCAGCATGAGGCAGAAGGAACATTATCGTTTTCCTATTATTTCTGAACCAACTTTTTTTAATTGTGTAGTGTTGCATTTCTTTTAAAGTCTATAAATCTTCTGGTCCCTTAGTGTTGATCCGGGTATGACTACATCGCGACTATAAAAATGCACAGAAATGATAATGTTTCTTCCGAGCGATCTCAAATATATATATATATCAATATGCTGCTCTTATTCAGGTATTTAATGGTCAACGTATGTTATTATAATAGCGTAAGAAGTCCCTGTTCGGGCGCCAAGTGTAGCGTTGCTCTTGGGGGACAAAAATAAAAAGAATTGTTACTTTTTTTTTAATGTCGAAAAAGTGAATATTGCGCAAGCGAATACGCCAGGACAACAAGATCCGTTTCCAACAGAGTTCGTACCACAAAACCAACACCAGTTCCAGACGGAAGAAACATTAAGAAATATAAATCAGCAGGAAAGTAAGCGTCGAGCGGAAAATTAAAAGCAGCACCTTTGAGCCTCCTAGAGGATGCTGCAGGTTTGAATGGGGGCACCCTGTCCGTTAGTCCACATGAAATTAAAGCAATTAGGTATGACAAAGAGACAAACTTACGGGATGATCTAGTAGCAGACACTGAGACGAAAGACAATGATGACGTATGGGACGAACAAGTTCAAGCTTCCATAAGGGTATCAATTGCCAACATACCTGTAACAGCTATTGTAGATACAGGAGCTAATATAAATGTCTTATCTTTATGTTTATTTAAGCAAATATCCTCTGTATGCAAAGTTTTATCACTTCCAATTCAAGGTTGCACCATATCGGGAGCAATTGGTCCACTAACACAACGTGTAAATCTTCAGACTCAGCTTCAAATCCAGATAGAGTCTATTTCAGTAACGTGCATTTTTCTTATTGTTAAAAACCTATCAGTGCCATGTATCCTGAGTATGGAATTCTTGAGGCAGACGAAAGCTAAAATTGACATCGAGTGTGGAATCTGTACTCTAGTAGCGAGCCAGCAACAAGTAACTGTAAATTTGTTAAGAAGTAAGGTGAAGACAAACTTTGGGGTGCTTCAAACAGCAGTACGGCCATGGACTAAAAGACAACAGTACAGTCAGACAGAAGACATGACAGATCTTGAAAGTGTTAATGACGATGAGTATAAAGACCTAATTCCCGGTCAGAATGAATTATACGGTAAAGCTAGTGAGTCCATTGAATTATCCAAACAACAGAAGAATGAGCTTTACAATTTGTTAACAGATTACGTTCAAGTATTTTCTAAGAAACCTGGACTAATAAAAGGCTTTGAATATCGAATGGATGTCCTGCCCCATTCAACCTACTGTAGAACAAGCTATTCCATTCCATATGCGAGACGCGAAGCTGTCAAGTGCGAGATCAAGAAAATGTTACGCTGGAATGTGATAGAAGTATCTCATTCACCTTATTCGAGTCCTTTATTGTCTGTGCTAAAATCAGATGGTAACGTAAGGCTAGTCCTAGATGCAACATTAATCAATAAAATTATAGTACCCATAAGAACGAGACCAGAGGCTCTTGAAGAGCATCTGCAGAAGTTTCTTGGAGTTAGTTATTAGTCAGGACTCACTTTAAACCATCACTGTTGTTAAAGAAGAATCGTAAGTGGCAACACATTTATGAAGGTCCCTTTGTGATAATGAGGAAACCACACATTGGTAGCTATTTGTTATCTGACCCTGCCACGAATAAAATCAAAGGGTTGTTCCACCATCAGGATTTAAGAAAATTTTATAACGCCAGGAATTAAGTTAATTTAAGCTGTAAGAAAATTCTAAGGTATTGGAGATCAGGATTAACCAATGGGTAACAAGAACGGAACTGAACTGACTACGGACGTTAGCCGGTGCTAAAAGGAAACCTTATGTATCAAAACAACGTGTCTGGAAAATAAAATACAGAATAAGTTGTAGACAAGTATTTACATGAATAATCTTTATGTAAACAGGAGGACATGTCCTAGAGGCGATTTTCAATTTTAGTTATAAGTTAGTATGTAAGGAAAATGATGTACTCGAGAGGTATTAATTAGCCCCGAGGTACTAAAATGAGGAAAGAGGAAGGAGCGAATAATGCACTTCTCTCGCTAAATAGTAATTTGAGAATGAGCAGGAAGGAGCGAATAATGCACTTCTCTCACTAAATAGTAATATGAAAATGATGATTATATGTGCTTAGTATTAGTAAGTGAAATTTAATCGAGGACAAATTAATTACCTGTTTTAAAAGGAAATACTTAAACGTCCAGACAAAAAGAGGAAAGTTGTGAGAAAGATTCGATTCCATGAGGTTATTCCCTATTTTCAAATGTGACGTAAATAAGGCACCACCTGTTAGCGTAAAACAGTCGGTAGATTTAACTTGTAAATTCCAGCACAGTGCTGTGCCAGCGATAAAATAACATCTCTTTGAAGTGAACAGATACCTAGGATTAAGCATGAACAGATTGATGACGCAGTGCAATTGTTCTAAAAAGGCCTGACGTTAACCTTAAGTAAAAGCGTGATGGAATAAAAAGGAAGTTTATTGTATAACGCAAAGTAAGATGAGTCCAGACTATAAACAAGCTGAGTCAAAGAAGATATGAGTAACATGGTTTATTATGCTAACTTCACGGTACTATTGAGCATTAGCGATACTGCAAATTCACAAGCTAGCAGCACATATAATAAGGGTCTCGCCCAAGCTTCACAGGTAGCGACAGCAGCAAAAAACAACACTCTAGTGAGAGGCTTATATATACAAATGATAATTAATACCCAAATGCGTAATGCATAAACTTGACTTAGTCTAAGAAATGAGCAAAGAGTAGTAAGCAAGCTGCAGCAAGATACATATTAGATATACATGCTTGAAGTGATAGATTTTATTTTAAGTGTGCACTGCAATATTTATTGTTTTCTCTGTGATTATGTGATTATTGAATCCCTTTCCTAAGTGCAAATCCTTTAAGATCCTTGATCCTATCCACTCCTCAGGATCAACTTGTAAAGATGCACGTGTGCTTAGGAAGTGAGGCACTACATATAAAAATGAGTAGGTTCGCGACGCGCATATTGCTTTTGTAATGCGCAAGGTAATTTAAATTTTCGACCTGGTTGAGGAGTAATTTAGATTCTGTCGACGATCCGCGAGTAGGCCCGCTTTTCCCATTTTTTTTCGACTGTTTGTATTTCTACACGAAACTCAGAGGCGGAATTGCTATTTTCAAATCTGTCCTCGAACTTTCTTTAAAGACAAGCACATACGAGAAAAACTTTTGACACTAAATAAGACGAGCACTAAAAAAAAAAAAAGTATTGGTCCTACAAAATGAATAAGCAAGCGTGATAAAGATTACTATGAATGAAATTAATTTGTAAAGGAGATTGGAATGGATTTGGTCAAAGAAAAAGTACTTATAATAGCCTACCTGTGATCGTAGGCATAAATAAAAAAAAAGCCTAATTAAGAAACAATTGTTTTGATTCAAAGTGGTCAATTAGATTATTTATCGATTTAAATGAACTCTTGTAAATATTAGTATGTAAATCAACTTGTAAACACCGTGTGATGTTATGACGCGAGAATTTCTTTTAATACACCGTTCACGCAGACGCTCACCACAGTGCAAGTGAAGTTTTAAAGTTTGACGATTGTCAGTGGCAGTATTCTACTGCACCATATGTGTGAAAATTTCGTTGATGTGTGCAGTGTGTAATAATCAGTGTCATTCCACACATGCAGTTGCAGCGGTAACTACCACTTACCTGTGAATCCGTAACTGGATAGTGGACAGGAAGTGATGTGAGGCAGTTTCGGTGGCAGAAGCTCCCTCCAGCAATCTAAAAAGCACAAAGCCACGATCCGCCGAACAAAAGCGACGCACGGCACCTCAAGCGCGAAATCAACGCTCTGCAAGAAAGCTCCGGTCACGTGTGCGCGCACGGACTGAATTTCAAGATTGCTCGCAACAGCGGAGGCGGACAGCCACACGTGACGAAATAATGTAAACGTTCAACCGACAACACAGTTGCTGTGCGCTACATTCTGTAGCAAAAACATTCACACCCAGTACTGAAAACATTTTGTATGTATCATAAACCTTCCGAGAGACTCTAAGATAGAGAAGTTAACGTAATTATTATAATGACTGATTGTACACAGAGACAAGTCACAAGGTCACCTCTGAACACTGTTGAAATGTAAACTTTAACGAAAGGTCACGATACGAATGAAAATAAGCACACGAAAATACGTCAAAGGATCCGATCCTTCCTATATCCCATCCCACATGTATATAAAATTAGTTTTGTAAGCTATTCTAATATAAGACATTTTATCTGTTTCATATGTGAAATAATTCGGAGAGCCACACTCGAGCCCTGAAAGTGAAAGATATGGACTTCCTTGTCGAAGCCATCACCAGTGGCCGCTCTACAATCAAAGTCTATCATAAATAGTGTATGTGCGACGAAAATAAATGTATAATTAAGTGCGACGACGGACAAGGCAATCAATCGACAAGACGATGACAATATAATGAATACTGTCAAAACGGAAAGTTGTGTACCAGTTGTGGTAGTCAAATTACTTTTGCAACGATGAAAAATGAAGTGTGACTCTATTTCCTTATAAATTTTGTAAATATGTGTACTTACAGCCTTAATTTTAAGAATCATCAAGATAGACTGAATCCATACAAACACTGATAGACACACAGAACAAATTCACAATGATCCACCGTCAGTAATTACAAATTGAAACGTTAATTCTTTTATTATGGAATGAATATAAAATGAAACTTTTAATAACCTGTATGTTACACTCGAAAATTACAAATATTCCAATGTGCATGAGGATGAAAGTAATACCTTCGGTATTCCTTCCCTCCTCATGGGAGGCAGTGTAATATTAGTAATTTTCGCCTCACAAACATTAATATACGCTCAATAGTAAACGCCTGATGGCCTAAAGTTATCGAACAATTGTAAAGTAAAAGAAATGAACCATCGCATAGCATCGACAGAAACTATTATTCTTTATCTTTACCGTTCTTGCGCGGTGCCAGTAAATCTCTATGTACGTGTATCGATTAATGGTATAAAAAAGAATTCTGTTGTTTCAAGACAAATGAGGCTTTTGGCGCCTCACCTTTTACTGTTTGTATTCCATGAGAGGCGGACGCGGACTTGCTGCGTTCCACAACTGTATATTATATTTGATGTGAAAATATTGAGTGAATATGCTAATTGTTATTTTTTTCCAATCACAAAAGATGTAGTTTCTTGTAACTGATATCGAACAGACAGCATCCAGAGGACATTTTGACTGTTATGTATAAAGTATTTAACCACAATGGTCATCTATTGTAATTTAATATGAAAAGGTACGTAGCATTAAAAAAAAACGTGTGTTAAAGATAAGTGTGCTTATTTTCGTAAATTAACCTTGATGAGTCCATCTCCTTATTTACTTAACTGTTAATTATTTTGTGTTACTTCATCATCAGAAATTACGATCACGCTGATGGGCCGAACGCAGCATGAGGCAGAAGGAACATTATCGTTTTCCTATTATTTCTGAACCAACTTTTTTTAATTGTGTAGTGTTGCATTTCTTTTAAAGTCTATAAATCTTCTGGTCCCTTAGTGTTGATCCGGGTATGACTACATCGCGACTATAAAAATGCACAGAAATGATAATGTTTCTTCCGAGCAATCTCAAATAAATATATATATCTCTATGCTGCTCCTATTCAGGTATTTAATGGTCAACGTATGTTATTATAATAGCGTAAGAAATCCCTGATTCTGTTGCCAAGTGGCCCACCAAAATATTCACTTTTTCGACATTAAAAAAAAAGTAACAATTCTTTTTATTTTTGTCCCCCAAGAGCAACGCTACAGAATATAAAACTGGAATCACAGGAGCCGATCCAATCGTAGAAAGTTAGAGTGTCAGTCCTCTTGTAATTAAGACGGCATTGTCACTTCTGTATTAAATTCGGATGCAATATCTGTGTTTCACCGTCAATCAGATGGTCCAAGGGATACAGTAAACCTGAAGTGAAGCATCGGAATATACAACTGGATTCACAGGAGATGTTCAAATCATAGAAAATTGGAGTGTCAGTCCTATTGTACTTAAGTCGGCATTGTGCCTTTTGTATTAAATTCGGATGCAATTTCTGTGTTTCATCGTCAATAATAAAGTCCAAGGGATACAGTAAACCTGAACTGAAGCATCGCAATCTAAAACTTGACTCACAGGAGAGGTTCAAATCACAAAAAGTTTGAGTGTCAGTCCTCTTGTACTTAAGTCGGCATTGTGCCGTTTGTGTTAAATTCGGTAGCAATTTCTGTATTTCATCGTCAATAAGTACGTCCAAGGGATACAGTAAACCTGAAGTGAAGCATCGGAATCTAAAACTGGACTCACAGGTGAGGTTCAAATCATAGAAAGTTAGAGTGTCAGTCCTCTTGTACTTAAGTCGGCATTGTGCCTTTTGTATTAAATTCGGATGCAATTTCTGTGTTTCATCGTCAATAAGAAGGTCTTAGGTAAACTGTAAACCTGAACTGAAGCATCGGAATGTAAAACTGGACTCACAGGAGAGGTTCCAATCATAGAAAGTTATAGTGTCAGTCCTGTTGTACTTAAGTCGGCATTGTGCCTTTTGTATTAAATTCGGATGCAATTTCTGTGTTTGATCATCAATAAGGAGGTCCAAGTAATACAGTAAACCTGAACTGAAGCATTGGAAACTAAAACTGGACTCACAGGAGAGGTTAAAATCATAGAAAGTTACAGTGTCAGTCCTCTTGTACTTAAGTCGGCATTGTGCCTTTTGTATTAAATTCGGATGCAATTTCTGTGTTTCATCGTCTATAAGAATGTCCAAGGTATATAGTAAACCTGAAGTGAAGCATCGGAATCTAAAAGTGGACTCACAGGAGAGGTTCAAATCATAGAAAGATAGAGTGTCACACCCCTTGTACTTAAGTCGACATTGTGCCTTTTGTATTAAATTCGGATGCAATTTCTATGCTTCATCATCAATAAGAAGGTCCAAGGTATACAGTAAACCTGAAGTGAAGCATCGGAATCTAAAACTGGACTCACAGGAGAGGTTCAAATCATAAAAAGTTAAGGTGTCAGTCCTCTTGTACTTAAGTCGGCATTGTGCCTTTTGTATTAAATTCGGATGCAATTTCTGTGTTTCATCGTCAATAGGAAGGTCTTAGGTATACTGTAATCCTGAAGTGAAGCATCGGAATCTAAATCTGGACTCACACAAGAGGTTCCAATCATAGAAAGTTAGAGTGTCAGTCCTCTTGTACTTAAATCGGCATTGTGCCTTTTGTATTAATTTCGGATGCAATTTCTGTGTTTCATCGTCAATAAGAAGGTCCAAGGGATACAGTAAACCTGAAGTGAAGCATCGGAATCTAAAACTGGACTACAGGAGAGTTTTAAATCAAAGAAAGTTACAGTATCTGTCCTCTTGTACTTAAGTCGGCATTGTGCCTTTTGTATTAAATTCGGATGCAATTTCTGTGCTTCATCGTCAATAAGAAGTTCCAAGGGATACAGTAAACCTGAAGTGAAGCATCGGAAATTAAAACTGGACTCACAGGAGTGGTTCAAATCATAGAAAGTGAGAGTGTCAGTCCTCTTGTACTTAAGTCGGCATTATGCCTTTTGTATTAAATTCGGATGCAATTTCTGAGTTTGATCATCAATAACAAGGTCCAAGTTATACAGTAAACCTGAAGTGAAGCATAGGAATGTAAAACTCAACTCACAGGAGAGGTTCAAATCATAGAAAATTATAGTGTCAGTCCTCTTGTACTTAAGTCGGCATTGTGCCTTTTGTATTAAATTCGGATGCAATTTCTGTGTTTCATCGTCAATAAGACGGTCCAAGGTATATAGTAAACCTGAAGTGAAGCATCGGAATCTAAAACTGGACTCACAGGAGACGTTCCAATCATAGAAAGTTAGAGTGTCAGTCCTGTTGTACTTAAGTCGGCATTGTGCCTTTTGTATTAAATTCGGATGTAATTTCTGTGTTTGATCATCAATAAGAAGGTCCAAGTTATACAGTAAACCTGAACTGAAGCATCGGAAACTAAAACTGGACTCACAGGAGAGGTTCAAATCATAGAAAGTTATAGTGTCAGTCCTCTTGTACTTAAGTCGGCATTGTCACTTTTGTATTAAATTCGGATGCAATTTCTGTGTTTCATCGTCAATAAGATGGTCCAAGGGATACAGTAAACCTGAAGTGAAGCATCGGAATCTAAAACTGGACTCACAGAAGAGGTTCACATCATAGAAAGGTAGAGTGTCAGTCCTCTTGTACTTAAGTCGGCATTGTGCCTTTTGTAATAAATTCGGATGCAATTTCTGGTTTTCATCGTCAATACGAACGTTCAAGGTATACAGCAAACCTGAAGTGAAGCATCGGAATCTAAAACTCGACTCACAGGAGATTTTCGAATCATAGAAAGTTAGAGTGTCAGTCCTCTTGTACTTATGTCTTCCTTGTGCCTTTTGTATTAAATTCGGATGCAATTTCTTTGTTTCATCGTCAAGAAGAAGGTCCAAGGTATACAGTAAACCTGAAGTGAAGCATCGGAATCTAAAACTGGACTCACAGGAGAGGTTCAAATCATAAAAAGTTAACGGGTCAGTCCTCTTGTACTTAAGTCGGCATTGTGCCCTTTGTATTAAATTCGGATGCAATTTCTGTGTTTCATCGTCAATAGGAAGGTCTTAGGTGTACTGTAATCCTGAAGTGAAGCATCGGAATCTAAATCTGGACTCACACGAGAGGTTCCAATCATAGAAAGTTAGAGTGTCAGTCCTTTTGTACTTAAGTCGGCATTGTGCCTTTTGTATTAATTTCGGATGCAATTTCTGTGTTTCATCGTCAATAAGAAGGTCCAAGGGATACAGTAAACCTGAAGTGAAGAATCGGAATCTAAAACTGGACTACAGGAGAGGTTTAAATCAAAGAATGTTACAGTATCTGTCCTCTTGTACTTAAGTCGGCATTGTGCCTTTTGTATTAAATTCGGATGCAATTTCTGTGCTTCACCGTCTATAAGAAGTTCCAAGGGATACAGTACACCTGAAGTGAAGCATCGGAAATTAAAACTGGACTCACAGGAGAGGTTCAAATCATAGAAAGTGAGAGTGTCAGTCCTCTTGTACTTAAGTCGGCATTGTGCCTTTTGTATTAAATTCGGGTGCAATTTCTGTGTTTGATCATCAATAACAAGGTCCAAGTTATACATTACACCTGAAGTGAAGCATCGGAATGTAAAACTCAACTCACAGGAGAGGTTCAAATCATAGAAAATTATAGTGTCAGTCCTCTTGTACTTAAGTCGGCATTGTGCCTTTTGTATTAAATTCGGATGCAATTTCTGTGTTTCATCGTCAATAAGACGGTCCAAGGTATATAGTAATCCTGAAGTGAAGCATCGGAATCTAAAACTGGACTCACAGCAGAGGTTCAAATCATAGAAAGTTAGAGTGTGACTCCCTTGTACTTAAGTCGACATTGTGCCTTTTGTATTAAATTCGGATGCAATTACTGTGTTTCGTCGTCAATAAGAATGTCCAAGGGATACAGTAAACCTGAAGTGAAGCATTCGAATCTAAAACTGGACTCATAGGAGAAGTTTAAATCAAAGAAAGTTAGAGTGCCTGTCCTCTTGTACTTAAGTCGGCATTGTGCCCTTTGTATTAAATTCGGATGCAATTAATGTGTTTCATCGACAATAAGAAGGGCCAAGTTATACAGTAAACCTGAAGTGAAGCATCGGAATTTAAAACTGGAATCACAGGAGACGATCCAACCATAGAAAGTTAGAGTGTCAATCCTCTTGTACTTAAGTCGGCATTGTCACTTTTGTATTAAATTCGGATGCAATTTCTGTGTTTCACCGTCAATCAGATGGTCCAAGGGATACAGTAAACCTGAAGTGAAGTATCGGAATATACAACTGGATTCACAGGAGATTTTCAAATCATAGAAAGTTAGAGTGTCTGTCCAATTGTACTTAAGTCGGCATTGTGCCTTTTGTATTAAATTCGGATGCAATTTCTGTGTTTCATCGTCAATAACAAAGTCCAAGGGATACAGTAAACCTGAACTGAAGCATCGGAATCTAAAACTTGACTCACAGGAGAGGTTCAAATCACAGAAATTTAGAGTGTCAGTCCTCTTGTACTTAAGTCGGCATTGTGCCGTTTGTATTAAATTCGGTAGCAAGTTCTGTGTTTCATCGTCAATAAGAACGTCCAAGGGATACAGTAAACCTGAAGTGAAGCATCGGAATCCAAAGCTGGACTCACTGCAGAGGTTCAAATCATAGAAAGTTAGAGTGTGACTCCCCTTGTACTTAAGTCGACATTGTGCCTTTTGTATTAAATTCGGATGCAATTACTGTGTTTCGTCGTCAATAAGAATGTCCAAGGGATACAGTAAACCTGAAGTGAAGCATTCGAATCTAAAACTGGACTCACAGGAGAAGTTTAAATCAAAGAAAGTTAGAGTGCCTGTCCTCTTGTACTTAAGTCGGCATTGTGCCTTTTGTATTAAATTCGGATGCAATTTCTGTGTTTCATCGTCAATAAGAAGGTCATAGGTAAACTGTAAACCTGAAGTGAGGCATCGGAATCTAAAACTGGACTCACAGGAGAGGTTCCAATCATAGAAAGTTTGAGTGTCAGTCCTGTTGTACTTAAGTCGGCATTGTGCCTTTTGTATTAAATTCGGATGCAATTTCTGTGTTTTATCGTCAATAAGAATGTCCATGGGATACAATAAACCTGAAGTGAAGCATCGTAATCTAAAACTGAACTCACAGGAGAGGTTTAAATCAAATAAAGTTAAAGTATCTGTCCTCTTGTATTTAAGTCGGCATTGTGTCTTTTGTACTAAATTCGGATGCAATTTCTGTGCTTCATCGTCAATAAGAACGTCCAAGGGATACAGTATACCTGAAGTGAAGCATCGGAATCTAAAACTGGACTCACAGGAGAGGTTCAAATCATAGAAAGTTATAGTGTCAGTCCTCTTGTACTTAAGTCGGCATTGTGCCTTTTGTATTAAATTCGGATGCAATTTCTGTGTTTCATCGTCAATAAGATGGTCCAAAAGATACAGTAAACCTGAAGTGAAGCATCGGAATCTAAAACTGGACTCACAGGAGAGGTTCAAATCATAGAAAGATAGAGTGTCAGTCCTCTTGTACTTAAGTCGGCATTGTGCCTTTTGTATTAAATTCGGATGCACTTTCTGTGTTTCATCGTCAATAGGAAGGTCTTAGGTATACTGTAATGCTGAAGTGAAGCATCGGAATCTAAATCTGGACTCACACAAGAGGTTATAATCATAGAAAGTTAGAGTGTCAGTCGTCTTGTACTTAAGTCGGCATTGTGCCTTTTGTATTAATTTCGGATGCAATTTCTGTGTTTCATCGTCAATAGGAAGGTCTTAGGTATACTGTAATCCTGAAGTGAAGCATCGGAATCTAAATCTGGACTACAGGAGAGGTTTAAATCAAAGAAAATTAGAGTATCTGTCCTCTTGTACTTAAGTCGGCATTGTGCCTTTTGTATTAAATTCGGATGCAATTTCTGTGCTTCATCGTCAATAAGAAGTTCCAAGGGATACAGTAAACCTGAAGTGAGGCATCGGAATTTAAAACTGGACTCACAGGAGAGGTTCAAATCATAGAAAGTCAGAGTGTCAGTCCTCTTGTACGTAAGTCGGCATTGTGCCTTTTGTATTAAATTCGGAAGCAATTTCTGTGTTTGATCATCAATAACATGGTCCAACTTATACAGTACACCTGAAGTGAAGCATCGGAATGTAAAACTCAACTCACAGCAGAGGTTCAAATCATAGAAAGTTAGAGTGTGACTCCCCTTGTACTTAAGTCGACATTGTGCCTTTTGTATTAAATTCGGATGCAATTACTGTGTTTCGTCGTCAATAAGAATGACCAAGGGATACAGTAAACCTGAAGTGAAGCAATCGAATCTAAAACTGGACTTACAGGAGAAGTTTAAATCAACGAAAGTTAGAGTGCCTGTCCTCTTGTACTTATGTCGGCAATGTGCCTTTTGTATTAAATTCGGATGCAATTTCTGTGTTTCATCGGCAATAAGAAGGGCCAAGGTATACAGTAAACCTGAAGTGAAGCATCGGAATATAAAACTGGAATCACAGGAGACGATCCAATCATAGAAAGTTAGAGTGTCTGTCCTCTTGTACTTAAGTCGGCATTGTCACTTTTGTATTAAATTCGGATGCAATTTCTGTGTTTCAAAGTCAATCAGATGGTCCAAGGCATACAGTAAACCTGAAGTGAAGCATCGGAATATACAACTGGATTCACAGGAGATGTTCAAATCATAGAAAGTTAGAGTGTCAGTCCTACTGTGCTTAAGTCGGCATTGTGCCTTTTGTATTAAATTCGGATGCAATTTCTGTGTTTCATCGTCAATAAGAACGTCCAAGGGATACAGTAAACCTGAAGTGAAGCATCGGAATCTAAAACTGGACTCACAGGTGAGGTTCAAATCATAGAAAGTTAGAGTGTCAGTCCTCTTGTACTTAAGTCGGCATTGTGACTTTTGTATTTAATTCGGATGCAATTTCTGTCTTTCATCGTCAATAAGAAGGTCTTAGGTAAACTGTAAACCTGAAGTGAAGCATCGGAATCTAAAAGTGGACTCACAGGAGAGGTTCAAATCATAGAAAGATAGAGTGTCACTCCCCATGTACTTAAGTCGACATTGTGCATTTGGTACTAAATTCGGATGCAATTTCTGTGTTTCGTCGCCAATAAGAAGGTCCAAGGGATACAGTAAACGTGGAGTGAAGCATCGGAACCTAAAACTGGACTCACAGGAGGAATATAAATCAAAGTAAGTTAGAGTGTCTGTCCTCTTGTACTTAAGTCGGCATTGTGCCTTTTGTATTAAATTCGGATGCGATTTCTGTGTTTCATCGAGAATAAGAAGGGCCAAGGTATACAGTAAACCTGAAGTGAAGCATCGGAATATACAACTGGATTCACAGGAGATGTTCAAATCATAGAAAGTTAGAGTGTCAGTCCTATTGTACTTAAGTCGGCATTGTGCCTTTTGTATTTAATTCGGATGCAATTTCAGTGTTTCATCGTCAATAAGAACGTCCAAGGGATACAGTAAACCTGAAGTGAAGCATCGGAATCTAAAACTGGACTCACAGGTGAGGTTCAAATCATAGAAAGTTAGAGTGTCAGTCCTCTTGTACTTAAGTCGGCATTGTGCCTTTTGTATCAAATTCGGATGCACTTTCTGTGTTTCATCGTCAATAGGAAGGTCTTAGGGATACTGTAATCCTGAAGTGAAGCATCGGAATCTAAATCTGGACTACAGGAGAGGTTTAAATCAAAGAAAATTAGAGTATCTGTCCTGTTGTACTTAAGTCGGCATTGTGCCTTTTGTATTAAATTCGGATGCAATTTCTGTGCTTCATCGTCAATAAGAAGTTCCAAGGGATACAGTAAACCTGAAGTGAAGCATCGGAATCTAAAACTGGACTCACAGCAGAGGTTCCAATCATAGAAAGTTAGAGTGTCAGTCGTCTTGTACTTAAGTCGGCATTGTGCCTTTTGTATTAATTTCGGATGCAATTTCTGTGTTTCATCGTCAATAGGAAGGTCTTAGGGATACTGTAATCCTGAAGTGAAGCATCGGAATCTAAATCTGGACTACAGGAGAGGTTTAAATCAAAGAAAATTAGAGTATCTGTCCTGTTGTACTTAAGTCGGCATTGTGCCTTTTGTATTAAATTCGGATGCAATTTCTGTGCTTCATCGTCAATAAGAAGTTCCAAGGGATACAGTAAACCTGAAGTGAAGCATCGGAATCTAAAACTGGACTCACAGCAGAGGTTCAAATCATAGAAAGTTAGAGTGTCAGTCCTCTTGTACTTAAGTCAGCATTGTGCCTTTTGTATTAAATTCGGATGCAATTTCTGTGTTTCATCGTCAATAAGAAGGTCCAAGGTATATAGTAAACCTGAAGTGAAGCATCGGAATCTAAAACTGGACTCACAGCAGAGGTTCAAATCATAGAAAGTTAGAGTGTGACTCCCCTTGTACTTAAGTCGACATTGTGCCTTTTGTATTAAATTCAGATGCAATTACTGTGTTTCGTCGTCAATAAGAATGTCCAAGGGATACAGTAAACCTGAAGTGAAGCAATCGAATCTAAAACTGGACTTACAGGAGAAGTTTAAATCAAAGAAAGTTAGAGTGCCTGTCCTCTTGTACTTAAGTCGGCATTGTGCCTTTTGTATTAAATTCGGGTGCAATTTCTGTGTTTCATCGAGAATAAGAAGGGCCAAGGTATACAGTAAACCTGAAGTGAAGCATCGGAATATACAACTGGATTCACAGGAGATGTTCAAATCATAGAAAGTTAGAGTGTCAGTCCTATTGTACTTAAGTCGGCATTGTGCCTTTTGTATTTAATTCGGATGCAATTTCTGTGTTTCATCGTCAATAAGAACGTCCAAGGGATACACTAAACCTGAGGTAAAGCATCGGAATCTAAAACTGGACTCACAGGTGAGGTTCAAATCATAGATAGTTAGAGTGTCAGTCCTCTTGTACTTAAGTCGGCATTGTGACTTTTGTATTTAATTCGGATGCAATTTCTGTCTTTCATCGTCAATAAGAAGGTCTTAGGTAAACTGTAAACCTGAAGTGAAGCATCGGAATCTAAAACTGGACACGCAGGAGAGGTTCCAATCATAGAAAGTTAGAGTGTCAGTCCTGTTGTACTTAAGTCGGCATTGTGCCTTTTGTATTAAATTCGGATGCAATTTCTGTGTTTCATCGTCAATAAGAATGTCCATGGGATACAGTAAACCTGAAGTGTAGCATCGTAATCTAAAACTGGACTCACAGGTGAGGTTTAAATCAAATAAAGTTAAAGTGTCTGTCCTCTTGTACTTATGTCGGCATTGTGTCTTTTGTATTAAATTCGGATGCAATTTCTCTGCTTCATCGTCAATAAGAAGGTCCAAGGGATACAGTAAACCTGAAGTGAAGCATCGGAATCTAAAACTGGACTCACAGGAGAGGTTCAAATCATAGATAGTGAGAGTGTCAGTCCTCTTGTACTTAAGTCGGCATTGTGCCTTTTGTATTAAATTCGGATGCAATTTCTGTGTTTGATCATCAATAAGAAGGTCCAAGATATACAGTAAACCTGAACTGAAGCATCGGAAACTAAAACTGGACTCACAGGATAGGTTCAAATCATATAAAGTTATAGTGTCAGTCCTCTTGTACTTAAGTCGGCATTGTGCCTTTTGTATTAAATTCGGATGCAATTTCTGTGTTTCATCGTCTATAAGAAGGTCCAAGGTATATAGCAAACCTGAAGTGAAGCATCGGAATCTAAAAGTGGACTCACAGGAGAGGTTCAAATCATAGAAAGATAGAGCGTCACTCCCCTTGTACTTAAGTTGACATTGAGCCTTTGGTATTAAATTCGGATGCAATTTCTGTGTTTCGTCGCCAATAAGAAGGTTCAAGGGATACAGTAAACGTGGAGTGAAGCATCGGAACCTAAAACTAAACTCACAGGAGAAGTATAAATCAAAGTAAGTTGGAGTGTCAGTCCTCTTGTACTTAAGTCTGCATTGTGCCTTTTGTATTAAATTCGGATGCAATTTCTGTGTTTCATCGACAATAAGAAGGGCCAAGGTGTACAGTAAACCTGAAGTGAAGCATCGGAATCTAAAACAGATCTCACAGGAGACGTTCCATTCATAGAAAGTTAGAGTGTCAGTCCTCTTGTACTAAGTCGGCATTGTCACTTTTGTATTAAATTCGGATGCTATTTCTGTGTTTCATCGTCAATAAGAAAGTCCAAGGGATACAGTAAACCTGAACTGAGCATCGGAATCTAAAACTGGACGTACAGGAGAGGTTCAAATCACAGAAATTTAGAGTGTCAGTCCTCTTGTACTTAATTCTTCATTGTGCCTTTTGTATAAAATTCGGAGGCAATTTCTATGTTTCATCGTCAATAAGAAGGTCCAAGGTATACTGTAAAACTGAAGTGAATCATCGGAATCTAAAACTGGACACACACGAGATGTTCACATCACAGATAGTTAGAGTGTCAGACCTCTTGTACTTAAGTCGGCATTGTCCCGTTTGTATTAAATTCGGTAGCAATTTCTGTGTTTCATCGTCAATAAGAAGGTCCAAGAGATACAGTAAACCTGAAGTGAAGCATCGGAATCTAAAACTAGACTCACAGGAGAGGTTCAAATCATAGGAAGTTAGTGTGTCAGTCCTCTTGTACTTAAGTCGGCATTGTGCCTTTTTTATTAAATTCGGATGCAATTTCTGTGCTTCATCGTCAATAAGAAGGTCAAGGGATACAGTAAACCGGAAGTGAAGCATCGGAATCTAAAACTGGACTCACAGGAGAGGTTCAAATCATAGAAAGTGAGAGTGTCAGTCCTCTTGTACTTAAGCCGGCATTGTGCCTTTTGTATTAAATTCGGATGCAATTTCTGTGTTTCAACGTCAATAAGAAGGTCCAAGGTATACAGGAAAGCTGAAGTGAAGCATTAGAATCTAAAACTGGACTCACTGGAGAGGTTCAAATCATTGAAAGTTAGAGTGTCAGTCCTCTTGTAATTAAGTCGGCATTGTACCTTTTGTATTAAATTCGGATGCAATTTCTGTGTTTCATCGTCAATAAGAAGGTCCAACGGATACAGTAAACCTGAGTGAAGCACCGAAATCTAAAACTGGACTCACAGGAGAGGTTTAAATCAAAGAAAGATAGATTGTCGGTCCTCTTGTACTTAAGTCGGCATTGTGCCTTTTGTATTAAATTCGGATGCAATTTCTGTGTTTAATCGTCCATAACAAGGTCCAAGGGATACAGTAAACCTGAAGTGAAGCATCGGAATCAAAAACTGGACCCACGGGAGTGGTTTAAATCAAAGAAGGTTAGAGTGTCTGTCCTCTTGTACTTAAGTCGGCATTGTGTCTTTTGTATTAAATTCGGATGCATTTTTCTGTGATTCATCGTCAATAAGAAGGTCCAAGGGATAGTGTAAACCTGAAAAGAAGCATCGGAATTTAAAACTGGACTCACTGGAGAGGTTTAAATCAAAGGAAGTTAGAGTGTCTTTCCTCTTGTACTTATGTCGGCATTGTGCCTTTTGTATTAAATTCGGATGCAATTTCTGTGTTTCGTCGTCAATAAGAATGTCCAAGGTATACAGTCAACCTGAAGTGAAGCATCGGAATCTATAACTGTACTCACAGGAGAGGTTGAAATCATAGAAAGTTAGAGTGTCACTCCCCTTGTACTTAAGTCGAGATTGTAACTTTTGTATTAAATTCGGATGCAATTTCTGTGTTTCGTCGTCAATAAGAATGTCCTAGGGATACAGTAAACCTGAAGTGAAGCATTCGAATCTAAAACTGGACTCACAGGAGAAGTTTACATCAAAGATATTTATAGTGCCTGTCCTCTTGTACTTAAGTCGCCATTGTGCCTTTTGTATTAAATTCGGATGCAATTTCTGTGTTTCATCCACAATAAGAAGGGCCAAGGTATTCTGTAAAAATGACGAGAAGCATCGGAATCTAAAACTGGACTCACAGGAGAGGTTCACATCATAGAATGTTAGAATGTTAGTCGTCTAGTACTTAAGTCAGCATTGTGTTGTTTGTATTAAATTCGGTAGCAATTACTGTGTTTCATCGTCAATAAGAATGTCCAAGGGATACAGTAAACCTGAAGTGAAGCATCGGAATCTAAAACTGGACCCACAGGAGAGGTTCAAATCATAGAAAGTTAAGGTGTCAGTCCACTTGTACTTAAGTCGGCATTGTGCCTTTTGTATTAAATTCGGATGCAATTTCTGTGTTTCATCGTCAATAGGAAGGTCTTAGGTATACTGTAATCCTGAAGTGAAGCATCGGAATCTAAATCTGGACTCACACGAGAGGTTCCAATCATAGAAAGTTAGAGTGTCAGTCCTCTTGTAATTAAGTCGGCATTGTGAATTTTGTATTAATTTCGCATGCAATTTCTGTGTTTCATCGTCAATAGGAAGGTCTTAGGTATACTGTAATCCTGAAGTGAAGCATCGGAATCTAAATCTGGACTCACACGAGAGGTTCCAATCATAGAAAGTTAGAGTGTCAGTCCTCTTGTACTTACGTCGGCATTGTGCCTTTTGTATTAATTTCGGATGCAATTTCTGTGTTTCATCGTCAACAAGAAGTTCCAAGGGATACAGTAAACCTCAAGTGAAGCATCGGAATCTAAAACTGGACTACAGGAGAGATTTAAATCAAAGTAAGTTAGAGTATCTATCCTCTTGTACTTAAGTCGGCATTGTGCCTTTTGTATTAAATTCGGATGCAATTTCTGTGCTTCATCGTCAATAAGAAGTTCCAAGGGATACAGTAAACCTGAAGTGAAGCATCGGAAATTAAAACTGGACTCACAGGAGAGGTTCAAATCATAGAAAGTGACAGTGTCAGTCCTCTTGTAGGTAAGTCGGCATTGTGCCTTCTGTATTAAATTCGGATGCAATTTCTGTGTGTCATCATCAATAACAAGGTCCAAGTTATACAGTAAACCTGAAGTGAAGCATCGGAATGTAAAACTCAACTCACAGGAGAGGTTCAAATCATAGAAAGTTATAGTGTCAGTCCTCTTGTACTTAAGTCGGCATTGTGCCTTTTGTATTAAATTCTATAGCAATTTCTGTGTTTCATCGTCAATAAGAAGGTCCAAGGGATACACTAAACCTGAAGTGAAGCATCGTAATCTGAAACTGGACTCACAGGAGAGGTTTAAATCAAGTAAAATTAAAGTGTCTGTCCTCTTGTACTTAACTCGGCATTGTGTCTTTTGTATTAAATTCGGATGCAATTTCTGTGCTTCATCGTCAATAAGAAGGTCCAAGGGATACAGTAAACCTGGAGTGAGGCATCGGAATCTAAAACTGGACTCACAGGAGAGGTTCAAATCATAGATAGTGAGAGTGTCAGTCTTCTTGTACTTAAGTCGGCATTGTGCCTTTTGTATTAAATTCGGATGCAATTTCTGTGTTTGATCATTAATAAGAAGGTCCAAGTTATACAGTAAACCTGAACTGAAGCATCGGAAACTAAAACTGGACTCACAGGAGAGGTTCAAATCATAGAAAGTTATAGTGTCAGTAATCTTGTACTTAAGTCGGCATTGTGCCTTTTGTATTAAATTCGGATGCAATTTCTGTGTTTCATCGACAATAAGAAGGGCCAAGGGATACAGTAAACCTGAAGTGAAGCATCGGAATCTAAAACTGGTCTCACAGGAGACGTTCCGATCATAGAAAGGTAGAGTGTCAGTCCTCTTGTACTTAAGTCGGCATTGTCATTTTAAATTAAATTCGGATGCAATTTCTGTGTTTCATCGTCAATAAGATGGTCCAAGGGATACAGTAATCCTGAAGAGAAGCATCGGAATCTAAAACTGGGCTCACTGGAGAGGTTCAAATCATAGAAAGATAGAGTGTCAGTCCTCTTGTACTTAAGTCGGCATTGTGCCTTTTGTATTAAATTCGGATGCAATTTCTGTGTTTTATCGTCAATAAGAAGGTCCAAGGGATACAGTAAACCTGAACTGAAGCATCGGAATCTAAAACTGGACGTACAGGAGAGGTTCAAATCACAGAAATTTAGAGTGTCAGTCCTCTTGTACTTAAGTCGGCATTGTACCTTTTGTATAAAATTCGGACGCAATTTCTATGTTTCATCGTCAATAAGAAGATCCAAGGTATACTGTAAAACTGAAGTGATTCATCGGAATCTAAAACTGGACTCACAGGAGATGTTCACATCATAGAAAGTTAGAGTGTCAGACCTCTTGTACTTAAGTCGGCATTGTCCCGTTTGTATTAAATTCGGTAGCAATTTCTGTGTTTCATCGTCAATAAGAAGGTCCAAGGGATACAGTAAACCTGAAGTGAAGCATCGGAATCTAAAACTAGACTCACAGGAGACGTTCAAATCATAGAAAGTTAGTGTGTCAGTCCTCTTGTACTTAAGTCGGCATTGTGCCTTTTGTATTAAATTCGGAGGCAATTTCTGTGTTTCATCGTCAATAAGAAGGTCCAAGGTATACAGGAAAGCTGAAGTGAAGCATCGGAATCTAAAACTGGACTCACAGGACAGTTTCAAATCATTGAAAGTTAGAGTGTCAGTCCTCTTGTAATTAAGCCGGCATTGTGCCTTTTGTATTAAATTCGGATGCAATTTCTGTGTTTCATCGTCAATAAGAAGGTCCAACGGATACAGTAAACCTGAGTGAAGCACCGAAATCTAAAACTGGACTCACAGGAGAGGTTTAAATCAAAGAAAGTTAGAGTGTCTGTCCTCTTGTACTTAAGTCGGCATTGTGCATTTTGTATTAAATTCGGATGCAATTTCTGTGTTTTATCGTTTATAACAAGGTCCAAGGGATACAGTAAACCTGAAGTGAGGCATCGGAATCAAAAACTGGACCCACGGGGGTGGTTTAAATCAAAGAAGGTTAGAGTGTCTGTCCTCTTGTAGTTAAGTCGGCATTGTGCCTTTTGTATTAAATTCGGATGCATTTTTCTGTGATTCATCGTCAATAAGAAGGTCCAAGGGATAGTGTAAACCTGAAAAGAAGCATCGGAATCTAAAACTGGACTCACTGGAGAGGTTTAAATCAAGGAAGTTAGAGTGTCTGTCCTCTTGTACTTAAGTCGGCATTGTGCATTTTGTATTAAATTCGGATGCAATTTCTGTGTTTCGTCGTCAATAAGAATGTCCAAGGTATACAGTAAACCTGAAGTGAAGCATCGGAATCTAAAACTGGACTCACAGGAGAGGCTCAAATCATAGAAAGTTAGAGTGTCACTCCCCTTGTACTTAAGTCGAGATTGTGCCTTTTGTATTAAATTCGGATGCAATTTCTGTGTTTCGTCGTCAATAAGAATGTCCAAGGGATACAGTAAACCTGAAGTGAAGCATTCGAATCTAAAACTGGACTCACAGGAGAAGTGTACATCAAAGATATTTATAGTGCCAGTCCTCTTGTACTTAAGTCGGCATTGTGCCTTTTGTATTAAATTCGGATGCAATTTCTGTGTTTCATCGACAATACGAAAGTCCAAGGTATCCAGTAAACCTGAAGTGAAGCATCGGAATCGAAAACTGGACTCACAGGAGAGGTTCAAATCACAGAATGTTAGAGTGTCAGTCGTCTTGTACTTAAGTCGGCATTGTGCCTTTTGTATAAAATTCGGATGGAATTTCTGTGTTTCATCGTCAATAAGAAGGTCCAAGGTATTCTCTAAAAATGAAGAGAACCATCGGAATCTAAAACTGGACTCACAGGAGAGGTTCACATCATAGAAAGTTAGAGTGTTAGTCCTCTAGTACTTAAGTCGGCATTGTGTTGTTAGTATTAAATTCGGTAGCAATTACTGTGTTTCATCGTCAATAAGAAGGTCCAAGGGGTACAGTAAACCTGAAGTGAAGCATCGGAATCTGAAACTGGACCCACAGGAGATGTTCAAATCATAGAAAGTTAGAGTGTCAGTCCTCTGGTACTTAAGTCGGCATTGTGACTTTTGTATTAAATTCGGATGCATTTTCTGTGTTTCATCGCCAATAAGAAGGTCTTAGGTATAGTGTAAACCTGAAGTGAAGCATCGGAATCTAAAGCTGGACTCACAGGAGAGGTTCCAATCATAGAAAGTTAGAGTGTCAGTCCTCTTGTGCTTAAGTCGGCATTGTGCCTTCTGTATTAAATTCGGGTGCAATATCTGTGTTTCATCGTCATAAAAATGTCCATGGGATACAGTAAACCTGAAGTGAAGCATCGGAATCTAAAACTGGACTCACAGAAGAGGTTTAAATCAAAGAAAGTTAGAGTGTCTGTCCTCCTGTACTTAAGTCGGCATTGTGCCTTTTGTATTAAATTCGGATGCAATTTCTGCGCTTCATCGTCAATAAGAAGGTCCAAGGGAAACAGTAAACCTGAAGTGAAGCATTGGAATCTAAAACTGGACTCACTGGAGAGGTACAAATCATAGATAGTGAGAATGTCAGTCCTCTTGTACTTAAGTCGGCATTGTGCCTTTTGTATTAAATTTGGATGCTATTTCTGTGTTTCATCGTCAATAAGAAGGTCCAAGGGATACAGTATACCTGAAGTGGAGCATCGGAATCTAAAACTGAACTCACAGGAGAGGTTCAAATCATAGAAAGTTATAGTGTCAGTCCTCTTGTACTTAAGTCGGCATTGTGCCTTTTGAATTCAATTCGGATGCAATTTCTGTGTTTCATCGATAATAAGAAGGGCCAAGGTATACAGTAAACCTGAAGTGAAGGATCGGACTCTAAAACTGGTCTCACAGGAGACGTTCCGATCATAGAAAGTTAGAGTGTCAGTCCTCTTGTACTTAAGTCGGCATTGTCACTTTTGTATTAAATTCGGATGCAATTTCTGTGTTTCATCGTCAATAAGATGGTCCAAGGGATACAGTAAACCTGAAGTGAAGCATCGGAATCTAAAACTGGCCTCACTGGAGAGGTTCAAATCATAGAAAGATAGAGTGTCAGTCCTCTTGTACTTAAGTCGGCATTGTGCCTTTTGTATTAAATTCCGATGCAATTTCTGTGTTTCAACGTCAATAAAAAGGTCCAAAGGATACAGTAAACCTGAAGTGAAGCATCGGAATCTAAAACTGGACTCACAGGAGAGGTTCAAATCACAGAAAGTTTGAGTGTCAGTCTTCTTGTACTTAAGTCAGCACTGTGCCTTTTGTATTAAATTCGGATGCAATTTCTGTGTTTCATCGTCAATAAGAAGGTCCAAGGGATACAGTAAACCTTGAACTGAAGCATCGGAATCTAAAACTGGACGTACAGGAGAGGTTCAAATCACAGAAATTTAGAGTGTCAGTCGTCTTGTACTTAAATCGGCATTGTGCCCTTTGTATAAAATTTCTAATGCAATTTCTATGTTTCATCGTCAATAAGAAGGTCCAAGGTATACTGTACAGCTTAAGAGAAGCATCGGAATCTAAAACTGGATTCACAGGAGAGGTTCACATCATAGAAAGTTAGAGTGTCAGACCTCTTGTACTTAAGTCGGCATTGTCACTTTTGTATTAAATTCGGATGCAATTTCTGTGTTTCACCGTCAATCAGATGGTCCAAGGGATACAGTAAACCTGAAGTGAAGCATCGGAATATACAACTGGATTCACAGGAGATGTTCAAATCATAGAAAGTTAGAGTGTCAGTCCTATTGTACTTAAGTCGGCATTGTGCCTTTTGTATTAATTTCGGATGCAATTTCTGTATTTCATCGTCAATAAAAAGGTCCAAAGGATACTGTAAACCTGAAGTAAAACATCGGAATCTAAACTGGACTCACAGGAGAGGTTCGAATCACAGAATTTAGAGTGTCAGTCCTCTTGTACTTAAGACGGCATTGTGCCTTTTGTATTAAATTCGGATGCTATTTCTGTGTTTGATCATCAATATGAAGGTCCAAGCTATACAGTAAACCCTGAACTGAAGCATCGGAATCTAAAACTCAATCTCACAGGAGAGGTTCAAATCATAGAAAGTTATAGTTGTCACGTCCTCTCTTGTACTTAAGTCGGCATTGTGCCTTTTGTATTAAATTTGGATGCAATTTCTGTGTTTCATCGTCTATAAGAAGGTCCAAGGTATATAGTAAACCTGAAGTGAAGAATCGGAATCTAAAAGTGGACTCACAGGAGAGGTTCAACTCATAGAAAGATAGAGTGTCATTCCCCTTGTACTTAAGTCGACATTGTGCCTTTGGTATTAAATTCGGATGCAATTTCTGTGTTTCGTCGCCAATAAGAAGGTCCAAGTGATACAGTAAACGTGGAGCGAAGCATCGGAACCTAAAACTGGACTCACAGGAGAAGTTGAAATCAAAGTAAGTTAGAGTGTCTGTCCTCTTGTACTTAAGTCGGCATTGTGCCTTTTGTATTAAATTCGGATGCAATTTCTGTGTTTCATCGACAATAAGAAGGGCCAAGGTATACAGTAAACCTGAAGTGAAACATCGGAATCTAAAACTGGTCTCGCAGGAGGCGTTCCGATCACAGAAAGTTAGAGTGTCAGTCCTCTTGTACTTAAGTCGGCATTGTCACTTTTGTATTAAATTCGGATGTAATTTATGTGTTTCATCGTCAATATAATGGTCCAAGAGATACAGTAAACCTGAAGTGAAGCATCGGAATCTAAGCCTGGACTCACAGGAGAGGTTCAAATCATAGAAAGATAGAGTGTCAGTCCTCTTGTACTTAAGTCGGCATTGTGAGTTTTGTATTAAATTCGGATGCAATTTCTGTGTTTCATCGTCAATAAAAGGGTCCAAGGGATACAGTAAACCTGAAGTGAAACATCGGAATCAAAAACTGGACTCACAGGAGAGGTTCAAATCACAGAAAGTTAGAGTGTCAGTCCTCTTGTACTTAAGGCGGCATTGTGCCTTTTGTATTAAATTCGGATGCAATTTCTGTGTTTAATCGTCAATAAGAAGGTCCAAGATATACAGTAAACCTGAACTGAAGCATCGGAATCTAAAACTGGACGTACAGGAGAGGTTCAAATCACAGAAAGTTAGAGTGTCAGTCCTGTTGTACTTAAGTCGGCATTGTGCCTTTTGTATAAATTTCGGATGCAATTTCTATGTTTCATAGTCAATAAGAAGGTCCAAGGTATACTGTAAAAATGAAGAGAAGCATCGGAATCTAAAACTGGACTCACAGGTGATGTTCAAATCATAGAAAGTTAGAGTGTTAGACCTCTTGTGCTTAAGTCGGCATTGTGCCGTTTGTATTAAATTCGGTAGCAATTTCTGTGTTTCATCGTCAATAAGAAGGATCAAGGAATACAGTAAACCTGAAGTGAAGCATCGGAATCAAAAACTCGACTCACAGGAGAGGTTCAAATCATGGAAAGTTAGTGTGTCAGTCCTCTTTTACTTAAGTCGGCATTGTGCCTTTTGTATTAAATTCGGATGCAATTACTGTGTTTCATCGTCAATAAGAAGGTCCAAGGGATACAGTAAACCTGAAGTGAAGCATCGGAATCAAAAAACTGGACCCACAGGAGTGGTTTAAATCAAAGAAGGTTAGAGTGTCTGCCTCTCTTGTACTTAAGTCGGCTTTGTGCCTTTTGTATTAAATTCGGATGCAATTTCTGTGATTCATCGTCAATAAGAGGGTCCAAGGGATAGAGTAAACCTGAAGTGAAGCACCGGAATCTAAAACTGGACTCACTGGACAGGTTTAAATCAAAGGAAGTTAGAGTGTCTGTCCTCTTGTACTTAAATCGGCATTGTGCCTTTTGTATTAAATTCGGATGCAATTTCTATGTTTCGTCGTCAATAAGAATGTCCAAGGTATACAGTAAACCTGAAGTGAAGCATCGGAATCTAAAACTGGACTCACAGGAGAGGTTCAAATCATAGAAAGTTAGAGTGTCACTCCCCTTGTACTTAAGTCGAGATTGCGCCTTTTGTATTAAATTCGGATGCAATTTCTGTGTTTCGTCGTCAATAAGAATGTCCAAGGGATACAGTAAACCTGAAGTGAAGCATTCGAATCTAAAACTGGACTCACAGGAGAAGTTACATCAAAGATATTTATAGTGCCTGTCCTCTTGTACTTAAGTCGGCATTGTGCCTTTTGTATTAAATTCGGATGCAATTTCTGTGTTTCATCGACAATAAGAAGGTCCAAGGTATACAGTAAACCTGAAGTGAAGCATCGGAATCTAAAACTGGACTCACAGGAGAGGTTCAAATCACAGTAAGTTAGAGTGTCAGTCGTCTTGTACTTAAGTCGGCATGGTGCCTTTTGTATAAAATTCGGATGGAATTTCTATGTTTCATCGTCAATAAGAAGGTCCAAGGTATTCTGTAAAAATGAAGAGAACCATCGGAATCTAAAACTGGACTCACAGGAGAGGTTCACATCATAGAAAGTTAGAGTGTTAGTCCTCTAGTACTTAAGTCGGCATTGTGTTGTTTGTATTAAATTCGGTAGCAATTACTGTGTTTCATCGTCAATAAGAGGGTCCAAGGGATACAGTAAACCTGAAGTGAAACATCGGAATCTAAAACTGGACCCACAGGAGAGGTTCAAATCATAGAAAGTTAGAGTGTCAGTTCTCTGGTACTTAAGTCGGCATTGTGCTTTTTCTATTAAATTCGGATGCAATTTCTGTGTTTCATCGCCAATAAGAAGGTCTTAGGTATACTGTAAACCTGAAGTGAAGCATCGGAATCTAAAACTGGACTCACAGGAGAGGTTCCAATCATAGAAAGTTAGAGTGTCAGTCCTCTTGTACTTAAGTCGGCATTGTGCCTTTTGTATTAAATTCGGGTGTAATTTCTGTGTTTCATCGTCAACAAAAATGTCCATGGGATACAGTAAACCTGAAGTGAAGCATCGGAATCTACAACTGGACTCACAGAAGAGGTTTAAATCAAAGAAAGTTAGAGTGTCTGTCCTCCTGTACTTAAGTCGGCATTGTGCCTTTTGTATTAAATTCGGATGCAATTTCTGTGCTTCATCGTCAATAAGAAGGTCCAAGGGATACAGTAAACCTGAAGTGAAGCATCGGAATCTAAAACTGGACTCACTGGAGAGGTTCAAATCATAGATAGTGAGAATGTCAGTCCTCTTGTACTTAAGTCGGCATTGTGCCTTTTGTATTAAATTTGGAAGCTATTTCTGTGTTTGATCATCAATAAGAAGGTCCAAGTTATACAGTAAACCTGAAGTGAAGCATCGGAATCTAAAACTCAACTCACAGGAGAGGTTCAAATCATAGAAAGTTATAGCGTCAGTCCTCTTGTACTTAAGTCGGCATTGTGCCTTTTGTATTAAATTCTAATGCAATTTCTGTGTTTCATCGTCTATAAGAAGGTCCAAGGTATATAGTAAACCTGAAGTTAAGCATCGCAATCGAAAACTGCTCTCACAGGAGACGTTCCGATCATAGAAAGTTAGAGTGCCAGTCCTCTTGTACTTAAGTCGGCATTGTCACATTTGTATTCAATTCGGATGCAATTTCTGTGTTTCATCGTCAATAAGAAGGTCCAAGGTATACTGTAAAACCGAAGAGAAGCATCGTAATATACAACTGGATTCATAGGAGATGTTCAAATCATAGAAAGTTAGAGTGTCAGTCCTATTGTACTTAAGTCGGCTTTGTGGCTTTTGTATTAAATTCGGATGCAATTTCTGTGTTTCATCGTCAATAATAAAGTCCAAGGGATACAGTAAACCTGAACTGAAGCATCGGAATCTAAAACTTGACTCACAGGAGAGGTTCAAATCACAGAAAGTTAGAGTGTCAGTCCTCTTGTACTTAAGTCGGCATTGTGCCGTTTGTATTAAATTCGGTAGCAATTTCTGTGTTTCATCGTCAATAAGAAGGGCCAAGGGATACAGTAAACCTGAGGTGAAGCATCGGAATCTAAAACTGGACTCACAGGAGAGATTCAAATCATAGAAAGGTAGAGTGTCAGTCCTCTTGTACTTAAATCGGCATTGTGCCTTTTGTAATTAATTCGGATGCAATTTCTGTGTGTCATCGTCAATAAGAAAGTCTTAGGTAAACTGTAAACCTGAAGTGAAGCATCGGAATCTAAAACTGGACTCACAGGAGAGGTTCCAATCATAGAAAGTTAGAGTGTCAGTCCTGTTGTACTTAAGTCGGCATTGTGCCTTTTGTATTTAATTCGGATGCACTTTCTGTGTTTCATCGTCAATAAGAATGTCCATGGGATACAGTAAACCTGAAGTGAAGCATCGTAATCTAAAACTGGACTCACAGGAGAGGTTTAAATCAAATAAAGTTAAAGTGTCTGTCCTCTTGTACTTAAGTCGGCATTGTGTCTTTTGTATTCAATTCGGATGCAATTTCTGTGTTTCATCGTCTATAAGAAGGTTTAAGGTATATGGTAAACCTGAAGTGGGGCATCGGAATCTAAAAGTGGACTCACAGGAGAGGTTCAAATCATAGAAAGATAGAGTGTCACTCCCCTTGTACTTAAGTCGACATTGTGCCTTTGGTATTAAATTCGGATGCAATTTCTGTGTTTCGTCGCCAATAAGAAGGTACAAGGGATACAGTAAACGTGGAGCGAAGCATCGGAACCTAAAACTGGACTCACAGGAGAAGTTTAAATCAAAGTAAGTTAGAGTGTCTGTCTTCTTGTACTTAAGTCGGCATTCTGCCTTTTGTATTAAATTCGGATGCAATTTCTGTGTTTCATCGACAATAAGAAGGGCTAAGGTATACAGTAAACCTGAAGTGAAACACCGGAATCTATAACTGGTCTCACAGGAGACGTTCCCATCATAGAAAGTTAGAGTGTCAGTGCTCTTGTACTTAAGTCGGCATTGTCACTTTTGTATTAAATTCGGATGTAATTTCTGTGTTTCATCGTCAATAAGATGGTCCAAGGGATACAGTGAACCTGAAGTGAAGCTTCGGAATCTAAAACTGGACTCAAAGGAGAGGTTCAAATAATAGATAGTTAGAGTGTCAGTCCTCTTGTACATAAGTCAGCATTGTGCCTTTTGTATTAAATTCGGATGCAATTTCTGTGTTTCATCGTCAATAAAAAGGTCCAAAGGACACCGTAAACCTGAAGTGAAGCATCGGAATCTAAAACTGGACTCACAGGAGAGGTTCAAAGCACAGAAAATTAGAGTGTCAGTCCTCTTGTACTTAAGTCGGCATTGTGCCTTTTGTATTAAATTCGGATGCAATTTCTGTATTTCATCGTCAATAAGATGGTCCAAGATATACAGTAAACCTGAACTGAAGCATCGGAATCTAAAACTGGACGTACAGGAGAGGTTCAAATCACAGAAAGTTAGAGTGTCAGTCCTCTTGTACTTAAGTCGGTATTGTGCCTTTTGTATAAAATTCGGATGCAATTTCTATGTTTCATCGTCAATAAGAAGGTCCAAGGTATACTGTAAAACTGAAGAGAAGCATCGGAATCTAAAACTGGACTCACAGGAGATGTTTACATCATAGAAAGTTAGAGAGTTAGACCTCTTGTACTGAAGTCGGCATTGTGCCGTTTGTATTAAATTCGGTAGCAATTTCTGTGTTTCATCGTCAATAAGAAGGTCCAAGGGATACAGTAAACCTGAAGTGAAGCATCGGAATCTAAAACTAGACTCACAGGAGAGGTTCAAATCATAGAAAGTTAGTGTGTCAGTCCTCTTGTACTTAAGTCAGCATTGTTCCTTTTGTATTAAATTCGGATGCAATTTCTGTGCTTCATCGTCAATAAGAAGGTCAAGGGAGACAGTAAACCTGAAGTGAAGCATCGGAATCTAAAACTGGACTCACAGGAGAGGTTCAAATCATAGAAAGTGAGAGTGTCAGTCCTCTTGTACTTAAGTCGGCATTGTGCCTTTTGTATTAAATTCAGATGCAATTTCTGTGTTTCATCGTCAATAAGAAGGTCCAAGGTATACAGGAAAGCTGAAGTGAAGCATCGGAACCTAAAACTGGACTCACAGGAGAGGTTCAAATCATTGAAAGTTAGAGTGTCAGTCCTCTTGTAATTAAGTCGGCATTGTGCCTTTTGTATTAAATTAGGATGCAATTTCTGTGTTTCATCGTCAATATGAAGGTCCAACGGATACAGTAGACCTGAGTGAAGCATCGAAATCTAAAACTGGACTCACAGCAGAGGTTTAAATCAAAGAAAGACAGAGTGTCGGTCCTCTTGTACTTAAGTCGGCATTGTGCCTTTTGTATTAAATTCGGATGCAATTTCTGTGTTTCATCGTCTATAAGAAGGTCCAAGGGATACAGTAAACCTGAAGTGAAGCATCGGAATCAAAAACTGGACCCACGGGAGTGGTTTGAATCAAAGAAGGTTAGAGTGTCTGTCCTCTTGTACTTAAGTCGGCATTGTGCCTTTTGTATTAAATTCGAATGCTATTTCTGTGATTCATCGTCAATAAGAAGGTCCAAGGGATAGAGTAAACCTGAAGTGAAGCACCGGAATCTAAAACTGGACTCACTGGAGAGGTTTAAGTCAAAGGAAGTTAGAGTGTCTGTCCTCTTGTACTTAAGTCGGCATTGTGCCTTTTGTATTAAATACGGATGCAATTTCTGTGTTTCGTCGTCAATCAGAATGTCCAAGGTATACAGTAAACCTGAAGTGAAGCATCGGAATCTAAAACTGGACTCACAGGAGAGGTTCAAATCATAGAAAGTAAGAGTGTCACTCCCCTTGTACTTAAAACGACATTGTGCCTTTTGTATTAAATTCGGATGCAATTTCTGTGTTTCGTCGTCAATAAGAATGTCCAAGGGATACAGTAAACCTGAAGTGAAGCATTCGAATCTAAAACTGGACTCACAGGAGAAGTTTAAATCAAAGATATTTATAGTGCCTGTCCTCTTGTACTTAAGTCGGCATTGTGCCTTTTGTATAAAATTCGGATGCAATTTCTGTGTTTCATCGACAATAAGAAGGGACAAGGTATACAGTAAACCTGAAGTGAAGCATCGGAATCTAAAACTGGACTCACTGGAGAGGTTCAAATCATAGAAAGTTAGAGTGTCAATCCTCTTGTACTTATGTCGGCATTGTGCCTTTTGTATTGAATTCGGATGCAATTTCTGTGTTTCATCGTCAATAAGAAGGTCCAAGGGATACAGTAAACCTGAAGTGAAGCATCGGAATCTAAAACTGGACCCACAGGAGAGGTTCAAATCATAGAAAGTTAGAGTGTCAGTCCTATTGCACTTAAGTCGGCATTGTGCCTTTTGTATTAAATTCGGATGCAATTTCTGTGTTTCATCGTCAATAAGAAGGTCTTAGGTATACTGTAAACCTGAAGTGAAGCATCGGAATCTAAAACTGGACTCACACTAGAGGTTCAAATCATAGAAAGTTAGAGTGTCTGTCCTCTTGTACTTAAGTCGGCATTGTGCCTTTTGTATTAAATTCGGATGCAATTTCTGTGTTTCATCGTCAGCAAAAATGTCCATGGGATACAGTAAACCTGAAGTGAAGCATCGGAATCTAAAACTGGACTCACTGGAGAGGTTTAAATCAAAGAAAGTTAGAGTGTCTGTCCTCCTGTACTTATGTCGGCATTGTGCCTTTTGTATTACATTCGGATGCAATTTCTGTGCTTCATCGTCAATAAGAAGGTCCAAGGGATACAGTAAACCTGAAGTGAAGCATCGGAATCTAAAACTGGACTCACAGGAGAGGTTCAAATCATAGAAAGATAGAGTGTCAGTCCTCTTGTACTTAAGTCGGCATTGTCACTTTTGTATTAAATTCGGATGCAATTTCTGTGTTTCATCGTCAATAAGATGGTCCAAGGGATACAGTAAACCTGAAGTGAAGCATCGGAATCTAAAACTGGACTCACAGGAGAGGTTCAAATCATAGAAAGATAGAGTGTCAGTCCTCTTGTACTTAAGTCGGCATTGTGCCGTTTGTATTAAATTCGGATGCAATTTTTGTGTTTCATCGTCAATAAAAAGGTCCAAAGGATACAGTAAACTTGAAGTGAAGCCACGGAATCTGAAACTGGACTCACAGGAGAGGTTCAAATCACAGAAAGTTAGAGTGTCAGTCCTCTTGTACTTAAGTCGGCATTGTGCCTTTTGTATTAATTCGGATGCAATATCTGGGTTTAATCATCAATAAGAAGGTCCAAGTTATACAGTAAACCTGAAGCGAAGCATCGGAATCTAAAACTCAACTCACAGGAGAAGTTCAAATCATAGAAAGTTCTAGTGTCAGTCCTCTTGTACTTAAGTCGGCATTGTGCGTTTTGTATTAAATTTGGATGCAATTTCTGTGTTTCATCGTCTATAAGAAGGTCCAAGGTATATAGTAAACCTGAAGTGAAGCATCGGAATGTAAAACTGGACTCACAGGAGAAGTTTAAATCAAAGTAAGTTTGAGTGTCTGTCCCCTTGTACTTAAGTCGGCATTGTGCCTTTTGTACTAAATTCGGATGCAATTTCTGTGTTTCATCGATAATAAGAAGGTCCAAGGGATACAGTAAACCTGAAGTGAAGCATCGGAATCTAAAACTGGACCCACAGGAGAGGTTCAAATCATAGAAAGTTAGAGTGTCAGTCCTATTGCACTTAAGTCGGCATTGTGCCTTTTGTATTAAATTCGGATGCAATTTCTGTGTTTCATCGTCAATAAGAAGGTCTTAGGTATACTGTAAACCTGAAGTGAAGCATCGGATTCTAAAACTGGACTCACACTAGCGGTTCAAATCATAGAAAGTTAGAGTGTCTGTCCTCTTGTACTTAAGTCGGCATTGTGCCTTTTGTATTAATTTCGGATGCAATTTCTGTGTTTCATCGTCAACAAAAATGTCCATGGGATACAGTAAACCTGAAGTGAAGCATCGGAATCTAAAACTGGACTCACTGTAGAGGTTTAAATCAAAGAAAGTTAGAGTGTCTGTCCTCCTGTACTTATGTCGGCATTGTGCCTTTTGTATTAAATTCGGATGCAATTTCTGGGCTTCATCGTCAATAAGAAGGTCCACCGGATACAGTAAACCTGAATTGAAGCATCGAAATTTAAACTGGACTCACAGGAGAGGTTTAAATCAAAGAAAGATAGAGTGTCGGTCCTCTTGTACTTAAGTCGGCATTGTGCCTTTTGTATTAAATTCGGATGCACTTTCTGTGTTTCACCGTCAATAAGAAGGTCCAAGGGATACAGTACACCTGAAGTGAAGCATCGGAATCAAAAACTGGACCCACGGGAGTGGTTTAAATCAAAGAAGGTTAGAGTGTCTGTCCTCTTGTACTTAAGTCGGCATTGTGCCTTTTGTATTAAATTCGGATGCAATTTCTGTGAATCATCGTCAATAAGAAGGTCCAAGGGATACAGTAAACCTGAAGTGAAGCATCGGAATCTAAAACTGGACTCACTGGAGAGGTTTAAATCATAGAAAGTTAGAGTGTCTGTCCTCTTGTACTTAAGTCGGCATTGTGCCTTTTGTATTAAATTCGGATGCAATTTCTGTGTTTCATCGTCAAAAAGAAGGTCCAAGGTATACAGTAAACCTGAAGTGAAGCTTCGGAATCTAAAACTGGACTCACAGGAGAGGTTCAAATCATAGAAAGTTAGAGTGTCAGTCCTCTTGTACTTAAGTCGGCATTGTGCCTTTTGTATTAAATTCGGATGCAATTTCTGTATTTCATCCTCAATAAGAAGGTCCAAGGGATACAGTAAACCTGAAGTGTAGCATCGGAATCTAAAACTGGACTCACAGGAGAGGTTTAAATCAAAGATAGTTAGAGGGTCTGTCCTCTTGTAATTAAGTTGGCATTGTGCCTTTTGTATTAAATTCGGATGCAATTTCTGTGTTTCATCGTCAATAAGAAGGTCCAAGGGATACAGTAAACCTGAAGTGAAGCATCGGAATCAAAAACTGGAATCACGGGAGAGGTTTAAATCAAAGAAAGTTGGAGTGTCTGTCCTCTTGTACTGAAGTCGGCATTGTGCATTTTGTATTAAATTCGGATGCAATTTCTGTGTTTCATCGTCAATAAGTAGGTCCAAGGTATACAGTAAACCTGAAGTGAAGCATCGGAATCTAAAACTGGACTCACAGGAGAGGTTCAAATCATAGAAAGTTAGAGTGCCAGTCCTCTTGTGCTTAAGTCGGCATTGTGCCTTTTGTATTAAATTCGGATGCAATTTCTGTGTTTCATCGTCAATAAGGAGGTCTTAGGTATACTGTAAACCTGAAGTGAAGCATCGGAATCTAAAACTGGACTCACAGGAGAGGTTCCAATCTTCGAAAGATAGAGTGTCAGTCCTCTCGCACTTAAGTCGGCATTGTGCCTTTTGTATTAAATTCGGATGCAGTTTCTGTGTTTCATCGTCAAAAAGAAGGTCCAATCGATACAGTAAACGTGAAGTGAAGCATCGGAATCTGAAACTGGACGTACAGGAGAGGTTCAAATAACAGAAATTTAGAGGTCAGTCCTCTTGTACTTAAGTCGGCATTGTGCCTTTTGTATTAAATTTGGATGCAATTTCTGTGTTTCATCGTCTATAAGAAGGTCCAAGGTATATAGTAAACCTGAAGTGAAGCATCGGAATCTAAAACTGGACTCACAGGAGAAGTTTAAATCAAAGTAAGTTAGAGTGTCTGTCCTCTTGTACTTAAGTCGGCATTGTGCCTTTTGTATTAAATTCGGATGCAATTTCTGTGTTTCATCGATAATAAGGAGGGCCAAGGTATACAGTAAACCTGAAGTAAAGCATCGGAATCTAAAACTGGTCTCACAGGAGACGTTCCGATCATAGAAAGTTAGAGTGTCAGTCCTCTTGTACTTAAGTCGGCATTGTGCCTTTTGTATTAAATTCGGATGCAATTTCTGTGAATCATCGTCAATAAGAAGGTCCAAGGGATACAGTAAACCTGAAGTGAAGCATCGGAATCTAAAACTGGACTCACTTTAGAGGTTTAAATCAAAGAAAGTTAGAGTGTCTCTCCTCTTGTACTTAAGTCGGCATTGTGCCTTTTGTATTAAATTCGGATGCAATTTCTGTGTTTCACCGTCAATAAGAAGGTCCAAGGTATACAGTAAACCTGAAGTGAAGCATCGGAATCTAAAACTGGACTCACAGGAGAGGTTCAAATCATAGAAAGTTAGAGTGTCAGTCGTCTTGTACTTAAGTCGGCATTGTGCCTTTTGTATTAAATTCGGATGCAATTTCTGTATTTCATCCTCAATAAGAAAGTCTTGGGTATACTGTAAACCTGAAGTGAAGCATCGGAATCTAAAACTGGACTCACAGGAGAGGTTCCAATCATAGAAATTTAGAGTGTCAGTCCTCTTGTACTTAAGTCGGCATTGTGACTTTAGTATTAAATTCGGATGCAGTTTCTGTGCTTCATCGTCAATAAGAAGGTCCAAGGGATACAGTAAACCTGAAGTGTAGCATCAGAATCTACAACTGGACTCACAGGAGAGGTTTAAATCAAAGATAGTTAGAGGGTCTGTCCTCTTGTACTTAAGTTGGCATTGTTCCTTTTGTATTAAATTCGGATGCAATTTCTGTGTTTCATCGTCAATAAGAAGGTCCAAGGGATACAGTAAACCTGAAGTGAAGCATCGGAATCAAAAACTGGAATCACGGGAGAGGTTTAAATCAAAGATAGTTAGAGTGTCTGTCCTTTTGTACTTAGCTCGGCCTTGTGCCTTTTGTATTAAATTCGGATGCAATTTCTGTGTTTCATCGTCAATAAGAAGGTACAAGGGATACAGTATACCTGAAGTGAAGCATCGGAATCTGAAACTGGACTCACTGGAGAGGTTTAAATCAAAGAAAGTTAGAGTGTCTGTCCTCTTGTACTGAAGTCGGCATTGTGCATTTTGTATTAAATTCGGATGCAATTTCTGTGTTTCATCGTCAATAAGTTGGTCCAAGGTATACAGTAAACCTGAAGTGAAGCATCGGAATCTAAAACTGGACTCACAGGAGAGGTTCAAATCATAGAAAGTTAGAGTGTCAGTCCTCTTGTACTTAAGTCGGCATTGTGCCTTTTGTATTAAATTCGGATGCTATTTCTGTGTTCCATCGTCAATAAGAAGGTCTAAGGTATACTGTAAACCAGAAGTAAATCATCGGAATCTAAAACTGGACTCACAGGAGAGGTCCCAATCATCGAAAGTTAGAGTGTCAGTCCTCTCGCACTCAAGTCGGCATTGTGCCTTTTGTATTAAATTCGGATGCAGTTTCTGTGTTTCATCGTCAATAAGAAGGTCCAAGGGATACAGTAAACCTGAAGTAAAGCATCGGAATCTAAAACTGGACTCACAAGAGAGGTTTAAAACAAAGAAAGGTAGAGTGTCGGTCCTCTTGTACATATGTCGGCATAGTGCCCTTTGTATTAAATTCGGATGCAATTTCTGTGTTTCATCGTCAATAAGAAGGCCCAAGGGATACAGTAAACTTAAAGTGAAGCATCGGAATCAAAAACTGGACTCACAGGAGAGGTTCAAATCATAGAATGTTCTAGTGTCAGTCCTCTTGTACTTAAGTCGGCATTGTGCCTTTTGTATTAAATTTGGATGCAATTTCTGTGTTTCATCGTCTATAAGAAGGTCCAAGGTATATAGTAAACCTGTAGTGAAGCATCGGAATCTAAAACTGGACTTACAGGAGAGGTTCAAATCATGGAAAGTTAGACTGTCACTCCCCTTGTACTTAAGTCGACATTGTGCCTTTTGTATTAAATTCGGATGCAATTTCTGTGTTTCATCGTCAATATGAAGGTCTTAGGTATACTGTAAACCTGAAGTGAAGCATCGGAATCTAAAACTGGACTTACAGGAGAGGTTCCAATCACAGAAAGTTAAAGTGTCAGTTCTCTTGTACTTAAGTCGGCAATGTGCCTTTTGTATTGAATTCGGATGCAATTTCTGTGTTTCATCGTCAATAAGAATGTCCATGGGATACAGTAAACCTGAAGTGAAGCATCGGAATCTAAAACTGGACTCACAGGAGAGGTTTAAATCAAAGAAAGTTAGAGTGTCTGTCCTCTTGTACTTAAGTCGGCATTGTGCCTTTTGTATTAAATTCGGAACAATTTCTGTGCTTCATCGTCAATAAGAAAGTCCAAGGGATACAGTAAACCTGAAGTGAAGCATCGGAATCTAAAACTGGACTCACAGGAGAGGTTGAAATCATAGATAGTGAGAGTGTCAGTCCTCTTGTACTTAAGTCGGCATTGTGCCTTTTGTATTAAATTCAGATGCAATTTCTGGGTTTGATCATCAATAAGAAGGTCCAAGTTATACAGTAAACCTGCAGCGAAGCATCGGAATCTAAAACTCAACTCACAGGAGAGGTTCAAATCATAGAAAGTTCTAGTGTCAGTCCTCTTGTACTTAAGTCGGCATTGTGCCTTTTGTATTAAATTTGGATGCAATTTCTGTGTTTCATCGTCTATAAGAAGGTCCAAGGTATATAGTAAACCTGAAGTGAAGCATCGGAATCAAAAACTGGAATCACGGGAGAGGTTTAAATCAAAGATAGTTAGAGTGTCTGTCCTTTTGTACTTAGCTCGGCCTTGTGCCTTTTGTATTAAATTCGGATGCAATTTCTGTGTTTCATCGTCAATAAGAAGGTACAAGGGATACAGTATACCTGAAGTGAAGCATCGGAATCTGAAACTGGACTCACTGGAGAGGTTTAAATCAAAGAAAGTTAGAGTGTCTGTCCTCTTGTACTGAAGTCGGCATTGTGCATTTTGTATTAAATTCGGATGCAATTTCTGTGTTTCATCGTCAATAAGTTGGTCCAAGGTATACAGTAAACCTGAAGTGAAGCATCGGAATCTAAAACTGGACTCACAGGAGAGGTTCAAATCATAGAAAGTTAGAGTGTCAGTCCTCTTGTACTTAAGTCGGCATTGTGCCTTTTGTATTAAATTCGGATGCTATTTCTGTGTTCCATCGTCAATAAGAAGGTCTAAGGTATACTGTAAACCAGAAGTAAATCATCGGAATCTAAAACTGGACTCACAGGAGAGGTCCCAATCATCGAAAGTTAGAGTGTCAGTCCTCTCGCACTCAAGTCGGCATTGTGCCTTTTGTATTAAATTCGGATGCAGTTTCTGTGTTTCATCGTCAATAAGAAGGTCCAAGGGATACAGTAAACCTGAAGTAAAGCATCGGAATCTAAAACTGGACTCACAAGAGAGGTTTAAAACAAAGAAAGGTAGAGTGTCGGTCCTCTTGTACATATGTCGGCATAGTGCCCTTTGTATTAAATTCGGATGCAATTTCTGTGTTTCATCGTCAATAAGAAGGCCCAAGGGATACAGTAAACTTAAAGTGAAGCATCGGAATCAAAAACTGGACTCACAGGAGAGGTTCAAATCATAGAATGTTCTAGTGTCAGTCCTCTTGTACTTAAGTCGGCATTGTGCCTTTTGTATTAAATTCGGATGCAATTTCTGTGTTTCATCGATAATAAGGAGGGCCAAGGTATACAGTAAACCTGAAGTAAAGCATCGGAATCTAAAACTGGTCTCACAGGAGACGTTCTGATCATAGAAAGTTAGAGTGTCAGTCCTCTTGTACTTAAGACGGCATTGTCACTTTTGTATTAAATTCGGATGCAATGTCTGTGTTTCATGGTCAATAAGATAATCCACGGGATACAGTAAACCTGAAGTGAAGCATCGGAATCTAAAACTGGACTCACAGGAGAGGTTCAAATCATAGAAAGATAGAGTGTCAGTCTTCTTGTACTTAAGTCAGCATTGTGCCTTTTATATTAAATTCGGATGCAATTTCTGTGTTCCATCGTCAATAAAAAGGTCCAAAGGATACAGTAAACCTGAAGTGAAGCATCGGAATCTAAAACTGGACTCACAGGCGAGGTTCAAATCACAGAAAGTTAGTGTGTCAGTCCTCTTGTACTTAAGTCGGCATTGTGCCTTTTGTGTTAAATTCGGATGCAATTTCTGTATTTCATCGTCAAAAAGAAGGTCCAATCGATACAGTAAACGTGAAGTGAAGCATCGGAATCTGAAACTCGACGTACAGGAGAGGTTCAAATAACGGAAATGTAGAGTGTCAGTCGTCTTGTACTTAAGTCGGCATTGTGCCTTTTGTATAAAATACGGATGCAATTTCTATGTTTCATCGTCAATAAGAAGGTCCAACGGATACAGTAAACCTGAAGTGAAGCATCGAAATTTAAACTGGACTCACAGGAGAGGTTTAAATCAAAGAAAGATAGAGTGTCGGTCCTCTTGTACTTAAATCGGCATTCTGCATTTTGTATTAAATTCGGAACAATTTCTGTGTTTCATCGTCAATAAGTAAGTCCAAGGTATACAGTAAACCTGAAGTGAAGCATCGGAATCTAAAACTGGACTCACAGGAGAGGTTCAAATCACAGAAAGTTAGAGTGTCATTCCTCTTGTACTTAAGTCGGCATTGTGCCTTTTGTATTAAATTCGGATGCAATTTCTGTGCTTCATCGTCAATAAGAAGGTCAAGGGATACAGTAAACCTGAAGTGAAGCATCGGAATCTAAAACTGGACTCACAGGAGAGGATCAAATCATAGAAAGTGTGAGGGTCAGTCCTCTTGTACTTAAGTCGGTATTCTGCCTTTTGTATTAAATTCGGATGCAATTTCTGTGTTTCATCGTCAATAAGAAGGTCCAACGGATACAGTAAACCTGAAGTGAAGCATCGAAATTTAAACTGGACTCACAGGAGAGGTTTAAATCAAAGAAAGTTAGAGTGTCTGTCCTTTTGTACTTAAGTTGGCATTGTGCCCTTTGTATTTAATTCGGATGCAATTTCTGTGTTTCATCGTCAATAAGAAATTACAAGGGATACAGTAAACCTGAAGTGAAGCATCGGAATCTAAAACTGGACTCACTGGAGAGGTTTAAATCAAAGAAAGTTAGAGTGTCTGTCCTCTTGTACTTAAGTCGGCATTGTGCATTTTGTATTAAATTCGGATGCAATTTCTGTGTTTCATCGTCAATAAGTAGCTCCAAGGTATACAGTAAACCTGAAGTGAAGCATCGGAATCTAAAACTGGACTCACAGGAGAGCTTCAAATCATAGAAAGTAAGAGTGTCAGTCCTCTTGTACTTAAGTCGGCATTGTGCCTTTTGTATTAAATTCGGATGCAATTTCTGTGTTTCATCGTCAATAAGAAGGTCTTAGGTATACTGTAAACCTGAAGTGAAGCATCGGAATCTAAAACTGGACTCACAGGAGAGGTTCCAATCATCGAAAGGTAGAGTGTCAGTCCTCTCGCACTTAAGTCGGCATTGTGCCTTTTGTATTAAATTCGGATGCAGTTTCTGTGTTTCATCGTCAATAAGAAGGTCCAAGGGATACAGTAAACCTGAAGTAAAGCATCGGAATCTAAAACTGGACTTACAGGAGAGGTTTAAAACAAAGAAAGATAGAGTGTCGGTCCTCTTGTACATAAGTCGGCATAGTGCCTTTTGTATTAAATTCGGATGCAATTTCTGTGTGTCATCGTCAATAAGAAGGCCCAAGGGATACAGTAAACTTAAAGTGAAGCATCGGGATCAAAAACTGGACTCACAGGAGAGGTTCAAATCATAGAATGTTCTAGTGTCAGTCCTCTTGTACTTAAGTCGGCATTGTGCCTTTTGTATTAAATTTGGATGCAATTTCTGTGTTTCATCGTCTATAAGAAGGTCCTAGGTATATAGTAAACCTGAAGTGAAGCATCGGAATCTAAAACTGGACTCACAGGAGAGGTTCAAATCATACAAAGATAGAGTGTCAGTCATCTTGTACATAAGTCAGCATTGTGCCTTTTGTATTAAATTCGGATGCAATTTCTGTGTTCCATCGTCAATAAAAAGGTCCAAAGAATACAGTAAACCTGAAGTGAAGCATCGGAATCTAAAACTGGACTCACAGGCGAGGTTGAAATCACAGAAATTTAGAGTGTCAGTCCTCTTGTACTTAAGTCGGCATTGTGCCTTTTGTATTAAATTCGGATGCAGTTTCTGTGTTTCATCGTCAATAAGAAGGTCCAACGGATACAGTAAACCTGAAGTGAAGCATCGAAATGTAAACTGGGCTCACAGGAGAGGTTTAAATCAAAGAAAGATAGAGTGTCGGTCCGCTTGTACTTAAGTCGGCATTGTGCCTTTTGTATTAAATTCGGATGCAATTTCTGTGTTTCATCGTCAATAAGAAGGTCCAAGGGATACAGTAAACCTGAAGTGTAGCATCGGAATCTAAAACTGGACTCACAGGAGAGGTTTAAATCAAAGATAGTTAGAGGGTCTGTCCTCTTGTACTTAAGTTGGCATTGTGCCTTTTGTATTAAATTCGGATGCGATTTCTGTGTTTCATCGTCAATACGAAGGTCCAAGGGATACAGTAAACCTGAAGTGAAGCATCGGAATCAAAAACTGGAATCACGGGAGAGGTTTAAATCAAAGAAAGTTAGAGTGTCTGTCCTTTTGTACTGAAGTCGGCATTGTGCCTTTTGTATTAAATTCGGATGCAATTTCTGTGTTTCATCGTCAATAAGAAGGTACAAGGGATACAGTAAACCCGAAGTGAAGCATCGGAATCTAAAACTGGACTCACTGGAGAGGTTTAAATCAAAGAAAGTTAGAGTGTCAGTCCTCTTGAACTTAAGTCGGCATTGCGCATTTTGTATTAAATTCGGATGCAATTTCTGTGTTTCATCGTCAATAAGAAGGTCCAAGGAATACAGTACACCTGAAGTGAAGCATCGGAATCAAAAACTGGACCTACGGGAGTGGTTTAAATCAAAGAAGGTTAGAGTGTCTGTCCTCTTGTACTTAAGTCGGCATTGTGCCTTTTGTATTAAAATCGGATGCAATTTCTGTGAATCATCGTCAATAAGAAGGTCCAAGGGATACAGTAAACCTGAAGTGAAGCATCGGAATCTAAAACTGGACTCACTGGAGAGGTTTAAATCAAAGAAAGTTAGAGTGTCTGTCCTCTTGTACTTAAGTCGGCATTGTGCCTTTTGTATTAATTTCGGATGCAATTTCTGTGTTTCATCGTCAATAAGAAGGTCAAAGGTATACAGTAAACCTGAAGTGAAGCATCGGAATCTAAAACTGGACTCACAGGAGACGTTCCGATCATAGAAAGTTAGAGTGTCAGTCCTCTTGTACTTAAGACGGCATTGTCACTTTTGTATTAAATTCGGATGCAATTTCTGTGTTTCATCGTCAATAAGATGGTCCAAGGGATACAGTAAACCTGAAGTGAAGCATCGGAATCTAAAACTGGACTCACAGGAGAGGTTCAAATCATAGAAAGATAGAGTGTCAGTCCTCTTGTACTTAAGTCAGCATTGTGCCTTTTTTATTAAATTCGGATGCAATTTCTGTGTTACATCGTCAATAAAAAGGTCCAAAGGATACAGTAAACCTGAAGTTAAGCATCGGAATCTAAAACTGAACTCACAGGCGAGGTTTAAATCACAGAAAGTTAGAGTGTCAGTCCTCTTGTACTTAAGTCGGCATTGTGCCTTTTGTATTAAATTCGGATGCAATTTCTGTGTTTCATCGTCAATAAGAAGGTACAAGGGATACAGTAAACCTGCAGTGAAGCATCGGAATCAAAAACTGGACCTACCGGAGTGGTTTAAATCAAAGAAGGTTAGAGTGTCTGTCCTCTTGTACTTAAGTCGGCATTGTGCCTTTTGTATTAAATTCGGATGCAATTTCTGTGAATCATCGTCAATAAGAAGGTCCAAGGGTTACAGTAAACCTGAAGTGAAGCATCGGAATCTAAAACTGGACCCACAGGAGAAGTTTAAATCAAAGTAAGGTAGAGTGTCTGTCCTCTTGTACTTAAGTCGGCATTGTGCCTTTTGTATTAAATTCGGATGCAATTTCTGTGTTTCATCGATAATAAGGAGGGCCAAGGTATACAGTAAACCTGAAGTAAAGCATCGGAATCTAAAACTGGTCTCACAGGAGAGGTTTAAATCAAAGAAAGATAGAGTGTCGGTCCTCTTGTACTTAAATCGGCATTGTGCATTTTGTATTAAATTCGGATGCAATTTCAGTGTTTCATCGTCAATAAGTGAGTCCAAGGTATACAGTAAACCTGAAGTGAAGCATCGGAATCTAAAACTGGACTCACAGGAGAGGTTCAAATCACAGAAAGTTAGAGTGTCATTCCTCTTGTACTTAAGTCGGCATTGTGCCTTTTGTATTAAATTCGGATGCAATTTCTGTGCTTCATCGTCAATAAGAAGGTCAAGGGATACAGTAAACCTGAAGTGAAGCATCGGAATCTAAAACTGGACTCACAGGAAAGGATCAAATCATAGAAAGTGTGAGGGTCAGTCCTCTTGTACTTAAGTCGGTATTCTGCCTTTTGTATTAAATTCGGATGCAATTTCTGTGTTTCATCGTCAATAAGAAGGTCCAACGGATACAGTAAACCTGAAGTGAAGCATCGAAATTTAAACTGGACTCACAGGAGAGGTTTAAATCAAAGATAGTTAGAGGGTCTGTCCTCTTGTACTTAAGTTGGCATTGTGCCTTTTGTATTAAATTCGGATGCAATTTCTGTGTTTCATCGTCAATAAGAAGGTCCAAGGGATACAGTAAACCTGAAGTGAAGCATCGGAATCAAAAACTGGAATCACGGGAGAGGTTTAAATCAAAGAAAGTTAGAGTGTCTGTCCTTTTGTACTTAAGTCGGCATTGTGCCCTTTGTATTAAATTCGGATGCAATTTCTGTGTTTCATCGTCAATAAGAAATTACAAGGGATACAGTAAACCTGAAGTGAAGCATCGGAATCTAAAACTGGACTCACTGGAGAGGTTTAAATCAAAGAAAGTTAGAGTGTCTGTCCTCTTGTACTTAAGTCGGCATTGTGCATTTTGTATTAAATTCGGATGCAATTTCTGTGTTTCATCGTCAATAAGTAGTTCCAAGGTATACAGTAAACCTGAAGTGAAGCATCGGAATCTAAAACTGGACTCACAGGAGAGGTTCAAATCATAGAAAGTAAGAGTGTCAGTCCTCTTGTACTTAAGTCGGCATTGTGCCTTTTGTATTAAATTCGGATGCAATTTCTGTGTTTCATCGTCAATAAGAAGGTCTTAGGTATACTGTAAACCTGAAGTGAAGCATCGGAATCTAAAACTGGACTCACAGGAGAGGTTCCAATCATCGAAAGGTAGAGTGTCAGTCCTCTCGCACTTAAGTCGGCATTGTGCCTTTTGTATTAAATTCGGATGCAGTTTCTGTGTTTCATCGTCAATAAGAAGGTCCAAGGGATACAGTAAACCTGAAGTAAAGCATCGGAATCTAAAACTGGACTTACAGGAGAGGTTTAAAACAAAGAAAGATAGAGTGTCGGTCCTCTTGTACATAAGTCGGCATAGTGCCTTTTGTATTAAATTCGGATGCAATTTCTGTGTGTCATCGTCAATAAGAAGGCCCAAGGGATACAGTAAACTTGAAGTGAAGCATCGGGATCAAAAACTGGACTCACAGGAGAGGTTCAAATCATAGAATGTTCTAGTGTCAGTCCTCTTGTACTTAAGTCGGCATTGTGCCTTTTGTATTAATTTTTGATGCAATTTCTGTGTTTCATCGTCTATAAGAAGGTCCAAGGTATATAGTAAACCTGAAGTGAAGCATCGGAATCTAAAACTGGACTCACAGGAGAGGTTCAAATCATACAAAGATAGAGTGTCAGTCATCTTGTACATAAGTCAGCATTGTGCCTTTTGTATTAAATTCGGATGCAATTTCTGTGTTCCATCGTCAATAAAAAGGTCCAAAGAATACAGTAAACCTGAAGTGAAGCATCGGAATCTAAAACTGGACTCACAGGCGAGGTTGAAATCACAGAAATTTAGAGTGTCAGTCCTCTTGTACTTAAGTCGGCATTGTGCCTTTTGTATTAAATTCGGATGCAATTTCTGTATTTCATCGTCAAAAAGAAGGTCCAATCGATACAGTAAACGTTAAGTGAAGCATCGTAATCTGAAACTGGACGTACAGGAGAGGTTCAAATAACAGAAATTTAGAGTGTCTGTCGTCTTGTACTTAAGTCGGCATTGTGCCTTTTGTATAAAATTCGGATGCAATTTCTATGTTTCATCGTCAATAAGAAGGTCCAACGGATACAGTAAACCTGAAGTGAAGCATCGAAATGTAAACTGGGCTCACAGGAGAGGTTTAAATCAAAGAAAGATAGAGTGTCGGTCCGCTTGTACTTAAGTCGGCATTGTGCCTTTTGTATTAAATTCGGATGCAATTTCTGTGCTTCATCGTCAATAAGAAGGTCCAAGGGATACAGTACATCTGAAGTGAAGCATCGGAATCAAAAACTGGACCCACGGGAGTGGTTTAAATCAAAGAAAGTTAGAGTGTCTGTCCTCTTGTACTTAAGTCGGCATTGTGAATTTTGTATTAAATTCGGATGCAATTTCTGTGTTTCATCGTCAATAAGAAGGTCCAAGGTATACAGTAAACTTGAAGTGAAGCATCGGAATCTAAACCTGGACTCACAGCAGAGGTTCAAATCATAGAAAGTTAGAGTGTCTGTCCTCTTGTACTTAAGTCGGCATTGTGCCTTTTGTATTAAATTCGGATGCAATTTCTGTATTTCATCCTCAATAAGAAAGTTTTCGGTATACTGTAAACCTGAAGTGAAGCATCGGAATCTAAAACTGGACTCACAGGAGAGGTTCCAATCATAGAAAGTTAGAGTGTCAGTCCTCTTGTACTTAAGTCGGCATTGTGACTTTAGTATTAAATTCGGATGCAGTTTCTGTGTTTCATCGTCAATAAGAAGGTCCAAGGGATACAGTAAACCTGAAGTGTAGCATCGGAATCTAAAACTGGACTCACAGGAGAGGTTTAAATCAAAGATAGTTAGAGGGTCTGTCCTCTTGTACTTAAGTTGGCATTGTGCCTTTTGTATTAAATTCGGATGCGATTTCTGTGTTTCATCGTCAATACGAAGGTCCAAGGGATACAGTAAACCTGAAGTGAAGCATCGGAATCAAAAACTGGAATCACGGGAGAGGTTTAAATCAAAGAAAGTTAGAGTGTCTGTCCTTTTGTACTGAAGTCGGCATTGTGCCTTTTGTATTAAATTCGGATGCAATTTCTGTGTTTCATCGTCAATAAGAAGGTACAAGGGATACAGTAAAACTGAAGTGAAGCATCGGAATCTAAAACTGGACTCACTGGAGAGGTTTAAATCAAAGAAAGTTAGAGTGTCAGTCCTCTTGTACTTAAGTCGGCATTGCGCATTTTGTATTAAATTCGGTTGCAATTTCTGTGTTTCATCGTCAATAAGAAGATCCAAGGAATACAGTACACCTGAAGTGAAGCATCGGAATCAAAAACTGGACCTACGGGAGTGGTTTAAATCAAAGAAGGTTAGAGTGTCTGTCCTCTTGTACTTAAGTCGGCATTGTGCCTTTTGTATTAAATTCGGATGCAATTTCTGTGAATCATCGTCAATAAGAAGGTCCAAGGGATACAGTAAAGCTGAAGTGAAGCATCGGAATCTAAAACTGGACTCACTGGAGAGGTTTAAATCAAAGAAAGTTAGAGTGTCTGTCCTCTTGTACTTAAGTCGGCATTGTGCCTTTTGTATTAATTTCGGATGCAATTTCTGTGTTTCATCGTCAATAAGAAGGTCAAAGGTATACAGTAAACCTGAAGTGAAGCATCGGAATCTAAAACTGGACTCACAGGAGAGGTTCAAATCATAGAAAGATAGAGTGTCAGTCCTCTTGTACTTAAGTCAGCATTGTGCCTTTTTTATTAAATTCGGATGCAATTTCTGTGTTACATCGTCAATAAAAAGGTCCGAAGCATACAGTAAACCTGAAGTTAAGCATCGGAATCTAAAACTGAACTCACAGGCGAGGTTTAAATCACAGAAAGTTAGAGTGTCAGTCCTCTTGTACTTAAGTCGACATTGTGCCTTTTGTATTAAATTCGGATGCAATTTCTGTGTTTCATCGTCAATAAGAAGGTACAAGGGATACAGTAAACCTGCAGTGAAGCATCGGAATCAAAAACTGGACCTACCGGAGTGGTTTAAATCAAAGAAGGTTAGAGTGTCTGTCCTCTTGTACTTAAGTCGGCATTGTGCCTTTTGTATTAAATTCGGATGCAATTTCTGTGAATCATCGTCAATAAGAAGGTCCAAGGGTTACAGTAAACCTGAAGTGAAGCATCGGAATCTAAAACTGGACTCACAGGAGAAGTTTAAATCAAAGTAAGTTAGAGTGTCTGTCCTCTTGTACTTAAGTCGGCATTGTGCCTTTTGTATTAAATTCAGATGCAATTTCTGTGTTTCATCGATAATAAGGAGGGCCAAGGTATACAGTAAACCTGAAGTAAAGCATCGGAATCTAAAACTGGTCTCACAGGAGACGTTCCGATCATAGAAAGTTAGAGTGTCAGTCCTCTTGTACTTAAGACGGCATTGTCACTTTTGTATTAAATTCGGATGCAATTTCTGTGTTTCATGGTCAATAAGGTGGTCCACAGGATACAGTAAACCTGAAGTGAAGCATCGGAATCTAAAACTGGACTCACAGGAGAGGTTCAAATCATAGAAAGATAGAGTGTCAGTCTTCTTGTACTTAAGTCAGCATTGTGCCTTTTATATTAAATTCGGATGCAATTTCTGTGTTCCATCGTCAATAAAAAGGTCCAAAGGATACAGTAAACCTGAAGTGAAGCAACGGAATCTAAAACTGGACTCACAGGCGAGGTTCAAATCACAGAAAGTTAGAGTGTCAGTCCTCTTGTACTTAAGTCGGCATTGTGCCTTTTGTGTTAAATTCGGATGCAATTTCTGTATTTCATCGTCAAAAAGAAGGTCCAATCGATACAGTAAACGTGAAGTGAAGCATCGGAATCTGAAACTCGACGTACAGGAGAGGTCAAATAACAGAAATGTAGAGTGTCAGTCGTCTTGTACTTAAGTCGGCATTGTGCCTTTTGTATAAAATTCGGATGCAATTTCTATGTTTCATCGTCAATAAGAAGGTCCAACGGATACAGTAAACCTGAAGTGAAGCATCGAAATTTAAACTGGACTCACAGGAGAGGTTTAAATCAAAGAAAGATAGAGTGTCGGTCCTCTTGTACTTAAGTCGGCATTGTGCATTTTGTATTAAATTCGGATGCAATTTCTGTGTTTCATCGTCAATAAGTAAGTCCAAGGTATACAGTAAACCTGAAGTGAAGCATCGGAATCTAAAACTGGACTCACAGGAGAGGTTCAAATCACAGAAAGTTAGAGTGTCATTCCTCTTGTACTTAAGCCGGCATTGTGCCTTTTGTATTAAATTCGGATGCAATTTCTGTGCTTCATCGTCAATAAGAAGGTCAAGGGATACAGTAAACCTGAAGTGAAGCATCGGAATCTAAAACTGGACTCACAGGAGAGGATCAAATCATAGAAAGTGTGAGGGTCAGTCCTCTTGTACTTAAGTCGGTATTCTGCCTTTTGTATTAAATTCGGATGCAATTTCTGTGTTTCATCGTCAATAAGAAGGTCCAACGGATACAGTAAACCTGAAGTGAAGCATCGAAATTTAAACTGGACTCACAGGAGAGGTTTAAATCAAAGATAGTTAGAGGGTCTGTCCTCTTGTACTTAAGTTGGCATTGTGCCTTTTGTATTAAATTCGGATGCAATTTCTGTGTTTCATCGTCAATAAGAAGGTCCAAGGGATACAGTAAACCTGAAGTGAAGCATCGGAATCAAAAACTGGAATCACGGGAAAGGTTTAAATCAAAGAAAGTTAGAGTGTTGTCCTTTTGTACTTAAGTCGGCATTGTGCCCTTTGTATTAAATTCGGATGCAATTTCTGTGTTTCGTCGTCAATAAGAAATTACAAGGGATACAGTAAACCTGAAGTGAAGCATCGGAATCTAAAACTGGACTCACTGGAGAGGTTTAAATCAAAAAAAAATAGAGTGTCTGTCCTCTTGTACTTAAGTCGGCATTGTGCATTTTGTATTAAATTCGGATGCAATTTCTGTGTTTCATCGTCAATAAGTAGGTCCAAGGCATACAGTAAACCTGAAGTGAAGCATCGGAATCTAAAACTGGACTCACAGGAGAGGTTCAAATCATAGAAAGTGAGAGTGTCAGTCCTCTTGTACTTAAGTCGGCATTGTGCCTTTTGTATTAAATTCGGATGCAATTTCTGTGTTTCATCGTCAATAAGAAGGTCTTAGGTATACTGTAAACCTGAAGTGAAGCATCGGAATCTAAAACTGGACTCACAGGAGAGGTTCCAATCATCGAAAGGTAGAGTGTCAGTCCTCTCGCACTTAAGTCGGCATTGTGCCTTTTGTATTAAATTCGGATGCAGTTTCTGTGTTTCATCGTCAATAAGAAGGTCCAAGGGATACAGTAAACCTGAAGTAAAGCATCGGAATCTAAAACTGGACTCACAGGAGAGGTTTAAAACAAAGAAAGATAGAGTGTCGGTCCTCTTGTACATAAGTCGGCATAGTGCCTTTTGTATTAAATTCGGATGCAATTTCTGTGTGTCATCGTCAATAAGAAGGCCCAAGGGATACAGTAAACTTAAAGTGAAGCATCGGAATCAAAAACTGGACTCACAGGAGAGGTTCAAATCATAGAATTTTCTAGTGTCAGTCCTCTTGTACTTAAGTCGGCATTGTGCCTATTGTATTAATTTTGGATGCAATTTCTGTGTTTCATCGTCTATAAGAAGGTCCAAGGTATATAGTAAACCTGAAGTGAAGCATCGGAATCTAAAACTGGACTCACAGGAGAGGTGCAAATCATACAAAGATAGAGTGTCTGTCGTCTTGTACTTAAGTCGGCATTGTGCCTTTTGTATAAAATTCGGATGCAATTTCTATGTTTCATCGTCAATAAGAAGGTCCAACGGATACAGTAAACCTGAAGTGAAGCATCGAAATGTAAACTGGGCTCACAGGAGAGGTTTAAATCAAAGAAAGATAGAGTGTCGGTCCGCTTGTACTTAAGTCGGCATTGTGCCTTTTGTATTAAATTCGGATGCAATTTCTGTGTTTCATCGTCAATAAGAAGGTCCAAGGGATGCAGTACACCTGAAGTGAAGCATCGGAATCAAAAACTGGACCCACGGGAGTGGTTTAAATCAAAGAAGGTTAGAGTGTCTGTCCTCTTGTACTTAAGTCGGCATTGTGCCGTTTGTATTAAATTCGAATGCAATTTCTGTGAATCATCGTCAATAAGAAGGTCCAAGGGATACAGTAATCCTGAAGTGAAGCATCGGAATCTAAAGCTGGACTCACTGGAGAGGTTTAAATCAAAGAAAGTTAGAGTGTCTGTCCGCTTGTACTTAAGTCGGCATTGTGAATTTTGTATTAAATTCGGATGCAATTTCTGTGTTTCATCGTCAATAAGAAGGTCCAAGGTATACAGTAAACCTGAAGTGAAGCATCGGAATCTAAACCTGGACTCACAGGAGAGGTTCAAATCATAGAAAGTTAGAGTGTCAGTCCTCTTGTACTTAAGTCGGCATTGTGCCTTTTGTATTAAATTCGGATGCAATTTCTGTATTTCATCCTCAATAAGAAAGTCTTCGGTATACTGTAAACCTGAAGTGAAGCATCGGAATCTAAAACTGGACTCACAGGAGAGGTTCCAATCATAGAAAGTTAGAGTGTCAGTCCTCTTGTACTTAAGTCGGCATTGTGACTTTAGTATTAAATTCGCATGCAGTTTCTGTGTTTCATCGTCAATAAGAAGGTCCAAGGGATACAGTAAACCTGAAGTGTAGCATCGGAATCTAAAACTGGACTCACAGGAGAGGTTTAAATCAAAGATAGTTAGAGGGTCTGTCCTCTTGTACTTAAGTTGGCATTGTGCCTATTGTATTAAATTCGGATGCGATTTCTGTGTTTCATCGTCAATACGAAGGTCCAAGGGATACAGTAAACCTGAAGTGAAGCATCGGAATCAAAAACTGGACTCACTGGAGAGGTTTAAATCAAAGAAAGTTAGAGTGTCAGTCCTCTTGTACTTAAGTCGGCATTGCGCATTTTGTATTAAATTCGGATGCAATTTCTGTGTTTCATCGTCAATAAGAAGATCCAAGGAATACAGTACACCTGAAGTGAAGCATCGGAATCAAAAACTGGACCTACGGGAGTGGTTTAAATCAAAGAAGGTTAGAGTGTCTGTCCTCTTGTACTTAAGTCGGCATTGTGCCTTTTGTATTAAATTCGGATGCAATTTCTGTGAATCATCGTCAATAAGAAGGTCCAAGGGATACAGTAAACCTGAAGTGAAGCATCGGAATCTAAAACTGGACTCACTGGAGAGGTTTATATCAAAGAAAGTTAGAGTGTCTGTCCTCTTGTACTTAAGTCGGCATTGTGCCTTTTGTATTAATTTCGGATGCAATTTCTGTGTTTCATCGTCAATAAGAAGGTCAAAGGTATACAGTAAACCTGAAGTGAAGCATCGGAATCTAAAACTGGACTCACAGGAGACGTTCCGATCATAGAAAGTTAGAGTGTCAGTCCTCTTGTACTTAAGACGGCATTGTCACTTTTGTATTAAATTCGGATGCAATTTCTGTGTTTCATCGTCAATAAGATGGTCCAAGGGATACAGTAAACCTGAAGTGAAGCATCGGAATCTAAAACTGGACTCACAGGAGAGGTTCAAATCATAGAAAGATAGAGTGTCAGTCCTCTTGTACTTAAGTCAGCATTGTGCCTTTTTTACTAAATTCGGATGCAATTTCTGTGTTACATCGTCAATAAAAAGGTCCAAAGGATACAGCAAACCTGAAGTTAAGCATCGGAATCTAAAACTGAACTCACAGGCGAGGTTTAAATCACAGAAAGTTAGAGTGTCAGTCCTCTTGTACTTAAGTCGGCATTGTGCCTTTTGTATTAAATTCGGATGCAATTTCTGTGTTTCATCGTCAATAAGAAGGTACAAGGGATACAGTAAACCTGCAGTGAAGCATCGGAATCAAAAACTGGACCTACCGGAGTGGTTTAAATCAAAGAAGGTTAGGGTGTCTGTCCTCTTGTACTTAAGTCGGCATTGTGCCTTTTGTATTAAATTCGGATGCAATTTCTGTGAATCATCGTCAATAAGAAGGTCCAAGGGTTACAGTAAACCTGAAGTGAAGCATCGGAATCTAAAACTGGACTCACTGGAGAGGTTTAAATCAAAGAAAGTTAGAGTGTCTGTCCTCTTGTACTTAACTCGGCATTGTGCCTTTTGTATTAAATTCGGATGCAGTTTCTGTGTTTCATCGTCAATATGAAGGTCCAAGGGATACAGTAAACCTGATGTAAAGCATCGGAATCTAAAACTGGACTCACAGGAGAGGTTTAAAACAAAGAAAGATAGAGTGTCGGTCCTCTTGTACATAAGTCGGCATAGTACCTTTTGTATTAAATTCAGATGCAATTTCTGTGTTTCATCGTCAAAAAGTAGGCCCAAGGGATACAGTAAACTTAAAGTGAAGCATCGGAATCAAAAACTGGACTCACAGAAGAGGTTCAAATCATAGAATAATCTAGTGTCAGTCCTCTTGTACTTAAGTCGGCATTGTGCCTTTTGTATTAAATTTGGATGCAATTTCTGTGTTTCATCGTCTATAAGAAGGTCCAAGGTATATAGTAAACCTGATGTGAAGCATCGGAATCCAAAACTGGACTCACAGGAGTGGTTCAAATCATAGAAAGTTAGAGTGTCACTCCCCTTGTGCTTAAGTCGACATTGTGCCTTTGGTATTAAATTCGGATGCAATTTCTGTGTTTCGTCGTCAATAAGAAGCTCCAAGGGATACAGTAAACGTGAAGTGAAGCATCGGAATCTGAAACTGGACTCACAGGAGAGGTTCAAATCATAGATAGTGAGAGTGTCAGTCCTCTTGTACTTAAGTCGGCATTGTGCCTTTTGTATTAAATTCGGATGCAATTTCTGGGTTGATCATCAATAAGAAGGTCCAACTTATACAGTAAACCTGAAGCGAAGCATCGGTATCTAAAACTCAACTCACAGGAAAGGTTCAAATCATAGAAAGTTCTAGTGTCAGTCCTCTTGTACTTAAGTCGGCATTGTGCCTTTTGTATTAAATTTGGATGCAATTTCTGTGTTTCATCGTCCATAAGAAGGTCCAAGGTATATAGTAAACCTGAAGTGAAGCATCGGAATCTAAAACTCGACTCACAGGAGAAATTTAAATCAAAGTAAGTTAGAGTGTCTGTCCTCTTGTACTTAAGTCGGCATTGTGCCTTTTGTATTAAATTCGGTTGCAATTTCTGTGTTTCATCGATAATAAGAAGGACCAAGGTATACAGTAAACCTGAAGTAAAGCATCGGAATCTAAAACTGGTATCACAGGAGACGTTCCGATCATAGACAGTTAGAGTGTCAGTCCTCTTGTACTTAAGACGGCATTGTCACTTTTGTATTAAATTCGGATGCAATTTCTGTGTTTCATCGTCAATAAGATGGTCCAAGGGATACAGTAAACCTGATGTGTAGCATCGGAAACTAAAGCTGGACTCACAGGACAGGTTCAAATCATAGAAAGATAGAGTGTCAGTCCTCTTGTACTTAAGTCAGCATTGTGCCTTTTGTATTAAATTCGGATGCAATTTCTGTGTTCCATCGTCAATAAAAAGGTCCAAAGGATACAGTAAACCTGAAGTGAAGCATCGGAATCGAAAACTGAACTCACAGGCGAGGTTCAAATCACAGAAAGTTAGAGTGTCAGTCCTCTTGTACATAAGTCGGCATTGTGCCTTTTGTATTAAATTCGGATGCAATTTCTGTATTTCATCGTCAAAAAGAAGGTCCAATCGATACAGTAAACGTGAAGTGAAGCATCGGAATCTGAAACTGGACATACAGGAGAGGTTCTAATAACAGAAATTTGGAGTGTCGGTCGTCTTGTACTTAAGTCGGCATTGTGCCTTTTGTATAAAATTCGGATGCAATTTCTATGTTTCATCGTCAATAAGAAGGTCCAACGGATACAGTAAACCTGAAGTGAAGCATTGAAATTTAAACTGGACTCACAGGAGAGGTTTAATTCAAAGAAAGATAGAGTGTCGGTCCTCTTGTACTTAAGTCGGCATTGTGCCTTTTCTATTAAATTCGGATGCATTTTCTGTGTTTCATCGTCAATAAGAAGGTCCAAGGGATACAGTACACCTGAAGTGAAGCATCCGAATCAAAAACTGGACCTACGGGTGTGGTTTAAATCCAAGAAGGTTAGAGTGTCTGTCCTCTTGTACTTAAGTCGGCATTGTGCCTTTGTATTAAATTCGGATGCAATTTCTGTGAATCATCGTCAATAAGAAGGTCCAAGGGATACAGTAAACCTGAAGTGAAGCATCCGAATCTAAAACGGGACTCACTGGAGAGGTTTAAATCAAAGAAAGTTAGAGTGTTTGTCCTCTTGTACTTAAGTCGGCATTGTGCCTTTTGTATTAAATTCGGATGCAATTTCTGTGTTTCATCGTCAATAAGAAGGTCCAAGGTATACAGTAAACCTGAAGTGAAGCATCGGAATCTAAAACTGGACTCACAGGAGAGGTTTAAATCAAAGATAGTTAGAGGGTCTGTCCTCTTGTACTTAAGTTGGCATTATGACTTTTGTATTAAATTCGGATGCAATTTCTGTGTTTCATCGTCAATAAGAAGGTCCAAGGGTTACAGTAAACCTGAAGTGAAGCATCGGAATCAAAAACTGGAATCACGGGAGAGGTTTAAATCAAGAAAGTTAGAGTGTCTGTCCTTTGTACTTAAGTCGGCATTGTGCCTTTTCTATTAAATTCGGGTGCAATTTCTGTGTTTCATCGTCAATAAGAAGGTACAAGGGATACAGTAAACCTGAAGTAAAGCATCGGAATGTAAAACTGGACTCACAGGAGAGGTTTAAAACAAAGAAAGATAGAGTGTCGGTCCCCTTGTACATAAGTCGGCATAGTACCTTTTATATTAAATTCGGATGCAATTTCTGTTTCATCGTCAATACGAAGGCCCAAGGGATACAGTAAACCTGAAGTAAAGCATCGGAATGTAAAACTGGACTCACAGGAGAGGTTTAAAACAAAGAAAGATAGAGTGTCGGTCCCCTTGTACATAAGTCGGCATAGTACCTTTTATATTAAATTCGGAAGCAATTTCTGTTTCATCGTTAATACGAAGGCCCAAGGGATACAGTAAACTTAAAGTGAAGCATCGGAATCAAAAACTGGACTCACAGAAGAGCTTCAAATCATAGAATGTTCTAGTGTCAGTCCTCTTGTACTTAAGTCGGCATTGTGCCTTCTGTATTACATTTGGATGCAATTTCTGTGTTTCATCGTCTATTAGAAGGTCCAAGGTATATAGTAAACCTGATGTGAAGCATCGGAATATAAAACTGGACTCACAGGAGTGGTTTAAATCATAGAAAGTTAGAGTGTCACTCCCCTTGTACTTAAGTCGACATTGTGCCTTTGGTATTAAATTCGGATGCAATTTCTGTGTTTCGTCGTCAATAAGAAGGTCCAAGGGATACAGTAAACGTGAAGTGAAGCATCGGAATCTAAAACTGGACTCACAGGAGAGGTTCAAATCTAGAAAGATAGAGTGTCAGTCCTCTTGTACTTAAGTCAGCATTGTGCCTTTTGTATTAAATTCGGATGCAATTTCTGTGTTTCATCGTCAATAAAAAGGTGCAAAGGATACAGTAAACCTGAGTGAAGCATCGGAATCTAAAACTGGACTCACAGGCGAGGTTCAAATCACAGAAAGTTAGAGTGTCAGTCCTCTTGTACTTAAGTCGGCATGGTGCCTTTTGTATTAAATTCGGATGCAATTTCTGTGCTTCATCGTCAATAAGAAGGTCAAGGGATACAGTAAACCTGATGTGAAGCATCGGAATCTAAAACTTGACTCACAGGAGAGGATCAAATCATAGAAAGTGAGAGTGTCAGTCCTCTTGTACTTAAGTCGGCATTCTGCCTTTTGTATTAAATTCGGATGCAATTTCTGTGTTTCATCGTCAATAAGAAGGTCCAACGGATACAGTAAACTTGAAGTGAAGCATCGGAATTTAAACTGGACTCACAGGAGAGGTTATAATCATAGAATGTTAGAGTGTCAGTCCCCTTGTACTTAAGTCGGCATTGTGCCTTTTGTATTAAATTCGGATGCAATTTCTGTGTTTCATCGTCAATAAGAAGGTCCAAGGTATACAGTAAACCTGAAGTCAAGCATCGGAATCTAAAACTGGACTCACTGGAGAGGTTTATATCAAAGAAAGTTAGAGTGTCTGTCCTCTTGTACTTAAGTCGGCATTTTGCATTTTGTATTAATTCGGATGCAATTTCTGTGTTTCATCGTCAATAAGTCGGTCCAAGGTATACAGTTAACCTGAAGTGAAGCATCGGAATCTAAAACTGGACTCACAGGAGAGGTTCAAATCATAGAAAGTTAGAGTGTCAGTCCTCTTGTACTTAAGTCGGCATGTGCCTTTTGTATTAAATTCGGATGCAGTTTCTGTGTTTCATCGTCACTAAGAAGGTCTTAGGTATACTGTAAACCTGAAGTGAAGCATCGGAATCTAAAACTGGACTCACAGCAGAGTTTGCAATCATCGAAAGTTAGAGTGTCACGTCCTCTCGCACTTAAGTCGGCATTGTGCCTTTTGTATTAAATTCGGATGCAGTTTCTGTGTTTCATCGTCAATAAGAAGGTCCAAGGGATACAGTAAACCTGAAGTAAAGCATCGGAATGTAAAACTGGACTCACAGGAGGTTTAAAACAAAGAAAGATAGAGTGTCGGTCCCCTTGTACATAAGTCGGCATAGTACCTTTTATATTAAATTCGGATGCAATTTCTGTTTCATCGTCAATACGAAGGCCCAAGGGATACAGTAAACTTAAAGTGAAGCATCGGAATCAAAAACTGGACTCACAGAAGAGCTTCAAATCATAGAATGTTCTAGTGTCAGTCCTCTTGTACTTAAGTCGGCATTGTGCCTTCTGTATTAAATTTGGATGCAATTTCTGTGTTTCATCGTCTATTAGAAGGTCCAAGGTATACAGTAAACCTGAAGTCAAGCATCGGAATCTAAAACTGGACTCACTGGAGAGGTTTATATCAAAGAAAGTAGAGTGTCTGTCCTCTTGTACTTAAGTCAGCATTGTGCCTTTTGTATTAAATTCGGATGCAATTTCTGTGTTTCATCGTCAATAAAAAGGTGCAAAGGATACAGTAAACCTGAAGTGAAGCATCGGAATCTAAAACTGGACCTCACAGGCGAGGTTCAAATCACAGAAAGTTAGAGTGTCAGTCCTCTTGTACTTAAGTCGGCATGGTGCCTTTTGTATTAAATTCGGATGCAATTTCTGTGCTTCATCGTCAATAAGAAGGTCAAGGGATACAGTAAACCTGATGTGAAGCATCGGAATCTAAAACTTGACACAGGAGAGGATCAAATCATAGAAAGTGAGAGTGTCAGTCCTCTTGTACTTAAGTCGGCATTCTGCCTTTTGTATTAAATTCGGATGCAATTTCTGTGTTTCATCGTCAATAAGAAGGTCCAACGGATACAGTAAACTTGAAGTGAAGCATCGGAATTTAAACTGGACTCACAGGAGAGGTTTAAATCATAGAATGTTAGAGTGTCAGTCCCCTTGTACTTAAGTCAGCATTGTGCCTTTTGTATTAAATTCGGATGCAATTTCTGTGTTTCATCGTCAATAAGAAGGTCCAAGGTATACAGTAAACCTGAAGTCAAGCATCGGAATCTAAAACTGGACTCACAGGCGAGGTTCAAATCACAGAAAGTTAGAGTGTCAGTCCTCTTGTACTTAAGTCGGCATGGTGCCTTTTGTATTAAATTCGGATGCAATTGCTGTGCTTCATCGTCAATAAGAAGGTCAAGGGATACAGTAAACCTGATGTGAAGCATCGGAATCTAAAACTTGACTCACAGGAGAGGATCAAATCATAGAAAGTGAGAGTGTCAGTCCTCTTGTACTTAAGTCGGCATTCTGCCTTTTGTATTAAATTCGGATGCAATTTCTGTGTTTCATCGTCAATAAGAAGGTCCAACGGATACAGTAAACTTGAAGTGAAGCATCGGAATTTAAACTGGACTCACAGGAGAGGTTTAAATCAAAGAAAGTTAGAGTGTTTGTCCTCTTGTACTTAAGTCGGCATTGTGCCTTTTGTATTAAATTCGGATGCAATTTCTGTGTTTCATCGTCAATAAGAAGGTCCAAGGTATACAGTAAACCTGAAGTCAAGCATCGGAATCTAAAACTGGACTCACTGGAGAGGTTTATATCAAAGAAAGTTAGAGTGTCTGTCCTCTTGTACTTAAGTAGGCATTTTGCCTTTTGTATTAAATTCGGATGCAATTTCTGTGTTTCATCGTCAATAAGTCGGTCCAAGGTATACAGTTAACCTGAAGTGAAGCATCGGAATCTAAAACTGGACTCACAGGAGAGGTTCAAATCATAGAAAGTTAGAGTGTCAGTCCTCTTGTACTTAAGTCGGCATTGTGCCTTTTGTATTAAATTCGGATGCAGTTTCTGTGTTTCATCGTCACTAAGAAGGTCTTAGGTATACTGTAAACCTGAAGTGAAGCATCGGAATCTAAAACTGGACTCACAGGAGAGTTTGCAATCATCGAAAGTTAGAGTGTCAGTCCTCTCGCACTTAAGTCGGCATTGTGCCTTTTGTATTAAATTCGGATGCAGTTTCTGTGTTTCATCGTCAATAAGAAGGTCCAAGGGATACAGTAAACCTGAAGTAAAGCATCGGAATGTAAAACTGGACTCACAGGAGAGGTTTAAAACAAAGAAAGATAGAGTGTCGGTCCCCTTGTACATAAGTCGGCATAGTACCTTTTATATTAAATTCGGATGCAATTTCTGTGTTTCGTCGTCAATAAGAAGGTCCAAGGGATACAGTAAACGTGAAGTGAAGCATCGGAATCTAAAACTGGACTCACAGGAGAGGTTCAAATCATAGAAAGATAGAGTGTCAGTCCTCTTGTACTTAAGTCAGCATTGTGCCTTTTGTATTAAATTCGGATGCAATTTCTGTGTTTCATCGTCAATAAAAAGGTGCAAAGGATACAGTAAACCTGAAGTGAAGCATCGGAATCTAAAACTGGACTCACAGGCGAGGTTCAAATCACAGAAAGTTAGAGTGTCAGTCCTCTTGTACTTAAGTCGGCATGGTGCCTTTTGTATTAAATTCGGATGCAATTTCTGTGCTTCATCGTCAATAAGAAGGTCAAGGGATACAGTAAACCTGATGTGAAGCATCGGAATCTAAAACTTGACTCACAGGAGAGGATCAAATCATAGAAAGTGAGAGTGTCAGTCCTCTTGTACTTAAGTCGGCATTCTGCCTTTTGTATTAAATTCGGATGCAATTTCTGTGTTTCATCGTCAATAAGAAGGTCCAACGGATACAGTAAACTTGAAGTGAAGCATCGGAATTTAAACTGGACTCACAGGAGAGGTTTAAATCATAGAATGTTAGAGTGTCAGTCCCCTTGTACTTAAGTCGGCATTGTGCCTTTTGTATTAAATTCGGATGCAATTTCTGTGTTTCATCGTCAATAAGAAGGTCCAAGGTATACAGTAAACCTGAAGTGGAGCATCGGAATCTAATACTGGACTCACAGGAGAGGTTCAAATCATAGAAAGTTAGAGTGTCAGTCCTCTTGTACTTAAGTCGATATTGTGCCTTTTGTATTATATTCGGATGCAATTTCTGTATTTCATCCTCAATAAGAAAGTCTTGGGTATACTGTAAACCTGAAGTGAAGCATCGGAATCTAAAACTGGACTCACAGGAGAGGTTCCAATCATAGGAAGTTAGAGTGTCAGTCCTCTTGTACTTCAGTCGGCATTGTGACTTTAGTATTAAATTCGGATGCAGTTTCTGTGTTTCATCGTCAATAAGAAGGTCCAAGGGATACAGTAAACCTGAAGTGAAGCATCGGAATCTAAAACTGGACTCACAGGAGAGGTTTAAATCAAAGATAGTTAGAGTGTCTGTCCTCTTGTACTTAAGTTGGCATTGTGCCTTTTGTATTAAATTCGGATGCAATTTCTGTGTTTCATCGTCAATAAGAAGGTCCAAGGGATACAGTAAACCTGCAGTGAAGCATCGGAATCAAAAACTGGAATCACGGGAGAGGTTTAAATCAAAGAAAGTTAGAGTGTCTGTCCTTTTGTACTTAAGTCGGCATTGTGCTTTTGTATTAAATTCGGATGCAATTTCTGTGTTTCATCGTCAATAAGAAGGTCCAAGGGATACTGTAAACCTGAAGTGAAGCATCGGAATCTAAAACTGGACTCACTGGAGAGGTTTAAATCAAAGAAAGTTAGAGTGTCTGTCCTCTTGTACTTAAGTCGGCATTGTACCTTTTGTATTGAATTCGGATGCAATTTCTGTATTTCATCGTCAATAAGAAGGTCCAAGGTATACAGTAAACCTGAAGTGAAGCATCGGAATCTAAGACTGGACTCACAGGAGGGATTCAAATCATAGAAAGTTAGAGTGTCAGTCCTCTTGTACTTAAGTCGGCATTGTGTCTTTTGTATTAAATTCGGATGCAATTTCTGTGTTTCGTCGTCAATAAGAAGGTCTTAGGTATACTGTAAACCTGAAGTGAAGCATCGGAATCTAAATCTGGACTAACAGGAGAGGTTCCAATCATCGAAAGTTAGAGTGTCAGTCCTTTCGCACTTAAGTCGGCATTGTGACTTTTGTATTAAATTCGGATGCAGTTTCTGTGTTTCATCGTCAATAAGAATGTTCGACGGATACAGTACACCTGAAGTAAAGCATCGGAATCTAAAACTGGGCTCACAGGAGAGGTTTAAAACAAAGAAATATAGAGTGTCGGTCCTCTTGTACATAAGTCGGCATAGTGCCTTTTGTATTAAATTCGGATGCAATCTCTGTGTTTCATCGTCAATAAGAAGGCCCAAGGGATACAGTAAACTTAAAGTGAAGCATCGGAATCAAAAACTGGACTCACAGGAGAGGTTTAAATCAAAGAAAGTTAGTGTGTCTGTCCTCTTGTACTTAAGTCGGCATTGTGCCTTTTGTATTAAATTCGGATGCAATCCTGTGTTTCATCGACAATAAGAAGGTCCAAGGTATACAGTAAACCTGAAGTGAAGCATCGGAATTCAAAACTGGACTCACAGGAGAGGTTCAAATCATAGAAAGGTAGAGTGTCAGTCCTCTTGTACTTAAGTCGGCATTGTGCCTTCTGTATTAAATTTCGATGCAATTTCTGTGTTTCATCGTCAATAAAAAGGTCCAAAGGATACAGTAAACCTGAAGTGAGGTATCGGAATCTAAAACTGGACTCACAGGAGAGGTTCAAATCACAGAAAGTTAGAGTGTCAGTCCTTTTGTACTGAAGTCGGCATTGTGCCTTTTGTATTAAATTCGGATGCAATTTCTGTGTTTCATCGTCAATAAGAAGGTCCAACGGATACAGTAAACCTGAAGTGAAGCATCGAAATTTAAACTGGACTCACAGGAGAGGTTTAAATCAAAGAAAGATAGAGTGTCGGTCCTCTTTTACTTAAGTCAGCATTGTGCCTTTTGTATTAAATTCGGATGCAATTTCTGTGTTTCATCGTCAATAAGAAGGTCCAAGGGATACATTACACCTGAAGTGAAGCATCGGAATCAAAAACTGGACCCACGGGACTGGTTTAAATCAAAGAAGGTTAGAGTGTCTGTCCTCTTGTACTTAAGTCGGCATTGTGCCTTTTGTATTAAATTCGGATGCAATTTCTGTGAATCATCGACAATACGAAGGTCCAAGGGATACAGTAAACCTGAAGTGAAGCATCGGAATCTAAAACTGCACTCACTGGAGAGGTTTAAATCAAAGAAAGTTAGAGTGTCTGTCCTCTTGTACTTAAGTCGGCATTGTGCCTTTTGTATTAAATTCGGATGCAATTTCTGTGTTTCATCGTCAATAAGAAGGTCTAAGGTATACAGTAAACCTGAAGTAAAGCATCGGAATCTAAAACTGGACTCATAGGAGAGGTTCAAATCATAGGAAGTTAGAGTGTCAGTCCTCTTGTACTTAAGTCGATATTGTGCCTTTTGTATTAAATTCGGATGCAATTTCTGTATTTCATCCTCATTAAGAAAGTCTTGGGTATACTGTAAACCTGAAGTGAAGCATCGGAATCTAAAACTGGACTCACAGGAGAGGTTCCGATCATTGAATATTAGAGTGTCAGTCCTCTTGTACTTAAGTCGGCATTGTGACTTTAGTATTAAATTCGGATGCAGTTTCTGTGTTTCATCGTCAATAAGGAGGTCCAAGGGATACAGTAAACCTGAAGTGAAGCATCGGAATCTAAAACTGGACTCACAGGAGAGGTTTAAATCAAAGATAGTTAGAGGGTCTGTCCTCTTGTACTTAAGTTGGCATTGTGCCTTTTGTATTAAATTCGGGTGCAATTTCTGTGTTTCATCGTCAAAAAGAAGGGCCAAGGGATACAGTAAACCTGAAGTGAAGCATCGGAATCAAAAACTGGAATCACGGGAGAGGTTTAAATCAAAGAAAGTTAGAGTGTCTGTCCTTTTGTACTTAAGTCGACATTGTGCCTTTTGTATAAAATTCGGATGCAATTTCTGTGTATCATCGTCAATAAGAAGGTCCAAGGGATACAGTAAACCTGAAGTGAAGCATCGGAATCTAAAACTGGACTCACTGGAGTGGTTTAAATCAAAGAAAGTTACAGTGTCTGTCCTCTTGTACTTAAGTCGGCATTGTGCCTTTTGTATTAAATTCGGATGCAATTTCTGTGTTTCATCGTCAATAAGAAGGTCCAAGGTATACAGTAAACCTGAAGTGAAGCATCGGAATCTAAAACTGGACTCACAGGAGTGATTCAAATCATAGAAAGTTAGAGTGTCAGTCCTCTTGTACTTACGTCGGCATTGTGCCTTTTGTATTAAATTCGGATGCCATTTCTGTGTTTCATCGTCAATAAGAAGGTCTTAGGTATTACTGTAAACCTGAAGTGAAGCATCGGAATCTAAAATTGGACTCACAGGAGAGGTTCCAATCATCGAAAGTTAGAGTGTCAGTCCTCTCGCACTTAAGGCGGCATTGTGCCTTTTGTATTAAATTCGGATGCAGTTTCTGTGTTTCATCGTCAATAAGAAGTCCAAGGGATACAGTAAACCTGAAGTGAAGCATCGGAATCAAAAACTGGACTCACAGGAGAGGTTTAAATCAAAGAAAGTTAGTGTGTCTGTCCTCTTGTACTTAAGTCGGCATTGTGCCTTTTGTAATAAACTCGGATGCAATTTCTGTGTTTCATCGACAATAAGAAGGTCCAAGGTATACAGTAAAACTAAAGTGAAGCATCGGAATTCAAAACTGGACTCACAGGAGAGGTTCAAATCATAGAAAGGTAGAGTGTCAGTCCTCTTGTACTTAAGTCGGCATTGTGCCTTTTGTATTTAATTTCGATGCAATTTCTGTGTTTCATCGTCAATAAAAAGGTCCAAAGGATACAGTAAACCTGAAGTGAAGTATCGGAATCTAAAACTGGACTCACAGGAGAGGTTCAAATCACAGAAAGTTAGAGTGTCAGTCCTTTTGTACTGAAGTCGGCATTGTGCCTTTTGTATTAAATTCGGATGCAATTTCTGTGTTTCATCGTCAATAAGAAAGTCCAAGGGATACAGTCAATCTGAACTGAATCATCGGAGTCTAAAACTGGACTCACAAGAAAGGTTCAAATCACAGAAAGTTAGAGTGTCAGTCGTCTTGTACTTAAGTCGGCATTGTGCCTTTTGTATTAAATTCGGATGCAATTTCTATGTTTCATTGTCAATAAGAAGGTCCAAGGTATTCTGTAAAACTGAAGAGAAGCATCGGAATCTAAAACTGGACTCACAGGAGAGGTTCACATCATAAAAAGTTAGAGTGTCAGTCCTCTTGTACTTAAGTCGGCATTGTGCCGTTTGTATTAAATTCGGTAGCAATTTCTGTGTTTCATCGTCAATAAGAAGGTCCAAGGGATACAGTAAACCTGAAGTGGAGCATGGGAATCTAAAACTGGACTCACAGGAGAGGTTCAAATCATAGAAAGTTAGAGTGTCAGTCCTCTTGTACTTAAGTCGGCATTGTGCCTTTTGTATTAAATTCGGATGCAATTTCTGTGTTTCATCGTCAATAAGAAGGTCTTAGGTATACTGTAAACCTGAAGTGAAGCATCGGAATCTAAAACTAGACTCACAGGAGAGGTTCCAATCATAGAAAGTTAGAGTGTCAGTCCTCTTGTACTTAAGTCGGCATTGTGCCTTTTGTATTAAATTCGGATGCAATTTCTGTGTTTCATCGTCAATAAGAATGTCCATGGGATACAGTAAACCTGAAGTGAAGCATCGGAATCTAAAACTGGACTCACAGGAGTGGTTTAAATCAAAGAAAGTTAGAGTGTCTGTCCTCTTGTACTTAAGTCGGCATTGTGCCTTTTGTATTAAATTCGGAAGCAATTCCTGTGCTTCATCGTCAATAAGAAAGTCCAAGGGATACAGTAAACCTGAAGTGAAGCATCGGAATCTAAAACTGGACTCACAGGAGAGGTTCAAATCATGGATAGTAAGAGTGTCAGTCCTCTTGTACTTAAGTCGGCATTGTGCCATTTGTATTAAATTCGGATGCAAATTCTGTGTTTGATCATCAATAAGAAGGTCCAAGTTATACAGTAAACCTGAAGCGAAGCATCGGAATCTAAATCTCAACTCACAGGAGAGGTTCAAATCATAGAAAGTTCTAGTGTCAGTCCTCTTGTACTTAAGTCGGCATTGTGCCTTTTGTATTAAATTTGGATGCAATTTCTGTGTTTCATCGTCTGTAAGAAGGTCCAAGGTATATAGTAAACCTGAAGTGAAGCATCGGAATCTAAAACTGGACTCACAGGAGAGGTTTAAATCAAAGATAGTTAGAGGGTCTGTCCTCTTGTACTTAAGTTGGCATTGTGCCTTTTGTATTAAATTCGGGTGCAATTTCTGTGTTTCATCGTCAATAAGAAGGGCCAAGGGATACAGTAAACCTGAAGTGAGGCATCGGAATCAAAAACTGGAATCACGGGAGAGGTTTAAATCAAAGAAAGTTAGAGTGTCTGTCCTTTTGTACTTAAGTCGACATTGTGCCTTTTGTATAAAATTCGGATGCAATTACTGTGTATCATCGTCAATAAGAAGGTCCAAGGGATACAGTAAACCTGAAGTGAAGCATCGGAATCTAAAACTGGACTCACTGGAGTGGTTTAAATCAAAGAAAGTTACAGTGTCTGTCCTCTTGTACTTAAGTCGGCATTGTGCCTTTTGTATTAAATTCGGATGCAATTTCTGTGTTTCATCGTCAATAAGAAGGTCCAAGGTATACAGTAAACCTGAAGTGAAGCATCGGAATCTAAAACTGGACTCACAGGAGAGATTCAAATCATAGAAAGTTAGAGTGTCAGTCCTCTTGTACTTAAGTCGGCATTGTGCCTTTTGTATTAAATTCGGATGCCATTTCTGTGTTTCATCGTCAATAAGAAGGTCTTAGGTATTACTGTAAACCTGAAGTGAAGCATCGGAATCTAAAATTGGACTCACAGGAGAGGTTCCAATCATCGAAAGTTAGAGTGTCAGTCCTCTCGCACTTAAGGCGGCATTGTGCCTTTTGTATTGAATTCGGATGCAGTTTCTGTGTTTCATCGTCAATAAGAAGGTCCAAGGGATACAGTAAACCTGAAGTGAAGCATCGGAATCAAAAACTGGACTCACAGGAGAGGTTTAAATCAAAGAAAGTTAGTGTGTCTGTCCTCTTGTACTTAAGTCGGCATTGTGCCTTTTGTAATAAATTCGGATGCAATTTCTGTGTTTCATCGACAATATGAAGGTCCAAGGTATACAGTAAAACTAAAGTGAAGCATCGGAATTCAAAACTGGACTCACAGGAGAGGTTCAAATCATAGAAAGGTAGAGTGTCAGTCCTCTTGTACTTAAGTCGGCATTGTGCCTTTTTTATTAAATTTCGATGCAATTTCTGTGTTTCATCGTCAATAAAAAGCCCAAAGGATACAGTAAACCTGAAGTGAAGTATCGGAATCTAAAACTGGACTCACAGGAGAGGTTCAAATCACAGAAAGTTAGAGTGTCAGTCCTTTTGTACTGAAGTCGGCATTGTGCCTTTTGTATTAATTTCGGATGCAATTTCTGTGTTTCATCGTCAATAAGAAAGTCCAAGGGATACAGTCAATCTGAACTGAATCATCGGAGTCTAAAACTGGACTCACAAGAAAGGTTCAAATCACAGAAAGTTAGAGTGTCAGTCGTCTTGTACTTAAGTCGGCATTGTGCCTTTTGTATTAAATTCGGATGCAATTTCTATGTTTCATTGCCAATAAGAAGGTCCAAGGTATTCTGTAAAACTGAAGAGAAGCATCGGAATCTAAAACTGGACTCACAGGAGAGGTTCACATCATAAAAAGTTAGAGTGTCAGTCCTCTTGTACTTAAGTCGGCATTGTGCCGTTTGTATTAAATTCGGTAGCAATTTCTGTGTTTCATCGTCAATAAGAAGGTCCAAGGGATACAGTAAACCTGAAGTGGAGCATCGGAATCTAAAACTGGACTCACAGGAGAGGTTCAAATCATAGAAAGTTAGAGTGTCAGTCCTCTTGTACTTAAGTCGGCATTGTGCCTTTTGTATTAAATTCGGATGCAATTTCTGTGTTTCATCGTCAATAAGAAGGTCTTAGGTATACTGTAGACCCGAAGTGAAGCATCGGAATCTAAAACTAGACTCACAGGAGAGGTTCCAATCATAGAAAGTTAGAGTGTCAGTCCTCTTGTACTTAAGTCGGCATTGTGCCTTTTGTATTAAATTCGGATGCAATTTCTGTGTTTCATCGTCAATAAGAATGTCCATGGGATACAGTAAACCTGAAGTGAAGCATCGGAATCTAAAACTGGATTCACAGGAGTGGTTTAAATCAAAGAAAGTTAGAGTGTCTGTCCTCTTGTACTTAAGTCGGCATTGTGCCTTTTGTATTAAATTCGGAAGCAATTCCTGTGCTTCATCGTCAATAAGAAAGTCCAAGGGATACAGTAAACCTGAAGTGAAGCATCGGAATCTAAAACTGGACTCACAGGAGAGGTTCAAATCATGGATAGTAAGAGTGTCAGTCCTCTTGTACTTAAGTCGGCATTGTGCCATTTGTATTAAATTCGGATGCAAATTCTGTGTTTGATCATCAATAGGAAGGTCCAAGTTATACAGTAAACCTGAAGCGAAGCATCGGAATCTAAATCTCAACTCACAGGAGAGGTTCAAATCATAGAAAGTTCTAGTGTCAGTCCTCTTGTACTTAAGTCGTCATTGTGCCTTTTGTATTAAATTTGGATGCAATTTCTGTGTTTCATCGTCTGTAAGAAGGTCCAAGGTATATAGTAAACCTGAAGTGAAGCATCGGAATCTAAAACTGGACTCACAGGAGAAGTTCAAATCATAGAATGTTAGAGTGTCACTCCCCTTGTACTTAAGTCGACATTGTGCCTTTGGTATTAAATTCGGATGCAATTTCTGTGCTTCGTCGACAATAAGTAGGTCCAAGGGATACAGTAAACGTGAAGTGAAGCATTGGAATCTAAAACTGGACTCACAGGAGAAGTTTAAATCAAAGTAAGTTAGAGTGTTTGTCCTCTTATACTTAAGTCGGCATTGTGCCGTTTGTGTTAAATTCGGTAGCAATTTCTGTGTTTCATCGTCAATAAGAAGGTCGAAGGGATACAGTAAACCTGAAGTGAAGCTTCGGAATCTAAAACTAGACTCACAGGAGTGGTTCATATCATTGAAAGTTAGAGTGTCAGTAATCTTGTACTTAAGTCGGCATTGTCACTTTTGTATTAAATTCGGATGCAATTTCTGTGTTTCATCGTCAATAAGAAGGTCCAAGGGATACAGAAAACCTGAAGTGAAGCATCGGAATCAAAAACTGGACCCACGGGAGTGGTTTAAATCAAAGAAGGTTAGAGTGTCTGTCCTCTTGTACTTAAGTCGGCATTGTGCCTTTTGTATTAAATTCGGATACAATTTCTGTATTTCATCGTCAATAAGAAAGTCTTGGGTATACTGTAAACCTGAAGTGAAGCATCAAAATCTAAAACTGGACTCACAGGAGAGGTTCCAATCATAGAAAGTTAGAGTGTCAGTCCTCTTGTACTTAAGTCGGCATTGTGACTTTAGTATTAAATTCGGATGCAGTTTCTGTCTTTTTCGTCAATAAGAAGGTCCAAGGGGTACAGTAAACCTGAAGTGAAGCATCGGAATCTAAAAACTGGACTCACAGGAGAGGTTTAAATCAAAGATAGTTAGAGTGTCTATCCTCTTGTACTTAAGTTGGCATTGTGCCTTTTGTATTAAATTCGGATGCAATTTCTGTGTTTCATCTTCAATAAGAAGGTTCAAGGGATACAGTAAACCTGAAGTGAAGCATCGGAATCAAAAACTGGAATCACGGGAGAGGTTTAAATCAAAGAAAGTTAGAGTGTCTGTCCTTTTGTACTTAAGTCGGCATTGTGCCTTTTGTATTGAATTCGGATGCAATTTCTGTGTTTCATCGTCAATAAGAAGGTCCAAGGGATACAGTAAACCTGAAGTGAAGCATCGGAATCTAAAACTGGACTCACTGGAGAGGTTTAAATCAAAGAAAGTTAGAGTGTCTGTCCTCTTGTACTTAAGTCGGCATTGTGCCTTTTGTATTAAATTCGGATGCAATTTCTGTGTTTCATCGTCAATAAGAAGGTCCAAGGGATACAGTAAACCTGAAGTGAAGCATCGGAATTTAAAACTGGAATCACGGGAGAGGTTTAAATGAAAGAAAGTTAGAGTGTCTGTCCTTTTGTACTTAAGTCGGCATTGTGCCTTTTGTATTGAATTCGGATGCAATTTCTGTGTTTCATCGTCAATAAGAAGGTCCAAGGGATACAGTAAACCTGAAGTGAAGCATCGGAATCTAAAACTGGACTCACTGGAGAGGTTTAAATCAAAGAAAGTTAGAGTGTCTGTCCTCTTGTACTTAAGTCGGCATTGTGCCTTTTGTATTAAATTCGGATGCAATTTCTGTATTTCATCGTCAATAAGAAAATCTTGGGTATACTGTAAACCTGAAGTGAAGCATCAAAATCTAAAACTGGACTCACAGGAGAGGTTCCAATCATAGAAAGTTAGAGTGTCAGTCCTCTTGTACTTAAGTCGGCATTGTGACTTTAGTATTAAATTCGGATGCATTTTCTGTCTTTCATCGTCAATAAGAAGGTCCAAGGGATACAGTAAACCTGAAGTGAAGCATCGGAATCTAAAACTGGACTCACAGGAGAGGTTTAAATCAAAGATAGTTAGAGTGTCTATTATCTTGTACTTAAGTTGGCATTGTGGCTTTTGTATTAAATTCGGATGCAATTTCTGTGTTTCATCTCAATAAGAAGGTCCAAGGGATACAGTAAACCTGAAGTGAAGCATCGGAATCAAAAACTGGAATCACGGGAGAGGTTTAAATGAAAGAAAGTTAGAGTGTCTGTCCTTTTGTACTTAAGTCGGCATTTTGCCTTTTGTATTAAATTCGAATGCAATTTCTGTGTTTCATCGTCAATAAGAAGGTCCAAGGGATACAGTAAACGTGAAGTGAAGCGTCGGAATCTAAAACTGGACTCACTGGAGAGGTTTAAATCAAAGAAAGTTAGAGTGTCTGTCCTCTTTTAGTTAAGTCGGCATTGTGCCTTTTGTATTAAACTCGGATGCAATTTCTGTGTTTCATCGTCAATAAGAAGGGCCATGGTATACAGTAAACCTGAAGTGAAGCATCGGAATCTAAAACTGGAATCACAGGAGAGGTTCAAATCATAGAAAGTTAGAGCGTCTGTCCTCTTGTACTTAAGTCGGCATTGTGCCTTTTGTATTAAATTCGGATGCAATTTCTGTGTTTCATCGTCAATAAGAAGGTCTTAGGTATACTGTAAACCTGAAGTGAAGCATCGTAATCTAAAACTGGACTCACATTAGAGGTTCCAATCATTGAAAGTTAGAGTGTCAGTCCACTTGCACTTAAGTCGGCATTGTGCCTTTTCTATTAAATTCCGATGCAGTTTCTGTGTTTCATCGTCAATAAGAAGGTCCAAGGGATACAGTAAACCTGAAGTAAAGCATCGGAATCTAAAACTGGACTCACAGGAGAGGTTTAAAACAAAGAAAGATAGAGTGTCGGTCCCCTTGTACATAAGTCGGCATAGTGCCTTTTGTATTAAATTCGGATGCAATTTCTGTGTTTCATCGTCAATAAGATGGCCCAAGGGATACAGTAAACTGAAAGTGAAGCATCGGAATCAAAAACTGGACTCACAGGAGAGGTTTAAATCAAAGAAAGATAGAGTGTCTGTCCTCTTGTACTTAAGTCGGCATTGTGCCTTTTGTATTAAATTCGGATGCAATTTCTGTATTTCATCGTCAATAACAAGGTCATAGGTATACTCTAAACCTGAAGTGAAGCGTCGGAATCTAAAACTGGACTCGCAGGAGAGGTTCAAATCAAAGATAGTTTGAGTGTCTGTCCTCTTGTACTTAAGTTGGCATTGTGCCTTTTGCATTAAATTCGGATGCAATTTCTGTGTTTCATCGTCAATAAAAAGGTCCAAAGGATACAGTAAACCTGAAGTGAAGCATCGGAATCTAAAACTGGACTCACAGGCGAGGTTCAAAACACAGAAAGTTAGAGTGTCAGTCCTCTTGTACGTACGTCGGCATTGTGCCTTTTGTATTAAATTCGGATGCAATTTCTGTATTTCATCGTCAAAAAGAAGGTCCAAGGGATACAGTAAACCTGAAGTGAAGCATCGAAATTTAAACTGGACTCACAGGAGAGGTTTAAATCAAAGAAAGATAGAGTGTCGGTACTCTTGTACTTAAGTCGGCGTTGTGCCTTTTGTATTAAATTCGGATGCAATTTCTGAGTTTCATCGTCAATAAGAAGGTCCAAGGGATACAGTAAACCTGAAGTGAAGCATCGGAATCAAAAACTGTACCCACGGGAGTGGTTTAAATCATAGAAAATTAGAGTGTCAGTCCTCTTGTACTTAAGTCGGCATTGTGCTTTTTGTATTAAATTCGGATGCAATTTCTGTGTTTCATCGTCAATAAGAAGGTCCAAGGGATACAGTAAGCCTGAAGTAAAGCATCGGAATCTAAAAGTGGACTCACAGGAGAGGTTTAAAACAAAGAAAGGTAGAGTGTCGGTCCTCTTGTACATAAGTCGGCATAGTGCCTTTTGTATTAAATTCGGATGCAATTTCTGTGTTTCATCGTCAATAAGAAGGCCCAAGGGATACAGTAAACCTAAAGTGAAGCATCTGAATCAAAAACTGGACTCACAGGAGAGGTTTAAGTCGAAGAAAGTTAGAGTGTCTATCCTCTTGTACTTAAGTCGGCATTGTGCCTTTTGTATTAAATTCGGATGCAATTTCTGTGTTTCATCGTCAATAAGATGGGCCAAGGTATACAGTAAACCTGAAGTGAAGCATCGGAATCTAAAACTGGACTCACAGGAGAGGTTTAAATCATAGAAAGATAGAGTGTCAGTCCTCTTGTACTTATGTCAGCATTGTGCCTTTTGTATCAAATTCGGATGCAATTTCTGTGTTTCATCGTCAATAAAAAGGTCCAAAGGATACAGTAAACCTGAAGTGAAGGATCGGAATCTAAAACTGGACTCACAGGAGAGGTTTAAATCATAGAAAGATAGAGTGTCAGTCCTCTTGTACTTATGTCAGCATTGTGCCTTTTGTAATAAATTCGGATGCAATATCTGTATTTCATCGTCAAAAAGACGGTCCAAGGTATACAGTAAACGTGAAGTAAGGCATCGGAATCTAAAACTGGCCTCACAGGAGAGGTTTAAATCAAAGAAAGATAGAGCGTCTGTCCTCTTGTACTTAAGTTGGCATTGTGCCTTTTGTATTAAATTCGGATGCAATTTCTGTGTTTCATCGTCAACAAGAAGGTCCAAGGGAGACAGTAAACCTGAAGTGAAGCATCGGAATCTATAACTGGACTCACAGGAGAGGTTCAAATCATAGAAAGTTACGGTGTCAGTCCTCTTGTACTTAAGTCGGCATTGTGCCTTTTGTAATAAATTCGGATGCAATTTCTGTGTTTCATCGTCAATAAGAAGGTCTTAGGTATACTGTAAACCTGAAGTGAAGCACCGGAATCTAAAACTGGACTCACAGGAGAGGTTCCAATCATCGAAAGTTAGAGTGTTAGTCCACTTGCACTTCAGTCGGCATTGTGCCTTTTGTATTAAATTCGGATGCAGTTTCTGTGTTTCATCGGCAATAAGAAGGTCCAAGGGATACAGTAAACCTGAAGTAACGCATCGGAATCTAAAACTGGACTCACAGCAGAGGTTTAAAACAAAGAAAGATAGAGTGTCGGTCCTCTTGTACTTAAGTCGGCATTGTGCCTTTTGTATTAAATTCGGATGTAATTTCTGTGTTTCATCGTCAATAAGAAGGTCCAAGGGATACAGTAAACCTGAACTGAAGCATCGCAATCTAAACCTAGACTCACTGAAGAGGTTTAAATCAAAGAAATTTATAGTGTCTGTCCTCTTGTACTTAAGTCGGCATTGTGCCTTTTGTATTAAGTTCGGATGCAATTTCTGTGTTTCATCGTCAATACGAATGTCCAAGGTATACAGTAAACCTGAAGTGAAGCATCGGTATCTAAAACTGGACTCACAGGAGAGGTTCAAATCATAGAAAGTTAGAGTGTCAGTCCTCTTGTACTTAAGTCGGCATTGTGCCTTTTGTATTAAATTCGGTTGCAATTTCTGTATTTCATCGTCAATAAGAAGGTCTTGGGTATACTGTAAACCTGAAGTGATGCATCGGAATCTAAAATTGGACTCACAGGAGAGGTTTAAATCAAAGATAGTTAGAATGTCTGCCTTCTTGTACTTAAGTTGGCATTGTGCCTTTTGTATTAAATTCGGATGCAATTTCTGTGTTTCATCGTCAATAAGAAGTTCCAAGGGATACAGTAAACCTGAAGTGAAGCATCGGAATAAAAAACTGGACTCACGGGGGAGGTTTAAATCGAAGAATGTTAGAGTGTCTGTCCTCTTGTACTTAAGTCATCATTGTGCCTTTTGTATTAAATTCGGATGCATTTTCTGTGTTTCATCGTCAATAAGAAGGTCCAAGGTATACTGTAAACCTGAAGTGATGCATCGGAATCTAAAACTGGACTCACAGGAGAGGTTCCAATCATCGAAAGTTAGAGTGTCAGTCCTCTTGCACTTAAGTCGGCATTGTGCCTCTTGTATTAAATTCGGATGCAATTTCTGTGTTTCATCGTCAATAAGAAGGTCCAAGGGATACAGTAAGCCTGAAGTAAAGCAGCGGAATCTAAAAGTGGACTCACAGGAGAGGTTTAAAACAAAGAAAGGTAGAGTGTCGGTCCTCTTGTACATAAGTCGGCATAGTGCCTTTTGTATTAAATTCGGATGCAATTTCTGTGTTTCATCGTCAATAAGAAGGCCCAAGGGATACAGTAAACCTAAAGTGAAGCATCTGAATCAAAAACTGGACTCACAGGAGAGGTTTAAGTCAAAGAAAGTTAGAGTGTCTGTCCTCTTGTACTTAAGTCGGCATTGTGCCTTTTGTATTAAATTCGGATGCAATTTCTGTGTTTCATCGTCAATAAGAAGGGCCAAGGTATACAGTAAACCTGAAGTGAAGCATCGGAATCTAAAACTGGACTCACAGGAGAGGTTTAAATCATAGAAAGATAGAGTGTCAGTCCTCTTGTACTTATGTCAGCATTGTGCCTTTTGTATTAAATTCGGATGCAATTTCTGTGTTTCATCGTCAATAAAAAGGTCCAAAGGATACAGTAAACCTGAAGTGAAGCATCGGATTCTAAAACTGGACTCACAGGAGAGGTTTAAATCATAGAAAGATAGAGTGTCAGTCCTCTTGTACTTATGTCAGCATTGTGCCTTTTGTTATAAATTCGGATGCAATATCTGTATTTCATCGTCAAAAAGACGGTCCAAGGTATACAGTAAACGTGAAGTGAAGCATCGGAATCTAAAACTGGACTCACAGGAGAGGTTTAAATCAAAGAAAGATAGAGCGTCTGTCCCCTTGTACTTAAGTTGGCATTGTGCCTTTTGTATTAAATTCGGATGCAATTTCTGTGTTTCATCGTCAACAAGAAATTCCAAGGGAGACAGTAAACCTTAAGTGAAGCATCGGAATCTAAAACTGGACTCACAGGAGAGGTTCAAATCATGGAAAGTTACGGTGTCAGTCCTCTTGTACTTAAGTCGGCATTGTGCCTTTTGTAATAAATTCGGATGCAATTTCTGTGTTTCATCGTCAATAAGAAGGTCTTAGGTATACTGTAAACCTGAAGTGAAGCACCGGAATTTAAAACTGGACTCACAGGAGAGGTTCCAATCATCGAAAGTTAGAGTGTTAGTCCACTTGCACTTCAGTCGGCATTGTGCCTTTTGTATTAAATTCGGATGCAGTTTCTGTGTTTCATCGGCAATAAGAACGTCCAAGGGATACAGTAAACCTGAAGTAACGCATCGGAATCTAAAACTGGACTCACAGCAGAGGTTTAAAACAAAGAAAGATAGAGTGTCGGTCCTCTTGTACTTAAGTCGGCATTGTGCCTTTTGTATTAAATTCGGATGTAATTTCTGTGTTTCATCGTCAATAAGAAGGTCCAAGGGATACAGTAAACCTGAACTGAAGCATCGCAATCTAAACCTAGACTCACTGGAGAGGTTTAAATCAAAGAAAGTTATAGTGTCTGTCCTCTTGTACTTAAGTCGGCATTGTGCCTTTTGTATTAAGTTCGGATGCAATTTCTGTGTTTCATCGTCAATACGAATGTCCAAGGTATACAGTAAACCTGAAGTGAAGCATCGGTATCTAAAACTGGACTCACAGGAGAGGTTCAAATCATAGAAAGTTAGAGTGTCAGGCCTCTTGTACTTAAGTCTGCATTGTGCCTTTTGTATTAAATTCGGATGCAATTTCTGTGTTTCATCGTCAATAAAAAGGTCCAAAGGATACAGTAAACCTGAAGTGAAGCATCGGATTCTAAAACTGGACTCACAGGAGAGGTTTAAATCATAGAAAGATAGAGTGTCAGTCCTCTTGTACTTATGTCAGCATTGTGCCTTTTGTTATAAATTCGGATGCAATATCTGTATTTCATCGTCAAAAAGACGGTCCAAGGTATACAGTAAACGTGAAGTGAAGCATCGGAATCTAAAACTGGACTCACAGGAGAGGTTTAAATCAAAGAAAGATAGAGCGTCTGTCCCCTTGTACTTAAGTTGGCATTGTGCCTTTTGTATTAAATTCGGATGCAATTTCTGTGTTTCATCGTCAACAAGAATTTCCAAGGGAGACAGTAAACCTGAAGTGAAGCATCGGAATCTAAAACTGGACTCACAGGAGAGGTTCAAATCATGGAAAGTTACGGTGTCAGTCCTCTTGTACTTAAGTCGGCATTGTGCCTTTTGTAATAAATTCGGATGCAATTTCTGTGTTTCATCGTCAATAAGAAGGTCTTAGGTATACTGTAAACCTGAAGTGAAGCACCGGAATTTAAAACTGGACTCACAGGAGAGGTTCCAATCATCGAAAGTTAGAGTGTTAGTCCACTTGCACTTCAGTCGGCATTGTGCCTTTTGTATTAAATTCGGATGCAGTTTCTGTGTTTCATCGGCAATAAGAACGTCCAAGGGATACAGTAAACCTGAAGTAACGCATCGGAATCTAAAACTGGACTCACAGCAGAGGTTTAAAACAAAGAAAGATAGAGTGTCGGTCCTCTTGTACTTAAGTCGGCATTGTGCCTTTTGTATTAAATTCGGATGTAATTTCTGTGTTTCATCGTCAATAAGAAGGTCCAAGGGATACAGTAAACCTGAACTGAAGCATCGCAATCTAAACCTAGACTCACTGGAGAGGTTTAAATCAAAGAAAGTTATAGTGTCTGTCCTCTTGTACTTAAGTCGGCATTGTGCCTTTTGTATTAAGTTCGGATGCAATTTCTGTGTTTCATCGTCAATACGAATGTCCAAGGTATACAGTAAACCTGAAGTGAAGCATCGGTATCTAAAACTGGACTCACAGGAGAGGTTCAAATCATAGAAAGTTAGAGTGTCAGGCCTCTTGTACTTAAGTCTGCATTGTCCCTTTTGTATTAAATTCGGATGCAATTTCTGTATTTCATCGTCAATAACAAGGTCATAGGTATACTCTACACCTGAAGTGAAGCATCGGAATCTAAAACTGGACTCACTGGAGAGGTTTAAATCAAAGATAGTTAGAGTGTCTGTTCTCTTGTACTTAAGTTGGCATTGTGCCTTTTGTTTTAAATTCGGATGCAATTTCTGTGTTTCATAGTCAATAAAAAGGTCCAAGGTATACAGTAAACCTTAAGTGAAGCATCGGAATCTAAAACTGGACTCACAGGAGAGGTTCAAATCATAGAAAGTTAGAGTGTCAGTCCTCTTGTACTTAAGTCGGCATTGTGCTTTTTGGATTAAGTTCGGATGCAATTTCTGTATTTCATCGTCAATATGAAGGTCCAAAGTATACAGTAAACCTGAAGTGAAGCATCGGAATCTAAAACTGGACTCACAGGAGAGGTTCCAATCATAGAAAGTTAGAGTGTCAGCCCTCTTGTACTTAAGTCGGCATTGTGCCTTTTGTATTAAGTTCGGATGCAATTTCTGTATTTCATCGTCAATATGAAGGTCCAAAGTATACAGTAAACCTGAAGTGAAGCATCAGAATCTAAAACTGGACTCACAGGAGAGGTTCAAATCATAGAAAGTTAGAATGTCGGTGCTCTTGTACTTAAGTCGGCATTTTGCCTTTTGTATTAAATTCGGATGCAATTTCTGTGTTTCATCGTCAATAAGAAGGTCTTAGGTATACATTAAACCTGAAGTGAAGCATCGGAATCTAAAACTGGACACACAGGAGAGGTTCAAATCATAGGAAGTGAGAGTGTCAGTCCTCTTTTACTTAAGTCGGCATTGTGCCTTTTGTATTAAATTCGGATGTAATTTCTGTGTTTGATCGTCAATAAGAAGGTCCAAGGTATACACTAAACCTGAAGTGAAGCATCGGAATCTAAAACTCAACTCACAGGAGAGGTTCAAATCATAGTAAGATATAGTGTCAGTCCTCTTTTACTTAAGTCGGCATTGTGCCTTTTGTATTAAATTCGGATGCAATTTCTGTGTTTCATCGTCAATAAGAAGGTCCCAGGTATACAGGAAGCCTGAAGTGAAGCATCGGAATCTAAAACTGGACTCACAGGAGGGGTTCAAATCATAGACGGTTAGAGTGTCAGTCCTCTTGTACTGAAATCGGCATTGTGCCTTTTGTATTAAATTCGGATGTAATTTCTGCGTTTCATCGTCAGTAAGATGGTCCAAGGGATACAGTAAACCTGAACTGAAGCATCGCAATGTAAACCTAGACTCACTGAAGAGGTTTAAATCAAAGAAAGTTATAGTGTCTGTCCTCTTGTACTTAAGTCGGCATTGTGCCTTTTGTATTAAGTTCGGATGCAATTTCTGTGTTTCATCGTCAATACGAATGTCCAAGGTATACAGTAAACCTGAAGTGAAGCATCGGTATCTAAAACTGGACTCACAGGAGAGGTTCAAATCATAGAAAGTTAGAGTGTCAGTCCTCTTGTACTTAAGTCGGCATTGTGCCTTTTGTATTAAATTCGGTTGCAATTTCTGTATTTCATCGTCAATAAGAAGGTCTTGGGTATACTGTAAACCTGAAGTGAAGCATCGGAATCTAAAATTGGACTCACAAGAGAGGTTTAAATCAAAGATAGTTAGAATGTCTGTCTTCTTGTACTTAAGTTGGCATTGTGCCTTTTGTATTAAATTCGGATGCAATTTCTGTGTTTCATCGTCAATAAGAAGTTCCAAGGGATACAGTAAACCTGAAGTGAAGCATCGGAATAAAAAACTGGACTCACGGGGGAGGTTTAAATCGAAGAATGTTAGAGTGTCTGTCCTCTTGTACTTAAGTCATCATTGTGCCTTTTGTATTAAATTCGGATGCATTTTCTGTGTTTCATCGTCAATAAGAAGGTCCAAGGTATACTGTAAACCTGAAGTGATGCATCGGAATCTAAAACTGGACTCACAGGAGAGGTTCCAATCATCGAAAGTTAGAGTGTCAGTCCTCTTGAACTTAAGTCGGCATTGTGCCTCTTGTATTAAATTCGGATGCAATTTCTGTGTTTCATCGTCAATAAGAAGGTCCAAGGGATACAGTAAGCCTGAAGTAAAGCATCGGAATCTAAAAGTGGACTCACAGGAGAGGTTTAAAACAAAGAAAGGTAGAGTGTCGGTCCTCTTGTACATAAGTCGGCATAGTGCCTTTTGTATTAAATTCGGATGCAATTTCTGTGTTTCATCGTCAATAAGAAGGCCCAAGGGATACAGTAAACCTAAAGTGAAGCATCTGAATCAAAAACTGGACTCACAGGAGAGGTTTAAGTCAAAGAAAGTTAGTGTGTCTGTCCTCTTGTACTTAAGTCGGCATTGTGCCTTTTGTATTAAATTCGGATGCAATTTCTGTGTTTCATCGTCAATAAGAAGGGCCAAGGTATAGAGTAAACCTGAAGTGAAGCATCGGAATCTAAAACTGGACTCACAGGAGAGGTTTAAATCATAGAAAGATAGAGTGTCAGTCCTCTTGTACTTATGTCAGCATTGTGCCTTTTGTATTAAATTCGGATGCAATTTCTGTGTTTCATCGTCAATAAAAAGGTCCAAAGGATACAGTAAACCTGAAGTGAAGCATCGGATTCTGAAACTGGACTCACAGGAGAGGTTTAAATCATAGAAAGATAGAGTGTCAGTCCTCTTGTACTTATGTCAGCAATGTGCCTTTTGTTATAAATTCGGATGCAATATCTGTATTTCATCGTCAAAAAGACGGTCCAAGGTATACAGTAAACGTGAAGTGAAGCATCGGAATCTAAAACTGGACTCACAGGTAAGGTTTAAATCAAAGAAAGATAGAGCGTCTGTCCCCTTGTACTTAAGTTGGCATTGTGCCTTTTGTATTAAATTCGGATGCAATTTCTGTGTTTCATCGTCAACAAGAATTTCCAAGGGAGACAGTAAACCTGAAGTGAAGCATCGGAATCTAAAACTGGACTCACAGGAGAGGTTCAAATCATGGAAAGTTACGGTGTCAGTCCTCTTGTACTTAAGTCGGCACTGTGCCTTTTGTAATAAATTCGGATGCAATTTCTGTGTTTCATCGTCAATAAGAAGGTCTTAGGTATACTGTAAACCTGAAGTGAAGCACCGGAATTTAAAACTGGACTCACAGGAGAGGTTCCAATCATCGAAAGTTAGAGTGTTAGTCCACTTGCACTTCAGTCGGCATTGTGCCTTTTGTATTAAATTCGGATGCAGTTTCTGTGTTTCATCGGCAATAAGAAGGTCCAAGGGATACAGTAAACCTGAAGTAACGCATCGGAATCTAAAACTGGACTCACAGCAGAGGTTTAAAACAAAGAAAGATAGAGTGTCGGTCCTCTTGTACTTAAGTCGGCATTGTGCCTTTTGTATTAAATTCGGATGTAATTTCTGTGTTTCATCGTCAATAAGAAGGTCCAAGGGATACAGTAAACCTGAACTGAAGCATCGCAATCTAAACCTAGACTCACTGGAGAGGTTTAAATCAAAGAAAGTTATAGTGTCTGTCCTCTTGTACTTAAGTCGGCATTGTGCCTTTTGTATTAAGTTCGGATGCAATTTCTGTGTTTCATCGTCAATACACATGTCCAAGGTATACAGTAAACCTGAAGTGAAGCATCGGTATCTAAAACTGGACTCACAGGAGAGGTTCAAATCATAGAAAGTTAGAGTGTCAGGCCTCTTGTACTTAAGTCTGCATTGTCCCTTTTGTATTAAATTCGGATGCAATTTCTGTATTTCATCGTCAATAACAAGGTCATAGGTATACTCTACACCTGAAGTGAAGCATCGGAATCTAAAACTGGACTCACTGGAGAGGTTTAAATCAAAGATAGTTAGAGTGTCTGTTCTCTTGTACTTAAGTTGGCATTGTGCCTTTTGTATTAAATTCGGATGCAATTTCTGTGTTTCATAGTCAATAAAAAGGTCCTAAGGATACAGTAAACCTGAAGTGAAGCATCGGAATCTAAAACTGGACTCACAGGAGAGGTTCAAATCATAGAAAGTTAGAGTGTCAGTCCTCTTGTACTTAAGTCGGCATTGTGCCTTTTGTATTAAATTCGGTTGCAATTTCTGTATTTCATCGTCAATAAGAAGGTCTTGGGTATACTGTAAACCTGAAGTGAAGCATCGGAATCTAAAATTGGACTCACAGGAGAGGTTTAAATCAAAGATAGTTAGAATGTCTGTCTTCTTGTACTTAAGTTGGCATTGTGCCTTTTGTATTAAATTCGGATGCAATTTCTGTGTTTCATCGTCAATAAGAAGTTCCAAGGGATACAGTAAACCTGAAGTGAAGCATCGGAATAAAAAACTGGACTCACGGGAGAGGTTTAAATCAGAGAATGTTAGAGTGTCTGTCCTCTTGTACTTAAGTCATCATTGTGCCTTTTGTATTAAATTCGGATGCAATTTCTGTGTTTCATCGTCAATAAGAAGGTCCAAGGTATACAGTAAACCTTAAGTGAAGCATCGGAATCTAAAACTGGACTCACAGGAGAGGTTCAAATCATAGAAAGTTAGAGTGTCAGTCCTCTTGTACTTAAGTCGGCATTGTGCTTTTTGGATTAAGTTCGGATGCAATTTCTGTATTTCATCGTCAATATGAAGGTCCAAAGTATACAGTAAACCTGAAGTGAAGCATCGGAATCTAAAACTGGACTCACAGGAGAGGTTCCAATCATAGAAAGTTAGAGTGTCAGCCCTCTTGTACTTAAGTCGGCATTGTGCCTTTTGTATTAAGTTCGGATGCAATTTCTGTATTTCATCGTCAATATGAAGGTCCAAAGTATACAGTAAACCTGAAGTGAAGCATCAGAATCTAAAACTGGACTCACAGGAGAGGTTCAAATCATAGAAAGTTAGAATGTCGGTGCTCTTGTACTTAAGTCGGCATTTTGCCTTTTGTATTAAATTCGGATGCAATTTCTGTGTTTCATCGTCAATAAGAAGGTCTTAGGTATACATTAAACCTGAAGTGAAGCATCGGAATCTAAAACTGGACACACAGGAGAGGTTCAAATCATAGGAAGTGAGAGTGTCAGTCCTCTTTTACTTAAGTCGGCATTGTGCCTTTTGTATTAAATTCGGATGTAATTTCTGTGTTTGATCGTCAATAAGAAGGTCCAAGGTATACACTAAACCTGCAGTGAAGCATCGGAATCTAAAACTCAACTCACAGGAGAGGTTCAAATCATAGTAAGATATAGTGTCAGTCCTCTTTTACTTAAGTCGGCATTGTGCCTTTTGTATTAAATTCAGATGCAATTTCTGTGTTTCATCGTCAATAAGAAGGTCCCAGGTATACAGGAAGCCTGAAGTGAAGCATCGGAATCTAAAACTGGACTCACAGGAGGGGTTCAAATCATAGACAGTTAGAGTGTCAGTCCTCTTGTACTTAAATCGGCATTGTGCCTTTTGTATTAAATTCGGATGTAATTTCTGCGTTTCATCGTCAGTAAGATGGTCCAAGGGATACAGTAAACCTGAAGTGAAACATCGGAATTTAAACTGGACTCACAGGAGGAGTTCCAATCATAGAATGTTAGAGTGTTAGTCCTCTTGTACTTAAGTCAGCATTTTGCCTTATGTATCAAATTCGGATGCAATTTCTGTGCTTCATCGTCAATAAGAAGGTCCAACGGATACAGTAAACCTTTAGTGAAGCATCGGAATCTAAAACTGGACTCACAGGAGAGGTTTAAAACAAAGAAAGATAGAGTGTCAGTCCTCTTGTACATAAATCGGCATTGTGCCTTTTGTATTAAATTAGGATGCAATTTCTGTGTTTCATCGTCAATAAGAAGGTCTTAGGTATACTGTAAACCTGAAGAGAAGCATCGGAATCTAAAACTGGACTCACAGGAGAGGTTCCAATCATAGAAAGTTAGAGTGTCAGTCCTCCTGTACTTAAGTCGGCATTGTGCCTTTTGTATTAAATTCTCATGCAATTTATGCGTATCATCGTCAGTAAGAAGGTCCAAGTTATACAGTAAACCTGAAGTGAAGCATCGGAATTTAAACTGGACTCACAGGAGAGTTCCAATCATAAATGTTACAGTGTCAGTCCTCTTGTACTTAAGTCAGCATTGTGCCTTATGTATTAAATTCGGATGCAATTTCTGTGTTTCATCGTCAATAAGAAGGTCCAAGGGATACAGTAAACCTGAAGTGAAGCAACGGAATCTAAAATTGAACTCTCAGGAGAGGTTTAAATCAAAGAAAGTGAGAGTGTCTGTCCTCTTGTACTTAAGTCGGCATTGTGCCTTTTGTATTAAATTCGGATGCAATTTCTGTGTTTCATCATCAATAAGAAGGTCCAAGGGATACAGTAACCTGAAGTGAAGCATCGGAATCTGAAACTGGATTCAAAGGAGAGGTTCAAAACATAGAAAATGAGAGTGTCAGTCCTCTTGTACGTAAGCCGTCTTTGTGCATTTTGAATTAAATTCGGATGCAATTTCTGTGTTTGATCATCAATAAGAAGGTCCAAGGGATACAGTAAACCTAAAGTGAAGCATAGGAATCTAAAACTGGACTCACAGGAGAGATTCAAATCATAGAAAGTTAGAGTGTCACTCCCCTTGTACTTAAGTCGACAATGTGCCTTTTGTATTAACTTCGGATGCAATTTCTGTGTTTCAGCGTCAATAAGATGGTCCAAGGCATACAGTAAAACTGAAGAGAAGCATCGGAATCTAAAACTGGACTCACAGGAGAGGTTCACATCATAGAAAGTTAGACTGTCAGTCCTCTTGTACTTAAGTCGGCATTGTGCCTTTTGTATTAAATTCGATAGCAATCTCTGTGTTTCATCGTCAATAAGAAGGTCCAAGGGATACAGTAAACCTGAAGTGAAGCATTGTCATCTAAAACTAGACCCACAGGAGAGGTTCAAATCATAGAACGTTAGAGTGTCAGTCCTCTTGTACTAAGGTCGGCATTGTGCCTTGTGTATTAAATTCGGATGCAATTTCTGTGCTTCATCGTCAATAAGAAGGTCAAGGGATACAGTAGGCCTGAAGTGAAGCATCGGAAATATAAAAGTGGTCTCACAGGAGAGGTTCAAATCATAGAAAGTTAGAGTGTCAGTCCTCTTGTACTAAGGTCGGCATTGTGCCTTTTGTATTCAATTCGGATGCAATTTCTGAGCTTCATCGTCAATAAGAAGGTCAAGGGATACAGTAAGCCTGAAGTGAAGCATCGGAAATATAAAAGTGGTCTCACAGGAGAGGATCACATCATAGAAAGTTAAAGTGTCACTCCCCTTGTACTTAAGTCGACATTGTGCCTTTTGTATTAACTACGGATGCAATATCTGTGTTTCATCGTCAATAAGAAGGTCCAAGGGATACAGTATACCTGAAGTGAAGCATCGTCATCTAAAACTGGACACACTGGAGAGGTTGAAATCATAGAAAGTTAGAGTGTCAGTCCTCTTGTACTTCAGTCGGCATTGTGACTTTTGTATTAAATTCGGATGCAATTTCTGTGTTTCATCGTCAATACGATGGTCCAAGTGATACAGTAAAACTGAAGAGAAGCATTGGAATCTAAAACTGGACTCACAGGAGAGGTTCACATCATAGAAAGTTAGACTGTCAGTCCTCTTTTACTTAAGTCGGCATTGTGCCTTTTGTATTAAATTCGGATGCAATTTCTGTGTTTCATCGTCAATAAGAAGGTCCCAGGTATACAGGAAACCTGAAGTGAAGCATCGGAATCTAAAACTGGACTCACAGGAGAGGTTCAAATCATAGACAGTTAGAGTGTCAGTCCTCTTGTACTTAAATCGGCATTGTGCCTTTTGTATTAAATTCGGATGCAATTTCTGTGTTTCATCGTCAATAAGAAGGTCTTAGGTATACTGTAAACCTGAAGTGAAGCATCGGAATCTAAAACTGGACTCACAGGAGAGGTTCCAATCATAGAAAGTTAGAGTGTCAGTCCTCCTGTACTTAAGTCGGCATTGTGCCTTTTGTATTAAATTCGGATGCAATTTATGCGTTTCATCGTCAGTAAGAAGGTCCAAGGGATACAGTAAACCTGAAGTGAAGCATCGGAATTTAAACTGGACTCACAGGAGAGTTCCAATCATAGAATGTTAGAGTGTCAGTCCTCTTGTACTTAAGTCAGCATTGTGCCTTATGTATTAAATTCGGATGCAATTTCTGTGTTTCATCGTAAATAAGAAGGTCCAAGGGATACAGTAAACCTGAAGTGAAGCAACGGAATCTAAAAATGAACTCTCAGGAGAGGTTTAAATCAAAGAAAGTGAGAGTGTCTGTTTTCTTGTACTTAAGTCGGCATTGTGCCTTTTGTATTAAAATCGGATGCAATTTCTGTGTTTCATCATCAATAAGAAGGTCCAAGGGATACAGTAAACCTGGAGTGAAGCATCGGAATCTGAAACTGGATTCAAGGGAGAGGTTCAAAACATAGAAAATGAGAGTGTCAGTCCTCTTGTACGTAAGCCGTCTTTGTGCATTTTGAATTAAATTCGGATGCAATTTCTGTGTTTGATCAACAATAAGAAGGTCCAAGGGATACAGTATACCTGAAGTGAAGCATCGTAATCTAAAACTGGACACACAGGAGAGGTTCAAATCATAGAAAGTTAGAGTGTCAGTCCACTTGTACTTCAGTCGGCATTGTGACTTTTGTATTAAATTCGGATGCAATTTCTGTGTTTCATCGTCAATAAGATGGTCCAAGGGATACAGTAAAACTGAAGAGAAGCATCGGAATCTAAAACTGGACTCACAGGAGAGGTTCACATCGTAGAAAGTTAGACTGTCAGTCCTCTTGTACTTAAGTCGGCATTGTGCCTTTTGTATTAAATTCGATAGCAATCTCTGTGTTTCATCGTCAATAAGAAGGTCCAAGGGATACAGTAAACCTGAAGTGAAGCATCGTCATCTAAAACTACACCCACAGGAGAGGTTCAAATCATAGAACGTTAGAGTGTCAGTCCTCTTGTACTAAGGTCGGCATTGTGCCTTTTGTATTAAATTCGGATGCAATTTCTGTGCTTCATCGTCAATAAGAAGGTCAAGGGATACAGTAGGCCTGAAGTGAAGCATCGGAAATATAAAAGTGGTCTCACAGGAGAGGTTCAAATCATAGAAAGTTAGAGTGTCAGTCCTCTTGTACTAAGGTCGGCATTGTGCCTTTTGTATTCAATTCGGATGCAATTTCTGAGCTTCATCGTCAATAAGAAGGTCAAGGGATACAGTAAGCCTGAAGTGAAGCATCGGAAATATAAAAGTGGTCTCACAGGAGAGGATCACATCATAGAAAGTTAAAGTGTCACTCCCCTTGTACTTAAGTCGACATTGTGCCTTTTGTATTAACTACGGATGCAATATCTGTGTTTCATCGTCAATAAGAAGGTCCAAGGGATACAGTATACCTGAAGTGAAGCATCGTCATCTAAAACTGGACACACTGGTGAAGTTGAAATCATAGAAAGTTAGAGTGTCAGTCCTCTTGTACTTCAGTCGGCATTGTGACTTTTGTATTAAATTCGGATGCAATTTCTGTGTTTCATCGTCAATACGATGGTCCAAGTGATACAGTAAAACTGAAGAGAAGCATTGGAATCTAAAACTGGACTCACAGGAGAGGTTCACATCATAGAAAGTTAGACTGTCAGTCCTCTTTTACTTAAGTCGGCATTGTGCCTTTTGTATTAAATTCGGATGCAATTTCTGTGTTTCATCGCCAATAAGAAGGTCCCAGGTATACAGGAAACCTGAAGTGAAGCATCGGAATCTAAAACTGGACTCACAGGAGAGGTTCAAATCATAGACAGTTAGAGTGTCAGTCCTCTTGTACTTAAATCGGCATTGTGCCTTTTGTATTAAATTCGGATGCAATTTCTGTGTTTCATCGTCAATAAGAAGGTCTTAGGTATACTGTAAACCTGAAGTGAAGCATCGGAATCTAAAACTGGACTCACAGGAGAGGTTCCAATCATAGAAAGTTAGAGTGTCAGTCCTCCTGTACTTAAGTCGGCATTGTGCCTTTTGTATTAAATTCGGATGCAATTTATGCGTTTCATCGTCAGTAAGAAGGTCCAAGGGATACAGTAAACCTGAAGTGAAGCATCGGAATTTAAACTGGACTCACAGGAGAGTTCCAATCATAGAATGTTAGAGTGTCAGTCCTCTTGTACTTAAGTCAGCATTGTGCCTTATGTATTAAATTCGGATGCAATTTCTGTGTTTCATCGTAAATAAGAAGGTCCAAGGGATACAGTAAACCTGAAGTGAAGCAACGGAATCTAAAAATGAACTCTCAGGAGAGGTTTAAATCAAAGAAAGTGAGAGTGTCTGTTTTCTTGTACTTAAGTCGGCATTGTGCCTTTTGTATTAAAATCGGATGCAATTTCTGTGTTTCATCATCAATAAGAAGGTCCAAGGGATACAGTAAACCTGGAGTGAAGCATCGGAATCTGAAACTGGATTCAAGGGAGAGGTTCAAAACATAGAAAATGAGAGTGTCAGTCCTCTTGTACGTAAGCCGTCTTTGTGCATTTTGAATTAAATTCGGATGCAATTTCTGTGTTTGATCAACAATAAGAAGGTCCAAGGGATACAGTATACCTGAAGTGAAGCATCGTAATCTAAAACTGGACACACAGGAGAGGTTCAAATCATAGAAAGTTAGAGTGTCAGTCCACTTGTACTTCAGTCGGCATTGTGACTTTTGTATTAAATTCGGATGCAATTTCTGTGTTTCATCGTCAATAAGATGGTCCAAGGGATACAGTAAAACTGAAGAGAAGCATCGGAATCTAAAACTGGACTCACAGGAGAGGTTCACATCATAGAAAGTTAGACTGTCAGTCCTCTTGTACTTAAGTCGGCATTGTGCCTTTTGTATTAAATTCGATAGCAATCTCTGTGTTTCATCGTCAATAAGAAGGTCCAAGGGATACAGTAAACCTGAAGTGAAGCATCGTCATCTAAAACTACACCCACAGGAGAGGTTCAAATCATAGAACGTTAGAGTGTCAGTCCTCTTGTACTAAGGTCGGCATTGTGCCTTTTGTATTAAATTCGGATGCAATTTCTGTGCTTCATCGTCAATAAGAAGGTCTAGGGATACAGTAAGCCTGAAGTGAAGCATCGGAAATATAAAAGTGGTCTCACAGGAGAGGTTCAATTTATAGAAAGTTAGAGTGTCAGTCCTCTTGTACTAAGGTCGGCATTGTGCCTTTTGTATTCAATTCGGATGCAATTTCTGAGCTTCATGGTCAATAAGAAGGTCAAGGGATACAGTAAGCCTGAAGTGAAGCATCGGAAATATAAAAGTGGTCTCACAGGAGAGGTTCACATCATAGAAAGTTAGAGTGTCACTCCCCTTGTACTTAAGTCGACATTGTGCCTTTTGTATTAACTACGGATGCAATATCTGTGTTTCATCGTCAATAAGAAGGTCCAAGGGATACAGTATACCTGAAGTGAAGCATCGTCATCTAAAACTGGACACACTGGAGAGGTTGAAATTATGGAAAGTTAGAGTGTCAGTCCTCTTGTACTTCAGTCGGCATTGTGACTTTTGTATTAAATTCGGATGCAATTTCTGTGTTTCATCGTCAAAACGATGGTCCAAGTGATACAGTAAAACTGAAGAGAAGCATCGGAATCTAAAACTGGACTCACAGGAGAGGTTTACATCATAGAAAGTTAGACTGTCAGTCCTCTTGTACTTAAGTCGGCATTGTGCCTTTTGTATTAAATTCGGGAGCAATCTCTGTGTTTCATCGTCAATACGAAGGTCCAAGGGATACAGTAAACCTGAAGTGAAGCATCGTCATCTAAAACTAGACCCACAGGAGAGGCTCAAATCATAGAAAGTTAGAGTGTCAGTCCTCTTGTACTAAGGTCGGCATTGTGCCTTTTGTATTAAATTCGGATGCAATTTCTGTGCTTCATCGTCAATAAGAAGGTCAAGGGATACAGTAAACCTGAAGTGAAACATCGGAATCAAAAACTGGACTCACGGGAGAGGTTTAAATCAAAGAAAGTTAGAGTGTCTGTCCTCTTGTACTTAAGTCGGCATTGTAACTTTTGTATTAAATTCGGATGCAATTTCTGTGTTTCGTCGTCAATAAGAAGGTCCAAAGTACACAGTAAACCTGAAGTGAAGCATCGGAATCAAAAACTGGACTCACAGGAGAGGTTCTAATCATAGAAAGTTAGAGTGTCAGTCCTCTTGTACTTAAGTCGGCATTGTGCCTTTTGTATTAAATTCGGATGCAATTGCTATGTTTCATCGTGAATAAGAAGGTCTTAGGTATTCTGTAAACCTGAAGTCAAGCATCGGAATCTAAAACTGGACTCACAGGAGAGGTTCAAATCATAGAAAGTGAGAGTGTCAGTCCTCTTGTTTTAAGTCGGCATTGTGCCTTTTGTTTTAAACTCGGATGCAATTTCTGTGTTTGATCATCAATAAGAAGGTGAAAGGTATACAGTAAACCTGATTGAAGCATCGGAATCTAAAACTCAACTCACAGGAGAGGTTCCAATCATAGAAAGTTAGAGAGTCAGTCCTCTTGTACTTAAGTCGGCATTGTGCCTTTAGTATTAAATTCGGATGCAGTTTCTGCGTATCATCGTCAATAAGAAGGTCCAAGGGATACAGTAAACCTGAAGTGAAGCATCGGAATATAAACTGGACTCACAGGAGAGGTTCAAATCATAGAATGTTAGAGTGTCAGTCCTCTTGTACTTATGTCAGTATTGTGCCTTATGAATTAAATTCGGATGCAATTTCTGTGCTTCATCGTCAATAAGAAGGTCCAACGGATACAGTAAACCTGAAGTAAAGCTTCGGAATCTAAAACTGGACTCACAAGAGAGGTTTAAAGCAAAGAAAGATAGAGTGTCGGTCCTCTTGTACATAAGTCGGCATTGTGCCTTTTGTATTAAATTCGGATGCAATTTCTGTGTTTCATCGCCAATAAGAGGGCCCAAGGGATACAGTAAACCTGAAGTGAAGCATCGGAATCAAAAACTGGACTCACAGGAGAGGTTTGAATCAAAGAAAGTTAGAGTGTCTGTCCTCTTGTACTTAAGTCGGCACTGTGCCTTTTGTATTAAATTCGGATGCAATTTCTGTGTTTCATCGTCAATAAGAAGGTCCGAGGGATACAGTAAACCTGAAGTGAAGCAACGGAATCTGAAAATGAACTCACAGAAGAGGTTTAAATCAAAGAAGTTAGAGTGTCTGTCCTCTTGTACTTAAGTTTGCATTGTGCCTTTTGTATTAAATTCGGATGCAATTTCTGTGTTTCATCGTCAATAAGAAGGTCCAAGGGATACAGTAAACCTGAAGTCAAGCATAGGAATCTAAAACTGGACTCACAGGAGAGGTTCAAATCATAGAAAGTTAGAGTGTCACTCCCCTTGTACTTAAGTCGACATTGTGCCTTTTGTATTAACTTCGGATGCAATTTCTGTGTTTCATCGTCAATAAGAAGGTCCAAGGGATAAAGTATACCTGAAGTGAAGCATCGTAATCTAAAACCGGACACACAGGAGAGGTTCAAATCATAGAAAGTTAGAGTGTCAGTCCTCTTGTACTTAAGTCGGCATTGTGACTTTTGTATTAAATTCGGATGCAATTTCTGTGTATCATCGTCAATAAGATGGTCCAAGGGATACAGTAAAACTGAAGAGAAGCATCGGAATCTAAAACTGGACTCACAGGAGAGGTTCAAATCATAGAAAGTTAGAGTGTCATTCATCTTGTAGTTATGTCGGCATTGTGCCTTTTGTATTAAATTCCGATGCAATTTCTGTGTTTGATCGTCAATAAGAAGGTGCAAGGTATACGGTAAACCTGAAGTGACGCATCGGAATCTAAAACTGGACTCACAGGAGAATTTCAAATCATAGAAAGTGAGAGTGTCAGTCCTCTTTTACTTAAGTCGGCATTGTGCCTAATGTATTAAATTCGGATGCAATTTCTGTGTTTCATCGTGAATGAGAAGGTCCAAGGGATACTGTAAACCTGAAGTGAAGCATCGGAATCCAAAACTGGACTCACAGGAGAGATTCAAATCATAGAAAGAGAAAGTGACAGTCCTCTTTTACTTATGTCGGCATTGTGCCTTTTGAATTAAATTCCGATGAAATATCTGTCTTTCATCGTCAATACGAAGGACCAAGGGATACAGTAAACCATACGTGAAGCATCGGAATCTAAAGCCTACTCACAGGAGAGGTTCAAATCATAGAAAGGGAGAGTATCAATCCTCTTTTACTTTAGTCGGCATTGTGCCTTTTGTATTAGAATCGGATGCAATTTCTTAGTTTCATCGTCAATAAGAAGGTCCAAGGGATTCAGTAAAACTGAAATTAAGCATCGGAATCTAAAACTGGACTCACAGGAGAGGTTCAAATCATAGAAAGAGAGAGGGTCAGTCCTCTTTAATTAAGTCGGCATTGTGCCTTTTGTATTAAATTCGGACGCAATTTCTGTATTTCATCGTCAATAAGAAGGTCCAAGGTATACAGTAAACCTGAAGTGAACCATCGGAAACCTAAACTGGACTCACAGGAGAGGTTCAAATCATAGAGAGGGAGATTGTCAGTCCTCTTGTACTTAAGTCGGCACTGTGCCTTTTGTATTAAATTCGGATGCAACATCTGTGTTTCATCGTCAATAAGAAGGTGCAAGGTATACAGTAAACCTGAAGTGAAGCATCGGAATCTAAAACTGGACCCACAGGAGGGGTTCAAATCATAGAAAGAGAGAGTGTCAGTCCTCTTTTACTTAAGTCGGCATTGTGCGTTTTGTATTAAATTCGGATGCAATTTCTGTATTTCATCGTCAATAAGAAGGTGCAAGGCATACAGTAAACCTGAAGTGAAGCATCGGAATCTAAAACTGGACTCACAGGAGAGGTTCAAATCACAGAAAGTGAGAGTGTCAGTCCACTTTTACTTAAGTCAGCATTGTGCCTTTTGTATTAAATTCGGATGCAATTACTGTGTTTCATCGTCAATAAGAAGGATCAAGTGATACAGAAAACCTGAAGTGAACCATCGGAAACTTAAACTGGACTCACAGGAGAGATTCAAATCATAGAAAGTGAGAGTGTCAGTCCTCTTGTACTTAAGTCGGCATTGTGCCTTTTGTAATAAATTCGTATGCAATTTCGGTGTTTCATCGTCAATAAGAAGGTCCATGGTATACAGTAAACCTGAAGTGAAGCATCGGAATCTAGAACTGGACTCACAGGAGAGGTTCAAATCTTAGAATGTTAGAGTGTTAGTCCTCTTGTACTTAAGTCGGCATTGTGCCTTTTGAATTTAATTCCGATGCAATTTCGGTGTTTCATCGTCAATAAGAAGGTGCAAGGCATACAGTAAACCTGAAGTGAAGCATCGGAATCTAAAACTGGACTCACTAGAGAGGTTCAAATCACAGAAAGTGAGAGTGTCAGTCCTCTTTTACTTAAGTCAGCATTGTGCTTTTGTATTAAATTCGGATGCAATTACTGTGTTTTATCCTCAATAAGAAGGTTCAAGGGATACAGTAAACCTGAAGTGAACCATCGGAAACTTAAACTGGACTCCCAGGAGAGGTTCAAATCATAGAAAGTGAGAGTGTCTGTCCTATTTTGCTTAAGTCGGCATTGTGCCCTTTGTATTAAATTCGGATGCAATTTCTTTGTTTCATCGTCAATAAGAAGGTCCAAGGGATACAGTAAACCTGAAATGAAGCATCGGAATCTAAAACTGGACTCACAGCAGGGGTTCAAATCATTGAAAGAGAGAGGGTCAGTCCTCTTTAATTAAGTCGGCATTGTGCCTTTTGTATTAAATTCGGATGCAATTTCTGTATTTCATCGTCAATAAGAAGGTCCAAGGGATACAGTAAACTAGAATTGAAGCATCGGAAACTTAAACTGGACTCAAAGGAGAGGTTCAAAACATAGAAAATTAGAGTGTCAGTCCTCTCGTACTCATGTCGGCATTTTGCTTTTTGTATTAAATTCCGATGCAATTTCTGTGTTTCATCGTCAATAAGAAGGTGCAAGGTATACGGTAAACCTGAAGTGAAGCATCGGAATCTAAAACTGGACTCACAGGAGGGGTTCAAATCATAGAAAGAGAGAATGTCAGTCCTCTTTTACTTAAGTCGGCATTGTGCCTTTTGAATTAAGTTCCGATGCAATTTCTGTATTCCATCGTCAATAAGAAGGTGCAAGGCATACGGTAAACCTGAAGTGAAGCATCGGAATCTAAAACTGGACTCACAGGAGAGGTTCAAATCACAGAAGGTGAGAGTGTCAGTCCTCTTTTACTTAAGTCAGCATTATGCCTTTTGTATTAAATTTGTATGCAATTTCTGTGTTTCATCGTCAATAAGAAGGTCCAAGGGATACAGTAAACCAGAAGTGAAGCATCGGTATCTAAAACTGGACTCACAGGAGAGATTCAAATCATAGAAAGTGAGAGTATCAGTCCTCTTGTACTTAAGTCGGCATTGTGCCTTTTGTAATAAATTCGTATGCAATTTCTGTGTTTCATCGTCAATAAGAAGGTCCTTGGTATACAGTAAACCTGAAGTGAAGCACCGGAACCTAGAACTGGACTCACAGGAGAGGTTCAAATCTTAGAAAGTTAGAGTGTCAGTCCTCTTGTACTGAAGTCGGCATTGTGCCTTTTGAATTTAATTCCGATGCAATTTCTGTGTTTCATCGTCAATAAGAAGGTGCAAGGCATACAGTAAACCTGAAGTGAAGCATCGGAATCTAAAACTGGACTCACAGGAGAGGTTCAAATCACAGAAAGTGAGAGTGTCAGTCCTCTTTTACTTAAGTCAGCATTGTGCCTTTTGTATTAAATTCGGATGCAATTACTGTGTTTTATCGTCAATAAGAAGGTTCAAGGGATACAGTAAACCTGAAGTGAACCATCGGAAACTTAAACTGGACTCCCAGGAGAGGTTCAAATCATCGAAAGTGAGAGTGTCTGTCCTATTTTGCTTAAGTCGGCATTGTGCGCTTTGTATTAAATTTGGATGCAATTTCTTTGTTCCATCGTCAATAAGAAGGTCCAAGGGATACAGTAAACCTGAAATGAAGCATCGGAATCTAAATCTGGACTCAAAGGAGAGGTTCAAATCATAGAAAATTAGAGTGTCAGTCCTCTTGTACTCATGTCGGCATTTTGCTTTTTGTATTAAATTCCGACGCAATTTCTGTGTTTCATCGTCAATAAGAAGGTGCAAGGTATACGGTAAACCTGAAGTGACGCATCGGATTTTATAACTGGACTCACAGGACAAGTTCAAATCATAGGAAGTGAGAGTGTCAGTCCTCTTGTACTTAAGTCGGCATTGTACCTTTTGAATTTAGTTCCGATGCAATTTCTATGTTTCATCGTCAATAAGAAGGTGCAAGGTATACAGTAAACCTGTGTGAAGCATCGGAATCTAAAACTGGGCTCACAGGAGAGGTTCAAATCATTGAAAGAGAGAGTGTCAGTCCTCTTTAATTAAGTCAGCATTGTGCCTTTTGTATTAAATTCGGATGCAATTTCTGTATTTCAATAAGAAAGTGCAAGGGATACAGTAAACCTGAATTGATGCATAGGAATCTAAAACTGGACTCAAAGGAGAGGTTCAAATCAAAGAAAGTGAGAGTGTCTGTCCTCTTGTACTTAAGTCGGCATTGTGCCTTTTGTATTAAATTCGGATGCAATTTCTGTATTTCATCGTCAATAAGAAGGTGCAAGGTATATGGTAAACCTGAAGTGACGCATCGGAATCTAAAACTGGACTCACAGGAGAAGATCATATCATAGAAAGTGAGAGCGTCAGTCCTCTTTTACTTAAGTCGGCGTTGTGACTTTTGTATTAAATTCGGATGCAATTAGTGTGTTTCATCGTCAATAAGAAGATCCAAGGTATACAGTAAACCTGAAGTGAAGCATCGGAATCTAAAACTGGACTCACAGGAGAGGTTCAAATCATAAAGGGTTAGAGTGTCAGTCCCCTTGTACTTAATACGGCATTGTGCCTTTTGAATTTAATTCCGATGCAATTTCTATGTTTCATCGTCAATAAGAAGGTGCAAGGTATACGGTAAACCTGAAGTGACGCATCGGAATCTAAAACTGGACTCACAGGCGAATTTCAAATCATAGAAAGTGAGAGTATCAGTCCTCTTTTACTTAAGTCGGCATTGTGCCTTATGTATTAAATTCGGATGCAATTTCTGTGTTTCATCGTCAATGAGACGGTCCAAGGGATACAGTAAACCTGAAGTGAAGCATCGGAATCCAAAACTGGACTCACAGGTGAGATTCAAATCATAGAAAGAGAGAGTGACAGTCCTCTTTTACTTATGTCGGCATTCTGACTTTTGAATTAAATTCCGATGAAATTTCTGTCTTTCATCGTCAATAAGAAGGACCAAGGGATACAGTAAACCAGAAGTGAAGCATCGGCATCTAAAACTGGACTGACAGGAGAGGTTCAAATCATAGAAACTGAGAGCATCAGTCCTCTTGTACTTAAGTCGGCATTGTGCCTTTTGTACTACATTCACATGCAATTTCTGTGTTTCATCGTCAATAAGAAGGTCCAAGGTATACAGTAAACCTGAAGTGAAGCATTGGAATCTAAAACTGGACTCACAGGAGAGGTTCAAATCACAGAAAGTGACAGTGTCAGTCCTCTTTTACTTAAGTCAGCATTGTGCCTTTTGTATTAAATTCGGATGCAACATCTGTGTTTCATCGTCAATAAGAAGGTGCAAGTGATACGGTAAACCTGAAGTGAACCATCGGAAACTTAAACTGGACTCACAGGAGAGATTCAAATCACGGAAAGTGAGAGTGTCAGTCCTCTTGTACTTAAGTAGGCATTGTGCCTTTTGTAATAAATTCGTATGCAATTTCTGTGTTTCATCGTCAATAAGAAGGTCCATGGTATACAGTAATCCTGAAGTGAAGCATCGGAATCTAGAACTGGACTCACCGGAGAGGTTCAAATCTTAGAAAGTTAGAGTGTCAGTCCTCTTGTACTTAAGTCGGCATTGTGCCCCTTGTATTAATTTCGGATGCAATTTCTTTGTTTCATCGTCAATAAGAAGGTCCAAGGGATACAGTAAACCTGAAATGAAGCATCGGAATCTAAAACTGGAATCACAGGAGAGGTTCAAATCATAGAAAGTTAGAGTGACTGCCCTCTTGTACTTCAGTCGGCATTGTGCCTTTTGTATTAAATTCGGATGCAAACTCTGTGTTTCATCGTCAATAAGAACGTCCAAGGGATACAGTAAACCTGTAGTGAAGCATCGGAATCTAAATTTGGACTCACAGGAGGGGTTCAAATCATTGAAAGAGAAAGGGTCAGTCCTCTTTAATTAAGTCGGCATTGTGCCTTTTGTATTAAATTCGGATGTAATTTCTGTATTTCATCGTCAATAAGAAGGTCCAAGGGATACAGTAAACTTGAAATGAAGCATCGGAATCTAAAACTGGACTCACAGGAGAGGTTCAAATCACAGAAAGTGAGAGTGTCAGTCCTCTTTTACTTAAGTCGGCATTGTGCCTTTTGTATTAAATTCGGATGCAATTTCTGTAATTCATCGTCAATAAGAAGGTGCAAGGTATACGGTAAACCTGAAGTGACGCATCGGAATCTAAAACTGGACTCACAGGAGAAGTTCATATCATAGACAGTGAGAGCGTCAGTCCTCTTTTACTTAAGTCGGCGTTGTGCCTTTTGTATTAAATTCGGATGCAATTAGTGTGTTTCATCGTCAATAAGAAGATCCAAGGTATACAGTAAACCTGAAGTGAAGCATCGGAATCTAAAACTGGACTCACAGGAGAGGTTAAAATCATAAAAGGTTAGAGTGTCAGTCCTCTTGTACTTAATACGGCATTGTGCCTTTTGAATTTAATTACGATGCTATTTCTATGTTTCATCGTCAATAAGAAGGTGCAATGTATACAGTAAACCTGAAGTGAATCATCGGAATCTAAAACTGGACTCACAGGAGAGGTTCAAATCATAGAAAGAGAGAGTGTCAGTCCTCTTTTACGTAAGTCGGCATTGTGCCTTTTGTATTAAATTCGGATGCAATTTCTGTATTTCATCGTCAATAAGAAGGTCCAAGGGATACAGTAAACCTGACGTGAAGCATCGGAATCTAAAACTGGACTCACAGGAGAGGTTCAAATCATAGAAAGTTAGAGTGTCATTCATCTTGTAGTTATGTCGGCATTGTGCCTTTTGTATATAAATTCCGATGCAATTTCTGTGTTTGATCGTCAATAAGAAGGTGCAAGGTATACGGTAAACCTGAAGTGACGCATCGGAATCTAAAACTGGACTCACAGGAGAATTTCAAATCATAGAAAGTGAGAGTGTCAGTCCTCTTTTACTTAAGTCGGCATTGTGCCTTTTGTATTAAATTCGGATGCAATTTCTGTGTTTAATCGTCAATAAAAAGGTGCAAGGTATACAGTGAACCTGAAGTCAAGCAACGAAATCTAAAACTGGTCCCACAGGTGAGGTTCAAATCATAGAAAGTTAGAGTGTCAGTAATGTTGTACTTAAGTCAGCATTGTGCCTTTTGAATTTCATTCCGATGCAATTTCTGTGTTTGATCGTCAATAAGAAGGTGCAAGGTATACGGTAAACCTGAAGTGACGCATCGGAATCTAAAACTGGACTCACAGGAGAATTTCAAATCATAGAAACTGAGAGTGTCAGTCCTCCTTTACTTAAGTCGGCATTGTGCCTTATGTATTAAATTCGGATGCAATTTCTGTGTTTCATCGTCAATGAGACGGTCCAAGGGATACAGTAAACCTGAAGTGAAGCATCGGAATCCAAAACTGGACTCACAGGTGAGATTCAAATCATAGAAAGAGAGAGTGACAGTCCTCTTTTACTTATGTCGGCATTCTGCCTTTTGAATTAAATTCCGATGAAATTTCTGTCTTTCATCGTCAATAAGAAGGACCAAGGGATACAGGAAACCAGAAGTGAAGCATCGGAATCTAAAACTGGACTCACAGGAGAGGTTCAAATCATAGAAACTGAGAGCATCAGTCCTCTTGTACTTAAGTCGGCATTGTGCCTTTTGTACTACATTCGGATGCAATTTCTGTGTTTCATCGTCAATAAGAAGGTCCAAGGTATACAGTAAACCTGAAGTGATCCTTCGGAAACCTAAACTCGACTCACAGGAGAGGTTCAAATCATAGAAAGTAAAAGTGACAGTCCTCTTTTACTTATGTCGGCATTCTGCCTTTTGAATTAAATTCCGATGAAATTTCTGTCTTTCATCGTCAATAAGAAGGTCCAAGAGATACAGTAAACCTGAAATGAAGCATCGGAATCTAAAACTGGACTCACAGGAGAGGTTCAAATCATAGAAAGTTAGAGTGACTGCCCTCTTGTACTTCAGTCGGCATTGTGCCTTTTGTATTAAATTCGGATGCAAACTCTGTGTTTCATCGTCAATAAGAACGTCCAAGGGATACAGTGAACCTGAAGTGAAGCATCGGAATCTAAATTTGGACTCACAGGAGGGGTTCAAATCATTGAAAGAGAAAGGGTCAGTCCTCTTTAATTAAGTCGGCATTGTGCCTTTTGTATTAAATTCGGATGTAATTTCTGTATTTCATCGTCAATAAGAAGGTCCAAGGGATACAGTAAACTTGAAATGAAGCATCGGAATCTAAAACTGGACTCAAAGGAGAGGTTCAAATCATAGAAAATTAGAGTGTCAGTCCTCTTGTACTCATGTCGGCATTTTGCTTTTTGTATTAAATTCCGATGCAATTTCTGTGTTTCATCGTCAATAAGAAGGTGCAAGGTATACGGTAAACCTGAAGTGAAGCATCGGAATCTAAAACTGGACTCACAGGAGGGGTTCAAATCATAGAAAGAGAGAGTGCCAGTCCTCTTTTACTTAAGTCGGCATTGTGCCTTTTGTATTAAATTCGGATGCAATTACTGTATTTCATCGTCAATAAGAAGGTGCAAGGCATACAGTAAACCTGAAGTGAAGCATCGGAATCTAAAACTGGACTCACAGGAGAGGTTCAAATCACAGAGAGTGAGAGTGTCAGTCCTCTTTTACTTAAGTCAGCATTGTGCCTTTTGTATTAAATTCGGATGCAATTACTGTGTTTCATCGTCAATAAGAAGGGTCAAGTGATACAGTAAACCTGAAGTGAACCATCGGAAACTTAAACTGGACTCACAGGAGAGATTCAAATCATAGAAAGTGAGAGCGTCAGTCCTCTTGTACTTAAGTCGGCATTGTGCCTTTTGTAATAAATTCGTATGCAATTTCTGTGTTTCATCGTCAATAAGAAGGTCCATGGTATACAGTATTCCTGAAGTGAAGCATCGGAATCTAAAACTCGACTCACAGGAGAGGTTCAAATCTTAGGAAGTTAGAGTGTCAGTCCTCTTGTACTTAAGTCGGCATTGTGCCCTTTGAATTTAATTCCGATGCAATTTCTGTGTTTCATCGTCAATAAGAAGGTGCAAGGCATACGGTAAACCTGAAGTGAAGCATCGGAATCTAAAACTGGACTCACAGGAGGGGTTCAAATCATAGAAAGAGAGAGTGTCAGTCCTCTTTTACTTAAGTCGGCATTGTGCCTTTTGTATTAAATGCGGATGCAATTTCTGTATTTCATCGTCAACAAGAAGGTGCAAGGCATACAGTAAACCTGAAGTGAAGCATCGGAATCTAAAACTGGACTCACAGGAGAGGTTCAAATCACAGAAAGTGAGAGAGTCAGTCCTCTTTTACTTAAGTCAGCATTGTGACTTTTGTATTAAATTCGTATGCAATTTCTGTGTTTCATCGTCAATAAGAAGGTCCAAGGGATACAGTAAACCAGAAGTGAAGCATCGGTATCTAAAACTGGACTCACAGGAGAGATTCAAATCATAGAAAGTGAGAGTGTCAGTCCTCTTGTACTTAAGTCGGCATTGTGCCTTTTGTAATAAATTCGTATGCAATTTCTGTGTTTCAACGTCACTAAGAAGGTCCATGGTATACAGTAAACCTGAAGTGAAGCATCGGAATCTAGAACTGGACTCACAGGAGAGGTTCAAATCTTAGAAAGTTAGAGTGTCAGTCCTCTTCTACTTAAGTCGGCATTGTGCCTTTTGAATTTAATTCCGATGCCATTTCTGTGTTTCATCGTCAATAAGAAGGTGCAAGGCAACAGTAAACCTGAAGTGAAGCATCGGAATCTAAAACTGGACTCACAGGAGAGGTTCGAATCACAGAAAGTGAGAGTGTCAGTCCTCTTTTACTTAAGTCAGCATTGTGCCTTTTTTATTAAATAATGATGCAATTACTGTGTTTTATCGTCAATAAGAAGGTTCAAGGGATACAGTAAACCTGAAGTGAATCATCGGAAACTTAAACTGGACTCCCAGGAGAGGTTCAAATCATAGAAAAGGAGAGTGTCTGTCCTATTTTGCTTAAGTCGGCATTGTGCCCTTTGTATTAAATTCGGATGCAATTTCTTTGTTTCATCGTCAATAAGAAGATCCAAGGGATACAGTAAACCTGAAATGAAGCATCGGAATCTAAAACTGGACTCACGGGAGAGGTTCAAATCATAGAAAGTTACAGTGTCTGCCCTCTTGTACTTCAGTCGGCATTGTGCCTTTTGTATTAAATTCGGATGCAAACTCTGTGTTTCATCGTCAATAAGAACGTCCAAGGGATACAGTAAACCTGAAGTGAAGCATCGGAATCTAAAACTGGACTCACAGGAGGGGTTCAAATCATTGAAAGAGAAAGGGTCAGTCCTCTTTAATTAAGTCGGCATTGTGCCTTTTGTATTAAATTCGGATGTAATTTCTGTATTTCATCGTCAATAAGAAGGTCCAAGGGATACAGTAAACTTGAATTGAAGCATCGGAATCTAAAACTGGACTCAAAGGACAGGTTCAAATCATAGAAAATTAGAGTGTCAGTCCTCTTGTACTCATGTCGGCATTTTGCTTTTTGTATTAAATTCCGATGCAATTTCTGTGTTTCATCGTCAATAAGAAGGTGCAAGGTATACGGTAAACCTGAAGTGAAGCATCGGAATCTAAAACTGGACTCACAGGAGATGTTCAAATCATAGAAAGAGAGAGTGTCAGTCCTCTTTTACTTAAGTCGGCATTGTGCCTTTTGTATTAAATTCGGATGCAATTTCTGTATTTTATCGTCAGTAAGAAGGTGCAAGGCATACAGTAAACCTGAAGTGAAGCATCGGAATCTAAAACTGGACTCACAGGAGAGATTCAAATCACAGAAAGTGAGAGTGTCAGTCCTCTTTTACTTAAGTCAGCATTGTGCCTTTTGTATTAAATTCGTATGCAATTTCTGTGTTTCATCGTCAATAAGAAGGTCCAAGGGATACAGTAAACCAGAAGTGAAGCATCGGTATCTAAAACTGGACTCACAGGAGAGATTCAAATCATAGAAAGTGAGAGTGTCAGTCCTCTTGTACTTAAGTCGGCATTGTGCCTTTTGTAATAAGTTCGTATGCAATTTCTGTGTTTCATCGTCAATAAGAAGGTCCATGGTATACAGTAAACCTGAAGTGAAGCATCGGAATGTAGAACTGGACTCACAGGAGAGGTTCAAATCTTAGAAAGTTAGAGTGTCAGTCCTCTTGTACTTAAGTCGGCATTGTGCCTTTTGAATTTAATTCCGATGCCATTTCTGTGTTTCATCGTCAATAAGAAGGTGCAAGGCAACAGTAAACCTGAAGTGAAGCATCGGAATCTAAAACTGGACTCACAGGAGAGGTTCAAATCACAGAAAGTGAGAGTGCCAGTCCTCTTTTACTTAAGTCAGCACTGTGCCTTTTTTATTAAATAATGATGCAATTACTGTGTTTTATCGTCAATAAGAAGGTTCAAGGGATACAGTAAACCTGAAGTGAATCATCGGAAACTTAAACTGGACTCCCAGGAGAGGTTCAAAACATAGAAAAGGAGAGTGTCTGTCCTATTTTGCTTAAGTCGGCATTGTGCCCTTTGTATTAAATTCGGATGCAATTTCTTTGTTTCATCGTCAATAAGAAGATCCAAGGGATACAGTAAACCTGAAATGAACATCGGAATCTAAAACTGGACTCACAGGAGAGGTTCAAATCATAGAAAGTTACAGTGTCTGCCCTCTTGTACTTCAGTCGGCATTGTGCCTTTTGTATTAAATTCGGATGCAAACTCTGTGTTTCATCGTCAATAAGAAGGTCCAAGGGATACAGTAAACCTGAAGTGAAGCATAGGAATCTAAAACTGGACTCACAGGAGGGGTTCAAATCATTGAAAGAGAGATTGTCAGTCCTCTTTAATTAAGTCGGCATTATGCCTTTTGTATTAAATTCGGTTGCAATTTCTGTATTTCATCGTCAATAAGAAGGTCCAAGGGATACAGTAAACTTGAATTGAAGCATCGGAATCTTAAACTGGACTCAAAGGAGAGGTTCAAATCACAGAAAGTGAGAGTGTCAGTCCTCTTGTACTTAAGTCGGCATTGTGCCTTTTGAATTTAGTTCCGATGCAATTTCTATGTTTCATCGTCAATAAGAAGGTGCAATTTATACAGTAAACCTGAAGTGAAGCATCGGAATCTAAAACTGGACTCACAGGAGGGGTTCAAATCATTGAAAGAGAGAGGGTCAGTCCTCTTTAATTAAGTCGGCATTGTGCCTTTTGCATTAAATTCGGATGCAATTTCTGTATTTCATCGTCAATAAGAAGATCCAAGGTATACAGTAAACCTGAAGTGAAGCATCGGAATCTAAAACTGGACTCACAGGAGAGGTTCAAATCATAAAGGGTTAGAGTGTCAGTCCTCTTGTACTTAAAACGGCATTGTGCCATTTGAATTTAATTCCGATGCAATTTCTATGTTTCATCGTCAATAAGAAGGTGCAAGGTATACAGTAAACCTGAAGTGAATCATCGGAATCTAAAACTGGACTCACAGGAGAGGTTCAAATCATAGAAAGAGAGAGTGTCAGTCCTCTTTTACTTAAGTCGGCATTGTGCCTTTTGTATTAAATTCGGATGCAATTTCTGTATTTCATCGTCAATAAGAAGGTCCAAGGGATACAGTAAACCTGACGTCAAGCATCGGAATCTAAAACTGGACTCACAGGAGAGGTTCAAATCATAGAAAGTTAGAGTGTCATTCATCTTGTAGTTATGTCGGCATTGTGCCGTTTGTATATAAATTCCGATGCAATTTCTGTGTTTGATCGTCAATAAGAGGGTGCAAGGTATACGGTAAACCTGAAGTGACGCATCGGAATCTAAAACTGGACTCACAGGAGAAATTGAAATCATAGAAAGCGAGAGTGTCAGTCCTCTTTTACTTAAGTCGGCAATGTGCCTTTTGTATTAAATTCGGATGCAATTTCTGTGTTTCATCGTCAATAAGAAGGTGCAAAGTATACAGTAAACCTGAAGTCAAGCAACGGAATCTAAAACTGGACCCACAGGTGAGGTTCAAATCATAGAAAGTTAGAGTGTCAGTAATCTTGTACTTAAGTCAGCATTGTGCCTTTTGAATTTCATTCCGATGCAATTTCTATGTTTCATTGTCAATAAGAAGGTGCAAGGTATACAGTAAACCTGACGTGAAGCATCGGAATACTTAACAGGACTCACAGGATAGGTTCAAACCATAGAAAGTTAGAGTGTCAGTCCTCTTGTACTTAAGTCGGCATTGTGCCTTTTGAATTTAACTCCGATGCAATTTCTATGTTTCATCGTTAATAAGCAGGTGCAAGGTATAGAGTAAACCTGAAGTGAAGCATCGGAATCTAAAACTGGACTCACAGGAGGGGTTCAAATCATTGAAAGAGAGAGTGTCAGTCCTCTTTAATTAAGTCGGCATTGTGCCTTCTGTATTCAATTCGGATGCAATTTCTGTATTTCATCGTCAATAAGAAGGTCCAAGGGATACAGTGAACTTGAATTGAGGCATCGGAATCTAAAACTGGACTCAAAGGAGAGGTTCAAATCATAGAAAATTAGAGTGTCAGTACTCTTTTACTTAAGTCGGCATTGTGCCTTTTGTATTAAATTCGGATGCAATTTCTGTATTTCATCGTCAATAAGAAGGTGCAAGGTATACGGTAAACCTGTAGTGACACATCGGAATTTATAACTGGAGTCACAGGACAAGTTCAAATCATAGGAAGTGAGAGTGTCAGTCCTCTTGTACTTAAGTCGGCGTTGTGCCTTTTGAATTTAGTTCCGATGCAATTTCCATGTTTCATCGTCAATAAGAAGGTGCAAGGTACACAGAAAAACTGAAGTCAATCATCGGAATCTAGAACTGGACTCACAGGAGAGGTTCAAATCTTAGAAAGTTAGAGTGTCAGTCCTCATGTACTTAAGTCGGCATTGTGCCTTTTGTACCAAATTCGTATGCAATTTCTGTGTTTCGTCGTCAATAAGAAGGTCCATGGTATACAGTAAACCTTAAGTGAAGCATCGGAATCTAGAGCTGGACTCACAGGAGAGGTTCAAATCTTAGAAAGTTAGAGTGTCTGTCCTCATGTACTTAAATCGGCATTGTGCCTTATGAATTTAATTCCAAAGCAATTTCTGTGTTTCATCGTCAATAAGAAGGTGCAAGATATGCAGTAAACCTGAATTGAAGCATCAGAATCTAAAACTGGACTCACAGGAGAGGTTCAAATCACAGAAAGTGAGAGTGTCAGTCCTCTTTTACTTAAGTCGGCATTGTGCCTTTTGTATTAAATTCGGATGCAATTTCTGGATTTCATCGTCAATAAGAAGGTGCAAGGTATATGGTAAGCCTGAAGTGACGCATCGGAATCTAAAACTGGACTCACAGGAGAAGTTCATATCATAGAAAGTGAGAGCGTCAGTCCTCTTTTACTTAAGTCGGCGTTGTGCCTTTTGTATTAAATTCGGATGCAATTAGTGTGTTTCATCGTCTATATGAAGATCCAAGGTATACAGTAAACCTGAAGTGAAGCATCGGAATCTAAAACTGGACTCACAGGAGAGGTTCAAATCACAAAAGGGTTAGAGTGTCAGTCCTCTTGTACTTAAAACGGCATTGTGCCTTTTGAATTTAATTCCGATGCAATTTCTATGTTTCATCGTCATTTAAGAAGGTGCAAGGTATACAGTAAACCTGAAGTGAATCATCGGTACCTAAAACTGGACTCAAAGGAGAGGTTCAAATCATAGAAAGAGAGAGTGTCAGTCCTCTTTTACTTAAGTCGGCATTGTGCCTTTTGTATTAAATTCGGATGCAATTTCTGTATTTCATCGTCAATAAGAAGGTCGAGGGGATACAGGAAACCTGACGTGAAGCATCGGAATCTAAAACTGGACTCACAGGAGAGGTTCAAATCATAGGAAGTTAGAGTGTCATTCATCTTGTAGTTATGTCGGCATTGTGCCTTTTGTATTAAATTCCGATGCAATTTCTGTGTTTGATCGTCAATAAGAAGGTGCAAGGTATGCGGTAAACCTGAAGTGGCGCATCGGAATCTAAAACTGGACTCACACGAGATTTTCAAATCATAGAAAGTGAGAGTGTCAGTCCTCTTTTACTTAAGTCGGCATTGTGCCTTTTGTATTAAATTCGGATGCAATTTCTGTATTTCATCGTCAATAAGAAGGTCCAAGGGATACAGTGAACTTGAATTGAGGCATCGGAATCTAAAACTGGACTCAAAGGAGAGGTTCAAATCATAGAAAATTAGAGTGTCAGTCCTCTTTTACTTAAGTCGGCATTGTGCCTTTTGTATTAAATTCGGATGCAATTTCTGTATTTCATCGTCAATAAGAAGGTGCAAGGTATACGGTAAACCTGAAGTGACACATCGGAATTTATAACTGGAGTCACAAGACAAGTTCAAATCATAGGAAGTGAGAGTGTCAGTCCTCTTGTACTTAAGTCGGCATTGTGCCTTTTGAATTTAGTTCCGATGCAATTTCCATGTTTCATCGTCAATAAGAAGGTGCAAGGTATACAGAAAAACTGAAGTCAATCATCGGAATCTAGAACTGGACTCACAGGAGAGGTTCAAATCTTAGAACGTTAGAGTGTCAGTCCTCATGTACTTAAGTCGGCATTGTGCCTTTTGTACCAAATTCGTATGCAATTTCTGTGTTTCATCGTCAATAAGAAGGTCCATGGTATACAGTAAACCTTAAGTGAAGCATCGGAATCTAGAGCTGGACTCACAGGAGAGGTTCAAATCTTAGAAAGTTAGAGTGTCTGTCCTCATGTACTTAAATCGGCATTGTGCCTTATGAATTTAATTCCAAAGCAATTTCTGTGTTTCATCGTCAATAAGAAGGTGCAAGATATGCAGTAAACCTGAATTGAAGCATCAGAATCTAAAACTGGACTCACAGGAGAGGTTCAAATCACAGAAAGTGAGAGTGTCAGTCCTCTTTTACTTAAGTCGGCATTGTGCCTTTTGTATTAAATTCGTATGCAATTTCTGGATTTCATCGTCAATAAGAAGGTGCAAGGTATATGGTAAACCTGAAGTGACGCATCGGAATCTAAAACTGGACTCACTGGAGAAGTTCATATCATAGAAAGTGAGAGCGTCAGTCCTCTTTTACTTAAGTCGGCGTTGTGCCTTTTGTATTAAATTCGGATGCAATTAGTGTGTTTCATCGTCTATATGAAGATCCAAGGTATACAGTAAACCTGAAGTGAAGCATCGGAATCTAAAACTGGACTCACAGGAGAGGTTCAAATCACAAAAGGTTTAGAGTGTCAGTCCTCTTGTACTTAAAACGGCATTGTGCCTTTTGAATTTAATTCCGATGCAATTTCTATGTTTCATCGTCATTTAAGAAGGTGCAAGGTATACAGTAAACCTGAAGTGAATCATCGGTACCTAAAACTGGACTCAAAGGAGAGGTTCAAATCATAGAAAGAGAGAGTGTCAGTCCTCTTTTACTTAAGTCGGCATTGTGCCTTTTGTATTAAATTCGGATGCAATTTCTGTATTTCATCGTCAATAAGAAGGTCCAAGGGATACAGTAAACCTGACGTGAAGCATCGGAATCTAAAACTGGACTCACAGGAGAGGTTCAAATCATAGGAAGTTAGAGTGTCATTCATCTTGTAGTTATGTCGGCATTGTGCCTTTTGTATTAAATTCCGATGCAATTACTGTGTTTGATCGTCAATAAGAAGGTGCAAGGTATGCGGTAAACCTGAAGTGGCGCATCGGAATCTAAAACTGGACTCACACGAGATTTTCAAATCATAGAAAGTGAGAGTGTCAGTCCTCTTTTACTTAAGTCGGCATTGTGCCTTTTGTATTAAATTCGGATGCAATTTCTGTATTTCATCGTCAATAAGAAGGTCCAAGGGATACAGTGAACTTGAATTGAGGCATCGGAATCTAAAACTGGACTCAAAGGAGAGGTTCAAATCATAGAAAATTAGAGTGTCAGTCCTCTTTTACTTAAGTCGGCATTGTGCCTTTTGTATTAAATTCGGATGCAATTTCTGTATTTCATCGTCAATAAGAAGGTGCAAGGTATACGGTAAACCTGAAGTGACACATCGGAATTTATAACTGGAGTCACAGGACAAGTTCAAATCATAGGAAGTGAGAGTGTCAGTCCTCTTGTACTTAAGTCGGCATTGTGCCTTTTGAATTTAGTTCCGATGCAATTTCCATGTTTCATCGTCAATAAGAAGGTGCAAGGTATACAGAAAAACTGAAGTCAATCATCGGAATCTAGAACTGGACTCACAGGAGAGGTTCAAATCTTAGAAAGTTAGAGTGTCAGTCCTCATGTACTTAAGTCGGCATTGTGCCTTTTGTACCAAATTCGTATGCAATTTCTGTGTTTCATCGTCAATAGGAAGGTCCATGGTATACAGTAAACCTGAAGTGAAGCATCGGAATCTAGAGCTGGACTCACAGGAGAGGTTCAAATCTTAGAAAGTTAGAGTGTCTGTCCTCATGTACTTAAATCGGCATTGTGCCTTTTGAATTTAATTCCAAAGCAATTTCTGTGTTTCATCGTCAATAAGAAGGTGCAAGATACGCAGTAAACCTGAATTGAAGCATCAGAATCTAAAACTGGACTCACAGGAGTGGTTCAAATCTTAGAAAGTTAGAGTGTCTGTCCTCATGTACTTAAATCGGCATTGTGCCTTTTGAATTTAATTCCAAAGCAATTTCTGTGTTTCATCGTCAATAAGAAGGTGCAAGATACGCAGTAAACCTGAATTGAAGCATCAGAATCTAAAACTGGACTCACAGGAGAAGTTCATATCATAGAAAGTGAGAGCGTCAGTCCTCTTTTACTTAAGTCGGCGTTGTGCCTTTTGTATTAAATTCGGATGCAATTAGTGTGTTTCATCGTCTATATGGAGATCCAAGGTATACAGTAAACCTGAAGTGAAGCATCAGAATCTAAAACTGGACTCACAGGAGAGGTTCAAATCACAAAAGGGTTAGAGTGTCAGTCCTCTTGTACTTAAAACGGCATTGTGCCTTTTGAATTTAATTCCGATGCAATTTCTATGTTTCATCGTCATTTAAGAAGGTGCAAGGTATACAGTAAACCTGAAGTGAATCATCGGTACCTAAAACTGGACTCAAAGGAGAGGTTCAAATCATAGAAAGAGAGAGTGTCAGTCCTCTTTTACTTAAGTCGGCATTGTGCCTTTTGTATTAAATTCGGATGCAATTTCTGTATTTCATCGTCAATAAGAAGGTCCAAGGGATGCAGTAAACCTGACGTGAAGCATCGGAATCTAAAACTGGACTCACAGGAGAGGTTCAAATCATAGAAAGTTAGAGTGTCATTCATCTTGTAGTTATGTCGGCATTGTGCCTTTTGTATTAAATTCCGATGCAATTTCTGTGTTTGATCGTCAATAAGAAGGTGCAAGGTATACGGTAAACCTGAAGTGGCGCATCGGAATCTAAAACTGGACTCACACGAGATTTTCAAATCATAGAAAGTGAGAGTGTCAGTCCTCTTTTACTTAAGTCGGCATTGTGCCTTTTGTATTAAATTCGGATGCAATTTCTGTATTTCATCGTCAATAAGAAGGTCCAAGGGATACAGTAAACCATAAGTGAAGCATCGGAATCTAAAGCTGGACTCACAGGAGAGGTTCAAATCATAGAAAGGGAGAGTGTCAATCCTCTTTTACTTATGTCGGCATTATGCCTTTTGTATTAAATTTGGATGCAATTTCTTAGTTTCATCGTCAATAAGAAGGTCCAAGGGATACAGTAAACCTGACGTGAAGCATCGGAATCTAATAATGGACTCACAGGAGAGGTTCAAATCATAGAAAGTTAGAGTGTCATTCATCTTGTAGTTATGTCGGCATTGTGCCTTTTGTATATAAATTCCGATGCAATTTCTGTGTTTGATCGTCAATAAGAAGGTGCAAGGTATACGGTAAACCTGAAGTGACGCATCGGAATCTAAAACTGGACTCACAGGAGAAATTGAAATCATAGAAAGTGAGAGTGTCAGTCCTCTTTTACTTAAGTCGGCATTGTGCCTTTTGTATTAAATTCGGATGCAATTTCTGTGTTTCATCGTCAATAAGAAGGTGCAAGGTATACAGTAAACCTGAAGTCAAGCAACGGAATCTAAAACTGGACCCACAGGTGAGGTTCAAATCATAGAAAGTTAGAGTGTCAGTAATCTTGTACTTAAGTCAGCATTGTGCCTTTTGAATTTCATTCCGATGCAATTTCTATGTTTCATTGTCAATAAGAAGGTGCAAGGTATACAGTAAACCTGACGTGAAGTATCGGAATATTTAACAGGACTCACAGGATAGGTTCAAACCATAGAAAGTTAAAGTGTCAGTCCTCTTGTACTTAAGTCGGCATTGTGCCTTTTGAATTTAACTCCGATGCAATTTCTATGTTTCATCGTTAATAAACAGGTGCAAGGTATAGAGTAAATCTGAAGTGAAGCATCGGAATCTAAAACTGGACTCACAGGAGGGGTTCAAATCATTGAAAGAGAGAGTGTCAGTCCTCTTTAATTAAGTCGGCATTGTGCCTTTTGTATTAAATTCGGATGCAATTTCTGTATTTCATCGTCAATAAGAAGGTCCAGGGGATACAGTGAACTTGAATTGAGGCATCGGAATCTAAAACTGGACTCAAAGGAGAGGTTCAAATCATAGAAAATTAGAGTGTCAGTCCTCTTTTACTTAAGTCGGCATTGTGCCTTTTGTATTAAATTCGGATGCAATTTCTGTATTTCATCGTCAATAAGAAGGTGCAAGGTATACGGTAAACCTGAAGTGACACATCAGAATATATAATTGGAGTCACAGGACAAGTTCAAATCATAGGAAGTGAGAGTGTCAGTCCTCTTGTACTTAAGTCGGCATTGTGCCTTTTGAATTTAGTTCCGATGCAATTTCCATGTTTCATCGTCAATAAGAAGGTGCAAGGTATACAGAAAAACTGAAGTCAATCATCGGAATCTAGAACTGGACTCACAGGAGAGGTTCAAATCTTAGAAAGTTAGAGTGTCAGTCCTCATGTACTTAAGTCGGCATTGTGCCTTTTGAATTAACTTCCGATGCAATTTCTGTGTTTCATCGTCAATAAAAAGGTGCAAGGTATACAGTAAACCTGTGTGAAGCATCGGAATCTAAAACTGGACTCACAGGAGAGGTTCAAATCATTGAAAGAGAGAGTGTCAGTCCTCTTTATTTAAGTCAGCATTGTGCCTTTTGTATTAAATTCGGATGCAATTTCTGTATTTCAATAAAAGGTGCAAGGGATACAGTAAACCTGAATTGATGCATCGGAATCTAAATCTGGACTCAAAGGAGAGGTTCAAATCATAGAAAGTGAGAGTGTCTGTCCTCTTGTACTTAAGTCGGCATTGTGCCTTTTGTACCAAATTCGTATGCAATTTCTGTGTTTCATCGTCAATAAGAAGGTCCATGGTATACAGTAAACCTGAAGTGAAGCATCGGAATCTAGAGCTGGACTCACAGGAGAAGTTCATATCTTAGAAAGTTAGAGTGTCTGTCCTCATGTACTTAAATCGGCATTGTGCCTTTTGAATTTAATTCCAAAGCAATTTCTGTGTTTCATCGTCAATAAGAAGGTGCAAGATATACAATTAACCTGAATTGAAGCATCAGAATCTAAAACTGGACTCACAGGAGAGGTTCAAATCACAGAAAGTGAGAGTGTCAGTCCTCTTTTACTTAAGTCGGCATTGTGCCTTTTGTATTAAATTCGGATGCAATTTCTGGATTTCATCGTCAATAAGAAGGTGCAAGGTATATGGTAAACCTGAAGTGACGCATCGGAATCTAAAACTGGACTCACAGGAGAAGTTCATATCATAGAAAGTGAGAGCGTCAGTCCTCTCTTACTTAAGTCGGCGTTGTGCCTTTTGTATTAAATTCGGATGCAATTAGTGTGTTTCATCGTCTATATGAAGATCCAAGGTATACAGTAAACCTGAAGTGAAGCATCGGAATCTAAAACTGGACTCACAGGAGAGGTTCAAATCACAAAAGTGTTAGAGTGTCAGTCCTCTTGTACTTAAAACGGCATTGTGCCTTTTGAATTTAATTCCGATGCAATTTCTATGTTTCATCGTCATTTAAGAAGGTGCAAGGTATACAGTAAACCTGAAGTGAATCATCGGTACCTAAAACTGGACTCAAAGGAGAGGTTCAAATCATAGAAAGAGAGAGTGTCAGTCCTCTTTTACTTAAGTCGGCATTGTGCCTTTTGTATTAAATTCGGATGCAATTTCTGTATTTCATCGTCAATAAGAAGGTCCAAGGGATACAGTAAACCTGACGTGAAGCATCGGAATCTAAAACTGGACTCACAGGAGAGGTTCAAATCATAGAAAGTTAGAGTGTCATTCATCTTGCGGTTATGTCGGCATTGTGCCTTTTGTATTAAATTCCGATGCAATTTCTGTGTTTGATCGTCAATAAGAAGGTGCAAGGTATACGGTAAACCTGAAGTGACGCATCGGAATCTAAAACTGGACTCACACGAGAATTTCAAATCATAGAAAGTGAGAGTGTCAGTCCTCTTTTACTTAAGTCGGCATTGTGCCTTTTGTATTAAATTCGGATGCAATTTCTGTATTTCATCGTCAATAAGAAGGTCGAAGGGATACAGTAAACCATAAGTGAAGCATCGGAATCTAAAGCTGGACTCACAGGAGAGGTTCAAATCATAGAAAGGGAGAGTGTCAATCCTCTTTTACTTAAGTCGGCATTATGCCTTTTGTATTAAATTTGGATGCAATTTCTTAGTTTCATCGTCAATAAGAAGGTCTAAGGGATTCAGTAAACCTGAAATGAAGCATCGGAATCTAAAACTGGACTCACAGGAGAGGTTCAAATCATAGAAAGAGAGAGTATCAGTCCTCTTTTACTTAAGTCGGCATTGTGCCTTTTGTATTAAATTCGGATGCAATTTCTGTATTCCATCGTCAATAAGAAGGTCAAAGGGATACAGTAAACCTGAAGTGAAGCATCGGAATCTGTAACTGGACTCACAGGAGAGGTTTAAATCCTAGAAAGAGAGAGTATCAGTCCTCTTGTACTTAAGTCGGCATTGTGGCTTTTGTATTAAATTCGGATGCAATTTCTGTGTTTCATCGTCAATAAGAAGGTGCAAGGTATACAGTAAACCTGCAGTGAAGCATCGGAATCTAAAACTGGACTCACAGGAGAGGTTCAAATCATAGAAAGTGAGAGTGTCTGTCCTATTTGGCTTAAGTCGGCATTGTGCCTTTTGTATTAAATTCCGATGCAATTTCTGTGTTACATCGTCAATACGAAGGTGCTAGGTATACAGTAAACCTGAAGTGAAGCATCGGAATTTAAAACTGGACTCACAGGAGAGGTTTAAATCACAGAAAGTGAGAGTGTCAGTCCACTTTTACTTAAGTCGGCATTGTGCCTTTCGTATTAAATTCGGATGCAATTTCTGTATTTCATCGTCAATAAGAAGGTCCAAGGGATACAGTAAACCTGAAGTGAAGCATCGGACTCTAAAACTGGACTCACAGGAGAGGTTGAAATCATAGAAAGTTAGAGTGTCAGTCCTCTTGTACTTATGTCGGCAATTTGCCTTTTGCATTAAATTCCGATGCAATTTCTGTGTGTCATCGTCAATAAGAAGGTGCAAGGTATACGGTAAACCTGAAGTGACGCATCGGATTCTAAAACTGAACTCACAGGAGAAGTTCAAATCATAGAAAGTGAGCGTGTCAGTCCTCTTTTACTTAAGTCGGCATTGTGCCTTATATATTAAATTCGGATGCAATTTCTGTGTTTTATCGTCAATAAGAAGTTCCAAGGGATACAGTAAACCAGAAGTGAAGCATCGGAATCTAAAACTGGACTGACAGGAGAGGTTCAAATCATAGAAACTGAGAGCATCAGTCCTCTTGTACTTAAGTCGGCATTGTGCCTTTTGTACTACATACGGATGCAATTTCTGTGTTTCATCGTCAATAAGAAGGTCCAAGGTATACAGTAAACCTGAAGTGAACCATCGGAAACCTAAACTGGACTCACAGGAGAGGTTCAAATCATAGAAAGGGAGATTGTCTGTCCTCTTGTACTTAAGTCGGCATTGTGCCTTTTGTATTAAATTCGGATGCAACATCTGTGTTTCATCGTCAATAAGAAGGTGCAGGGCATACAGTAAACCTGAAGTGAAGCATCAGAATCTAAAACTGGACTCACAGGAGAGGTTCAAATCACAGAAAGTGAGAGTGTCAGTCCTCTTTTACTTAAGTCAGCATTGTGCCTTTTGTATTAAATTCGGATGCAATTACTGTGTTTCATCGTCAATAAGACGGTTCAAGTGATACAGTAAACCTGAAGTGAACCATCGGAAACTTAAACTGGACTCACAGGAGAGGTTCAAATAATAGAAAGGGAGATTGTCAGTCCTCTTGTAAATAAGTCGGCATTGTGCCTTTTGTATTAAATTCGGATGCAATTTCTGTGTTTCATCGTCAATAAGAAGGTGCAAGGTATACAGTAAACCTGAAGTCAAGCACCGGAATCTATAACTGGACCCACAGGGGAGGTTCAAATCATAGAAAGTTAGAGTGTCAGTAATCTTGTACTTAAGTCGGCATTGTGCCTTTTGAATTTAATTCCGATGCAATTTCTGTGTTTCATCGTCAATAAGAAGGTGCAAGGTATACAGTAAACCTGACGTGAAGCATCGGAATATTTAACTGGACTCACAGGAGAGGTTCAAACCATAGAAAGTAAGTGTGTAAGTCCTCTTGTACTTTAGTCGGCATTGTGCCTTTTGAATTTAACTCCGATGCAATTTCTATGTTTCATCGTCAATAAGAAGGTGCAAGGTGTAGATTAATCCTGAAGTGAAGCATCGGAATCTAAAACTGGACTCACAGGAGAGGTTCAAATCATAGAAAGAGAGAGTGTCAGTCCTCTTTAATTAAGTCGGCATTGTGCCTTTTGTATTAAATTCGGATGCAATTTCTATATTTCATCGTCAATAAGAATGTCCAAGGGATACAGTAAACTTGAATTGAAGCAACGGAATCTAAAACTGGACTCAAAGGAGAGGTTCAAATCATAGAAAATTAGAGTGTCAGTCCTCTTGTACTCATGTCGGCATTGTTCCTTTTGTATTAAATTCCGATGCAATTTCTGTGTTTCATCGTCAATAAGAAGGTGCAAGGTATACGGTAAATCTGAAGTGACGCATCGGAATTTATAACTGGACTCACAGGACAAGTTCAAATTATAGGAAGTGAGAGTGTCAGTCCTCTTGTACTTATGTCGGCATTGTGCCTTTTGAATTTAGTTCCGATGCAATTTCTATGTTTCATCGTCAATAAGAAGGTGCAAGGTATACAGTAAAACTGAAGTCAATCATTGGAATCTAGAACTGGACTCACAGGAGAGGTTCAAATCTTAGAAAGTTTGAGTGTCAGTCCTCTTGTACTTAAGTCGGCATTGTGCCTTTTGAAATAACTTCCGATGCAATTTCTGTGTTTCATCGTCAATAAGAAGGTGCAAGGTATACAGTAAACCTGTGTGAGGCATCGGAATCTAAAACTGGACTCTCAGGAGAGGTTCAAATCATTGAAAGTTAGAGTGTCAGTCCTCTTTAATTAAGTCAGCATTGTGCCTTTTGTATTAAATTTGGATGCAATTTCTGTATTTCAATAAGAAGGTCCAAGGGATACAGTAAAGCTGAGTTGATGCATCGGAATCTAAAACTGGACTCAAAGGAGAGGTTCAAATCATAGAAAGTTTGAGTGTCAGTCCTCTTGTACTTAAGTCGGCACTGTGCCTTTTGAATTTAATTCCGATGCAATTTCTGTGTTTCATCGTCAATAAGAAGGTGCAAGGTATACAGTAAACCTGAAGTGAAGCATCTTAATCTAAAACTGGACTCACAGGAGAGGTGGAAATCGTAGAAAATTAGAGTGTCAGTCCTCTTGTACTTATGTCGGTATTGTGCCTTTTGTATTAAATTCCGATGCAATTTCTGTGTGTCATCGTCAATAAGAAGGTGCAAGGTATACGGTAAACCTGAAGTGACGCATCGGAATCTAAAACTGGACTCACATGAGAAGTTCAGATCCTAGAAAGTGAGAGTGTCAGTCCTCTTTTACTTAAGTCGGCATTGTGCCTTTTGTATTAAATTCGGATACAATTTCTGTGTTTCAACGTCAATAAGAAGGTCCAAGGGATACAGTAAACCAGAAGTGAAGCATCGGAATCTAGAACTGGACTCACAGGGGAGGTTTAAATCATAGAAAGTGAGAGTGTCAGTCCTCTTGTAGTTAAGGCGCCATTGTGGCTTTTGTACTAAATTCAGATGCAATTTCTGCGTTTCATCGTCAATACGAAGGTCCAAGGTATACAGTAAACCTGAAGTGAAGCATCGGAATCAAGAACTGGACACACAGGAGAGGTTCAAATCTTAGAAAGTTAGAGTGTCAGTCCTCTTGTACGGCATTGTGCCTTTTGAATTTCATTCCGATGCAATTTCTGTGTTTCATCGTCAATAAGATGGTGCAAGGTATACAGTAAACCTGAAGTGAAGCATCGGAATCTAAAACTGGACTCACAGGAGAGGTTGATATCATAGAAAATTAGAGTGTCAGTCCTCTTGTACTTATGTCGGCATTGTGCCTCTTGTATTAAATTCCGATGCAATTTCTGTGTGTCATCGTCAATAAGAAGGTGCAAGGTATACGGTAAACCTGAAGTGACGCATCGGAATCTAAAACTAGACTCACATGAGAAGTTCAAATCATAGAAAGTGAGAGTGTTAGTCCTCTTTTACTTAAGTCGGCATTGTGCCTCTTGTATTAAATTCGGATGCAATTTCTGTATTTCATCGTCAATAAGAAGGTGCAAGGTATACGGTAAACCTGAAGTGACGCATCGGAATCTAAAACTGGACTCACAGGAGAAGTTCATATCATAGAAAGTGAGAGCGTCAGTCCTCTTTTACTTAAGTCGGCGTTGTGCCTTTTGTATTAAATTCGGATGCAATTAGTGTGCTTCATCGTCAATATGAAGATCCAAGCTATACAGTAAACCTGAAGTGAAGCATCGGAATCTAAAACTGGACTCACAGGAGAGGTTCAAATCACAAAAGGGTTAGAGTGTCAGTCCTCTTGTACTTAAAACGGCATTGTGCCTTTTGAATATAATTCCGATGCAATTTCTATGTTTCATCGTCAATAAGAAGGTGCAAGGTATACAGTAAACCTGAAGTGAATCATCGGTACCTAAAACTGGACTCACAGGAGAGGTTCAAATCATAGAAAGAGAGAGTGTCAGTCCTCTATTACTTAAGTCGGCATTGTGCCATTTGTATTAAATTCGGATGCAATTTCTGTATTTCATCGTCAATAAGAAGGTCCAAGGGATACAGTAAACCTGACGTGAAGCATCGGAATCTAAAACTGGACTCACAGGAGAGGTTCAAATCTTAGAAAGTTAGAGTGTCATTCACCTTGTAGTTATGTCGGCATTGTGCCTTTTGTATTAAATTCCGATGCAATTTCTGTGTTTGATCGCCAATAAGAAGGTGCAAGGTATACGGTAAACCCGAAGTGACGCATCGGAATCTAAAACTGGACTCACAGGAGAATTTCAAATCATAGAAAGTGAGAGTGTCAGTCCTCTTTTACTTAAGTCGGCATTGTGACTTATGTATTAAATTCGGATGCAATTTCTGTGTTTCATCGTCAATGAGAAGGTCCAAGGGATACAGTAAACCTGAAGTGTAGCATCGGAATCCAAAACTGGACTCACAGGAGAGATTCAAATCATAGAAAGAGAGAGTGACAGTCCTCTTTTACTTATGTCGGCAATGTGCCTTTTGAATTAAATTCCGATGAAATTTCTGTCTTTCATCGTCAATAAGAAGGACCAAGGGATACAGTAAACCATAAGTGAAGCATCGGAATCTAAAGCTGGACTCACAGGAGAGGTTCAAATCATAGAAAGGGAGAGTGTCAATCCTCTTTTACTTAAGTCGGCATTGTGCCTTTTGTATTAAATTCGGATGCAATTTCTTAGTTTCATCGTCAATAAGAAGGTCCATGGGATCAGTAAACCTGAAATGAAGCATCGGAATCTAAAACTGGACTCACAGGAGAGGTTCAAATCATAGAAAGAGAGAGTATCAGTCCTCTTTTACTTAATTCGGCATTGTGCCTTTTGTATGAAATTCGGATGCAATTTCCGTATTCCATCGTCAATAAGAAGGTGCAAGGTATACAGTAAACCTGAAGTGAATCATCGGTACCTAAAACTGGACTCACAGGAGAGGTTCAAATCATAGAAAGAGAGAGTGTCAGTCCTCTTTTACTTAAGTCGGCATTGTGCCTTTTGTATTAAATTCGGATGCAATTTCTGTATTTCATCGTCAATAAGAAGGTCCAAGGGATACAGTAAACCTGACGTGAAGCATCGGAATCTAAAACTGGACTCACAGGAGAGGTTCAAATCTTAGAAAGTTAGAGTGTCATTCACCTTGTAGTTATGTCGGCATTGTGCCTTTTGTATTAAATTCCGATGCAATTTCTGTGTTTGATCGCCAATAAGAAGGTGCAAGGTATACGGTAAACCCGAAGTGACGCATCGGAATCTAAAACTGGACTCACAGGAGAATTTCAAATCATAGAAAGTTAGAGTGTCATTCATCTTGTAGTTATGTCGGCATTGTGACTTATGTATTAAATTCGGATGCGATTTCTGTGTTTCATCGTCAATGAGAAGGTACAAGGGATACAGTAAACCTGAAGTGTAGCATCGGAATCCAAAACTGGACTCACAGGAGAGATTCAAATCATAGAAAGAGAGAGTGACAGTCCTCTTTTACATATATCGGCAATGTGCATTATGAATTAAATTCCGATGAAATTTCTGTCTTTCATCGTCAATAAGAAGGACCAAGGGATACAGTAAACCATAAGTGAAGCATCGGAATCTAAAGCTGGACTCACAGGAGAGGTTCAAATCATAGAAAGGGAGAGTGTCAATCCTCTTTTACTTAAGTCGGCATTGTGCCTTTTGTATTAAATTCGGGTGCAATTTCTTAGTTTCATCGTCAACAAGAAGGTCCAAGGGATTCAGTAAACCTGAAATGAAGCATCGGAATCTAAAACTGGACCCACAGGAGAGGTTCAAATCATAGAAAGAGAGAGTATCAGTCCTCTTTTACTTATGTCGGCATTGTGCCTTTTGTATTAAATTCGGATGCAATTTCTGTATTCCATCGTCAATAAGAAGGTCAAAGGGATACAGTAAACCTGAAGTGAAGCATTGGAATCTGCAACTGGACTCACAGGAGAGGTTTAAATCCTAGAAAGTGAGAGTATCAGTCCTCTTGTACTTAAGTCGGCATTGTGGCTTTTGTATTAAATTCGGATGCAATTTCTGCGTTTCATCGTCAATAAGAAGGTGCAAGGTATACAGTAAACCTGAAGTGAAGCATCGGAATCTAAAACTGGACTCACAGGAGAGGTTCAAATCATAGAAAGTGAGAGTGTCTGTCCTATTTTACTTAAGTCGGCATTGTGCCGTTTGTATTAAATTCCGATGCAATTTCTGTGTTTCATCGTCAATACGAAGGTGCTAGGTATACAGTAAACCTGAAGTGAAGCATCGGAATCTAAAACTGGACTCACATGAGAGGTTCAAATCATAGAAAGTGAGAGTGTCAATCCTCTTTTACTTAAGTCGGCATCGTGCCTTTCGTATTAAATTCGGATGCAATTTCTGTATTTCATCGTCAATAAGAAGGTCCAAGGGATACAGTAAACCTGAAGTGAAGCATCGGAATCTAAAACTGGACTCACAGGAGAGGTTGAAATCATAGAAAGTTAGAGTGTCAGTCCTCTTGTACCTATGTCGGCAATTTGCCTTTTGTATTAAATTCCGATGCAATTTCTGTGTGTCATCGTCAATAAGAAGGTGCAAGGTATACGGTAAACCTGAAGTGACGCATCGGATTCTAAAACTGAACTCACAGGAGAAGTTCAAATCATAGAAAGTGAGCGTGTCAGTCCTCTTTTACTTAAGTCGGCATTGTGCCTTATGTATTAAATTCGGATGCAATTTCTGTGTTTTATCGTCAATAAGAAGTTCCAAGGGATACAGTAAACCAGAAGTGAAGCATCGGAATCTAAAACTGGACTCACAGGAGACGTTCAAATCACAGAAAGTGAGAGTGTCAGTCCTCTTTTACTTAAGTCAGCATTGTGCCTTTTGTATTAAATTCGGATGCAATTACTGTGTTTCATCGTCAATAAGAAGGTTCAAGTGATACAGTAAACCTGAAGTGAACCATCGGAAACTTAAACTGGACTCACAGGAGAGGTTCAAATAATGGAAAGGGAGATTGTCAGTCCTCTTGTACCTAAGTTGGCATTGTGCCTTTTGTATTAAATTCAGATGCAATTTCTGTGGTTCATCGTCAATAAGAAGGTGCAAGGTATACAGTAAACCTGAAGTCAAGCAACGGAATCTAAAACTGGTCCCACAGGGGAGGTTCAAATCATAGAAAGTTAGAGTGTCAGTCCTCTTGTACTTAAGTCGGCATTGTGCCTTTTGAATTTAGTTCCGATGCAATTTCTATGTTTCATCGTCAATAAGAAGGTGCAAGGTATACTGTGAAACTGAAGCCAATCATCGGAATCTAGAACTGGACTCACAGGAGAGGTTCAAATCTTAGAAAGTTAGAGTGTCAGTCCTCTTGTACTTAAGTCGGCATTGTGCCTTTTGAATTTAATTCCGATGCAATTTCTGTGTTTCATCGTCAATAAGAAGGTGCAAGGTATACATTAAACCTGATGTGAAGCATCGGAATCTAAAATTGGACTCACAGGAGAGGTTGAAATCATAGAAAATTAGAGTGTCAGTTCTCTTGTACTCATGTCGGCATTGTGCCTTTTGTATATTTAATTCCGATGCAATTTCTGTGTTTCATCGTCAATAAGAAGGTGCAAGGTATACGGTAAACCTGAAGTGACGCATCGGAATTTATAACTGGACTCACAGGACAAGTTCAAATCATAGGAAGTGAGAGTGTCAGTCCTCCTTACTTAAGTCGGCATTGTGCCTTTTGAATTTAGTTCCGGTGCAATTTCTATGTTTCATCGTCAATAAGAAGGTGCAAGGTATACAGTAAAACTGAAGTCAATCATCGGAATCTAGAACTGGACTCACAGGAGAGGTTCAAATCTTAGAAAGTTAGAGTGTCAATCCTCTTGTACTTAAGTCGGCATTGTGCCTTTTGTATTAAATTCGGATGCAATTTCTGTATTTCAATAAGAAGGTCCAAGGGATACAGTAAAGCTGAATTGATGCATCGGAATCCAAAACTGGACTCAAAGGAGAGGTTCAAATCATAGAAAGTTAGAGTGTCAGTCCTCTTGTACTTAAGTCGGCATTGTGCCTTTTGAATTTAATTCCGTTGCAATTTCTGTGTTTCATCGTCAATAAGAAGGTGCAAGGTATACAGTAAACCTGAAGTGAAGCATCGGAATCTAAAACTGGACTCACAGGAGAGGTTAAAATCATAGAAAATTAGAGTGTCAGTCCTCTTGTACTTATGTCAGCATTGTGCCTTTTGTATTAAATTCCGATGCAATTTCTGTGTGTCATCGTCAATAAGAAGGTGCAAGGTATACGGTAAACCTGAAGTGACGCATCGGAATCTAAAACTGGACTCACATGAGAAGTTCAAATCCTAGAAAGTGAGAGTGTCAGTCCTCTTTTACTTAAGTCGGCATTGTGCCTTTAGTATTAAATTCGGATGCAATTTCTGTGTTTCAACGTCAATAAGAAGGTCCAAGGGATTCAGTAAACCAGAAGTGAAGCATCGGAATCTAGAACTGGACGCACAGGGGAGGTTCAAATCATAGAAAGTGAGAGTGTCAGTCCTCTTGTAGTTAAGTCGGCATTGTGCCTTTTGTACTAAATTCAGATGCAATTTCTGTGTTTCATCGTCAATACGAAGGTCCAAGGTATACAGTAAACCTGAAGTGAAGCATCGGAATCAAGAACTGGACACACATTAGAGGTTCAAATCGCAGAAAGTGAGAGTGTCAGTCCTCTTTTCCTTAAGTCAGCATTGTGCCTTTTGTATTAAATTCGGATGCAAGTACTGTGTTTCATCGTCAATAAGAAGGTTCAAGGGATACAGTAAACCTGAAGTGAACCTTCGGAAACTTAAACTGGACTCACAGGAGAGGTTCAAATCATAGAAAGGGAGATTGTCTGTCCTCTTGTACTTAATTCGGAATTGTCCCTTTTGTATTAAAATCGGATGCAATTTCTGTGTTTCATCGTCAATAAGAAGGTGCAAGGTTTACAGTAAGACTGAAGTGAAGCAACGGAATCTAAAACTGGACCCACAGGAGAGGTTCATATCATAGAAAGTTAAAGTTTCAGTAATCTTGTACTTAAGTCGGCATCGTGCCTTTTGAATTTATTTCCGATGCAATTTCTGTGTTTCATCGTCAATAAGATGGTCCAAGGTATACAGTAAACCTGACGTGAAGCATCGGAATTTTTAACTGGACTCACAGGAGAGGTTCAAACCATAGACAGTTAGAGTGTCAGTCCTCTTGTACTTTAGTCGGCATTGTGCCTTTTGAATTTAACTCCGATGCAATTTCTATGTTGCATCGTCAATAAGAAGGTGCAAGGTATAGAGTAAACCTGAAGTGAAGCATCGGAATCTAAAACTGGACTCACAGGAGAGGATCAAATCATTGAAGGAGAGAGTGTCAGTCCTCTTTAATTAAGTCGGCATTGTGCCTTTTGTATTAAATTCGGATGCAATTTCTGTAATTCATCGTCAATAAGAAGGTCCAAGGTATAGAGTAAACCTGAAGTGAAGCATCGGAATCTAAAACTGGACTCACAGGAGAGGTTCAGATCATAGAGTGTCAGTCCTCTTGTACTTAAGAAGACATTGTGCATTTTGAATTTAATTCCGATGCAATTTCTATGTTTCATCGTCAATAAGAAGGTGCATGGTATATAGTAAACCTGAAGAGAAGCATCGGAATCTAAAACTGGACTCACAGGAGAGGTTCAAATCATAGAAAGTTAGAGTGTCAGTCCTCTTGTACTTGTCGGCATTGTGCCTTTTGAATTATTTCGGATACAATTTCTGTGTTTCATCGTCAATAAGACGGTGCAAGGTATACAGTAAACCTGAAGTAAAGCATCGGAATCTAAAACTGGACTCACAGGAGAGGTTCAAATCATAGAAAGTTAGAGTGTCAGTCCTCTTGTACTTACGTCGGCATTGTGCCTTTTGAATTTAATTCCGATATAATTTTTATGTTTCATCGTCAATAAGACGGTGCAAGGTATACAGTAAACCTGAAGTTAAGCATCGGAATCTAGAACTGGACTCACAGGAGAGGTTCAAATCATAGAAAGTGAGAGTGTCAGTCCTCTTGTACTGAAGTCGGCATTGTGCCTTTTGAATATAATTACGATGCAATTTCTTTGTTTCATCGTCAATAAGAAGGTGCAAGGTATACAGTAAACCTGAAGTGAAGCATCAGAATCCAAAACTGGACTCACAGGAGAGGTTCAAATCATAGAGAGTTAGAGTGTCAGTCCTCTTGTACTTAACTCGGCATTGTGCTTTTGAATTTAATTCCTATGCAATTTCTGTGTTTCATCGTCAATAAGAAGGTGCAAGGTATACAGTAAACCTGCAGTGAAACAACGGAATCTAAAACTGGACTCATAGGAGAGGTTCAAATCATAGAAAGTTAGAGTGTCAGTCCTCTTGTACCTAAGTCGGCATTGTGCCCTTTTGTATTAAATGCGGATGCAATTTCTGTATTTCAACGTCAATAAGAAGTTCCAAGGGGTACAGTAAACCTGAAGTGAAGCATCGGAATCTAAAACTGGACTCACAGGAGAGGTTCAAATCATAGAAAGTTAGAGTGTCAGTCCTCTTTTACTTAAGTCGGCATTGTGCCTTTTGTATTAAATTCCGATGCAATTTCTGTGATTCATCGTCAATAAGAAGGGGCAAGGTATACAGTAAACCTGAAGTGAAGCATCGGAATCAAAAACTGGACTCACCGGAGAGGTTCAAACCATGGAAAGAGAGAGTGACAGTCCTCTTTTACTTAAGTCGGCATTGTGCCTTTTGTATTAAATTCCGATGAAATTTCTGTGTTTCATCGTCAATAAGAAGGTCCAAGGGATTCAGTAAACTTGAAGTGAAGAATCGGAATCTAAAACTGGACTCACAGGAGAGGTTCAAATCATAGAAAGTTAGAGTGTCAGTCCTCTGGTACATAAGTCGGCATTGTGCCTTTTGAATTTCATTCCGATGCAATTTTTGTGTTTCATTGCCAATAAGACGGTGCAAGGTATATACCTGAAGTGAAGCATCGGAATCTAAAACTGGACTCACAGGAGAGGATCAAATCATAGAGAGTAAGAGTGTCAGTCCTCTTGTACTTAAGTCGGCATTGTGCCTTTTAAATTTAATTCCGATGCAATTTTTGTGTCTCATCGTCAATAAGAAGGTGTAAGGTATACAGTAAACCTGAAGTGAAGCATCGGAATCAAAAACTGGAATCACAGGAGAGGTTCAAATCATAGAAAGAGAGAGTGACAGTCCTCCTTTACTTAAGTCGGCATTGTGCCTTTTGTATTAAATTCCGATGAAATTTCTGTGTTTCATCGTCAATAAGAAGGTCCAAGGGATTTAGTAAACCTGAAGTGAAGCATCGGAATCTAAAACTGGACTCACAGGAGAGGTTCAAATCATAGAAAGGGAGAGTGTCAGTCCTCTTGTACTTAAGTCGGCATTGTGCCTTTTGTATTAAATTCCGATGCAATTTCTGTGATTCATCGTCAATAAGAAGGGGCAAGGTATACAGTAAACCTGAAGTGAAGCATCGGAATCAAAAACTGGACTCACCGGAGAGGTTCAAACCATAGAAAGAGAGAGTGACAGTCCTCTTTTACTTAAGTCGGCATTGTGCCTTTTGTATTAAATTCCGATGAAATTTCTGTGTCCCATCGTCAATAAGAAGGTCCAAGGGATACAGTAAACCTGAAGTGAAGAATCGGAATCTAAAACTGGACTCACAGGAGAGGTTCAAATCATAGAAAGTTAGAGTGTCAGTCCTCTGGTACTTAAGTCGGCATTGTGCCTTTTGAATTTCATTCCGATGCAATTTTTGTGTTTCATTGCCAATAAGACGGTGCAAGGTATAAACCTGAAGTGAAGCATCGGAATCTAAAACTGGACTCACAGGAGAGGATCAAATCATAGAGAGTAAGAGTGTCAGTCCTCTTGTACTTAAGTCGGCATTGTGCCTTTTAAATTTAATTCCGATGCAATTTTTGTGTCTCATCGTCAATAAGAAGGTGTAAGGTATACAGTAAACCTGAAGTGAAGCATCGGAATCTAAAACTGGAATCACAGGAGAGGTTCAAATCATAGAATGTGAGAGTGTCAGTCCTCTTGTACTTAAGTCGGCAATGTGCCTTTTGTATTAAATTCCGATGCAATTACTGTGTTTCATCGTCAATAAGAAGGTGCAAGGTATACAGTAAACCTGAAGTGAAGCATCGGAATCTAAAACTGGACTAACAGGAGAGGTTCAAATCATAGAAAGAGAGAGTGACAGTCCTCCTTTACTTAAGTCGGCCATGTGCCTTTTGTATTAAATTCCGATGAAATTTCTGTGTTTCATCGTCAATAAGAAGGTCCAAGGGATTCAGTAAACCTGAAGTGAAGCATCGGAATCTAAAACTGGACTCACAGGAGAGGTTCAAATCATAGAAAGGGAGAGTGTCAGTCCTCTTGTACTTAAGTCGGCATTGTGCCTTTTGTATTAAATTCGGATTCAATTTCTGTGTTTCATCGTCAATAAGAAGGTGCAAGGTATGCAGTAAACCTGAACTGAGCATCGGAATCTAAAACTGGACTCACAGGAGAGGTTCAAATCATAGAAAGGGAGAGTGTCAGTCCTTTTTTACTTAAGTCAGCATTGTGCCTTTTGTATTAAATTCGGATACAATTTCTATGTTTCATCGGCAATAAGGAGGACCAAGGGATACAGTAAACCTTAAGTGAAGCATCGGAATCTAAAACTGGACCCACAGGATCGGTTCAAATCATAGATAATTAGAAAGTCAGTACTGCTGTACTCAAGTCGGCATTGTGTCTTTTAAATTTAATTCCGATGCAATTTCTGTGTTTCGTCGTCAATAAGAAGGTGCAAGGTATACAGTAAACCTGAAGTGAAGCATCGGACTCTAAAACTGGACCCACAGGAGAGGTTCAAATCATAGAAAGGAGAGTGTCACTCCTCTTTTACTGAAGTCGGCATTGTGCCTTTTGTATTAAATTCGGATGCAATTTCTGTATTTCATCGTCAATAAGAAGGTCCAAGGAATACAGTAAACCTGAAGTGAAGCATCTGAATCTAAAACTGGACTCACAGCAGAGGTTCAAATCACAGAAAGTTAGAGTGTCAGTCCTCTTGTACTTAAGTCGGCATTGTGCCTTTTGAATTTAATTCCGATGCCATTTCTGTGTTTCATCGTCAATAAGAAGGTGCTGGGTAGACAGTAAACCTGAAGGGAAGCATCGGAATCCAAAAGTGGACTCACAGGAGAGGTGCAAATCATAGAGAGTTAGAGTGTCAGTCGTCTTGTACTTAAGTCGGCAATGTGCCATTTGAATTTAATTCCGTTGCAATTTCTGTGTTTCATCGTCAATAAGAAGGTGCAAGGAATACAGTAAACCTGAAGTGAAGCATCGGAATCTAAAACTGGACTCAAAGGAGAGGTTCAAATCACAGAAAGTGAGAGTGTCAGTCCTCTTTTACTTAAGTCAGCATTGTGCCTTTTGTATTAAATTCGGATGCAATTACTGTGTTTCATCGTCAATAAGAAGGTTCAAGTGATACAGTAAACCTGAAGTGAACCATCGGAAACTTCAACTGGACTCACAGGAGAGGTTCAAATAATAGAAAGGGAGATTGTCAGTCCTCTTGTACCTAAGTCGGCATTGTGCCTTTTGTATTAAATTCGGATGCAATTTCTGTGTTTCATCGTCATTAAGAAGGTGCAAGGTATACAGTAAACCTGAAGTCAAGCAACGGAATCTAAAACTGGTCCCACAGGGGAGGTTCAAATCATAGAAAGTTTGAGTGTCAGTAATCTTGTACTTAAGTCGGCATTGTGCCTTTTGAATTTAATTCCGATGCAATTTCTGTGTTTCATCGTCAATAAGAAGGTGCAAGGTATACAGTAAACCTGACGTGAAGCATCGGAATATTTAACTGGACTAACAGGAGAGGTTCAAACCATTGAAAGTTAGAGTGTAAGTTCTCTTGTACTTTAGTCGGCATTGTGCCTTTTGAATTTAACTCCGATGCAATTTCTATGTTTCATCGTCAATAAGAAGGTGCAAGGTATAGATTAATCCTGAAGTGAAGCATCGGAATCTAAAACTGGACTCACAGGAGAGGTTCAAATCATTGAAAGAGAGAGTGTCAGTCCTCTTGTACTTATGTCGGCATTGTAACCTTTGTATTAAATTCCGATGCAATTTCTGTGTTTCATGGTCAATAAGAAGGTGCAAGGTATACAGTAAACCTGAAGTGACGCATCGGAATTTATAACTGGACCCACAGGACAAGTTCAAACCATAGGAAGTGAGAGTGTCAGTCCTCTTGTACTTAAGTCGGCATTGAGCCTTTTGAATTTAGTTCCGATGCAATTTCTGTTTCATCGTCAATAAGAAGGTGCAAGGTATACAGTAAAAGTGAAGTCAATCATCGGAATCTAGAACTGGACTCACAGGAGAGGTTCAAATCTTAGAAAGTTAGAGTGTCAATCCTCTTGTACTTAAGTCGGCATTGTGCCTTTTGAATTTAATTCCGATGCAATTTCTGTGTTTCATCGTCAATAAGAAGGTGCAAGGTATACAGTAAACCTGTGTGAAGCATCGGAATCTAAAACTGGACTCTCAGGAGAGGTTCAAATCATTGAAAGAGAGAGTGTCAGTCCTCTTTAATTAAGTCAGCATTGTGCCTTTTGTATTAAATTCGGAAGCAATCTCTGTATTTCAATAAGAAGGTCCAAGGGATACAGTAAAGCTGAATTGATGCATCGGAATCTAAAACTGGACTCACAGGAGAGGTTGAAATCATAGAAAATTAGAGTGTCAGTCCTCTTGTACTTATGTCAGCATTGTGTCTTTTGTATTAAATTCCGATGCAATTTCTGTGTGTCATCGTCAATAAGAAGTTGCAAGGTATACGGTAAACCTGAAGTGACGCAACGGAATCTAAAACTGGACTCACATGGGAAGCTCAAATCCTAGAAAGTGAGAGTGTCAGTCCTCTTTTACTTAAGTCGGCATTGTGCCTTTTGTATTAAATTCGGATGCAATCTCTATGTTTCAACGTCAATTAGAAGGTCCAAGGGATACAGTAAACCAGAAGTGAAGCATCGGAATCTAGAACTGGACTCACAGGGAGGTTCAATTCATAGAAAGTGAGAGTGTCAGTCCTCTTGTAGTTAAGTCGGCATTGTGTCTTTTGTACTAAATTCAGATGCAATTTCTGTGTTTCATCGTCAATACGAAGGTCCAAGGAATACAGTAAACCTGAAGTGAAGCATCGGAATCAAGAACTGGACACACAGGAGAGGTTCAAATCTCAGAAAGTGAGAGTGTCAGTGCTCTTTTACTTAAGTCAGCATTGTGCCTTTTGTATTAAATTCGGATGCAAGTACTGTGTTTCATCGTCAATAAGACGGTTCAAGGGATACAGTAAACCTGAAGTGAACCATCGGAAACTTAAACTGGACTCACAGGAGAGGTTTAAATCATAGAAAGGGAGATTGTCAGTCCTCTTGTACTTATGTCGGCATTGTCCCTTTTGTATTAAAATCGGATGCAATTTCTGTGTTTCATCGTCAATAAAAAGGTGCAAGGTATACAGTAAGACTGAAGTGAAGCAACGGAATCTAAAATTGGACCCACAGGAGAGGTTCAAATCATAGAAATTTAGAGTGTCAGTAATCTTGTACTTAAGTCGGCATTGTGCCTTTTGAATTTATTTCCGATGCAATTTCTGTGTTTCATCGTCAATAAGAAGGTCCAAGGTACACAGTAAACCTGACGTGAAGCATCGGAATCTTTAGCTGGACTCACAGGAGATGTTCAAACCATAGAAAGTTAGAGTGTCAGTCCTCTTGTACTTTAGTCGGCATTGTGCCTTTTGAATATAACTCCGATGCAATTTCTATGATGCTTCGTCAATAAGAAGGTGCAAGGTATAGAGTAAACCTGAAGTGAAGCATCGGAATCTAAAACTGGACTCACAGGAGAGGTTCAGATCATAGAGTGTCAGTCCTCTTGTACTTAAGAAGATATTGTGCATTTTGAATTTAATTCCGATGCAATTTCTGTGTTTCATCGTCAATAATTAGGTGCATGGTATATAGTAAACCTGAAGAGAAGCATCGGAATCTAAAACTGGACTCACAGGAGAGGTTCAAATCATAGAAAGTTAGAGTGTCAGTCCTCTTGTACTTGTCGGCATTGTGCCTTTTGAATTATTTCGGATACAATTTCTGTGTTTCATCGTCAATAAGACGGTGCAAGGTATACAGTAAACCTGAAGTGAAGCATCGGAATCTAAAACTGGACCCACAGGAGAGGTTCAAATCATAGAAAGTTAGAGTGTCAGTCCACTTGTACTTACGTCGGCATTGTTCCTTTTGAATTTAATTCCGATGCAATTTTTATGTTTCATCGTCAATAAGACGGTGCAAGGTATACAGTAAACCTGAAGTTAAGCATCGGAATCTAAAACTGGACTCACAGGAGAGGTTCAAATCATAGAAAGTGAGAGTGTCAGTCCTCTTGTACTGAAGTCGGCATTGTGCCTTTTGAATTTAATTACGATGCAATTTCTGTGTTTCATCGTCAATAAGAAGGTGCAAGGTATACAGTAAACCTGCAGTGAAACGACGGAATCTAAAACTGGACTCATAGGAGAGGTTCAAATCATAGAAAGTTAGAGTGTCAGTCCTCTTGTACCTAAGTCGGCATTGTGCCCTTTTGTATTAAATGCGGATGCAATTTCTGTATTTCAACGTCAATAAGAAGGTCCAAGGGATACAGTAAACCTGAAGTGAAGCATCGGAATCTAAAACTGGACTCACAGGAGAGGTTCAAATCATAGAATGTTAGAGTGTCAGTCCTCTTTTACTTAAGTCGGCATTGTGCTTTTTGTATTAAATTCCGATGCAATTTCTGTGATTCATCGTCAATAAGAAGGGGCAAGGTATACAGTAAACCTGAAGTGAAGCATCGGAATCTAAAACTGGACTCACCGGAGAGGTTCATACCATAGAAAGAGAGAGTGACAGTCCTCTTTTACTTAAGTCGGCATTGTGCCTTTTGTATTAAATTCCGATGCAATTTCAGTGTTTCATCGTCAATAAGAAGGTGCAAGGTATACAGTAAACCTGAAGTAAAGCATCTGAATCTAAAACTGGACTCACAGCAGAGGTTCAAATCACAGAAAGTTAGAGTGTCAGTACTCTTGTACTTAAGTCGGCATTGTGCCTTTTGAATTTAATTCCGTTGCAATTTCTGTGTTTCGTCGTCAATAAGAAGGTGCAAGGTATACAGTAAACCTGAAGTGAAGCATCGGAATCTAAAACTGGACCCACAGGAGAGGTTCAAATCATAGAAAGGAGAGTGTCAGTCCTCTTTTACTGAAGTCGGCATTGTGCCTTTTGTATTAAATTCGGATGCAATTTCTGTATTTCATCGTCAATAAGAAGGTCCAAGGTATACAGTAAACCTGAAGTGAAGCATCTGAATCTAAAACTGGACTCACAGCAGAGGTTCAAATCACAGAAAGTTAGAGTGTCAGTACTCTTGTACTTAAGTCGGCATTGTGCCTTTTGAATTTAATTCCGATGCAATTTCTGTGTTTCATCGTCAATAAGAAGGTGCAGGGTAGACAGTAAACCTGAAGGGAAGCATCGGTATCCAAGACTGGACTCACAGGAGAGGTGCAAATCATAGAGAGTTAGAGTGTCAGTCGTCTTGTACTTATGTCGGCAATGTGCCTTTTGAATTTAATTCCGTTGCAATTTCTGTGTTTCATCGTCAATAAGAAGGTGCAGGGTAGACAGTAAACCTGAAGGGAAGCATCGGAATCCAAAAGTGGACTCACAGCAGAGGTTCAAATCTTAGAAAGTTAGAGTGTCAGTCCTCTTGTACTTAAGTCGGCATTGTGCCTTTTGTATTAAATTCGGATGCAATTTCTGTATTTCATAGTCAATTAGAAGGTGCAAAGTATACAGTAAACCTGAAGTGAAGCATCGGAATCTAAAACTGGACTCACAGGAGAGGTTCAAATCATAAAAAGGTAGAGTGTCAGTCCTCTTGTACTTACGTCGGCATTGTGCCTTTTGAATTGATTTCCGATGCAATTTTTATGTTTCATCGTCAATAAGACGCTGCAAGGTATACAGTAAACCTGAAGTTAAGCATCAGAATCTAAAACTGAACTCACAGGAGAGGTTCAAATCATAGAAAGTGAGAGTGTCAGTCCTCTTGTACTGAAGTCGGCATTGTGCCTTTTGAATTTAATTCCGATGCAATTTCAGTGTTTCATCGTCAATAAGAAGGTGCAAGGTATACAGTAAACCTGAAGTGAAGCATCAGAATCCAAAACTGGACTCACAGGAGAGGTTCAAATCATAGAGAGTTAGAGTGTCAGTCCCCTTGTACTTAAGTCGGCATTGTGATTTTGAATTTAATTCCTATGCAATTTCAGTGTTTCATCGTCAATAAGAAGGTGCAAGGTATACAGTAAACCTGCAGTGAAACAACGGAATCTAAAACTGGACTCATAGGAGAGGTTCAAATCATAGAAAGTTAGAGTGTCAGTCCTCTTGTACCTAAGTCGGCATTGTGCCCTTTTGTATTAAATGCGGATGCAATTTCTGTATTTCATCGTCAATAAGAAGGTCCAAGGGATACAGTAAACCTGAAGTGAAGAATCGGAATCTAAAACTGGACCCACAGGAGAGTTTCAAATCATGGAAAGTTAGAGTGTCAGTCCTCTTGTACTTAAGTCGGCATTGTGCCTTTTGAATTTAATTCCGATGCAATTTTTGTGTTTCATCGTCAATAAGACGGTGCAAGGTATGAACCTGAAGTGAAGCATCGGAATCTAAAACTGGAATCACAGGAGAGGTTCAAATCATAGAAAGTGAGAGTGTAAGTCCTCTTGTACTTAAGTCGGCAATGTGCCTTTTGTATTAAATTCCGATGCAATTTCTGTGTTTCATCGTCAATAAGAAGGTGCAAGGTATACAGTAAACCTGAAGTGAAGCATCGGAATCTAAAACTGGACTCACAGCAGAGGTTCAAATCATAGGAAGTTAGAGTGTCAGTCCTCTTGTACTTAAGTCGGCATTGTGCCTTTTGAATATAATTCCGATGCAATTTCTGTGTTTCATCGTCAATAAGAAGGTGCAAGGTAGACAGTAAACCTGAAGGGAAGTATCGGAATCCAAAACTGGACTCACAGGAGAGGTTCAAATCATAGAGAGTTAGAGTGTCAGTCGTCTTGTACTTAAGACGGCATTGTGCCTTTTGAATTAAATTCCGTTGCAATTTCTGTGTTTCATCGTCAATAAGAAGGTGCAAGGTATACAGTAAACCTGAAGTGAAGCATCGGAATCCAAAACTGGACTCACAGCAGAGGTTCAAATCATAGAAAGTTAGAGTGTCAGTCGTCTTGTACTTAAGTCGGCATTGGTCCTTTTTTATTAAATTCGGACGCAATTTCTGTATTTCATAGTCAATTAGAAGGTGCAAGGTATACAGTAAACCTGAAGTGAAGCATCGGAATCTAAAACTGGACTCACAGGAGAGGTTCAGATCATAGAGTGTCAGTCCTCTTGTACTTAAGAAGGCATTGTGCATTTTGAATTTAATTCCGATGCAATTTCTGTGTTTCATCGTCAATAAGACGGTGCAAGGTATACAGTAAACCTGAAGTGAAGCATCGGAATCTAAAACTGGACTCACAGGAAGGGTTCAAATCATAGAAAGTTAGAGTGTCAGTCCTCTTGTACCTACGTCGGCATTGTGCTTTTTGAATTTAATTCCGATGCAATTTTTATGTTTCATCGTCAATAAGACGGTGCAAGGTATACAGTAAACCTGAAGTGAAGCATCGGAATCTAAAACTGGACTCACAGGAGAGGTCCAAATCATAGAAAGTGAGAGTGTCAGTCCTCTTGTACTTAAGTCGGAATTGTGCCTTTTGTATTAAATTCCGTTGCAATTTCTGTGTTCCATCGTCAATAAGAAGGTCCAAGGGATTCAGTAAACCTGAAGTGAAGCATCGGAATCTAAAACTGGACTCACAGGAGAAGTTCAAATCATAGAAAGGGAGAGTGTCAGTCCTCTTGTACTTAAGTCGGCATTGTGCCTTTTGTATTAAATTCGGATTCAATTTCTGTGTTTCTTCGTCAATAAGAAGGTGCAAGGTATGCAGTAAACCTGAACTGAGCATCGGAATCTAAAACTGGACTCACAGGAGAGGTTCAAATCATAGAAAGGAGAGTGTCAGTCCTCTTTTACTGAAGTCGGCATTGTGCCTTTTGTATTAAATTCGGATGCAATTTCTGTATTTCATCGTCAATAAGAAGGTCCAAGGTATACAGTAAACCTGAAGTGAAGCATCTGAATCTAAAACTGGACTCACAGCAGAGGTTCAAATCACAGAAAGTTAGAGTGTCAGTACTCTTGTACTAAAGTCGGCATTGTGCCTTTTGAATTTCATTCCGATGCAATTTCTGTGTTTCATCGTCAATAAGAGGGTGCAGGGTAGACAGTAAACCTGAAGGGAAGCATCGGAATCCAAGACTGGACTCACAGGAGAGGTGCAAATCATAGAGAGTTAGAGTGTCAGTCGTCTTGTACTTATGTCGGCAATGTGCCTTTTGAATTTAATTCCGTTGCAATTTCTGTGTTTCATCGTCAATAAGAAGGTGCAGGGTAGACAGTAAACCTGAAGGGAAGCATCGGAATCCAAAAGTGGACTCACAGCAGAGGTTCAAATCATAGAAAGTTAGAGTGTCAGTCCTCTTGTACTTAAGTCGGCATTGTGCCTTTTGTATTAAATTCGGATGCAATTTCTGTATTTCATAGTCAATTAGAAGGTGCAAAGTGTACAGTAAACCTGAAGTGAAGCATCGGAATCTAAAACTGGACTCACAGGAGAGGTTCAAATCATAAAAAGGTAGAGTGTCAGTTCTCTTGTACTTACGTCGGCATTGTGCCTTTTGAATTGAATTCCGATGCAATTTTTATGTTTCATCGTCAATAAGACGGTGCAAGGTATACAGTAAACCTGAAGTTAAGCATCAGAATCTAAAACTGGACTCGCAGGAGAGGTTCAAATCATAGAAAGTGAGAGTGTCAGTCCTCTTGTACTGAAGTCGGCATTGTGCCTTTTGAATTTAATTCCGATGCAATTTCAGTGTTTCATCGTCAATAAGAAGGTGCAAGGTATACAGTAAACCTGAAGTGAAGCATCAGAATCCAAAACTGGACTCACAGGAGAGGTTCAAATCATAGAGAGTTAGAGTGTCAGTCCCCTTGTACTTAAGTCGGCATTGTGATTTTGAATTTAATTCCTATGCAATTTCAGTGTTTCATCGTCAATAAGAAGGTGCAAGGTATACAGTAAACCTGCAGTGAAACAACGGAATCTAAAACTGGACTCATAGGAGAGGTTCAAATCATAGAAAGTTAGAGTGTCAGTCCTCTTGTACCTAATTCGGCATTGTGCCCTTTTGTATTAAATGCGGATGCAATTTCTGTATTTCATCGTCAATAAGAAGGTCCAAGGGATACAGTAAACCTGAAGTGAAGAATCGGAATCTAAAACTGGACCCACAGGAGAGGTTCAAATCATGGAAAGTTAGAGTGTCAGTCCTCTTGTACTTAAGTCGGCATGGTGCCTTTTGAATTTAATTCCGATGCAATTTTTGTGTTTCATCGTCAATAAGACGGTGCAAGGTATGAACCTGAAGTGAAGCATCGGAATCTAAAACTGGAATCACAGGAGAGGTTCAAATCATAGAAAGTGAGAGTGTAAGTCCTCTTGTACTTAAGTCGGCAATGTGCCTTTTGTATTAATTCCGATGCAATTTCTGTGTTTCATCGTCAATAACAAGGTGCAAGGTATACAGTAAACCTGAAGTGAAGCATCGGAATCTAAAACTGGACTCACAGCAGAGGTTCAAATCATAGGAAGTTAGAGTGTCAGTCCTCTTGTACTTAAGTCGGCATTGTGCCTTTTGAATTTAATTCCGATGCAATTTCTGTGTTTCATCGTCAATAAGAAGGTGCAAGGTAGACAGTAAACCTGAAGGGAAGTATCGGAATCCAAAACTGGACTCACAGGAGAGGTTCAAATCATAGAAAGTTAGAGAGTCAGTCCTCTTGTACCTACGTCGGCATTGTGCTTTTTGAATTTAATTCCGATGCAATTTCTGTGTTTCATCGTCAATAAGACGGTGCAAGGTATACAGTAAACCTGAAGTGAAGCATCGGAATCTAAAACTGGACTCACAGGAGAGGTTCAAATCATAGAGAGTTAGAGTGTCAGTCCCCTTGTACTTAAGTCGGCATTGTGATTTTGAATTTAATTCCTATGCAATTTCAGTGTTTCATCGTCAATAAGAAGGTGCAAGGTATACAGTAAACCTGCAGTGAAACAACGGAATCTAAAACTGGACTCATAGGAGAGGTTCAAATCATAGAAAGTTAGAGTGTCAGTCCTCTTGTACCTAAGTCGGCATTGTGCCCTTTTGTATTAAATGCGGATGCAATTTCTGTATTTCATCGTCAATAAGAAGGTCCAAGGAATACAGTAAACCTGAAGTGAAGAATCGGAATCTAAAACTGGACCCACAGGAGAGGTTCAAATCATGGAAAGTTAGAGTGTCAGTCCTCTTGTACTTAAGTCGGCATTGTGCCTTTTGAATTTAATTCCGATGCAATTTTTGTGTTTCATCGTCAATAAGACGGTGCAAGGTATGAACCTGAAGTGAAGCATCGGAATCTAAAACTGGAATCACAGGAGAGGTTCAAATCATAGAAAGTGAGAGTGTAAGTCCTCTTGTACTTAAGTCGGCAATGTGCCTTTTGTATTAAATTCCGATGCAATTTCTGTGTTTCATCGTCAATAAGAAGGTGCAAGGTATACAGTAAACCTGAAGTGAAGCATCGGAATCTAAAACTGGACTCACAGCAGAGGTTCAAATCATAGGAAGTTAGAGTGTCAGTCCTCTTGTACTTAAGTCGGCATTGTGCCTTTTGAATTTAATTCCGATGCAATTTCTGTGTTTCATCGTCAATAAGAAGGTGCAAGGTAGACAGTAAACCTGAAGGGAAGTATCGGAATCCAAAACTGGACTCACAGGAGAGGTTCAAATCATAGAGAGTTAGAGTGTCAGTCGTCTTGTACTTAAGACGGCATTGTGCCTTTTGAATTAAATTCCGTTGCAATTTCTGTGTTTCATCGTCAATAAGAAGGTGCAAGGTATACAGTAAACCTGAAGTGAAGCATCGGAATCCAAAACTGGACTCACAGCAGAGGTTCAAATCATAGAAAGTTAGAGTGTCAGTCGTCTTGTACTTAATTCGGCATTGGTCCTTTTTTATTAAATTCGGATGCAATTTCTGTATTTCATAGTCAATTAGAAGGTGCAAGGTATACAGTAAACCTGAAGTGAAGCATCGGAATCTAAAACTGGACTCACAGGAGAGGTTCAGATCATAGAGTGTCAGTCCTCTTGTACTTAAGAAGGCATTGTGCATTTTGAATTTAATTCCGATGCAATTTCTGTGATTCATCGTCAATAAGACGGTGCAAGGTATACAGTAAACCTGAAGTGAAGCATCGGAATCTAAAACTGGACTCACAGGAAAGGTTCAAATCATAGAAAGTTAGAGTGTCAGTCCTCTTGTACTTAAGTCGGCATTGTGCCTTTTGAATTTAATTCCGATGCAATTTTTGTGTTTCATCGTCAATAAGACGGTGCAAGGTATGAACCTGAAGTGAAGCATCGGAATCTAAAACTGGAATCACAGGAGAGGTTCAAATCATAGAAAGTGAGAGTGTAAGTCCTCTTGTACTTAAGTCGGCAATGTGCCTTTTGTATTAAATTCCGATGCAATTTCTGTGTTTCATCGTCAATAAGAAGGTGCAAGGTATACAGTAAACCTGAAGTGAAGCATCGGAATCTAAAACTGGACTCACAGCAGAGGTTCAAATCATAGGAAGTTAGAGTGTCAGTCCTCTTGTACTTAAGTCGGCATTGTGCCTTTTGAATTTAATTCCGATGCAATTTCTGTGTTTCATCGTCAATAAGAAGGTGCAAGGTAGACAGTAAACCTGAAGGGAAGTATCGGAATCCAAAACTGGACTCACAGGAGAGGTTCAAATCATAGAGAGTTAGAGTGTCAGTCGTCTTGTACTTAAGACGGCATTGTGCCTTTTGAATTAAATTCCGTTGCAATTTCTGTGTTTCATCGTCAATAAGAAGGTGCAAGGTATACAGTAAACCTGAAGTGAAGCATCGGAATCCAAAACTGGACTCACAGCAGAGGTTCAAATCACAGAAAGTTAGAGTGTCAGTCGTCTTGTACTTAAGTCGGCATTGGTCCTTTTTTATTAAATTCGGATGCAATTTCTGTATTTCATAGTCAATTAGAAGGTGCAAGGTATACAGTAAACCTGAAGTGAAGCATCGGAATCTAAAACTGCACTCACAGGAGAGGTTCAGATCATAGAGTGTCAGTCCTCTTGTACTTAAGAAGGCATTGTGCATTTTGAATTTAATTCCGATGCAATTTCTGTGTTTCATCGTCAATAAGACGGTGCAAGGTATACAGTAAACCTGAAGTGAAGCATCGAAATCTAAAACTGGACTCACAGGAAAGGTTCTAATCATAGAAAGTTAGAGTGTCAGTCCTCTTGTACCTACGTCGGCATTGTGCTTTTTGAATTTAATTCCGATGCAATTTTTATGTTTCATCGTCAATAAGACGGTGCAAGGTATACAGTAAACCTGAAGTGAAGCATCGGAATCTAAAACTGGACTCACAGGAGAGGTCCAAATCATAGAAAGTGAGAGTGTCAGTCCTCTTGTACTTAAGTCGGAATTGTGCCTTTTGTATTAAATTCCGTTGCAATTTCTGTGTTCCATCGTCAATAAGAAGGTCCAAGGGATTCAGTAAACCTGAAGTGAAGCATCGGAATCTAAAACTGGACTCACAGGAGAAGTTCAAATCATAGAAAGGGAGAGTGTCAGTCCTCTTGTACTTAAGTCGGCATTGTGCCTTTTGTATTAAATTCGGATTCAATTTCTGTGTTTCTTCGTCAATAAGAAGGAGCAAGGTATGCAGTAAACCTGAACTGAGCATCGGAATCTAAAACTGGACTCACAGGAGAGGTTCAAATCATAGAAAGGGAGTGTGTCAGTCCTTTTTTACTTAAGTCAGCATTGTGCCTTTTGTATTAAATTCGGATACAATTTCTATGTTTCATCGGCAATAAGGAGGACCAAGGGATACAGTAAACCTTAAGTGAAGCATCGGAATCTAAAACTGGACCCACAGGAGTGGTTCAAATCATAGATAGTTAGAAAGTCAGTGCTGTTGTACTCAAGTCGGCATTGTGCCTTTTAAATTTAATTCCGAAGCAATTTCTGTGTTTCGACGTCAATAAGAAGGTGCAAGGTATACAGTAAACCTGAAGTAAAGCATCGGAATCTAAAACTGGACCCACAGGAGAGGTTCAAATCATAGAAAGGAGAGTGTCAGTCCTCTTTTACTGAAGTCGGCATTGTGCCTTTTGTATTAAATTCGGATGCAATTTCTGTATTTCATCGTCAATAAGAAGGTCCAAGGTATACAGTAAACCTGAAGTGAAGCATCTGAATCTAAAACTGGACTCACAGCAGAGGTTCAAATCACAGAAAGTTAGAGTGTCAGTACTCTTGTACTAAAGTCGGCATTGTGCCTTTTGAATTTCATTCCGATGCAATTTCTGTGTTTCATCGTCAATAAGAAGGTGCAGGGTAGACAGTAAACCTGAAGGGAAGCATCGGAATCCAAGACTGGACTCACAGGAGAGGTGCAAATCATAGAGAGTTAGAGTGTCAGTCGTCTTGTACTTATGTCGGCAATGTGCCTTTTGAATTTAATTCCGTTGCAATTTCTGTGTTTCATCGTCAATAAGAAGGTGCAGGGTAGACAGTAAACCTGAAGGGAAGCATCGGAATCCAAAAGTGGACTCACAGCAGAGGTTCAAATCATAGAAAGTTAGAGTGTCAGTCCTCTTGTACTTAAGTCGGCATTGTGCCTTTTGTATTAAATTCGGATGCAATTTCTGTATTTCATAGTCAATTAGAAGGTGCAAAGTATACAGTAAACCTGAAGTGAAGCATCGGAATCTAAAACTGGACTCACATTAGAGGTTCAAATCATAAAAAGGTAGAGTGTCAGTTCTCTTGTACTTACGTCGGCATTGTGCCTTTTGAATTGAATTCCGATGCAATTTTTATGTTTCATCGTCAATAAGACGGTGCAAGGTATACAGTAAACCTGAAGTTAAGCATCAGAATCTAAAACTGGACTCGCAGGAGAGGTTCAAATCATAGAAAGTGAGAGTGTCAGTCCTCTTGTACTGAAGTTGGCATTGTGCCTTTTGAATTTAATTCCGATGCAATTTCAGTGTTTCATCGTCAATAAGAAGGTGCAAGGTATACAGTAAACCTGAAGTGAAGCATCAGAATCCAAAACTGGACTCACAGGAGAGGTTCAAATCATAGAGTGTTAGAGTGTCAGTCCCCTTGTACTTAAGTCGGCATTGTGATTTTGAATTTAATTCCTATGCAATTTCAGTGTTTCATCGTCAATAAGAAGGTGCAAGGTATACAGTAAACCTGCAGTGAAACAACGGAATCTAAAACTGGACTCATAGGAGAGGTTCAAATCATAGAAAGTTAGAGTGTCAGTCCTCTTGTACCTAAGTCGGCATTGTGCCCTTTTGTATTAAATGCGGATGCAATTTCTGTATTTCATCGTCAATAAGAAGGTCCAAGGGATACAGTAAACCTGAAGTGAAGAATCGGAATCTAAAACTGGACCCACAGGAGAGGTTCAAATCATGGAAAGTTAGAGTGTCAGTCCTCTTGTACTTAAGTCGGCATGGTGCCTTTTGAATTTAATTCCGATGCAATTTTTGTGTTTCATCGTCAATAAGACGGTGCAAGGTATGAACCTGAAGTGAAGCATCGGAATCTAAAACTGGAATCACAGGAGAGGTTCAAATCATAGAAAGTGAGAGTGTAAGTCCTCTTGTACTTAAGTCGGCAATGTGCCTTTTGTATTAATTCCGATGCAATTTCTGTGTTTCATCGTCAATAACAAGGTGCAAGGTATACAGTAAACCTGAAGTGAAGCATCGGAATCTAAAACTGGACTCACAGCAGAGGTTCAAATCATAGGAAGTTAGAGTGTCAGTCCTCTTGTACTTAAGTCGGCATTGTGCCTTTTGAATTTAATTCCGATGCAATTTCTGTGTTTCATCGTCAATAAGAATTTGCAAGGTAGACAGTAAACCTGAAGGGAAGTATCGGAATCCAAAACTGGACTCACAGGAGAGGTACAAATCATAGAGAGTTAGAGTGTCAGTCGTCTTGTACTTAAGACGGCATTGTGCCTTTTGAATTAAATTCCGTTGCAATTTCTGTGTTTCATCGTCAATAAGAAGGTGCAAGGTATACAGTAAACCTGAAGTGAAGCATCAGAATCCAAAACTGGACTCACAGCAGAGGTTCAAATCATAGAAAGTTAGAGTGTCAGTCGTCTTGTACTTAAGTCGGCATTGGTACTTTTTTATTAAATTCGGATGCAATTTCTGTATTTCATAGTCAATTAGAAGGTGCAAGGTATACAGTAAACCTGAAGTGAAGCATCGGAATCTAAAACTGGACTCACAGGAGAGGTTCAGATCATAGAGTGTCAGTCCTCTTGTACTTAAGAAGGCATTGTGCATTTTGAATTTAATTCCGATGCAATTTCTGTGTTTCATCGTCAATAAGAATGTGCGTGGTATACAGTAAACCTGAAGAGAAGCATCGGAATCTAAAACTGGACTCACAGGAGAGGTTCAAATCATAGAAAGTTAGAGTGTCAGTCCTCTTGTACTTGTCGGCATTGTGCCTTTTGAATTTAATTCGGATGCAATTTCTGTGTTTCATCGTCAGAAAGACGGTGCAAGGTATACAGTAAACCTGAAGTGAAGCATCGGAATCTAAAACTGGACTCACAGGAAAGGTTCAAATCATAGAAAGTTAGAGTGTCAGTCCTCTTGTACCTACGTCGGCATTGTGCCTTTTGAATTTAATTCCGATGCAATTTTTATGTTTCATCGTCAATAAGACGGTGCAAGGTATACAGTAAACCTGAAGTGAAGCTTCGGAATCTAAAACTGGACTCACAGGAGAGGTCCAAATCATAGAAAGTGAGAGTGTCAGTCCTCTTGTACTTAAGTCGGAATTGTGCCTTTTGTATTAAATTCCGTTGCAATTTCTGTGTTTCATCGTCAATAAGAAGGTCCAAGGTATACAGTAAACCTGAAGTGAAGCATCGGAATCTAAAACTTGACTCACAGGAGAGGTTCAAATTATAGAAAGTTAGAGTGTCAGTCGTCTTGTACTTAAGTCGGCATTGTGCCTTTTGTATTAAATCCGAATGCAATTTCTGTATTTCATCGTCAATAAGAAGGTCCAAGGGATACAGTAAACCTGAAGTGAAGCATCGGAATCTAAAACTGGACTCACAGGAGAGGCTCAAATCATAGAAAGTTAGAGTGTCAGTCCTCTGGTACTTAAGTCGTCTTTGTGCCTTTTAAATTTCATTCCGATGCAATTTTAGTGTTTCATCGTCAATAAGACGGTGCAAGGTATAAACCTGAAGTAAAGCAATAGAATCTAGAACTGGACTCACAGGAGAGGTTCAAATCATAGGAAGAGAGAGTCACAGTCCTCTTTTACTTATGTTGGCATTGTGCCTTTTGTATTAAATTCGAATGCAATTTCTGTATTTCTTCCTCAATAAGAAGGTCCAAGGTATACAGTAAACCTGAAGTGAAGCATCGGAATCTAAAACTTGACTCACAGGAGAGGTTCAAATCATAGAAAGTGCGAGTTTTAGTCCTCTTGTACTTACGTCGGCATTGGCCTTTTGTATTAAATTCCGATGAAATTTCTGTGTTTCATCGTCAATAAGAGGGTCTATGGGATACAGTAAACCTGAAGTTAAGCATCGGAATCTAAAACTGGACTCACAGGAGAGGTTCAAATCATAGAAAGGGAGAGTGTCAGTCCTCTTGTACTTAAGTCGGCATTGTGCCTTTTGAATTTCATTCCGATGCAATATTTGTGTTTCATCGTCCATAAAACGGTTCAAGGTATAAACCTGAAGTGAAGCAATGGAATCTAAAACTAGAATCACAGGAGAGGTTCAAATCATAGAAGGTGAGAGTGTCAGTCCTCTTGTACTTAAGTCGGCATTGTGCCTTTTGTATTAAATTCCGATGCAATTTCTGTGTTTCATCGTCAATAAGAAGGTGCAAGGTATACAGTAAACCTGAAGAGAAGCATTGGAATCTAAAACTGGACTCACAGGAGAGATTCAAATCATAGAACGAGAGAGTGACAGTCCTCTTTTACTTAAGTCGGCATTGTGCCTTTAGTATTAAATTCCGATGAAATTTCTGTGTTTCATCGTGCATAAGACGGTGCAAGGTATACACCTGAAGTGAAGCATCGGAACCTAAAACTGGACTCACAGGAGAGGTTCAAATCATAGAAAGTTAGAGTGTCAGTCCTCAGGTACTTAAGTCGGCATTGTGCCTTTTGAATTTCATTCCGATGCAATTTTTGTGTTTCATTGTCAATAAGACGGTGCCAGGTATAAACCTGAAGTGAAGCATCGGAATCTAAAACTGGAATCACAGGAGTGGTTCAAATCATAGAAAGTGAGAGTGTCAGTCCTCCTGTACTTAAGTCGGCTTTGTGCCTTTTGTATTACCTTCTGATGCAATTTCTGTGATTCATCGTCAATAAGAAGGGGCAAGGTATACAGTAAACCTGAAGTGAAGCATCGGAATCTAAAACTGGACTCACAGGAGAGGTTCAAATCATAGAAAGAGAGAGTGACAGTCCTCTTTTACTTAAGTCGGCATTGTACCTTTTGTATTAAATTCCGATGAAATTTCTATTTTCATCGTCAATAAGAAGGTCCAAGGGATACAGTAAACCTGAAGTAAAGTATCGGAATCTAAAACTGGACTCACAGGAGGGGTTCAAATCATAGAAAGGGAGAGTGACAGTACTCTTGTACTTAAGTCGGCATTGTGCCTTTTGTATTAAATTCGGATTCAATTTCTGTGTTTCATCGTCAATAAGAAGGTGCAAGGTTTACAGTAAACCTGAAGTGAAGCATCGGAATCTAAAACTGGACTCACAGGAGAGGTTCAAATCATAGAAAGAGAGAGTGACAGTCCTCTTTTACTTAAGTCGGCATTGTGCCTTTTGTATTAAATTCCGATGAAATTTCTGTGTTTCATCGTCTATAAGAAGGACCAAGGGATACAGTAAACCTGAAATGAAGCATTGGAATCTAAAACTGCACCCACAGGAGAGGTTCAAATCATAGATAGTTAAAGTGTCTGTCCTCTTGTACTTAAGTCGGCATTGTGTCTTTTGAATTTAGTTCTGATGCAATTGCTCTGTTTCATCGTCAATAAGAAGGTGCAAGGTATACAGTAAACCAGAAGTGAAGCATCGGAATCTAAAACTGGACTCACAGGAGAGGTTCAAATCATACAGAGTTAGAGTGTCAGTCCTCTTGTACTTAAGTCGGCATAGTGCCTTTTAAATTTGAATCCCATGCAATTTCTGTGTTTCATCGTCAATAAGAAGGTGCATGGTATACAGTAAACCTGAAGTGAAGCATCGGAATCTAAAACTGGACTCACAGGAGAAGTTCAAATCGTAGAAAGAGAGAGTGTCAGTCCTCTTTTACTTTAGTCGGCATTGTGCCTTTTGTATTAAATTCGGATGCAATTTCTGTATTTCATCGTCAATAAGAAGGTCCAAGGTATACAGCAAACCTGAAGTGAAGCATCGGAATCTAAAACTGGACTCACAGGAGAGGTTCAAATTATAGAAAGTTAGAATGTCAGTCGTCTTGTACTTAAGTCGGCATTGTGCCTTTTGTATTAAATCCGGATGCAATTTCTGTATTTCATCGTCAATAAGAAGGTCCAAGGGATACAGTAAACCTGAAGTGAAGCATCGGAATCTAAAACTGGACTCACAGGAGAGGTTCAAATCATAGAAAGTTAGAGTGTCAGTCCTCTTGTACTTGAGTCGGCATTGTGCCTTTTGTATTAAATTCCGATGCAATTTCTGTGATTTATCGTCAATAAGAAGGGGCAAGGTATACAGTAAACCTGAAGTGAAGCATCGGAATCTAAAACTGGACTCACCGGAGAGGTTCAAAAAATAAAAAGAGAGAGTGACAGTCCTCTTTTACTTATGTCGGCATTGTGCCTTTTGTATTAAATTCCGATGAAATTTCTGTGTTTCATCGTCAATAAGAGGGTCCAAGGGATACAGTATACCTGAAGTGAAGAATCGGAATCTAAAACTGGACTCACAGGAGAGGTTCAAATCATAGAAAGTTTGAGTGTCAGTCCTCTGGTACTTAAGTCGGCATTGTGCCTTTTGAATTTCATTCCGATACAATTTTTGTGTTTCATTGTCAATAAGACGGTGCAAGGTATAAACCTGAAATGAAGCAATAGAATCTAAAACTGGACTCACAGGAGAGGTTCAAATCATAGAAAGAGAGAGTCACAGTCCTCTTTTACTTAAGTCGGCATTGTGCCTTTTGTATTAAATTCCGATGAAATTTCTGTGTTTCATCGTCAATAAGAAGGAAAAAGGGATACAGTAAACCTGAAATGAAGCATTGGATTCTAAAACTGGACACACAGGAGAGGTTCAAATCATAGATAGTTAAAGTGTCTGTCCTCCTGTAGTTAAGTCGGCATTGTGTCTTTTGAATTTAGTTCTGATGCAATTTCTGTGTTTCATCGTCATTAAGAAGGTGCAAGGTATCCAGTAAACCAGAAGTGAAGTATCGGAATCTAAAACTGGACTCACAGGAGAGGTTAAAGACATAGAGAGTTAGAGTGTCAGTCCTCTTGTACTTAAGTCGGCATTGTGCCTTTTAAATTTAATTCCCATGCAATTTCTAAATTTCATCGTCAATAAGAAGGTGCATGGTATACAGTAAACCTGAAGTGAAGCATCGGAATCTAAAACTGGACTCACAGGAGAGGTTCAAATCATAGAAAGAGAGAGTGTCAGTCCTCTTTTACTTAAGTCGGCATTGTGCCTTTTGTATTAAATTCGAATGCAATTTCTGTATTTCTTCGTCAATAAGAAGGTCCAAGGTATACAGTAAACCTGAAGTGAAGCATCGGAATCTAAAACTTGACTCACAGGAGAGGTTCAAATCATAGAAAGTGCGAGTTTTAGTCCTCTTGTACTTAAGTCGGCATTGTGCCTTTTGTACTAAATTCCGATGAAATTTCTGTGTTGCATCGTCAATAAGAAGGTCTATGGGATACAGTAAACCTGAAGTGAAGCATCGGAATCTAAAACTGGACTCACAGGAGAGGTTCAAATTATAGAAAGGGAGAGTGTCAGTCCTCTTGTACTGAAGTCGGCATTGTGCCTTTTGAATTTCATTCCGATGCAATATTTGTGTTTCATCGTCCATAAGACGGTGCAAGGTATAAACCTGAAGTGAAGCAATAGAATCTAAAACTAGAATCACAGGAGAGGTTCAAATCATAGAAAGTGAGAGTGTCAGTCCTCTTGTACTTAAGTCGGCATTGTGCCTTTTGTATTAAATTCCGATGCAATTTCTGTGTTTCATCGTCAATAAGAAGGTCCAAGGGATACAGTAAACCTGAAGTGAAGAATCGGAATCTAAAACTGGACTCACAGGAGAGGGTCAAATCATAGAAAGTTAGAGTGTCAGTCCTCTGGTACTTAAGTCGGCATTGTGCCTTTTGAATTTCATTCCGATGCAATTTTTATGTTTCATTGTCAATAAGACGGTGCAAGGTATAAACCTGAAGTGAAGCATCGGAATCTAAAACTGGAATCACAGGAGTGGTTCAAATCATAGAAAGTGAGAGTGTCAGTCCTCTTGTACTTAAGTCGGCATTGTGCCATTTGTATTAAATTCCGATGCAATTTCTGTGATTCATCGTCAATAAGAAGGGGCAAGGTATACAGTAAACCTGAAGTGAAGCATCGGAATCTAAAACTGGACTCACAGGAGAGGTTCAAATCATAGAAAGAGAGAGTGACAGTCCTCTTTTACTTAGGTCGGCATTGTGCCTTTTGTATTAAATTCCGATGATATTTCTGTTTTCATCGTCAATAAGAAGGTCCAAGGGATACAGTAAACCTGATGTAAAGTATCGGAATCTAAAACTGGACTCACAGGAGGGGTTTAAATCATAGAAAAGGAGGATGACAGTACTCTTGTACTTAAGTCGGCATTGTGCCTTTTGTATTAAATTCGGATTCAATTTCTGTGTTTCATCGTCAATTAGAAGGTGCAAGGTATACAGTAAACCTGAAGTGAAGCATCGGAATCTAAAACTGGACTCACAGGAGAGGTTCAAATCATAGAAAGAGAGAGTGACAGTCCTCTTTTACTTAAGTCGGCATTGTGCATTTTGTATTACATTCGGATGAAATTTCTGTGTTTCATCGTCAATAAGAAGGACCATGGGATACAGTAAACCTGAAATGAAGCATTGGAATCTAAAACTGCACCCACAGGAGAGGTTCAAATCATAGATAGTTAAAGTGTCTGTCCTCTTGTAGTTAAGTCGGCATTGTGTCTTTTGAATTTAGTTCTGATGCAATTTCTCTATTTCATCGTCAATAAGAAGGTGCAAGGCATACAGTAAACCAGAAGTGAAGCATCGGAATCTAAAACTGGACTCACAGGAGAGGTTCAAATCATACAGAGTTAGAGTGTCAGTCCTCTTGTACTTAAGTCGGCAAAGTGCCTTTTAAATTTGATTCCCATGCAATTTCTGTGTTTCATCGTCAATAAGAAGGTGCATGGTATACAGTAAACCTGAAGTGAAGCATCGGAATCTAAAACTGGACTCACAGGAGAAGTTCAAATCATAGAAAGAGAGAGTGTCAGTCCTCTTTTACTTAAGTCGGCATTGTGCCTTTTCTATTAAATTCCGATGAAATTTCTGTGTTTCATCGTCAATAAGAAGGTCTGAGGGATACGGTAAACCTGAAGTGAAGCATCGGAATCTAAAACTGGACTCACAGGAGAGGTTCAAATCATAGAAAGGGAGAGTGTCAGTACTCTTGTACTTAAGTCGGCATTGTGCCTTTTAAATTTAATTCCCATGCAATTTCTAAGTTTCATCGTCAATAAGAAGGTGCATGGTATACAGTAAACCTGAAGTGAAGCATCGGAATCTAAAACTGGACTCACAGGAGAGGTTCAAATCATAGAAAGAGAGAGTGTCAGTCCTCTTTTACTTAAGGCGGCATTGTGCCTTTTGTATGAAATTCGAATGCAATTTCTGTATTTCTTCGTCAATAAGAAGGTCCAAGGTATACAGTAAACCTGAAGTGAAGCATCGGAATCTAAAACTGGACTCAAAGGAGAGGTTCAAATCATAGAAAGTGCGAGTTTTAGTCCTCTTGTACTTAAGTCGGCATTGTGCATTTTGTATTAAATTCCGATGAAATTTCTGTGTTTCATCGTCAATAAGAAGGTCTAAGGGATACAGTAAACCTGAAGTGAAGCATCGGAATCTAAAACTGGACTCACAGGAGAGGTTCAAATCTTAGAAAGGGAGAGTGTCAGTACTCTTGTACTTAAGTCGGCATTGTGCCTTTTGAACTTAATTCCGATGCTATTTCTATGTTTCGTCGTCAATAAGAAGGTGCAAGGTATACAGTAAACCTGAAGTGAAGCATCTGAATCACAAACTGGACTCACAGGAGAGGTTCAAATCATAGAGAGTTAGAGTGTCAGTCCTCTTGTACTTAAGTCGGCATTGTGCCTTTTGAATTTCATTCCGATGCAATATTTGTGTTTCATCGTCCATAAGACCGTGCAAGGTATAAACCTGAAGTGAAGGAATAGAATCTAAAACTGGAATCACAGGAGAGCTTCAAATCATAGAAAGTGAGAGTGTCAGTCCTCTTGTACTTAAGTCGGCATTGTGCCTTTTGTATTAAATTCCGATGCAATTTCTGTGTTTCATCGTCAATAAGAAGGTGCAAGGTATACAGTAAACCTGAAGAGAAGCATCGGAAACTAAAACTGGACTCACAGGAGAGATTCAAATCATAGAACGAGAGAGTGACAGTCCTCTTTTACTTAAGTCGGCATTGTGCCTTTTGTATTAAATTCCGATGAAATTTCTGTGTTTCATCGTGCATAAGACGGTGCAAGGTATACACCTGAAGTGAAGCATCGGAATCTAAAACTGGACTCACAGGAGAGGTTCAAATCATAGAAAGGGAGAGTGTCAGTCCTCTTGTACTGAAGTCGGCATTGTGCCTTTTGTATTAAATTCCGATGAAATTTCTGTGTTTCATCGTCAATAAGAAGGTCCAAGGGATACAGTAAACCTGAAGTGAAGAATCGGAATCTAAAACTGGACTCACAGGAGAGGTTCAAATCATAGAAAGTTAGAGTGTCAGTCCTCTGGTACTTAAGTCGGCATTGTGCCTTTTGAATTTCATTCTGATGCAATTTTTGTGTTCCATTGTCAATAAGATGGTGCAAGGTATAAACCTGAAGTGAAGCATCGGAATCTAAAACTGGAATCACAGGAGTGGTTCAAATCATAGAAAGTGAGAGTGTCAGTCCTCTTGTACTTAAGTCAGCATTGTGCCCTTTGTATTAAATTCCGATGCAATTTCTGTGATTCATCGTCAATAAGAAGGGGCAAGGTATACAGTAAACCTGAAGTGAAGCATCGGAATCTAAAACTGGACTCACAGGAGAGGTTCAAATCATAGAAAGAGAGATGGACAGTCCTCTTTTACTTAAGTCGGCATTGTGCCTTTGGTATTAAATTCCGATGAAATTTCTGTGTTTCATCGTCATTAAGAAGGTCCAAGGGATACAGTAAACCTGAAGTGAAGTATCGGAATCTAAAACTGGACTCACAGGAGAGGTTCAAATCATAGAAAGGGAGAGTGTCAGTACTCTTGTACTTAAGTCGGCATTGTGCCTTTTGTATTAAATTCGGATTCAATTTCTGTGTTTCATCGTCAATAAGAAGGTGCAAGGTATACAGTAAACCTGAAGTGAAGCATCGGAATCTAAAACTGGACTCACACGAGAGGTTCAAATCATAGAAAGAGAGAGTCACAGTCCTCTTTTACTTAAGTCGGCATTGTGCTTTTGTATTAAATTCCGATGAAATATCTGTGTTTCGTCGTCAATAAGAAGGACCAAGGGATACAGTAAACCTGAAATGAAGCATTGGAATCTAAAACTGCACCCACAGGAGAGGTTCCAATCATAGATAGTTAAAGTGTCTGTCCTCTTGTACTTAAGTCGGCATTGTGTCTTTTGAATGTAGTTCTGATGCAATTTCTGTGTTTCATCGTCAATAAGAAGGTGCAAGGTATACAGTAAACCAGAAGTGAAGCATCGGAATCTAAAACTGGACTCACAGGAGAGGTTCAAATCATACAGAGTTAGAGTGTCAGTCCTCTTGTACTTAAGTCTGTATAGTGCCTTTTAAATTTGATTCCCATGCAATTTCTGTGTTTCATCGTCAATAGGAAGGTGCATGGTATACAGTAAACCTGAAGTGAACCATCGGAATCTAAAACTGGACTCACAGGAGAAGTACAAATCATAGAAAGAGAGAGTGTCAGTCCTCTTTTACTTAAGACGGCATTGTGCCCTTTGTATTAAATTCGGATGCAATTTCTGTATGTCATCGTCAATAAGAAGGTCCAAGGTATAAGGTAAACCTGAAGTGAAGCATCGGAATCTAAAACTGGACTCACAGCAGAGGTGGTTCAAATCATAGAAATTGCGAGTGTTAGTCCTCTTGTATTTAAGTCGGCATTGTGCCTTTTGTATTAAATTCCGAAAAAATTTCTGTGTTTCATCGTCAATAATAAGGTCTAAGGGATACGGTAAACCTGAAGTGAAGCATCGGAATCTAAAACTGGACTCACAGGAGAGGTTCAAATCATAGAAAGGGAGAGTGTCAGTACTCCTGTACTTAAGTCGTCATTGTGCCTTTTGTATTAAATTCGGATTCAATTTCTGTGTTTCTTCGTCAATAAGAAGGTGCAAGGTATACAGTAAACGTGAAGTGAAGCATCGGAATCTAAAACTGGACTCACAGGAGAGGTTCAAATCATAGAAAGAGAGAGTGACAGTCCTCTTTTACTTAAGTCGGCATTGTGCCTTTTGTATTAAATTCCGATGAAATTTCTGTTTTCATCGTCAATAAGAAGGTCCAAGGGATACAGTAAACCTGAAGTAAAGTATCGGAATCTTAAACTGGACTCACAGGAGGGGTTCAAATCATAGAAAGGGAGGATGACAGTACTCTTGTACTTAAGTCGGCATTGTGCCTTTTGTATTAAATTCGGATTCAATTTCTGTGTTTCATCGTCAATTAGAAGGTGCAAGGTATACAGTAAACCTGAAGTGAAGCATCGGAATCTAAAACTGGACTTACAGGAGAGGTTCAAATCATAGAAAGAGAGAGTGACAGTCCTCTTTTACTTAAGTCGGCATTGTACATTTTGTATTAAATTCCGATGAAATTTCTGTGTTTCATCGTCAATAAGAAGGACCAAGGGATACAGTAAACCTGAAATGAAGCATTGGAATCTAAAACTGCACCCACAGGAGAGGTTCAAATCATAGATAGTTAAAGTGTCTGTCCTCATGTACTTAAGTCGGCATTGTGTCTTTTGAATTTAGTTCTGATGCAATTTCTCTATTTCATCGTCAATAAGAAGGTGCAAGGTATACAGTAAACAAGAAGTGAAGCATCGGAATATAAAACTGGACTCACAGGAGAGGTTCAAATCATACAGAGTTAGAGTGTCAGTCCTCTTGTACTTAAGTCGGCAAAGTGCCTTTTAAATTTGATTCCCATGCAATTTCTGTGTTTCATCGTCAATAAGAAGGTGCATGGTATACAGTAAACCTGAAGTGAAGCATCGGAATCTAAAACTGGACTCACAGGAGAAGTTCAAATCATAGAAAGAGAGAGTGTCAGTCCTCTTTTACTTAAGTCGGCATTGTGCCTTTTGTATTAAATTCCGATGCAATTTCTGTGTTTCATCGTCAATAAGAAGGTGCAAGGTATACAGTAAACCTGAAGAGAAGCATCGGAATCTAAAACTGGACTTACAGGAGAGATTCAAATCATAGAACGAGAGAGTGACAGTCCTCTTTTACTTAAGTCGGCATTGTGCCTTTTGTATTAAATTCCGATGAAATTTCTGTGTTTCATCGTGCATAAGACGGTGCAAGGTATACACCTGAAGTGAAGCATCGGAATCTAAAACTGGACTCACAGGAGAGGTTCAAATCATAGAAAGGGAGAGTGTCAGTCCTCTTGTACTGAAGTCGGCATTGTGCCTTTTGTATTAAATTCCGATGAAATTTCTGTGTTTCATCGTCAATAAGAAGGTCCAAGGGATACAGTAAACCTGAAGTGAAGAATCGGAATCTAAAACTGGACTCACAGGAGAGGTTCAAATCATAGAAAGTTAGAGTGTCAGTCCTCTGGTACTTAAGTCGGCATTGTGCCTTTTGAATTTCATTCCGATGAAATTTTTGTGTTTCATTGTCAATAAGACGGTGCAAGGTATAAACCTGAAGTGAAGCATCGGAATCTAAAACTGGAATCACAGGAGTGGTTTAAAACATAGAAAGTGAGAGTGTCAGTCCTCTTGTACTTAAGTCAGCATTGTGCCTTTTGTATTAAATTCCGATGCAATTTCTGTGATTCATCGTCAATAAGAAGGGGCAAGGTATACAGTAAACCTGAAGTGAAGCATCGGAATCTAAAACTGGACTCACAGGAGAGGTTCAAATCATAGAAAGAGAGAGTGACAGTCCTCTTTTACTTAAGTCGGCATTGTGCCTTTTGTATTAAATTCCGATGAAATTTCTGTGTTTCATCGTCATTAAGAAGGTCCAAGGGATACAGTAAACCTGAAGTGAAGTATCGGAATCTAAAACTGGACTCACAGGAGAGGTTCAAATCATAGAAAGGGAGAGTGTCAATACTCTTGTACTTAAGTCGGCATTGTGCCTTTTGTATTAAATTCGGATTCAATTTCTGTGTTTCATCGTCAATAAGAAGGTGCAAGGTATACAGTAAACCTGAAGTGAAGCATCGGAATCTAAAACTGGACTCACAGGAGAGGTTCAAATCATAGAAAGAGAGAGTGACAGTCCTCTTTTACTTAAGTCGGCATTGTGCTTTTGTATTAAATTCCGATGAAATATCTGTGTTTCATCGTCAATAAGAAGGACCAAGGGATACAGTAAACATGAAATGAAGCATTGGAATCTAAAACTGCACCCACAGGAGAGGTTCAAATCATAGATAGTTAAAGTGTCTGTCCTCTTGTACTTAAGTCGGCATTGTGTCTTTTGAATTTAGTTTTGATGCAATTTCTGTGTTTCATCGTCAATAAGAAGGTGCAAGGTAAACAGTAAACCAGAAGTGAAGCATCGGAATCTAAAACTGGACTCACAGGAGAGGTTGAAATCATACAGAGTTAGAGTGTCAGTCCTCTTGTACTTAAGTCTGTATAGTGCCTTTTAAATTTGATTCCCATGCAATTTCTGCGTTTCATCGTCAATAAGAAGGTGCATGGTATACAGTAAACCTGAAGTGAAGCATCGGAATCTAAAACTGGACTCACAGGAGAAGTACAAATCATAGAAAGAGAGAGTGTCAGTCCTCTTTTACTTAAGACGGCATTGTGCCTTTTGTATTAAATTCGGATGCAATTTCTGTATGTCATCGTCAATAAGAAGGTCCAAGGTATAAGGTAAACCTGAAGTGAAGCATCGGAATCTAAAACTGGACTCACAGCAGAGGTTCAAATCATAGAAATTGCGAGTGTTAGTCCTCTTGTATTTAAGTCGGCATTGTGCCTTTTGTATTAAATTCCGATAAAATTTCTGTGTTTCATCGTCAATAATAAGGTCTAAGGGATACGGTAAACCTGAAGTGAAGCATCGGAATCTAAAACTGGACTCACAGGAGAGGTTCAAATCATAGAAAGGGAGAGTGTCAGTACTCCTGTACTTAAGTCGTCATTGTGCCTTTTGTATTAAATTCGGAATCAATTTCTGTGTTTCATCGTCAATAAGAAGGTGCAAGGTATACAGTAAACGTGAAGTGAAGCATCGGAATCTAAAATTGGACTCACAGGAGAGGTTCAAATCATAGAAATTGAGAGGGTCAGTCCTCTTGTACTTAAATCGGCATTGTGCCTTTTGTATTAAATTCGGATACAATTTCTGTATTTCATCGTCAATCAGAAGGTCCAAGGGTTACAGTAAACCTGAAGTGAAGCATCGGAATCTAATACTGGACTCACAGGAGAGATTTAAATCATAGAAAGTTAGAGTGTCAGTCCTCTTGTACTTAAGTCGGCATTGTGCATTTTGATCTTAATTCCGATGCAATTTCTGTGTTTCATCGTCAATAAGAAGGTGCAAGATATATAGTAAACCTGAAGTGAAGCATCGGAATCCAAAACTGGACTCACAGGAGAGGTTCAAATCATAGAGAGTTAGAGTGTCAGTCCTCTTGTACTTAAATCGGCATTGTGCCTTTTGAATTTAATTCCGATGCAATTTCTGTGTTTCATCGTCAATAAGAGGGTGCAAGGGATACAGTAAACCTGAAGAGAAGCATCGGAATCTAAAACTGGAATCACAGGATAGGTTCAAATCATTGAAAGTGAGAGTGTCAGTCCTGTTGTACTTTAGTTTGCATTGTGCCTTTTGAATTTAATTCCGATGCAATTTCTGTCTTTCTTCGTCAATAAGAATGTGCAAGGTATACAGTAAACCTGAAGAGAAGCATCGGAATCTAAGACTGGACTCACAGGAGAGGTTCAAATCATAGAAAGAGAGAGTGACAGTCCTCTTTTACTTAAGTCGGCATTGTGCCTTTTGTATTAATTTCCGATGAAATTTCTGTGTTTCATCGTCCATAAGAAGGTGCAAGGTATATACCTGAAGTGAAGCATCGGAATCTAAAACTGGACTCACAGGAGAGGTTCAAATCATAGAAAGTGAGAGTGTCAGTCCTCTTGTACTTAAGTCGTCATTGTGCCTTTTGAACTTAATTCCGATGCAATTTCTGTGTTTCATCGTCTATAAGAATGTGCAAGGTATACAGTAAACCTGAAGTGAAGCATCGGAATCTAAAACCGGACTCATAGGACAGGTTCAAATCATAGAAAGTTGGAGTGTCAGTCCTCTTGTACTTAAGTCGGCATTGTGCCTTTTGTATTAAATTCCGATGAAATTTCTGTGTTTCATCGTCAATAAGAAGGTCCAAGGGATTCAGTGAACCTGAAGTGAAGCATCGGAATCCAAAACTGGACTCACAGGAGAGGTTCAAATCATAGAAAATTAGAGTGTCTGTCCTCTTGTACTTAAGTCGACATTGTGTCTTTTGAATTTAATTCCGATGCAATTTCTGTGTTTCATCGTCAATAAGAACGTGCAAGGTATACAGTAAACCAGAAGTGAAGCATCGGAATCTAAAACAGGACTCACAGGAGAGTTTCAAGTCATAGAGAGTTAGAGTATCAGTCCTCTTGTACTTAAGTTGGCATTGTGCCTTTTAAATTTAATTCCCATGCAATTTCTATGTTTCATCGTCAATAAGAAGGTGCAAGGTATACAGTAAACCGGAAGTGAAGCATCGGAATCTAAAACTTGACTCACAGGAGAGGTTCAAATCACAGAAAGAGAGAGTGTCAGTCCTCTTTTACTTAAGTCGGCATTGTGCCTTTTGTATTAAATTCGGATGCAATTTCTGTATTTCATCGCCAACAAGGTCGTCCAAGGTATACAGTAAACCTGAAGTGAAGCATCGGAATCTAAAACTGGACAAACAGGAGAGGTTCAAATCATAGAAAGTGAGAGTGTTAGTCCTCTTGTACTTAAGTCGGCATTGTGCCTTTTGTACTAAATTCCGATGAATTTTCTGTGTTTCATCGTCAATAAGAAGGTCTAAGGGATACAGTAAACCTGAAGTGAAGCATCGGAATCTAAAACTGGACTCACAGGAGAGGTTCAAATCATAGAAATGGAGAGTGTCAGTCCTCTTGTACACTAGTCGGTATTGTGCCTTTTGTATTAAATTCGGATGTAATTTCTGTATGTCATCGTCAATAAGAAAGTCCAAGGGTTACAGTAAACCTGAAGTGAAGTATCGGAATCTAAAATTGGACTCACAGGAGAAGTTCAAATCGTAGAAAGTTAGAGTGTTAGTCCTCTTGTACTTAAGTCGGCATTGTGCCTTTTGAACTTAATTCCGATGCAATTTCTGTGTTTCATCGTCAAGAAGAAGGTGCAAGGTATACAGTAAACATGAAGTGAGGCATCGGAATCCAGAACTGGACTCACAGGCGAGGTTCAAATCATAGAGAGTTAGAGTGTCAGTCCTCTTGTAATTAAATTGGCATTGTGCTTTTTGAATTTAATTCCGATGCAATTTCTGTGTTTCATCGTCAATAAGAAGGTGCAAGGTATACAGTAAACCTGAAGTGAAGCATCGGAATCTAAAACTGGACTCACAGGAGAGGTTCAAATCACAGAAAGTTAGAGTGTCAGTCCTCTTGTACTTAAGTCGGCATTGTGCCTTTTGAATTTAATTCCGATGCAATTTCTGTGTTTCATCGTCAATAAGAAGGTGCAAGGTATACAGTAAACCAGAATTGAAGCATCGGAATTAAAAACTGGCCTCACAGGAGAGGTTTAAAACATAGAGAGTTAGAGTGTCAGTCCTCTTGTACTTAAGTCGGCATTGTGCCTTTTGAATTTAATTCCGATGAAATTTCTGTGTTTAATCGTCAATAAGAAGGTCCAAGGGATTCAGTGAACCTGAAGTGAAGCATCGGAATCTAAAACTGGACTCAAAGGAGAGGTTCAAATCATAGAAAGAGAGAGTGACAGTCCTCTTTTACTTAAGTCGGCATTGTGCCTTTTGTATTAAATTTCGATGAAATATCTGTGTTTCCTCGTCAATAAGATGGACCTAGGTATACAGTAAACCTGAAGTGAAGCATCGGAATCTAAAACTGGACTCACAGGAGAGGTTCAAATCATAGAGAGTTAGAGTGTCAGTCCTCTTGTACTTAAATCGGCATTGTGCCTTTTGAATTTAATTCCGATGCAATTTCTGTGTTTCATCGTCAATAAGAAGGTGCAAGGGATACAGTAAACCTGAAGAGAAGCATCGGAATCTAAAACTGGAATCACAGGAGAGGTTCAAATCAAAGAAAGTGAGAGTGTCAGTCCTGTTGTACTTAAGTCGGCATTGTGCCTTTTGAATTTAATTCCGATGCAATTTCTGTGTTTCATCGTCAATAAGAATGTGCAAGGTATACAGTAAACCTGAAGAGAAGCATCGGAATCTAAATTGGACTCACAGGAGAGGTTCAAATCATAGACAGAGAGAGTGACAGTCCTCTTTCACTTAAGTCGGCATTGTGCCTTTTGTATTAATTTCCGATGAAATTTCTGTGTTTCATCGTCCATAAGAAGGTGCAAGGTATATACCTGAAGTGAAGCATCGGAATCTAAAACTGGACTCACAGGAGAGGTTCAAATCATAGAAAGGGAGAGTGTCAGTCCTCTTGTACTTAAGTCGGCATTGTGCCTTTTGAACTTAATTCCGATGCAATTTCTGTGTTTCATCGTCAATAAGAATGTGCAAGGTATACAGTAAACCTGAAGTGAAGCATCGGAATCTAAAACCGGACTCATAGGACAGGTTCAAATCATAGGAAGTTGGAGTGTCAGTCCTCTTGTACTTAAGTCGGCATTGTGCCTTTTGTATTAAATTCCGATGAAATTTCTGTGTTTCATCGTCAATAAGAAGGTCCAAGGGATTCAGTGAACCTGAAGTGAAGCATCGGAATCCAAAACTGGACTCACAGGAGAGGTTCAAATCATAGAAAATTAGAGTGTCTGTCCCCTTGTACTTAAGTCGGCATTGTGTCTTTTAAATTTAATTCCGATGCAATTTCTGTGTTTCATCGTCAATAAGAACGTGCAAGGTATACAGTAAACCAGAAGTGAAGCATCGGAATCTAAAACAGGACTCACAGGAGAGTTTCAAGTTATAGAGAGTTAGAGTGTCAGTCCTCTTGTACTTAAGTTGGCATTGTGCCTTTTAAATTTAATTCCCATGCAATTTCTATGTTTCATCGTCAATAAGAAGGTGCAAGGTATACAGTAAACCTGAAGTGAAGCATCGGAATCTAAAACTGGACTCACAGGAGAGGTTCAAATCACAGAAAGAGAGAGTGTCAGTCCTCTTTTACTTAAGTCGGCATTGTGCCTTTTGTATTAAATTCGGATGCAATTTCTGTATTTCATCGCCAACAAGGTCGTCCAAGGTATACAGTAAACCTGAAGTGAAGCATCGGAATCTAAAACTGGACAAACAGGAGAGGTTCAAATCATAGAAAGTGAGAGTGTTAGTCCTCTTGTACTTAAGTTGGCATTGTGCCTTTTGAACTAAATTCCGATGCAATTTCTGTGTTTCATGGTCAAGAAGAAGGTGCAAGGTATACAGTAAACCTGAAGTGAGGCATCGGAATCCAGAACTGGACTCACAGGCGAGGTTCATATCATAGGGAGTTAGAGTGTCAGTCCTCTTGTAATTAAATCGGCATTGTGCTTTTTGAATTTAATTCCGATGCAATTTCTGTGTTTCATCGTCAATAGGAAGGTGCAAGGTATACAGTAAACCTGAAGTGAAGCATCGGAATCTAAAACTGGACTCACAGGAGAGGTTCAAATCACAGAAAGTTAGAGTGTCAGTCCTCTTGTACTTAAGTCGGCATTGTGCCTTTTGAATTTAATTCCGATGCAATTTCTGTGTTTCATCGTCAATAAGAAGGTGCAAGGTATACAGTAAACCAGAATTGAAGCATCGGAATTAAAAACTGGCCTCACAGGAGAGGTTTAAAACATAGAGAGTTAGAGTGTCAGTCCTCTTGTACTTAAGTCGGCATTGTGCCTTTTGAATTTAATTCCGATGCAATTTCTGTATTTCATCGTCAATAAGAAGGTGCAAGGTATACAGTAAACCTGAAGTGAAGCATCGGAATCTAAAACCGGACTCATAGGAGCGGTTCAAATCATAGAAAGTTGGAGTGTCAGTCCTCTTGTACTTAAGTCGGCATTGTGCCTTTTGTATTAAATGCGGATGCAATTTCTGTATTTCATCGTCAATAAGAAGCTCCAAGGGATACAGTAAACCTGAAGTGAAGAATCGGAATCAAAAACTGGACTCACAGGAGAGGTTCAAATCATAGAAAATTAGAGTGTGAGTCCTCTTGTACTTAAGTCGGCATTGTGACTTTTGAATATAATTCTGATGCAATTTTTGTGTTTCATCGTCCATAAGACGGTGCAAGGTATAAACCTGAAGTGAAGCATCAGAATCTAAAACTGGAATCACAGGAGAGGTTCAAATCATAGAAAGTGAGAGTGTCAGTCCTCTTGTACTTAAGTCGGCATTGTGCATTTTGTATTAAATTCCGATGCAATTTCTGTGTTTCATCGTCCATAAGACGGTGCAAGGTATAAACCTGAAGTGAAGCATCAGAATCTAAAACTGGAATCACAGGAGAGGTTCAATTCATAGAAAGTGAGAGTGTCAGTCCTCTTGTACTTAAATCGGCATTGTGCCTTTTGTATTAAATTCCGATGCAATTTCTGTGTTTCACCGTCAATAAGAAGGTGCAAGGTATACAGTAAACCTCAAGAGAAGCATCGGAATCTAAAACTGGACTCACAGGAGAGGTTCAAATCATAGAAAGAGAGAGTGACAGTCCTCTTTTACTTAAGTCGGCATTGTGCCTTTTGTATTAAATTTCGATGAAATATCGGTGTTTCATCGTCAATAAGAAGGACCTAGGTATACAGTAAACCTGAAGTGAAGCATCGGAATCTAAAACTGGACACACAGGAGAGGTTGAAATCATAGAAAGTTAGAGTGTCAGTCTTCTTGTACTTAAGTCGGCATTGTGCCTTTTGAATTTAATTCCGATGCAATTTTTGTGTTTCATCGTCAATAAGACGGCGCAAGGTATACAGTAAACCTGAAGTGAAGCATCGGAATCCAAAACTGGACCCACAGGAGAGGTTCAAATCATAGAGAGTTAGAGTTTCAGTCCTCTTGTACTTAAGTCGGCATTGTGCTTTTTGAATACAATTCCGACGCAATTTCTGTGTTTCATCGTCAATAGGAAGGTGCAAGGTATACAGTAAACCTGAAGTGAACCATCGGAATCTAAAACTGGACTAACAGGAGAGGTTCAATTCATAGAAAGTTAGAGTGTCAGTCCTCTTGTACTTAAGTCGGCATTGTGCGTTTTGAATATAATTCCGATGCAATTTTTGTGTTTCATCGTCCATAAGACGGTGCAAGGTATAAACCTGAAGTGAAGCATCGGAATCTAAAAATGGAATCACAGGAGAGGTTCAAATCATAGAAAGTGTGAGTGTCTGTCCTCTTGTACTTAAGTCGGCATTGTGCCTTTTGTATTAAATTCCGATGCAATTTCTGTGTTTCATCGTCAATAAGAAGGTGCAAGGTATACAGTAAACCTGAAGAGAAGCATCATAATCTAAAACTGGGCTCACAGGAGAGGTTCAAATCATAGAAAGAGAGAGTGTCAGTCCTCTTTTACTTAAGTCGGCATTGTGCCTTTTGTATTAAATTCCGATGAAATTTCTGTGTTTCATCGTCAATAAGAAGGTCCTAGGTATACAGTAAACCTGAAGTGAAGCATCGGAATCTAAAACTGGACTCACAGGAGAGGTTGAAATCATAGAAAGTTAGAGTGTCAGTCTTGTTGTACTTAAGTCGGCATTGTGCCTTTTGAATTTAATTCCGAGTCAATTTTTGTGTTTCAAAGTCAATAAGACGGTGCAAGGTATTAACCTGAATTGAAGCATCGGAATCTAAAACTGGAATCACAGAAGAGGATCAAATCATAGAAAGTGAGAGTGTCAGTCCTCTTGTACTTAAGTCGGCATTGTGCCTTTTGTATTACATTCGGACGCAATTTCTGTGTTTCATCGTCAATAAGAATGTGCAAGGTATACAGTAAACCCTAAGTGAAGCATCGGAATCTAAAACTGGACTCACAGGAGATGTTCTAATCATAGAAAGAGAGAGTGACAGTCCTCTTTTACCTAAGTGGGCATTGTGCCTTTTGTATTAAATTCCGATGAAATTTTTGTGTTTCATCGTCAACATGATGGTCCAAAGGAAACAGTAAAACTGAAGTGAAGCATCGGAATCTAAAACTGGACTCACAGGAGGGGTTTAAATCATAGAAAGGGAGAGTGTCCGTCCTCTTGTACTTAAGTCGGCATTTTGCGTTTTGTATTAAATTCAGATTCAATTTCTGTGTTTCATCGTCAATAAGAAGGTGCAAGGTATACAGTAAACCTGTAGTGAAGCATCGGAATCTAAAACTGGACTCACAGGCGAGGTTCAAATCATAGAAAGTGAGATTGTTAGTCCTCTTGTACTTATGTCGGCATTGTGCCTTTTGTATTAAATTCCGATGAAATTTCTGTGTTTCATCGTCAATAAGAGGGTCCAAGAGATACAGTAAACCTGAAGTGAAGCATCGGAATTTAAAACTGGACTAACAGGAGGGGTTCATATCATAGAAAGGGAGAGTGTCAGTCCTCATGTACTTAGGTCGGTATTGTGCCTTTTGTATTAATTTTGGATGCAATTTCTGTATTTCATCGTCAATATGAAGGTCCAAGGCATACAGTAAAGCATCGGAATCTAAAACTGGACTCATAGGAGAGGTTCAAATCATAGAAAGTTAGAGTGTCAGTCCTCTTGCACCTAAGTCGGCATTGTGCCTTTTGAATTTAATTCCGATGCAATTTCTGTGTTTCATCGTCAATAAGAAGGTGCAAGGTATACAGTAAACCTGAAGTGAAGCATCGGAATCCAAAACTGGACTCACAGGAGAGGTTCAAGTCATACAGAGTTAGAGTGTCAGTGCTCTCGTACTTAAGTCGGTAGTGTGCCTTTTGAATTTAATTCCGATGCAATTTCTGTGTTTCATCGCCAATAAGAAGGTGCAAGGAATACAGTAATCCGGAAGTGAAGCATCGGAATCTAAAACTGGACTCACAGGAGAGGTTCAAATCATAGAAAGAGAAAGTGTCAGTCCTCTTTTACTTAAGTCGGCATTGTGCCTTATGTATAAAATTCGGTTGCAATTTCTGTATTTTATCGTCAATAAGAAGGTCCAAGGGATACAGTAAACCTGAAGTGAAGCATCGGAATCTAAAACTGGACTCACAGGAGGGTTCAAATCATAGAAAGTGAGAGTGTTAGTCCTCTTGTACTTAAGTCGGCATTGTGCCTTTTGTATTAATTTCCGATGTAATTTCTGTGTTTCATCGTCAATAAGAAGTTGCAAGGTATACAGTAAACCTGAAGTGAAGCATCGGAATCTAAAACTGGACTCACAGGAGAGGTTCAAATCATAGAAAGAGAGAGTGTCAGTCCTCTTTTACTTAAGTCGGCATTGTACCTTTTGTATTAAATTCGGATGCGATTTCTGTATTTCATCGTCAATATGAAGGTCCAAGGCATACAGTAAAGCATCGGAATCTAAAACTGGACTCACAGGCGAGGTTCAAATCATAGAAAGTGAGAGTGTCAGTCTTCTTGTACTTAAGTCGGCACTGTGCCGTTTAAATTTAATTCCGATGCAATTTCTGTGTTTCATCGTCAATAAGAAGGTATAAGGTATGCGGTAAACCTGAAGTGAAGCATTGGATTCTAAAACTGGACTCACAGGAGAGGTTCAAATCATAGAAGGAGAGAGTGTCAGTCCTCTTTTGCTTAAGTCGGCATTGTACCTTTTGTATTAAATTCGGATGCGATTTCTGTATTTCGTCGTCAAAAAGAAGGTCCAAGGAATACAGTAAACTTGAAGTGAAGCATCGGAATCAAAAACTGGATTCACAGGATAGGTTCAAATCATAGAAAGTGAGATTGTTAGTCCTCTTGTACATAAGTCGGCATTGTGCCTTTTGTATTAAATTCCGATGAAATTTCTGTTTTTCATCGTCAATAAGAGGGTCCATGATATACAGTAAACCTGAAGTGAAGCATCGTAATCTAAAACTGGACTTACAGGAGAGGTTCAAATCATAGAAAGTTAGAGTGTCAGTCTTCTTGTACTTAAGTCGGCATTGTGCCTTTTGAATTTAATTCCGATGCAATTTTTGTGTTTCATCGTCAATAAGACGGTGCAAGGTATACAGTAAACCTGAAGTGAAGCATTAGAATCAAAAACTGGACTCACAGGAGAGGTTCAAATCATAGAGAGTTAGAGTTTCAGTCCTCTTGTACTTAAGTCGGCATTGTGTTTTTTGAATTTAATTCCGGTGCAATTTCTGTGTTTCATCGTCAATAGGAAGGTGCAAGGTGTACAGTAAACCTGAAGTGAAGCATTGGAATCTAAAACTGGACTCACAGGAGAGGTTCAAATCATAGAAAGATAGAGTGTCAGTCCTCTTTTACTTATGTCGGCATTGTACCTTTTGTATTAAATTCGGATGCGATTTCTGTATTTCGTCGTCAATAAGAAGGTCCAAGGTATGCAGTAAACCTGAAGTGAAGCATCGGAATCTAAAACTGGACTCACAGGAGACGTTGAAATCATAGAAAGTTAGTGTGTCAGTCTTGTTGTACTTAAATCGGCATTGTGCCTTTTCAATTTAATTCCGATGCAATTTTTGTGTTTCATCGTCAATAAGACGGTGCAAGGTGTAAACCTGAATTGAAGCATCGGAATCTAAAACTGGAATCACAGAAGAGGTTCAAGTCATAGAAAGTGAGAGTGTCAGTCCGCTTGTACTTAAGTCGGCATTGTGCCTTTTGTATTACATACGGATGCAATTTCTGTGTTTCATCGTCAATAAGAATGTGCAAGGTATACAGTAAACCTGAAGTGAAGCATCGGAATCTAAAACTGGACTCACAGGAGATGTTCTAATCATAGAAAGAGAGAGTGACAGTCCTTTTGTGCTTAAGTCGGCATTGTGTCTTTTGTATTAAATTTCGATGAAATATCTGTGTTTCATCGTCAATAAGAAGGACCTAGGTATACAGTAAACCTGAAGTGAAGCATCGGAATCTAAAACTGGACTCACAGGAGACGTTGAAATCATAGAAAGTTAGTGTGTCAGTCTTGTTGTAGTTAAGTCGGCATTGTGCCTTTTCAATTTAATTCCGATGCAATTTTTGCGTTTCATCGTCAATAAGACGGTGCAAGGTATAATCCTTAAGTGAAGCATCAGAATCTAAAACTGGAATCGCAGGAGAGGTTCAAATCATAGAAAGTGAGAGTGTCAGTCCTCTTGTACTTAAGTCGGCATTGTGCATTTTGTATTAAATTCCGATGCAATTTCTGTGTTTCATCGTCCATAAGACGGTGCAAGGTATAAACCTGAAGTGAAGCATCAGAATCTAAAACTGGAATCACAGGAGAGGTTCAAATCATAGAAAGTGAGAGTGTCAGTCCTCTTGTACTAAATTCGGCATTGTGCCTTTTGTATTAAATTCCGATGCAATTTCTGTGTTTCATCGTCAATAAGAAGGTGCAAGGTATACAGTAAACCTCAAGAGAAGCATCGGAATCTAAAACTGGACTCACAGGAGAGGTTCAAATCATAGAAAGAGAGAGTGACAGTCCTCTTTTACTTAAGTCGGCATTGTGCCTTTTGTATTAAATTTCGATGAAATATCTGTGTTTCATCGTCAATAAGAAGGTCCTAGGTATACAGTAAACCTGAAGTGAAGCATCGGAATCTAAAACTGGACCCACAGGAGAGGTTCAAATCATAGAAAGTTAGAGTGTCAGTCTTCTTGTACTTAAGTCGGCATTGTGCCTTTTGAATTTAATTCCGATGCAATTTTTGTGTTTCATCGTCAATAAGACGATGCAAGGTATACAGTAAACCTGAAGTGAAGCATCAGAATCCAAAACTGGACCCACAGAAGAGGTTCAAATCATAGAGAATTAGAGTTTCAGTCCTCTTGTACTTAAGTCGGCATTGTGCTTTTTGAATTTAATTCCGATGCAATTTCTGTGTTTCATCGTCAATAGGAAGGTGCAAGGTATACCGTAAACCTGAAGTGAACCATCGGAATCTAAAACTGGACTCACTGGAGAGGTTCAATTCATAGAAAGTTAGAGTGTCAGTCCTCTTGTACTTAAGTCGGCATTGTGCCTTTTGAATATAATTCCAATGCAATTTTTGTGTTTCATCGTCCATAAGACGGTGCAAGGTATAAACCTGAAGTGAAGCATCGGAATCTAAAAATGGAATCACAGGAAAGGTTCAAATCTTAGTAAGTGTGAGTGTCTGTCCGCTTGTACTTAAGTCGGCATTGTGCCTTATGTATTAAATTCCGATGCAATTTCTATTTTTCATCGTCAATAAGAAGGTGCAAGGTATACAGTAAACCTGAAGAGAAGCAACAGAATCTAAAACTGGACTCACAGGAGAGGTTGAAATCATAGAAAGTTAGAGTGTCAGTCTTGTTGTACTTAAGTTGGCATTGTGCATTTTGAATTTAATTCCGAGTCAATTTTTGTGTTTCATCGTCAATAAGAAGGTGCAAGGTATACAGTAAACCTGTAGTGAAGCATCGGAATCTAAAACTGGACTCACAGGAGATGTTCTAATCATAGAAAGAGAGAGTGACAGTCCTCTTTTACCTAAGTGGGCATTGTGCCTTTTGTATTAAATTCCGATGAAATTTCTGTGTTTCATCGTCAACATGAAAGTCCAAGGGAAACAGTAAACCTGAAGTGAAGCATCGGAATCTAAAACTGGACTCACTGGAGGGGTTTAAATCATAGAAAGGAAGAGTGTCAGTCCTCTTTTACTTAAGTCGGCATTGTGCGTTTTGTATTAAATTCGGATTCAATTTCTGTGTTTCATCGTCAATAAGAAGGTGCAAGGTATACAGTAAACCTGAAGTGAAGCATCGGAATCTAAAACTGGACTCACAGGAGATGTTCTAATCATAGAAAGAGAGAGTGACAGTCCTCTTTTACCTAAGTGGGCATTGTGCCTTTTGTATTAAATTCCGATGAAATTTCTGTGTTTCATCGTCAACATGAAAGTCCAAGGGAAACAGTAAACCTGAAGTGAAGCATCGGAATCTAAAACTGGACTCACAGGAGGGGTTTAAATCATAGAAAGGGAGAGTGTCAGTCCTCTTTTACTTAAGTCGGCATTGTGCGTTTTGTATTAAATTCGGATTCAATTTCTGTGTTTCATCGTCAATAAGAAGGTGCAAGGTATACAGTAAACCTGTAGTGAAGCATCGGATTCTAAAACTGGACTCACAGGCGAGGTTCAAATCATAGAAAGTGAGATTGTTAGTCCTCTTGTACTTAAGTCGGCATTGTGCCTTTTGTATTAAATTCCGATGAAATTTCTGTGTTTCATCGTCAATAAGAGTGTCCAAGAGATACAGTAAACCTGAAGTGAAGCATCGGAATTTAAAACTGGACTAACAGGAGAGGTTCACATCATAGAAAGGGAGAGTGTCAGTCCTCTTGTACTTAAGTCGGTATTGTGCCTTTTGTATTAAATTCGGATGCAATTTCTGTATTTCATCGTCAATATGAAGGTCCAAGGCATACAGTAAAGCATCGGAATCTAAAACTGGACTCATAGGAGAGGTTCAAATCATAGAAAGTTAGAGTGTCAGTCCTCTTGTGCTTAAGTCGGCATTGTGCCTTTTGAATTTAATTCCGATGCAATTTCTGTGTTTCATCGTCAATAAGAAGGTGCAAGGCATACAGTAAACCTGAAGTGAAGCATCGGAATCCAAAACTGGACTCACAGGAGAGGTTCAAGTCATACAGAGTTAGAGTGTCAGTGCTCTCGTACTTAAGTCGGCATTGTGCCTTTTGAATTTAATTCCGATGCAATTTCTGTGTTTCATCGCCAATAAGAAAGTGCAAGGAATACAGTAATCCGGAAGTGAAGCATCGGATTCTAAAACTGGACTCACAGGAGAGGTTCAAATCATAGAAAGAGAGAGTGTCAGTCCTCTTTTACTTAAGTCGGCATTGTGCCTTATGTATAAAATTCGGTTGCAATTTCTGTATTTCATCGTCAATAAGAAGGTCCAAGGGATACAGTAAACCTGAAGTGAAGCATCGGAATCTAAAACTGGACTCACAGGAGGGTTCAAATCATAGAAAGTGAGAGTGTTAGTCCTTTTGTACTTAAGTCGGCATTGTGCCTTTTCTATTAATTTCCGATGCAATTTCTGTGTTTCATCGTCAATAAGAAGGTGCAAGGTATACGGTAAACCTGTAGTGAAGCATTGGAATCTAAAACTGGACTCACAGGAGAGGTTCAAATCATAGAAAGAGAGAGTGTCAGTCCTCTTGTACTTAAGTCGGCATTGTACCTTTTGTATTAAATTCGGATGCGATTTCTGTATTTCATCGTCAAAAAGAAGGTCCAAGGTATACAGTAAACCTGAAGTGAAGCATCGGAATCTAAAACTGGACTCACAGGATAGGTTCAAATCATAGAAAGTGAGATTTTTAGTCCTCTTGTACATAAGTCGGCATTGTGCCTTTTGTATCAAATTCCGATGAAATTTCTGTTTTTCATCGTCAATAAGAGGGTCCAAGAGATACAGTAAACCTGAAGTGAAGCATCGGAATCTATAACTGGACTCACAGGAGAGGTTCAAATCATAGAAAGAGAGAGAGTCAGTACTCTTGTACTTAAGTCGGTATTGTGCCTTTTGAATTAAATTTGGATGAAATTTCTGTATTTCATCGTCAATAAGAAGGTCCATGATATACAGTAAACCTGAAGTGAAGCATCGGAATCTAAAACTGGACTTACAGGAGAGGTTCAAATCATAGAAAGTTAGAGTGTCAGTCCTCTTGTACATAAGTCGGCATTGTGCCTTTTGAATTTAATTCCGATGCAATTTCTGTGTTTCATCGTATATAAGAATGTGCAAGGTATACAGTAAACCTGAAGAGAAGCATAGGAATCTAAAACTGGACTCACAGGAGAGGTTCAAATCATAGAAAGAGAGAGTGACATTCCTCTTTTACTTAAGTAGGCATTGTGCCTTTTGTACTAAATTCCGATGAAATATCTGTGTTTCATCGTCAATAAGAAGGTCCTAGGTATACAGTAAGCCTGAAGTGAAGCATCGGAATCTAAAACTGGACTCACAGGAGAGGTTCAAATCATAGAAAGTTAGTGTGTCAGTCTTCTTGTACTTAAGTCGGCATTGTGCCTTTTGAATTTAATTCCGATGCAATTTTTGTGTTTCATCGTCAATAAGACGGTGCAAGGTATACAGTAAACCTGAAGTGAAGCATCAGAATCAAAAACTGGACTCACAGGAGAGGTTCAAATCATAGAGAGTTAGAGTTTCAGTCCTCTTGTACTTAAGTCGTCATTGGGTTTTTTGAATTTAATTCCGATGCAATTTCTGTGTATCATCGTCAATAGGAAGGTGCAAGGTATACAGCAAACCTGAAGTGAACCATCGGAATCAAAAAACTGGACTTACAGGAGAGGTTCAAATCATAGAAAGTTAGAGTGTCAGTCTTCTTGTACTTAAGTCGGCATTGTGCTTCTTGTATTAAATTCCGATGCAATTTCTGTGTTTCATCGTCAATAAGAAGGTGCAAGGTATACAGTAAACCTGAAGAGAAGCATCGGAATCTAAAACTGGACTCACAGGAGAGGTTCAAATCATAGAAAGAGAGAGTGACAGTCCTCTTGTACTTAAGTCGGCATTGTGCCTTTTGAATTTGATTCCGATGCAATTTCTGTGTTTCATCGTCAATAAGAAAGTGCAAGTTATACAGTAAACCTGAAGTGAACCATCGGAATCAAAAATCTGGACTCACAGGAGAGGTTCAAATCATAGAAAGTTAGAGTGTCAGTCTTCTTGTACTTAAGTCGGCATTGTGCTTTTTGTATTAAATTCCGATGCAATTTCTGTGTTTCATCGCCAATAACAAGGTGCAAGGAATACAGTAAACCTGAAGTAAAGCATCGGAACCTAAAACTGGACTCGCAGGAGAGGTTCAAATCAGAGAAAGTGAGAGTGTCAGGCCTCTTGTACTTAAGTCGGTATTGTGCCTTTTGTATAAAATTAGGATTCAATTTCTGTATTTCAGCGTCAATAAGAAGGTGCAAGGTATACAGTAAACCTGTAGTGAAGCATCGGAATCTAAAACTGGACTCACAGGAGAGGTTCAAACCATAGAAAGTTATAGTGTCAGACCTTTTGTACTTGAGTCGGCATTGTGCCTTTTGAATTTAATTCCGATGCAATTTCTGTGTTTCATCGTGAATAAAAAGGTGCAAGGTATACAGTAAACCTGAAGTGAAGCATCGGAATCTATAACTGGACTCACAGGAGAGGTTCAAATCACAGAAAGAGAGAGAGTCAGTACTCTTGTACTTAAGTCGGTATTGTGCCTTTTGAATTAAATTTGGATGAAATTTCTGTTTTTCATCGTCAATAAGAGGGTCCAAGAGATACAGTAAACCTGAAGTGAAGCATCGGAATCTAAAACTGGACTCACAGGAGAGGTTCAAATCATAGAATGAGAGAGTGTCAGTCCTCTTGTACTTAAGTCGGTATTGTGCTTTTTGAATTAAATTTGGATGAAATTTCTGTATATCATCGTCAATAAGAAGGTCCATGATATACAGTAAACCTGAAGTGAAGCATCGAAATCTAAAACTGGACTTACAGGAGAGGTTCAAATCATAGAAAGTTAGAGTGTAAGTCCTCTTGTACTTAAGTCGGCATTGTGCCTTTTGAATTTAATTCCGATGCAATTTCTGTGTTTCATCGTCAATAAGAATGTGCAAGGTATACAGTAAAACTAAAGTGAAGCATCGGAATCCAAAACTGGACTCATAGGAGAGGTTCAAATCATACAGAGATAGAGTGTCCGTCCTCTTGTACTTAAGTCGGCATTGTGCCTTTTGAATTTAATTCCGATGCAATTTCTGTGTTTCATAGTCAATAAGAAGGTGCAAGGTATACAGTAAACCGGAAGTGAAGCATTGGAATCTAAAACTGGCCTCACAGGAGAGGTTCAAATCATAGAAAGAGAGAGTGTCAGTCCTCTTTTACTAAAGTCGGCATTGTGCCTTATGTATTAAATTCGGATGCAATTTCTGTATTTCATCGTCAATAAGAAGGTCCAAGGGATACAGTAAACCTGAAGTGCAGCATCGGAATCTAAAACTGGACTCACAGGAGAGGTTCAAATCATAGAATGTGAGAGTGTCAGCCCTCTTGTACTTAAGTCGGCATTGTGCCTTTTGTATTAAATTCGGATGCAATTTCTGTGTTTCATCGTCAATAAGAAGGTGCAAGGTATACTGTAAACCTGAAGTGAAGCATCGGAATCAAAAACTGACTCACAGGAGAGGTTCAAATCATAGAAAGTGAGAGTGTCAGTCCTCTTGTACTTAAGTCGGCATTGTGCCTTTTGTATTAAATTCGGATGCAATTTCTTTGTTTCATCGTCAATAAGAAGGTCCAAGGGATACAGTAAACCTGAAGTGAAGCACCGGAATCTATAACTGCACTCACAGGAGAGGTTCAAATCATAGGTAGTTAGAATGTCAGTCCTCTTGTACTTAAGTCGGCATTGTGTCTTTTGAATTTAATTCCGATGACATTTCTGTGTTTCATCGTCAATAAGAAGGTGCAATGTATACAGTAAACCAGAAGTGAAGCATCGGAATCTAAAACTGGACTCACAGGAGAGGTTCAAATCATAGAGTGTTAGAGTGTCAGTCCCCTTTTACATAAGTCGGCATTGTGCCTTTTGATTATAATTCCGATGCAATTACTGTGTTTCATCGTCAATAAGAAGGTGCAAGGTATACGGTAAACCTGAAGTGAAGCATCGGAATCTAAAACTGGACTCACAGGAGAGGTTGAAATCATAGAAAGTTACAGTGTCAGTCTTGTTGTACTTAAGTCGGCATTGTGCCTTTTGATTTTAATTCCGATGCAATTTTTGTGTTTCATCGTCAATAAGACGGTGCAAGGTATAAACCTGAATTGAAGCATCGGAATCTAAAACTGGAATCACAGAAGAGGTTCAAATCATAGAAAGTGAGAGTGTCAGTCCTCTTGTACTTAAGTCGGCATTGTGCCTTATGTGTTACATTCGGATGCAATTTCTGTGTTTCATCGTCAATAAGAATGTGCAAGGTATACAGTAAATCTAAAAGGAAGCATCGGAATCTAAAACTGGACTCACAGGAGATGTTCTAATCATAGAAAGAGAGAGTGACAGTCCTCTTTTACCTAAGTGGGCATTGTGCCTTTTGTATTAAATTCCGATGAAATTTTTGTGTTGCATCGTCAACATGAGGGTCCAAGGGAAACAGTAAACCTGAAGTGAAGCATCGGAATCTAAAACTGGACTCAAAGGAGAGGTTCAAATCATAGAAAGGGAGAGTGTTAGTCCTCTTGTACTTAAGTCGGCATTGTGCCTTTTGTATTAAATTCGGATTCAATTTCTGTGTTTCATCGAGATTAAGAAGGTGCAAGGTACACAGTAAACCTGAAGTGAAGCATCGGAATCCAAAACTGGACTCACAGGAGAGGTTCAAATCATACAGAGATAGAGTGTCAGTCCTCTTGTACTTAAGTCGGCCTTGTGCCTTTTGAATTTAATTCCGATGCAATTTCTGTGTTTCATCGCCAATAAGAAGGTGCAAGGAATACAGTAATCCGGAAGTGAAGCATCGGAATCTAAAACTGGACTAAAAGGAGGGTTTCGTATCATAGAAAGGGAGAGTGTCAGTCCTCTTGTACTTAAGTCGGTATTGTGCCTTTTGTATTAAATTCGGATGCAATTTCCGTATTTCATCGTCAATATGAAGGTCCAAGGGATACAGTATAGCATCGGAATCTAAAACTGGACTCATTGGAGAGGTTCAAATCATAGAAAGTTAGAGTGTCAGTCCTCTTGTACTTAAGACGGCATTGTGCCTTTTTAATTTAATTCCGATGCAATTTCTGTGTTTCATCGCCAATAAGAAGGTGCAAGGAATACAGTAATCCGGAAGTGAAGCATCGGAATCTAAAACTGGACTCACAGGAGAGGTTCAAATCATAGAAAGTGAGAGTGTTAGTCCTCTTGTACTTAAGTCGGCATTGTGCCTGTTGTATTAAATTCCGATGTAATTTCTGTGTTTCATCGTCAATAAGAAGGTGCAAGGTATACAGTAAACCTGAAGTGAAGCATCGGAATCTAAAACTGGACTCACAGGCGAGGTTCAATCATAGAAAGTGAGAGTGTCAGTCCTCTTGTACTTAAGTCGGCACTGTGCCTTTTAAATTTAATTCCGATGCAATTTCTGTGTTTCATCGTCAATAAGAAGGTGCAAGGTATACAGTAAACCTGAAGTGAAGCATTGGAATCTAAAACTGGACTCACAGGAGAGGTTCAAATCAAAGAAAGAGAGAGTGTCAGTTCTCTTTTACTTCAGTCGGCATTGTACCTTTTGTATTAAATTCGGATGCGATTTCTGTATTTCATCGTCAATAAGAAGGTCCAAGGTATACAGTAAACCTGAGGTGAAGCATCGGAATCAATAACTGGACTCACAGGATAGGTTGAAATCATAGAAAGTGGGATTGTTAGTCCTCTTGTACATGAGTCGGCATTGTGCCTTTTGTATTAAATTCCGATGAAATTTCTGTTTTTCATCGTCAATAAGAGGGTCCAAGAGATACAGTAAACCTGAAGTAAAGCATCGGAATCTAAAACTGGACTCACAGGAGAGGTTCAAATCATAGAAAGTTAGAGTGTCAGTCCTCTTGTACTTAAGTCGGCATTGTGCCTTTGAATTTAATTCCGATGCAATTTCTGTGTTTCGTCGTCAATAAGAATGTGCAAGGTATACAGTAAATCTGAAGTGAAGCATCGGAATCTAAAACTGGACTCACAGGAGATGTTCTAATCATAGAAAGAGAGAGTGACAGTCCTCTTTTACCTAAGTGGGCATTGTGCCTTTTGTATTAAATTCCGATGAAATTTCTGTGTTTCATCGTCAACATGAAGGTCCAAGGGAAACAGTAAACCTGAAGTGAAGCATCGGAATCTAAAACTGGAATCACATGAGGGGTTTAAATCATAGAAAGGGAGAGTGTTAGTCCTCTTGTACTTAAGTCGGCATTGTGCCTTTTGTATTAAATTCGGATTCAATTTCTGTGTTTCATCGAGACTAAGAAGGTGCAAGGTACACAGTAAACCTGAAGTGAAACATCGGAATCTAAAACTGGACTCACAGGCGAGGTTCAAATCATAGAAAGTGAGATTGTTAGTCCTCTTGTACTTAAGTCGGCATTGTGCCTTTTGTATTAAATTCCGATGAAATTTCTGTGTATCATCGTCAATAAGAGGGTCCAAGAGATACAGTAAACCTGAAGTGAAGCATCGGAATCTAAAACTGGACTATAAGGAGGGGTTCATATCATAGAAAGGGAGAGTGTCAGTACTCTTTTACTTAAGTCGGCATTGTGCCCTATGTATAAAATTTTATGCAATTTCTGTATTTCATCGTCAATAAGAAGGTCCAAGGGATACAGTAAACCTGAAGTGAAGCATCAGAATCTAAAACTGGACTCACAGGCGAGGTTCAATCATAGATAGTGAGAGTGTCAGTCCTCTTGTACTTAAGTCGGCACTGTGCCTTTTAAATTTAATTCCGATGCAATTTCTGTGTTTCATCGTCAATAAGAAGATGCAAGGTATACAGTAAACCTGAAGTGAAGCATTGGAATCTCAAACTGGTCTCACAGGAGAGGTTCAAATCATAGAAAGAGGGAGTGTCAGTCCTCTTTTACTTCAGTCGGCATTGTACCTTTTGTATTAAATTCGGATGCGATTTCTGTATTTCATCGTCAATAAGAAGGTCCAAGGTATACAGTAAACCTGAAGTGAAGCATCGGAATCTAAAACTGGACTCACATGTTAGGTTCAAATCATAGAAAGTGAGATTGTTAGTCCTCTTGTACATTTGACGGCATGGTGCGTTTTGAATTAAATTCCGATGAAATTTCTGTTTTTCACCGTCAATAAGAGGGTCCAAGAGATACAGTAAACCTGAAGTGAAGCATCGGATCCTAAAACTGGACTCACAGGAGAGGTTCAAATCATAGAAAGTGAGAGTGTCAGTCTTCTTACACTTAAGTCGGTATTGTGCCTTTTGAATTAAATTTGGATGCAATTTCTGTAATTCATCGTCAATAAGAAGGTCCATGATATACAGTAAACCTGAAGTGAAGCATCGGAATCTAAAACTTGACTTACAGGAGAGGTTCAAATCATAGAAAGTTAGAGTGTCAGTCCTCTTGTACTTAAGTCGGCATTGTGCCTTTTGAATTTAATCCCGATGCAATTTCTGTGTTTCATCGTCAATAAGAATGTGCAAGGTATACAGTAAACCTAAAGTGAAGCATCAGAATCCAAAACTGGACTCATAGGAGTGGTTCAAATCATAGAAAGAGAGAGTGTCAGTCCTCTTGTACTTAAGTCGGCATTGTGCCTTTTGTATTAAATTCGGATGCAATTTCTTTGTTTCATCGTCAATAAGAAGGTCCAAGGGATACAGTAAACCTGAAGTGAAGCACCGGAATCTAAAACTGGACTCACAGGAGAGGTTCAAATCATAGATAGTTAGAATGTCAGTCCTCTTGTACTTAAGTCGGCATTGTGTCTTTTGAATTTACTTCCGATGCAATTTCTGTGTTTCATCGTCAATAAGAAGGTGCAAGGTATACAGTAAACCAGAAGTGAAGCATCAGAAACTAAAACTGGACTCACAGGAGAGGTTCAAATCATAGAGTGTTAGAGTGTCAGTCCCCTTTTACTTAAGTCGGCATTGTGCCTTTCGAATATAATTCCGATGCAATTTCTGTGTTTCATCGTCAATAAGAAGGTGCAAGGTATACAGTGAACCTGAAGTGGAGCATCGGAATCTAAAACTGGACTCACAGGAGAGGTTCAAATCATAGAAAGAGAGAAGGTCAGTCCAATTTTACTTAAGTCTCCGTTGTGCCTTATGTATTAAATTCGGATGCAATTTCTGTATATCATCGTCATTAAGAAGGTCCAAGGGACACAGTAAACCTGAAGTGAAGCATCGGAATCTAAAACAGGACTCACAGGAGAGGTTCAAATCGTAGAAAGAGAGAGTGTTAGTCCTCTTGTACTTAAGTCGGCATTGTGCCTTTTGTATTACATTCCGATGAAATTTCTGTTTTTCATCGTCAATAAGAGGGTCCAAGAGATACAGTAAACCTGAAGTGATGCATCGGAATCTAAAACTGGACTCACAGGAGAGGTTCAAATCATAGAAAGAGAGAGTGTCAGTCCTCTTGTACTTAAGTCGGTATTGTGCCTTTTGAATTAAATTTGGATGCAATTTCTGTATTTCATCGTCAATAAGAAGGTCCATGATATACAGTAAACCTGAAGTGAAGCATCGGAATCTAAAACTGGACTTACAGGAGGGGTTCAAATCATAGGAAGTTAGAGTGTCAGTCCTCTTGTACTTAAGTCGGCATTGTGCCTTTTGAATTAATTCCGATGCAATTTCTGTGTTTCATCCTCAATAAGAATGTGCAAGGTATACAGTAAACCCAAAGAGAAGCATCGGAATCCAAATCTGGACTCATAGGAGAGGTTAAAAACATACAGTGGTAGAGTGTCAGTCCTCTTGTACTTAAGTCGGCATTGTGCATTTTGAATTTAATTCCGATGCAATTTCTGTGTTTCATCGTCAATATGAAGGTGCAAGGTATACAGAAAACCGGAAGTGAAGCATTGGAATCTAAAACTGGCCTCACAGGAGAGGTTCAAATCATAGAAAGAGAGAGTGTCAGTTCTCTTTTACTTAAATCGGCATTGTGCCTTGTGAATTTAATTCCGATGCAATTTCTGTGTTTCATCGTCAATAAGAAGGTGCAAGGGATACAGTAAACCTGAAGAGAAGCATTGGAATCTAAAACTGGACTCACAGGAGAGGTTCAAATCATAGAAAGTGAGAGTGTCAGTCCTCTTGTACTTAAGTCGGCATTGTGCCTTTTGTATTAAATTCGGATGGAATTTCTGTGTTTCATCGTCAATAAGAAGGTGCAAGGTATACAGTAAACCAGAAGTGAAGCATCGGAATCCAAAACTGGACTCACAGGAGAGGTTCAAATCATAGAGTGTTAGAGTGTCAGTCCCCTTGTACTTAAGTCGGCATTGTGCCTTTTGAATATAATTCCGATGCAATATCTGTATTTCATCGTCAATAAGAAGGTGCAAGGTATACAGGAAACCTGAAATGTAGCATCGGAATCTAAAACTGGACTCACAGGAGAGTTCAAATCATAGAAAGAGAGAAGGTCAGTCCTCTTTTACTTAAGTCGGCATTGTGCCTTATGTATTAAATTCGGATGCAATTTCTGTATATCATCGTCAATAAGAAGGTCCAAGGGATACAGTAAACCTGAAATGTAGCATCGGAATCTAAAACTGGACTCACAGGAGAGGTTCAAATCGTAGAAAGTGAGAGTGTTAGTCCTCTTGTACTTAAGTCGGCATTGTGCCTTTTGTATTAAATTCCGATGTAATTTCTGTGTTTCATCCTCAATAAGATTGTGCAAGGTATACAGTAATCAGGAAGTGAAGCATAGGAATCTAAAACTGGACTCACAGGAGAGGTTCAAATCATAGAAAAAGAGAGTGTCAGTCCTCTTTTACTTAAGTCGGCATTGTGCCTTATGTATAAAATTCGGATGCAATTTTTGTATTTCATCGTCAATAAGAAGGTCCAAGGGATACAGTAAACCTGAAGTGAAGCATCGGAATCTAAAACTGGACTCACAGGAGGGTTCAAATCATAGAAAGTGAGAGTGTTAGTCCTCTTGTACTTAAGTCGGCATTGTGCCTTTTGAATTTCATTCCGATGCAATATTTGTGTTCGATCGTCCATAAGACGGTGGAAGGTATAAACCTGAAGTGAAGCAATAGAATCTAAAACTGGAATCACAGGAGAGGTACAAATCATAGAAAGTGAGAGTGTCAGTCCTCTTGTACTTAAGTCGGCATTGTGCCTTTTGTATTAAATTCCGATGAAATTTCTGTGTTTCATCGTGCATAAGACTGTGCAAGGTATAAACCTGAAGTGAAGCATCGGAATCTAAAACTGGACTCACAGGAGAGGTTCAAATCATAGAAAAGGGAGAGTGTCAGTCCTCTTGTACTTAAGTCGGCATTGTGCCTTTTGTATTAAATTCCGATTCAATTTCTGTGTTTCATCGTCAATAAGAAGGTGCAAGGTATACAGTAAACGTGAAGTGAAGCATCGGAATCTAAAACTGGACTCACAGGAGAGGTTCAAATCATAGAAATTGAGAGGGTCAGTCCTCTTGTACTTAAATCGGCATTGTGCCTTTTGTATTAAATTCGGATGCAATTTCTGTAATTCATCGTCAATAAGATGGTCCAAGGGTTACAGTAAACCTGAAGTGACGCATCGGAATCTAAAACTGGACTCTCAGGAGAGGTTCAAATCATAGAAAGTTAGAGTGTCAGTCCTCTTGTACTTAAGTTGGCATTGTGCCTTTTCAACTTAATTCCGATGCAATTTCTGTGTTTCATCGTCAATAAGAAGGTGCAAGGTATACAGTAAACCTGAAGTGAAGCATCGGAATCCAAAACTGGACTCACAGGAGAGGTTCAAATCATAGAGAGTTAGAGTGTCAGTCCTCTTGAACTTAAATCGGCATTGTGCCTTGTGAATTTAATTCCGATGCAATTTCTGTGTTTCATCGTCAATAAGAAGGTGCAAGGGATACAGTAAACCTGAAGAGAAGCATCGGAATCTAAAACTGGAATCACAGGAGAGGTTCAAATCATAGAAAAAGAGAGTGTCAGTCCTCTTGTACTTAAGACGGCATTGTGCCTTTTGAATATAATTCCGATGCAATTTTTGTGTTTCATCGTCCATAAGACGGTGCAAGGTATAAACCTGAAGTGAAGCATCAGAATCTAAAACTGGAATCACAGGAGAGGTTCAAATCATAGAAAGTGAGAGTGTCAGTCCTCTTGTACTTAAGTCGTCATTGTGCCTTTTGTATTTAATTCCGATGCAATTTCTGTGTTTCATCGTCAATAAGAATGTGCATGGTATACAGTAAACCTGAAGAGAAGCATCGGAATCTAAAACTGGACTCACAGGAGAGTTTCAAATCATAGAAAGAGAGAGTGACAGTCCTCTTCTACTTAAGTCGGCATTGTGCCTTTTGTACTAATTTCCGATGAAATTTCTGTAATTCATCGTCCATAAGAAGGTGCAGGGTATATACCTGAAGTGAAGCATCGGAATCTAATACTGGACTCACAGGAGGGGTTCAAATCATAGAAAGGGAGAGTGTCAATCCTCTTGTACTTAAGTCGACATTGTGCCTTTTGAACTTAATTCCGATGCAATTTCTGTGTTTCATCGTCAATAAGAAGGTGCAAGGTATACAGTAAACCTGAAGTGAAGCATCGGAATCCAAAACTGGACTCACAGGAGAGGTTTTAATCACAGAGAGTTAGAGTGTCAGTCCTCTTGTACTTAAGTCGGCATTGTGCCTTTTGAATTTAATTCCGATGCAATTTCTGTGTCTCATCGTCAATAAGAAGGTGCAAGGTAAACAGTAAATCTGAAGTGAAGCATCGGAATCTAAAACCGGACTCATAGGAGAGGTTAAAATCATAGAAAGTTGGAGTGTCAGTCCTCTTGTACTTAAGTCGGCATTGTGCCTTTTGTAATAAATGCGGATTCAATTTCTGTATTTCATCGTCAATAAGAAGGTCCAAGGGATACAGTAAATCTGAAGTGAAGATTCGGAATCTAAAACTGGACTCACAGGAGAGGTTCAAATGATAGAATGTTAGAGTGTCATTTCTCATGTACTTAAGTCGGCATTGTGCCTTTTGAATATAATTCCGATGCAATTTTTGTGTTTCATCGTCCATAAGACGGTGCAAGGTATAAAACTGAAGTGAAGCATCAGAATCTAAAACTGGAATCACAGGAGAGGTTCAAATCATAGAAAGAGAGAGTGACAGTCCTCTTTTATTTAAGTCGGCATTTTGCTTTTTGTATTAAATTCCGATGAAATTTCTGTGTTTCATCGTCAATAAGAAGGTGCAAGTTATACGATAAAACCTGAAGAGAAGCATCGGAATATAAAACTGGACTCACAGGAGAGGTTCAAATCATAGAAAGAGAGAGTGACAGTCCTCTTTTACTTAAGTCGGCATTGTGCCTTTTGTATTAAATTCGGATGCAATTTCTGTATTTCATCTCCAATAAGAACGTCCAAGGTATACAGAAACCTGAAGTGAAGCATCGGAATCTAAAACTGGACAAACAGGAGTGGTTCAAATCATAGAATGTGAGAGTGTTAGTCCTCTTGTACTTAAGTCGGCATTGTGCCTTTTGAACTTAATTCCGATGCAATTTCTGTGCTTCATCGTCAATAAGAAGGTGCAAGGTCTACAGTAAACCTGAAGTGAGGCATAGGAATCCAGAACTGGACTCACAGGAGAGGTTCAATCATAGAAAGTTTAAGTGTCAGTCCTCTTGTACTTAAGTCGGCATTGTGCATTTTGTATTAAATGCGGATGCAACTTCTGTATTTCGTCGTCAATAAGAAGGTCCAAGGGATACAGTGAACCTGAAGTGAAGAATCGGAATCTATAACTTTACTCACAGGAGAGGTTCAAATCATAGAAAGTTAGAGTGTCAGTCCTCTTGTACTTAAGTCGGCATTGTGCCTTTTGAATTTAATTCCGATGCAATTTCTGTGTTTCATCGTCAATAAGAAGATGCAAGGTATACAGTAAACCTGAATTGAAGCATCGGAATTAAAAACTGGCCTCACAGGAGAGGTTTAAATCATAGAGAGTTAGAGTGTCAGTCCTCTTGTACTTAAGTCGGCATTGTGCCTTTTGAATTTAATTCCGATGCAATTTCTGTGTTTCATCGTCAATAAGAAGGTGCAAGGTATACAGTAAACCTGAAGTGAAGCTCGGAATCTGAAACCGGACTCATAGGTGCGGTTCAAATCATAGAAAGTTGGAGTGTCAGTCCTCTTGTACTTAGGTCGGCCTTGTGCCTTTTCTATTAAATGCGGATGCAATTTCTGTATTTCATCGTCAATAAGAAGCTCCAAGGAATACAGTAAACCTGAAGTTAAGCATCGGAATCTAAAACTGGACTCACAGGAGAGGTTCAAATCATAGAAAGTTAGAGTGTCATTCTTCTTGTACTTAAGGCGGCATTGTGCCTTTTGAATTTAATTCCGATGCAATTTTTGTGTTTCATCGTCAATAAGACGGTGCATGGTATACAGTAAACCTGAAGTGAACATCGGAATCTAAAACTGGACTCACAGGAGAGGTTCAAATCATAGAGAGTTAGAGTTTCAGTCCTCTTGTACTTAAGTCGGCATTGTGCTTTTTGAAATTAATTTCGATGCAATTTTTGTGTTTCATCGTCCATAAGACGGTGCAAGGTATAAACCTGAAGTGAAGGATCAGAATCTAAAACTGGAATCACAGGAGAGGTTCAAATCATAGAAAGTGAGAGTGTCAGTCCTCTTGTACTTAAGTCGTCATTGTGCCTTTTGTATTTAATTCCGATGGAATTTCTGTGTTTCATCGTCAATAATAATGTGCATGGTATACAGTAAACCTGAAGAGAAGCATCGGAATCTAAAACTGGACTCACAGGAGAGTTTCAAATCATAGAAAGAGAGAGTGACTGTCCTCTTTTACTTAAGTCGGCATTGTGCCTATTGTATTAATTTCCGATGAAATATCTGTGTTTCATCGTCCATAAGAAGGTGCAAGGTATATACCTGAAGTGAAGCATCGGAATCTAAAACTGGACTCACAGGAGAGGTTCAAATTATAGAAAGGGAGGGTGTCTATCCTCTTGTACTTAAGTCGACATTGTGCCTTTTGAACTTAATTCCGATGCAATTTCTTAGTTTCATCGTCAATAAGAAGGTGCAAGGTATACAGTAAACCTGAAGTGAAGCATCGGAATCCAAAACTGGACTCACAGGAGAGGTTTAAATCACAGAGAGTTAGAGTGTCAGTCCTCATGTACTTAAGTCGGCATTGTGCATTTTGAATTTAATTCCGATGCAATTTCTGTGTCTCATCGTCAATAAGAAGGTGCAAGGTAAACAGTAAACCTGAAGTGAAGCATCGGAATCTAAAACCGGACTCATAGGAGAGGTTAAAATCATAGAAAGTTGGAGTGTCAGTCCTCTTGTACTTAAGTCGGCATTGTGCCTTTTGTATTAAATGCGGATGCAATTTCTGTATTTCATCGTCAACAAGAAGGTCCAAGGGATACAGTAAATCTGAAGTGAAGATTCGGAATCTAAAACTGGACTCACAGGAGAGGTTCAAATGATAGAATGTTAGAGTGTCATTCCTCATGTACTTAAGTCGGCATTGTGCCTTTTGAATATAATTCCGATGCAATTTTTGTGTTTCATCGTCCATAAGACGGTGCAAGGTATAAACCTGAAGTGAAGCTTCAGAATCTAAAACTGGAATCACAGGAGAGGTTCAAATCATAGAAAGAGAGAGTGACAGTCCTCTTTTATTTAAGTCGACATTTTGCTTTTTGTATTAAATTCCGATGAAATTTCTGTGTTTCATCGTCAATAAGAAGGTGCAAGTTATACAATAAAACCTGAAGAGAAGCATCGGAATCTAAAACTGGACTCACAGGAGAGGTTCAAATCATAGAAAGAGAGAGTGACAGTCCTCTTTTACTTAAGTCAGCATTGCGCCTTTTGTATTAAATTCCGATGCAAGATCTGTGTTTCATCGTCAATAAGAACGTCCAAGGTATACAGTAAACCTGAAGTGAAGCATCGGAATCTAAAACTGGACAAACAGGAGAGGTTCAAATCATAGAAAGTGAGAGTGTCAGTCCACTTGTACTTATGTCGGCATTGTGTCTTTTGAATTTAATTCCGATGCAATTCCTGTGTTTCATCGTCAATAAGAACGTGCAAGGTATACAGTAAACCAGAAGTAAAGCATCGGAATCTAAAACAGGACTCACAGGAGAGGTTCAACTCATAGAGAGTTAGAGTGTCAGTCCTCTTGTACTTAAGTCGGCATTGTGCCTTTTAAATTTAATTCCCATGCAATTTCTGTGTTTCATCGTCAATAAGAAGGTGCAAGGTATACAGTAAACCTGAAGTGAAGCATCGGAATCTAAAACTGGACTCACAGGAGAGGTTCAAATCATAGAAAGAGAGAGTGTCAGTCCTCTTTCACTTAAGTCGGCATTGTGCCTTTTGTATTAAATTCGGATGCAATTTCTGTATTTCATCTCCAATAAGAACGTCCAAGGTATACAGAAACCTGAAGTGAAGCATCGGAATCTAAAACTGGACAAACAGGAGTGGTTCAAATCATAGAATGTGAGAGTGTTAGTCCTCTTGTACTTAAGTCGGCATTGTGCCTTTTGAACTTAATTCCGATGCAATTTCTGTGCTTCATCGTCAATAAGAAGGTGCAAGGTCTACAGTAAACCTGAAGTGAGGCATCGGAATCCAGAACTGGACTCACAGGAGAGGTTCAATCATAGAAAGTTTAAGTGTCAGTCCTCTTGTACTTAAGTCGGCATTGTGCATTTTGTATTAAATGCGGATGCAATTTCTGTATTTCATCGTCAATAAGAAGGTCCAAAGGATACAGTGAACCTGAAGTGAAGAATCGGAATCTATAACTTTACTCACAGGAGAGGTTCAAATCATAGAAAGTTAGAGTGTTAGTCCTCTTGTACTTAAGTCGGCATTGTGCCTTTTGAATTTAATTCCGATGCAATTTCTGTGTTTCATCGTCAATATGAAGATGCAAGGTATACAGTAAACCTGAATTGAAGCATCGGAATTAAAAACTGGCCTCACAGGAGAGGTTTAAATCATAGAGAGTTAGAGTGTCAGTCCTCTTGTACTTAAGTCGGCATTGTGCCTTTTGAATTAAATTCCGATGCAGGTTCTGTGTTTCATCGTCAATAAGAAGGTGCAAGGTATACAGTAAACCTGAAGTGAAGCTCGGAATCTGAAACCGGACTCACAGGTGCGGTTCAAATCATAGAAGGTTTGAGTGTCAGTCCTCTTGTACTTAGGTCGGCCTTGTGCCTTTTGTATTAAATGCGGATGCAATTTCTGTATTTCATCGTCAATAAGAAGCTCCAAGGAATACAGTAAACCTGAAGTTAAGCATCGGAATCTAAAACTGGACTCACAGGAGAGGTTCAAATCATAGAAAGTTAGAGTGTCATTCTTCTTGTACATAAGGCGGCATTGTGCCTTTTGAATTTAATTCCGATGCAATTTTTGTGTTTCATCGTCAGTAAGACGGTGCATGGTATACAGTAAACCTGAAGTGAACATCGGAATCCAAAACTGGACTCACAGGAGAGGTTCAAATCATAGAGAGTTAGAGTTTCAGTCCTCTTGTACTTAAGTCGGCATTGTGCTTTTTGAAATTAATTTCGATGCAATTTTTGTGTTTCATCGTCCATAAGACGGTGCAAGGTATCAACCTGAAGTGAAGCATCGGAATCTAAAACTGGAATCACAGGAGAGGTTCAAATCATAGAAAATGTGAGTGTCAGTCCTCTTGTACTTAAGTCGGCATTGTGCCTTTTGAATTTAATTCAGATGCAATTTTTGTGTTTCATCGTCAATAAGACGGTGCAAGGTATAAACCTGAATTGAAGCATCGGAATCTAAAACTGGAATCACAGAAGAGGTTCAAATCATAGAAAGTGAGAGTGTCAATCCTCTTGTACTTAAGTCGGCAATGTGCCTTTTGTATTACATTCGGATGCAATATCTGTGTTTTATCGTCAATAAGAATGTGCAAGGTATACAGTAAACCAGAAGTGAAGCATCGGAATCTAAAACTGGACTCACAGGAGATGTTCTAATCATAGAAAGAGAGAGTGACAGTCCTCTTTTACCTAAGTGGGCATTGTGCCTTTTGTATTAAATTCCGATGAAATTTCTGTGTTTCATTGTCAACATGAAGGTCCAAGGGAAACAGTAAACCTGAAGTGAAGCATCGGAATCTAAAACTGGACTCACAGGATAGGTTCAAATCATAGAATGTGAGATTGTTAGTCCTCTTGTACATAAGTCGGCATTGTGCCTTTTGCATTAAATTCCGATGACATTTCTGTTTTTCATCGTCATTAAGAGGGTCCAAGAGATACAGTAAACCTGAAGTGAAGCATCGGAATCTAAATCTGGACTCACAGGAGAGGTTGAAATCATTGAAAGAGAGGGTGTCAGTCCTCTTGTACTTAAGTCGGTATTGTGCCTTTTGAATTAAATTTGGATGAAATTTCTGTATTTCATCGTCAATAAGACGGTCCATGATATACAGTAAACCTGAAGTGAAGCATCGGAATCTAAAACTGGACTTACAGGAGAGGTTCAAATCATAGAAAGTTAGAGTGTCAGTCCTCTTGTACTTAAGTCGGCATTGTGCCTTTTGAATTTAATTCCGATGCAATTTCTGTGTTTCATCGTCAATAGGAATGTGCAAGGTATACAGTAAACCTGAAGAGAAGCATCGGAATGTAAAACTGGACTCACAGGAGAGGTTCAAATCATACAGAGTTAGAGTGTCAGTCCTCTCGTACTTAAGTCGGCATTGTGCCTTTTGAATTTAATTCCAATGCGATTTCTGTGTTTCATCGCCAATAAGAAGGTGCAAGGAATACATTAATCCGGAAGTGAAGCATCGGAATCTAAAACTGGACTCACAGGAGAGGTTCAAATCATAGAAAGTTAGAGTGTCAGTCCTCTTGTACTTAAGTCGGCATTGTGCCTTTTAAATATATTTCGGTGCAATTTATGTGTTTCATCGTCCATAAGACGGTGCAAGGTATAAACCTGAAGTAAAGTATCGGAATCTAAAACTGGAATCACAGGAGAGGTTCAAATAATAGAAAGTGTGAGTGTCAGTCCTCTTGTACTTAAGTCGGCATTGTGCATTTTGTATTACATTCGGATGCAATTTCTGTGTTTTATCGTCAATAAGAATGTGCAAGGTATACAGTAAACCTGAAGTGAAGCATCGGAATCTAAAACCGGACTCACAGGAGATGTTCTAATCATAGAAAGAGAGAGTGACAGTCCTCTTTTACCTAAGTGGGCATTGTGCCTTTTGTATTAAATTCCGATGAAATTTCTGTGTTTCATCGTCAACATGAAGGTCCAAGGGAAACAGTAAACCTGAAGTGAAGCATCGGAATCTAAAACTGGACTCACAGGAGGGGTTTAAATCATAGAAAGGGAGAGTGTCTGTCCTCTTGTACTTAAGTCGGCATTGTGCCTTTTGTATTAAATTCGGATTCAATTTCTGTGTTTCATCGTCAATAAGAAGGTGCAAGGTATACAGTAAACCTGTAGTGAAGCATCGGAATCTAAAACTGGACTCACAGGCGAGGTTAAAATCTTAGAAAGTGAGATTGTTAGTCCTCCTGTACTTAAGTCGGTATTGTGCCTTTTGTATTAAATTCCGATGAAATTTCTATGTGTCATCGACAATAAGAGGGTCCAAGAGATACAGTAAACCTGAAGTGAAGCATCGGAATTTAAAACTGGACTAACAGGAGGGCTTCATATCATAGAAAGGGAGAGTGTCAGTCCTCTTGTACTTAAGTCGGTATTGTGCCTTTTGTATTAAATTCGGATGCAATTTCTGTATTTCATCGTCAATAAGAAGGTCCAAGGGATACAGTAAAGCATCGGAATCTAAAACTGGACTCATAGGAGAGGTTCAAATCATAGAAAGTTAGAGTGTCAGTCCTCTTGTACTTAAGTCGGCATTGTGCCTTTTGAATTTAATTCCGATGCAATTTCTGTGTTACATCGTCAATAAGAAGGTGTAAGGTATACAGTAAACCTGAAGTGAAGCATCGGAATCCAAAACTGGACTCCCAGGAGAGGTTCAAATCATACAGAGTTAGAGTGTCAGTCCTCTCGTACTTAAGTCGGCATTGTGCCTTTTGAATTTAATTCCGATGCAATATCTGTGTTTCATCGCCAATAAGAAGGTGCAAGGAATACAGTAATCCGGAAGTGAAGCATCGGAATGTAAAACTGGACTCACAGCAGAGGTTCAAATCATAGAAAGAGAGAGTGTCAGTCCTCTTTTACTTAAGTCGGCATTGTGCTTTATGTATAAAATTCGGTTGCAATTTCTGTATTTCATCGTCAATAAGAAGGTCCAAGGGATACAGTAAACCGGAAGTGAAGCACGGAATCTAAAACTGGACTCACAAGAGGATTCAAATCATAGAAAGTGAGAGTGTTAGTCCTCTGGTACTTAAGTCGGCATTGTGCCTTTTGTATTAATTTCCGATGTAATTTCTGTGTTTCATCGTCAATAAGAAGGTGCAAGGTATACAGTAAACCTGAAGTGAAGCAGCGGAATCTAAAATTGGACTCACAGGCGAGGTTCAAATCATAGAAAGTGAGAGTGTCAGTCCTCTTGTACTTAAGTCGGCACTGTGCCTTTTAAATTTAATTCCGATGCAATTTCTGTGTTTCATCGTCAATAAGAAGGTGCAAGGTATACAGTAAACCTGAAGTGAAGCATTGGAATCTAAAACTGGACTCACAGGAGAGGTTCAAATCATAGAAAGAGAGAGTGTTAGTCCTCTTTTACTTATGTCGGCATTGTACCTTTTGTATTAAATTCGGATGCGATTTCTGTATTTCATCGTCAATAAGAATTTCCAAGGTATACAGTCAACCTGAAGTGAAGCATCGGAATCTAAAACTGGACTCACAGGAGAGGTTCAAATCATAGAAAGTTAGAGTGTCATTCTTCTTGTACTTAAGGCGGCATTGTGCCTTTTGAATTTAATTCCGATGCAATTTTTGTGTTTCATCGTCAATAAGACGGTGCATGGTATACAGTAAACCTGAAGTGAACATCGGAATCCAAAACTGGACTCACAGGAGAGGTTCAAATCATAGAGAGTTAGAGTTTCAGTCCTCTTGTACTTAAGTCGGCATTGTGCTTTTTGAAATTAATTTCGATGCAATTTTTGTGTTTCATCGTCCATAAGACGGTGCAAGGTATAAACCTGAAGTGAAGCATCGGAATCTAAAACTGGAATCACAGGAGAGGTTCAAATCATAGAAAGTGTGAGTGTCAGTCCTCTTGTACTTAAGTCGGCATTGTGCATTTTGTATTACATTCGGATGCAATATCTGTGTTTTATCGTCAATAAGAATGTGCAAGGTATACAGTAAACCTGAAGTGAAGCATCGGAATCTAAAACCGGACTCACAGGAGATGTTCTAATCATAGAAAGAGAGAGTGACAGTCCTCTTTTACCTAAGTGGGCATTGTGCCTTTTGTATTAAATTCCGATGAAATTTCTGTGTTTCATCGTCAACATGAAGGTCCAAGGGAAACAGTAAACCTGAAGTGAAGCATCGGAATCTAAAACTGGACTCACAGGAGGGGTTTAAATCATAGAAAGGGAGAGTGTCTGTCCTCTTGTACTTAAGTCGGCATTGTGCCTTTTGTATTAAATTCGGATTCAATTTCTGTGTTTCATCGTCAATAAGAAGGTGCAAGGTATACAGTAAACCTGAAGTGAAGCATCGGAATCTAAAACTGGACTCACAGGCGAGGTTAAAATCTTAGAAAGTGAGATTGTTAGTCCTCCTGTACTTAAGTCGGTATTGTGCCTTTTGTATTAAATTCCGATGAAATTTCTATGTGTCATCGACAATAAGAGGGTCCAAGAGATACAGTAAACCTGAAGTGAAGCATCGGAATTTAAAACTGGACTAACAGGAGGGGTTCATATCATAGAAAGGGAGAGTGTCAGTCCTCTTTTACCTAAGTGGGCATTGTGCCTTTTGTATTAAATTATGATGAAATTTCTGTGTTTCATTGTCAACATGAAGGTCCAAGGGAAACAGTAAACCTGAAGTGAAGCATCGGAATCTAAAACTGGACTCACAGGATAGGTTCAAATCATAGAAAGTGAGGTTGTTAGTCCTCTTGTACATAAGTCGGCATTGTGCTTTTTGCATTAAATTCCGATGACGTTTCTGTTTTTCATTGTCATTAAGAGGGTCCAAGAGATACAGTAAACCTGAAGTGAAGCATCGGAATCTAAATCTGGACTCACAGGAGAGGTTCAAATCATTGAAAGAGAGGGTGTCAGTCCTCTTGTACTTAAGTCGGTATTGTGCCTTTTGAATTAAATTTGGATGAAATTTCTGTATTTCATCGTCAATAAGACGGTCCATGATATACAGTAAACCTGAAGTGAAGCATCGGAATCTAAAACTGGACTTACAGGAGAGGTTCAAATCATAGAAAGTTAGAGTGTCAGTCCTCTTGTACTTAAGTCGGCATTGTGCCTTTTGAATTTAATTCCGATGCAATTTCTGTGTTTCATCGTCAATAGGAATGTGCAAGGTATACAGTAAACCTGAAGAGAAGCATCGGAATCTAAAACTGGACTCACAGGAGAGGTTCAAATCATACAGAGTTAGAGTGTCAGTCCTCTCGTACTTAATTCGGCACTGTGCCTTTTGAATTTAATTCCGATGCGATTTCTGTGTTTCATCGCCAATAAGAAGGTGCAAGGAATACAGTAATCCGGAAGTGAAGCATCGGAATCTAAAACTGGACTCACAGGAGAGGTTCATATCATAGAAAGTTAGAGTGTCAGTCCTCTTGTACTTAAGTCGGCATTGTGCCTTTTGAATATAATTCCGATGCAATTTATGTGTTTCATCGTCCATAAGACGGTGCAAGGTATAAACCTGAAGTAAAGCATCGGAATCTAAAACTGGAATCACAGGAGAGGTTCAAATAATAGAAAGTGTGAGTGTCAGTCCTCTTGTACTTAAGTCGGCATTGTGCATTTTGTATTACATTCGGATGCAATTTCTGTGTTTTATCGTCAATAAGAATGTGCAAGGTATACAGTAAACCTGAAGTGAAGCATCGGAATCTAAAACAGGACTCACAGGAGATGTTCTAATCATAGAAAGAGAGAGTGACAGTCCTCTTTTACCTAAGTGGGCATTGTGCCTTTTGTATTAAATTCCGATGAAATTTCTGTGTTTCATCGTCAACATGAAGGTCCAAGGGAAACAGTAAACCTGAAGTGAAGCATCGGAATCTAAATCTGGACTCACAGGAGGGGTTTAAATCATAGAAAGGGAGAGTGTCTGTCCTCTTGTACTTAAGACGGCATTGTGCCTTTTGTATTAAATTCGGATTCAATTTCTGTGTTTCATCGTCAATAAGAAGGTGCAAGGTATACAGTAAACCTGTAGTGAAGCATCGGAATCTAAAACTGGACTCACAGGCGTGGTTCAAATCATAGAAAGTGAGATTGTTAGTCCTCCTGTACTTAAGTCGGTATTGTGCCTTTTGTATTAAATTCCGATGAAATTTCTATGTTTCATCGACAATAAGAGGGTCCAAGAGATACAGTAAACCTGAAGTGAAGCATCGGAATTTAAAACTGGACTAACAGGAGGGGTTCATATCATAGAAAGGGAGAGTGTCAGTCCTCTTGTACTTAAGTCGGTATTGTGCCTTTTGTATTAAATTCGGATGCAATTTCTGTATTTCATCGTCAATAAGAAGGTCCAAGGGATACAGTAAAGCATCGGAATCTAAAACTGGACTCATAGGAGAGGTTCAAATCATAGAAAGTTAGAGTGTCAGTCCTCTTGTACTTAAGTCGGCATTGTGCCTTTTGAATTTAATTCCGATGCAATTTCTGTGTTTCATCGCCAATAAGAAGGTGCAAGGAATACAGTAATCCGGAAGTGAAGCATCGGAATCTAAAACTGGACTCACAGGAGAGGTTCAAATCATAGAAAGAGAGAGTGTCAGTCCTCTTTTACTTAAGTCGGCTTTGTGCCTTATGTATAAAATTCGGTTGCAATTTCTGTATTTCATCGTCAATAAGAAGGTCCAAGGGATACAGTAAACCGGAAGTGAAGCACGGAATCTAAAACTGGACTCACAAGAGGGTTCAAATCATAGAAAATGAGAGTGTTAGTCCTATGGTACTTAAGTCGGCATTGTGCCTTTTGTATTAATTTCCGATGTAATTTCTTTGTTTCATCGTCAATAAGAAGGTGCAAGGTATACAGTAAACCTGAAGTGAAACATCGGAATCTAAAATTGGACTCACAGGCGAGGTTCAAATCATAGAAAGTGAGAGTGTCAGTCCTCTTGTACTTAAGTCGCCACTGTGCCTTTTAAATTTAATTCCGATGCAATTTCTGTGTTTCATCGTCAATAAAAGGGTGCAAGGTATACAGTAAACCTGAAGTGAAGCATTGGAATCTAAAACTGGACTCACAGGAGAGGTTCAAATCGTAGAAAGAGAGAGTGTCAGTCCTCTTTTACTTAAGTCGGCATTGTACCTTTTGTATTAAATTCGGATGCGATTTCTGTATTTCATCGTCAATAAGAATTTCCAAGGTATACAGTCAACCTGAAGTGAAGCATCGGAATCTAAAACTGGACTCACAGGAGAGGTTCAAATCATAGAAAGAGAGAGTGTCAGTCCTCTTGTACTTAAGTCGGTATTGTGCCTTTTGAATTAAATTTGGATGAAATTTCTGTATTTCATCGTCAATAAGAAGGTCCATGATATACAGTAAATCTGAAGTGAAGCATCGGAATCTAAAACTGGACTTACAGGAGAGGTTCAAATCATAGAAAGTTAGAGTGTCAGTCCTCTTGTACTTAAGTCGGCATTGTGCCTTTTGAATTTAATTCCGATGCAATTTCTGTGTTTCATCGTCAATAGGAATGTGCAAAGTATACAGTTAACCTGAAGAGAAGCATCGGAATCTAAAACTGGACTCACAGGAGAGGTTCAAATCATAGAATGAGAGAGTGACAGTCCTCTTTTACTTAAGTAGGCATTGTGCCTTTTGTATTAAATTCCGATGAAATATCTGTGTTTCATCGTCAATAAGAAGGTCCTAGGTATACAGTAAGCCTGAAGTGAAGCATCGGAATCTAAAACTGGACTTACAGGAGAGGTTCAAATCATAGAAAGTAAGAGTGTCAGTCCTCTTGTACTTAAGTCGGCATTGTGCCTTTTGAATTTAATTGAGATGCAATTTTTGTGTTTCATCGTCAATAAGACGGTGCAAGGTATAAACCTGAATTGAAGCATCGGAATCTAAAACTGGAATCACAGAAGAGGTTCAAATCATAGAAAGGGAAAGTGTCAGTCCTCTTGTACTTAAGTCGGCATTGTGCCTTTTGTATTAAATTCAGATGTAATTTCTGTGTTTCATCGTCAATAAGAAGGTGCAAGGTGTACAGTAAACCTGAAGTGAAGCATCGGAATCCAAAACTGGACTCACAGGAGAGGTTCAAATCATACAGAGTTTGAGTGTCAGTCCTCTTGTACTTAAGTCGGCATTGTGCCTTTTGAATTTAATTCCGATGCAATTTCTGTGTTTCATCGCCAATAACAAGGTGCAAGGAATACTGTAATCCGGAAGTGAAGCATCGGAATCTAAAACTGGACTCACAGGAGAGGTTCAAATCATAGAAAGAGAGAGTGTCAGTCCCCTTTTACTTAAGTCGGCATTGTACCTTTTGTATTAAATTCGGATGTAATTTCTGGGTTTCATCGTCAATAAGAAGGTGCAAGGTATACAGTAAACCTGAAGTGAAGCATCGGAATCTAAAACTGGACTCACAGGCAAGGTTCAAATCATAGAAAGTGAGTGTGTCAGTCCTCTTGTACTTAAGTAGGCACTGTGCCTTTTAAATTTAATTCCGATGCAATTTCTGTGTTTCATCGTCAATAAGAAGGTGCAAGGTAAACAGTAAACCTAAAGTGAAACATTGGAATCTAAAACTGGACTCACAGGAGAGGTTCAAATCATAAAAGAGAGAGTGTCAGTCCTCTTTTACTTAAGTCGGCATTGTACCTTTTGTATTAAATTCGGATGCAATTTCTGTATTTCATCGTCAATAAGAAGGTCCAAGGTATACAGTAAACCTGAAGTGAAGCATCGGAATCTAAAACTGGACTCACAGGATAGGTTCAAATCATAGAAAGTGAGATTGTTAGTCCTCTCGTACATAAGTCGGCATTGTGCCTTTTGTATTAAATTCCGATGAAATTTCTGTTTTTCATCGTCAATAAGAGGTTCCAAGAGATACAGTAAACCTGAAGTGAAGCATCGGTATCTAAAACTGGACTCACAGGAGAGGTGCAAATCATAGAATGAGAGAGTGTCAGTCCCCTTGTACTTAAGTCGGCATTGTGCCTTTTGAATTTAATTCCGATGCAATTTCTGTGTTTCATCGCCAATAAGAATGTGCTTGGTATACAGTAAACCTAAAGTGAAGCATCGGAAACCAAAACCGGACTCATAGGAGAGGTTCAAATCATACAGAGTTAGAGTGTCATTCCTCTTGTACATAAGTCGGCATTGTGCCTTTTGAATTTAATTCCGATGCAATTCCTGTGTTTCATAGTCAATAAGAAGGTGCAAGGTATACAGTAAACCTGAAGTGAAGCATCGGAATCGAAAACTGGCCTCCCAGGAGAGGTTCAAATCATACAGAGTTAGAGTGTCAGTCCTCTCGTACTTAAGTCGGCATTGTGCCTTTTGTATTAAATTCGGATGCAATTTCTGTATTTCATCGTCAATAAGAAGGTCAAAGGGATACAGTAAAGCATCGGAATCTAAAACTGGACTCATAGGAGAGGTTCAAATCATAGAAAGTTAGAGTGTCAGTCCTCTTGTACTTAAGTCGGCATTGTGCCTTTTGAATTTAATTCCGATGCAATTTCTGTGTTTCATCGTCAATAAGAAGGTGTAAGGTATACAGTAAACCTGAAGTGAAGCATCGGAATCCAAAACTGGACTCCCAGGAGAGGTTCAAATCATACAGAGTTAGAGTGTCAGTACTCTCGTACTTAAGTCGGCATTGTGCCTTTTGAATTTAATTCCGATGCAATTTCTGTGTTTCATCGCCAATAAGAAGGTGCAAGGAATACAGTAATCCGGAAGTGAAGCATCGGAATCTAAAACTGGACTCACAGGAGAGGTTCAAATCATAGAAAGAGAGATTGTCAGTCCTCTTTTACTTAAGTCGGCATTGTGCCTTATGTATAAAATTCGGTTGCAATTTCTGTATTTCATCGTCAATAAGAAGGTCCAAGGGATACAGTAAACCGGAAGTGAAGCACGGAATCTAAAACTGGACTCACAAGAGGGTTCAAATCATAGAAAGTGAGAGTGTTAGTCCTCTAGTACTTAAGTCGGCATTGTGCCTTTTGTATTAATTTCCGATGTAATTTCTGTGTTTCATCGTCAATAAGAAGGTGCAAGGTATACAGTAAACCTGAAGTGAAGCATCGGAATCTAAAATTGGACTCACAGGCGAGGTTCAAATCATAGAAAGTGAGAGTGTCAGTCCTCTTGTACTTAAGTCGGCACTGTGCCTTTTAAATTTAATTCCGATGCAATTTCTGTGTTTCATCGTCAATAAGAAGGTGCAAGGTATACAGTAAACCTGAAGTGAAGCATTGGAATCTAAAACTGGACTCACAGGAGAGGTTCAAATCATAGAAAGAGAGAGTGTCAGTCCTCTTTTACTTAAGTCGGCATTGTACCTTTTGTATTAAATTCGGATGCGATTTCTGTATTTCATCGTCAATAAGAATTTCCAAGGTATACAGTCAACCTGAAGTGAAGCATCGGAATCTAAAACTGGACTCACAGGAGAGGTTCAAATCATAGAAAGAGAGAGTGTCAGTCCTCTTGTACTTAAGTCGGTATTGTGCCTTTTGAATTAAATTTGGATGATATTTCTGTATTTCATCGTCAATAAGAAGGTCCATGATATACAGTAAACCTGAAGTGAAGCATCGGAATCTAAAACTGGACTTACAGGAGAGGTTCAAATCATAGAAAGTTAGAGTGTCAGTCCTCTTGTACTTAAGTCGACATTGTGCCTTTTGAATTTAATTCCGATGCAATTTCTGTGTTTCATCGTCAATAGGAATGTGCAAAGTATACAGTTAACCTGAAGAGAAGCATCGGAATCTAAAACTGGACTCACAGGAGAGGTTCAAATCATAGAAAGAGAGAGTGACAGTCCTCTTTTACTTAAGTAGGCATTGTGCCTTTTGTATTAAATTCCGACGAAATATCTGTGTTTCATCGTCAATAAGAAGGTCCTAGGTATACAGTAAGCCTGAAGTGAAGCATCGGAATCTAAAACTGGACTTACAGGAGAGGTTCAAATCATAGAAAGTAAGAGTGTCAGTCCTCGTGCACTTAAGTCGGCATTGTGCCTTTTGAATTTAATTAAGATGCAATTTTTGTGTTTCATCGTCAATAAGACGGTGCAAGGTATAAACCTGAATTGAAGCATCGGAATCTAAAACTGGAATCACAGAAGAGGTTCAAATCATAGAAAGGGAGAGTGTTAGTCCTCTTGTACTTAAGTCGGCATTGTGCCTTTTGTATTATATTCCGATGTAATTTCTGTGTTTCATCGTCAATAAGAAGGTGCAAGGTATACAGTAAACCTGAAGTGAAGCATCGGAATCCAAAACTGGACTCACAGGAGAGGTTCAAATCATACAGAGTTAGAGTGTCAGTCCTCTTGTACATAAGTCGGCATTGTGCCTTTTGAATTTAATTCCGATGCAATTTCTGTGTTTCATCGCCAATAACAAGGTGCAAGGAATACAGTAATCCGGAAGTGAAGCATCGGAATCTAAAACTGGACTCACAGGAGAGGTTCAAATCATAGAAAGAGAGAGTGTCAGTCCTCTTGTACTTAAGTCGGCATTGTGCCTTTTGTATTAAATTCCGATGTAATTTCTGTGTTTCATCGTCAATAAGAAGGTGCAAGGTATACAGTAAACCTGAAGTGAAGCATCGGAATCTAAAACTGGACTCACAGGCGAGGTTCAAATCATAGAAAGTGAGTGTGTCAGTCCTCTTGTGCTTAAGTAGGCACTGTGCCTTTTAAATTTAATTCCGATGCAATTTCTGTGTTTCATCGTCAATAAGAAGGTGAAAGGTAAACAGTAAACCTAAAGTGAAACATTGGAATCTAAAACTGGACTCACAGGAGAGGTTCAAATCATAGAAAGAGAGAGTGTCAGTCCTCTTTTACTTAAGTCGGCATTGTACCTTTTGTATTAAATTCGGATGCAATTTCTGTATTTCATCGTCAATAAGAAGGTCCAAGGTATACAGTAAACCTGAAGTGAAGAATCGGAATCTAAAACTGGACTCACAGGATAGGTTCAAATCATAGAAAGTGAGATTGTTAGTCCTCTCGTACATAAGTCGGCATTGTACCTTTTGTATTAAATTCCGATGAAATTTCTGTTTTTCATCGTCAATAAGAGGTTCCAAGAGATACAGTAAACCTGAAGTGAAGCATCGGTATCTAAAACTGGACTCACAGGAGAGGTGCAAATCATAGAATGAGAGAGTGTCAGTCCCCTTGTACTTAAGTCGGTATTGTGCCTTTTGAATTAAATTTGGATGAAATTTCTGTATTTCATCGTCAATAAGAAGGTCCATGATATACAGTAAAACTGAAGTGAAGCATCGGAATCTAAAACTGGACTTACAGGAGAGGTTCAAATCATAGAAAGTTAGAGTGCCAGTCCTCTTGTACTTAAGTCGGCATTGTGCCTTTTGAATTTAATTCCGATTCAATTTCTGTGTTTCATCGTCAATAAGAATGTGCAAGGTATACAGTAAACCTAAAGTGAAGCATCGGAAACCAAAACCGGACTCATAGGAGAGGTTCAAATCATACAGAGTTAGAGTGTCATTCCTCTTGTACATAAGTCGGCATTGTGCCTTTTGAATTTAATTCCGATGCAATTCCTGTGTTTCATAGTCAATAAGAAGGTGCAAGGTATACAGTAAACCTGAAGTGAAGCATCGGAATCCAAAACTGGACTCCCAGGAGAGGTTCAAATCATACAGAGTTAGAGTGTCAGTCCTCTCGTACTTAAGTCGGCATTGTGCCTTTTGTATTAAATTCGGATGCAATTTCGGTATTTCATCGTCAATAAGAAAGTCAAAGGGATACAGTAAAGCATCGGAATCTAAAACTGGACTCATAGGAGAGGTTCAAATCATAGAAAGTTAGAGTGTCAGTCCTCTTGTACTTAAGTCGGCATTGTGCCTTTTGAATTTAATTCCGATGCAATTTCTGTGTTTCATCGTCAATAAGAAGGTGTAAGGTATACAGTAAACCTGAAGTGAAGCATCGGAATCCAAAACTGGACTCCCAGGAGAGGTTCAAATCATACAGAGTTAGAGTGTCAGTACTCTCGTACTTAAGTCGACATTGTGCCTTTTGAATTTAATTCCGATGCAATTTCTGTGTTTCATCGCCAATAAGAAGGTGCAAGGAATACAGTAATCCGGAAGTGAAGCATCGAAATCTAAAACTGGACTCACAGGAGAGGTTCAAATCATAGAAAGAGAGAGTGTCAGTCCTCTTTTACTTAAGTCGGCATTGTGCCTTATGTATAAAATTCGGTTGCAATTTCTGTATTTCATCGTCAATAAGAAGGTCCAAGGGATACAGTAAACCGGAAGTGAAGCACGGAATCTAAAACTGGACTCACAAGAGGGTTCAAATCATAGAAAGTGAGAGTGTTAGTCCTCTGGTACTTAAGTCGGCATTGTGCTTTTGTATTAATTTCCGATGTAATTTCTGTGTTTCATCGTCAATAAGAAGGTGCAAGGTATACAGTAAACCTGAAGTGAAGCATCGGAATCTAAAATTGGACTCACAGGCGAGGTTCAAATCATAGAAAGTGAGAGTGTCAGTCCTCTTGTACTTAAGTCGGCACTGTGCCTTTTAAATTTAATTCCGATGCAATTTCTGTGTTTCATCGTCAATAAGAAGGTGCAAGGTATACAGTAAACCTGAAGTGAAGCATTGGAATCTAAAACTGGACTCACAGGAGAGGTTCAAATCATAGAAAGAGAGAGTGTCAGTCCTCTTTTACTTAAGTCGGCATTGTACCTTTTGTATTAAATTCGGATGCGATTTCTGTATTTCATCGTCAATAAGAATTTCCAAGGTATACAGTCAACCTGAAGTGAAGCATCGGAATCTAAAACTGGACTCACAGGAGAGGTTCAAATCATAGAAAGAGAGAGTGTCAGTCCTCTTGTACTTAAGTCGGTATTGTGCCTTTTGAATTAAATTTGGATGATATTTCTGTATTTCATCGTCAATAAGAAGGTCCATGATATACAGTAAACCTGAAGTGAAGCATCGGAATCTAAAACTGGACTTACAGGAGAGGTTCAAATCATAGAAAGTTAGAGTGTCAGTCCTCTTGTACTTAAGTCGACATTGTGCCTTTTGAATTTAATTCCGATGCAATTTCTGTGTTTCATCGTCAATAGGAATGTGCAAAGTATACAATTAACCTGAAGAGAAGCATCGGAATCTAAAACTGGACTCACAGGAAAGGTTCAAATCATAGAAAGAGAGAGTGACAGTCCTCTTTTACTTAAGTAGGCATTGTGCCTTTTGTATTAAATTCCGATGAAATATCTGTGTTTCATCGTCAATAAGAAGGTCCTAGGTATACAGTAAGCCTGAAGTGAAGCATCGGAATCTAAAACTGGACTTACACGAGAGGTTCAAATCATAGAAATTAAGAGTGTCAGTCCTCTTGCACTTAAGTCGGCATTGTGCCTTTTGAATTTAATTAAGATGCAATTTTTGTGTTTCATCGTCAATAAGACGGTGCAAGGTATAAACCTGAATTGAAGCATCGGAATCTAAAACTGGAATCACAGAAGAGGTTCAAATCATAGAAAGGGAGAGTGTCAGTCCTCTTGTACTTAAGTCGGCATTGTGCCTTTTGTATTATATTCCGATGTAATTTCTGTGTTTCATCGTCAATAAGAAGGTGCAAGGTATACAGTAAACCTGAAGTGAAGCATCGGAATCCAAAACTGGACTCACAGGAGAGGTTCAAATCATACAGAGTTAGAGTGTCAGTCCTCTTGTTCATAAGTCGGCATTGTGCCTTTTGAATTTAATTCCGATGCAATTTCTGTTTTTCATCGTCAATAAGAGGTTCCAAGAGATACAGTAAACCTGAAGTGAAGCATCGGTATCTAAAACTGGACTCACAGGAGAGGTGCAAATCATAGAATGAGAGAGTGTCAGTCCTCTTGTACTTAAGTCGGTATTGTGGCTTTTGAATTAAATTTGGTTGAAATTTCTGTATTTCATCGTCAATAAGAAGGTCCATGATATACAGTAAACCTGAAGTGAAGCATCGGAATCTAAAACTGGACTTACAGGAGAGGTTCAAATCAGAGAAAGTTAGAGTGCCAGTCCTCTTGTACTTAAGTCGGCATTGTGCCTTTTGAATTTAATTCCGATGCAATTTCTGTGTTTCCTCGTCAATAAGAATGTGCAAGGTATACAGTAAACCTAAAGTGAAGCATCGGAAACCAAAACCGGACTCATAGGACAGGTTCAAATCATACAGAGTTAGAGTGTCATTTCTCTTGTACATAAGTCGGAATTGTGCCTTTTGAATTTAATTCCGATGCAATTTCTGTGTTTCATAGTCAATAAGAAGGTGCAAGGTATACAGTAAACCGGAAGTGAAGCATTGGAATCTAAAACTGGCCTCACAGGAGAGGTTCAAATTATAGAAAGAGAGAGTGTCAGTCCTCTTTTACTTAAGTCGGCATTGTGCCTTATGTTAAAAATTCGGTTGCAATTTCTGTATTTCATCGACAATAAGAAGGTGCAAGGTATACAGTAAACCTGAAGTGAAGCATCGGAATCTAAAACTGGACTTACAGGAGAGGTTCAAATCATAGAAACTTAGAGTGTCAGTCCTCTTGTACTTAAGTCGGCATTGTGCCTTTTAAATTTAATTCCGATGCAATTTCTGTGTTTCATCGACAATAAGAAGGTGCAAGGTATACAGTAAACCTGAAGTGAAGCATTCGAATCTAAAACTGGACTCACAGGAGAGGTTAAAATCATAGAAAGAGAGAGTGTCAGTCCTCTTTTACTTAAGTGGCATTGTACCTTTTGTATTAAATTCGGATGCGATTTCTGTATTTCGTCGTCAATAAGAATTTCCAAGTTATACAGTAAACCTGAAGTGAAGCATCGGAATCTAAAACTGGACTCACAGGATAGGTTGAAATCATAGAAAGTTAGATTGTTAGTCCTCTTGTACATAAGTCGGCATTGTGCCTTTTGCATTAAATTGCGATGAAATTTCTGTTTTTCATCGTCAATAAGAGGGTCCAAGAGATACAGTAAACCTGAAGTGAAGCATCGGAATCCAAAACTGGACTCACAGGAGAGGTTCAAATCATAGAGAGTTTGAGTGACAGTCCTCTTGTAATTAAGTCGGCATTGTGCTCTTTGAATTTAATTCCGAAGCAATTTCTGTGTTTCATCGTCAATGAGAAAGTGCAAGGTATACAGTATACCTGAAGTGAAGCATCGGAATCTAAAACTGGACTCACAAGAGTGGTTCAAATCATAGAAAGTTAGAGTGTCAGTACTCTTCTACTTACGTCGGCATTGTGCCTTTTGTATTAAATGCGGATGCAATTTCTGTATTTCATCGTCAATAAGAAGGTCCAAGGTATACAGTAAACCTGAAGTGAAGCATCGGAATCTAAAACTGGACTCACAGGAGTGGTTCAAATCATAGAAAGTTAGAGTGTCAGTCCTCTTGTACTTAAATCGGCATTGTGCCTTTTGTATTAAATTCCGATGCAATTTCTGTGTTTCATCGTCAATAAGAAGGTGCAAGGTATACAGTAAACTTGAAGAGAAGCATCGTAATCTAAAACTGGACTCACAGGAGAGGTTCAAATTATAGAAAGTGAGAGTGACAGTCCTCTTTTACTTAAGTCGGCATTGTGCCTTTTGTATAAAATTCCGATGAAATATCTGTGTTTCATCGTCAATAAGAAGGTCCTAGGTATACAGTAAACCTGAAGTGAAGCATCGGAATCTAAAACTGGACTCACAGGAGAGGTTGAATTCATAGAAAGTTAGAGTGTCAGTCTTGTTGTACTTAAGTCGGCATTGTGCCTTTTGAATTTAATTCCGATGCAATTTTTGTGTTTCATCGTCAATAAGACGGTGCAAGGTATAAACCTGAATTGAAGCATCGGAATCTAAAACTGGAATCACAGAAGAGGTTCAAATCATAGAAAGTGAGAGTGTCAGTCACCTTGTACTTAAGTCGGCATTGTGCCTTTTGTATTACATTCGGATGCAATTTCTGTGTTTCATCGTCAATAAGAATGTGCAAGGTATACAGTAAATCTGAAGTGAAGCATCGGAATCTTAAACTGGACTCACAGGAGATGTTCTAATCATAGAAAGAGAGAGTGACAGTCCTCTTTTAGCTAAGTGGGCATTGTGCCTTTTGTATTAAATTCCGATGAAATTTCTGTGTTTCATCGTCAACATGAAGGTCCAAGGGAAACAGTAAACCTGAAGTGAAGCATCGGAGTCTAAAACTGGACTCACAGGAGAGGTTTAAACCATAGAAAGGGAGAGTGTAATCCTCTTGTACTTAAGTCGGCATTGTGCATTTTGTATTAAATTCGGATTCAATTTCTGTGTTTCACCGAAAATAAGAAGGTGCAAGGTACACAGTAAACCTGAAGTGAAGCATCGGAATCTAAAACTGGACTCACAGGCGAGGTTCAAATCATAGAAAGTGAGATTGTTAGTCCTCTTGTACTTAAGTCGGCATTGGGCCTTTTGTATTAAATTCCGATGCAATTTCTGTGTTTCATCGTCAATAAGTGGGTCCAAGAGATACAGTAAACCTGAAGTGAGGCATCGGAATCTAAAACTGGACTAAAAGGAGGGGTTCATATCATAGAAAGGGAGAGTGTCAGTCCTCTTGTACTTAAGTCGGTATTGTGCCTTTTGTATTAAATTCGGATGCAATTTCTGTATTTCATCGTCAATATGACGGTCCAAGGGATACAGTAAAGCATCGGAATCTAAAACTGGACTCATAGGAGAGGTTCAAGTCATAGAAAGTTAGGGTGTCAGTCCTCTTGTACTTAAGTCGGCATTGTGCCTTTTGAATTTAATTCCGATGCAATTTCTGTGTTTCATCGTCCATAAGAAGGTGCAAGGTATACAGTAAACCTGAAGTGAAGCATCGGAATCCAAAACTGGACTCACAGGAGAGGTTCAAATCATTCAGAGATAGAGTGTCAGTCCTCTTGTACTTAAGGCGGCCTTCTGCCTTTTGAATTTAATTCCGATGCAATTTCTGTGTTTCAATGCCAATAAGAAGGTGCAAGGAATACAGTAATCCGGAAGTGAAGCATGGGAATCTAAAACTGGACTCACAGGAGAGGTTCAAATCATAGAAAGAGAGAGTGTCAGTCCTCTTTTACTTAAGTCGGCATTGTGCCTTATGTATAAAATTCGGATGCAATTTCTGTATTTCATCGTCAATAAGAAGGTCCAAGGGATACAGTAAACCTGAAGTGAAGCATCAGAATCTAAAACTGGACTCACAGGAGAGTTCAAATCATAGAAAGTGAGAGTGTTAGTCCTCTTGTACTTAAGTCGGCATTGTGCCTTTTGTATTAAATTCCGATGTACTTTCTGTGTTTCATCGTCAATAAGAAGGTGCAAGGTATACAGTAAACCTGAAGTGAAGCATCAGAATCTAAAACTGCACTCACAGGAGAGGATCAAATCATAGAAAGTGAGAGTGTCAGTCCTCTTGTTCTTAAGTCGGCATTGTGCCTTTTGTATTGAATTAGGATGCAATTTCTGGGTTTCATCGTCAATAAGAAGGTGCAACGTATACAGTAAACCTGAAGTGAAGCATCGGAATCTAAAACTGGACTCACAGGAGAGGTTCAAATCATAGAAAGCGAGAGTGACAGTCCTCTTGTACTTAAGTCAGCATTGTGCCTTTTGTATTAAATTCGGATGCAATTTCTGTGTTTCATCGTCAATAAGAATGTCCAAGGTATACAGTAAACCTGAAGTGAAGCATCGGAATCCAAAACTGGACTCACAGGAGAGGTTCAAATCATAGAAAGTTAGAGTGTCAGTCCTCTTGTACTTAAGTCGGCATTGTGCTTTTGTATTAAATTCGGATGCAATTTCTGAATTTCATCATCAATAAGAAGGTCCAAGGGATACAGTAAACCTGAAGTGATGCTTCGGAATCTAAAACTGGACTCACAGGAGAGGTTCAAATCATAGAAAGTTAGAGTGTCGGTCCTCTTGTACTTAAGTCGGCATTGTGCCTTTTGAATTTAATTCCGATGCAATTTTTGTGTTTCATCGTAAATAAGACGGTGCAAAGTATACAGTAAACTTGAAGTGATGCATCGGAATCTAAAACTGGAATCACTAGAGAGGTTCAAATCATAGAAAGTGAGAGTGTCAGTCCTCTTGTACTTAAGTCGCCATTGTGCCTTTTGTATTAAATTCCGATGCAATTTCTGTGTTTCATCGTCAATAAGAAGGTGCAAGGTATACAGTAAACCTGAAGTGAAGCATTGGAATCCAAAACTGGAGTCACAGGAGAAGTTCAAATCATGGAGAGTTAGAGCGTCAGTCCTCTTGTACTTAAGTCGGAATTGTGCATTTTGACTTTAATTCCGATGCAAATTCTGTGTTTCATCGTCAATAAGAAGGTGCAAGGAATATAGTAAACCTGAAGTGAAGCATCGGAATCTAAAACTGGACTCACAGGAGAGGTTGAATCATAGATAGTTAGAGTGTCAGTCGTCTTGTACTTTAGTCGGCATTGTGTCTTTTAAATTTAATTCCGATGCAATTTCTGTGTTTCATCGTCAACAAGAAGGTGCAAGGTATACAGTAAACATGAAGTGAAGTATCGGAATCTAAAACTGGACTCACAGGAGAGGTTCAAATCATAGAAAGAGAGAGTGACAGTCCTCTTTTACTTAAGTCGGCATTGTGCCTTTTGTATTAAATTCCGATGAAATTTCTGTGTTTCATCGTCAATAAGAAGGTGCAAGGTATACAGTAAACATGAAGTGAAGCATCGGAATCTAAAACTGGACTCACAGTAGAGGTTCAAATCATAGAAAGAGAGAGTGACAGTCCTCTTTTACTTAAGTCGGCATTGTGCCTTTTGTATTAAATTCCGTTGAAATTTCTGTGTTTCATCGTCAATAAGAAGGTGCAAGGCATACAGTAAACATGAAGTGAAGTATCGGAATCTAAAACTGGACTCACAGGAGAGGTGCAAATCATAGAAATTGAGAGTGTCAGTCCTCTTGTACTTAAGTCGGCATTGTGCCTTTTGTATTAAATTCGGATGCAATTTCTGTGTTTCATCGTCAATAAGAAGGTGCAAGGTATACAGTAAACCTGAAGTGAAGCATCGGAATCTAAAACTGGACTCACAGGAGAGGTTCAAACCATAGAAAGTGAGAGTGTCAGTCCTCTTGTACTTAAGTCGGCATTCTGCTTTTGTATAAAATTCGGATGCAATTTATGTGTTTCATCGTCAATAAGAAGGTGCAAGGTATACAGTAAACCTGAAGTGAAGCATCGGAATCTAAAACTGGACTCACAGGAGAGGTTCAAATCATAGAAAGTTAGAGTGTCAGTCCTCTGGTACTTAAGTCGGCATTGTGCCTTTTGAATTTCATTCCGATGCAATGTTTGTGTTTCATTGTCAATAAGACGGTGCATGGTATAAACCTGAAGTGAAGCATCGGAATCTAAAACTGGAATCACAGGAGTGGTCCAAATCGTAGAAAGTGAGAGTGTCAGTCCTCTTGTACTTAAGTCGGCATTGTGCCTTTTGTATTAAATTCCTATGCAATTTCTGTGATTCATCGTCAATAAGAAGGGGCAAGGTATACAGTAAACCTGAAGTGAAGCATCGGAATCTAAAACTGGTCTCACAGGAGAGGTTCAAATCATAGAAAGAGAGAGTGACAGTCCTCTTGTACTTAAGTCGGCATTGTGCCTTTTGTATTAAATTCCGATGCTATTTCTGTGTTTCATCGTTAATAAGAAGGTTCAAGGGATAGAGTAAACCTGATGTGAAGCATCGGAATCTAAAACTGGACTCACAGGAGAGGTTCAAATCGTAGAAAGGGATAGTGTCACTCCTCTTGTACTTAAGTCGGCATTGTGCCTTTTGTTTTAATTTCGGATGCAATTTCTATGTTTCATCGTCAATAAGATGGTGCAAGGTACACAGTAAACCTGAAGTGAAGGATCGGAATCTAAAACTGGACTCACAGGAGAGGTTCAAATCATAGAAAGGGAGAGTGACAGTCCTCTTTTACTTAAGTCGGCATTGTGCCTTTTGTATTAACTTCCGTTGACATTTCTGTGTTTCATCGTCAATAAGAAGGTGGAAGGCATACAGTAAACCTGAAGTGAAGCATCGGAATCTAAAACTGGACTCACAGGAGAGGTTCAAATCATAGAAAGTGAGAGTGTCAGTCCTCTTGTACTTAAGTCGGCATTGTGCCTTTTGTATTAAATTCGGATGCAATTTCTGTGTTTCATCGTCAATAAGAAGGTGCAAGGTATACAGTAAACCTGAAGTGAAGCATCGGAATCTAAAACTGGATTCACAGGAGAGGTTCAAATCATAGAAAGTGAGAGTGTCAGTCCTCTTGTACTTAAGTCGGCATTGTGACTTTTGTATTAAATTCGGATGCCATTTCTGTGTTTCATCGACAATAAGAAGGTCCAAGGTATACAGTACACCTGAAGTGAAGAATCGGAATCTAAAACTGGACTCACAGGAGAGGTTCAAATCATAGAAAGTGAGAGTGTCAGTCCTCTTGTACTTAAGTCGGCATTGTGCCTTTTGTATTAAATTCGGATGCAATTTCTGTGTTTCATCGTCAATAAGAAGGTGCAAGGTATACAGTAAACCTGAAGTGAAGCATCGGAATCTAAAACTGGAATCTCAGGAGAGGTTCAAATCATAGAAAGTGAGAGTGTCAGTGCTCTTGTACTTAAGTCGGCATTGTGACTTTTGTATTCAATTCGGATGCAATTACTGTGTTCCATCGTCAACAAGAAGGTGCAAGGTATACAGTAAACCTTAAATGAAGCATCATATTCTAAAACTGGACTCACAGGAGAGGTTCAAATCATAGAAGGTGAGAGTGTCAGTCCTCTTGTACTTAAGTCGGCATTGTGCCTTTTGTTTTAAATTCTGATGTTACTTCTGCGTTTCATCGTCAATAAGAAGGTGCAAGGTATACAGTAAACCTGAAGTGAAGCATCTGAATGTAAAACTGGAATCACAGGAGAGGTACAAATCATAGAAAGAGAGAGTGACAGTCCTCGTTTACTTATGACTGCATTGTGCCTTTTGTATTAAATTCCGATGAAATTTCTGTGTTTCATCGTCAATAAGAATGTGCAAGGTATACAGTAAACCTGAAGTGAAGCATCGGAATCTAAAACTGGACTCACAGGAGAGGTTCAAATCATAGAAAGTGAGAGTGTCAGTCGTCTTGTACTTAAGTCGGCATTGTGTCTTTTGTATTAAATTCCGTTGCAATTTCTGTGTTTCACCGTCAATAAGATGGTGCAAGGTTTACAGTAATATTGAAGTGAAGCATCGGAATCTAAAACCGAACTCACAGGAGAGGTTCAAATCATAGAAAGTGAGAGTGTCATTCCTCTTGTACTTAAGTCGGCATTGTGCCTTTTGTATTAAATTCGGATGCAATTTCTGTTTTCCGTCGCCAATAAGAAGGTCCAAAGGATTCAGTAAACCTGAAGTGAATCATCGGAATCGAAAACTGGACTCACAGGAGAGGTTAAAATCATAGAAAGAGAGAGTGACAGTCCTCTCTTTCTTAAGTAGGCATTGTGCCTTTTGTATTAAATTCCATTGGAATTTCTGTGTTTCATCGTCAATAAGAAGGTGCAAGGTATACAGTAAACCTGAAGTGAAGCATCGGAATATAAAACTGGACTCACAGGAGAGGTTCAAATCATAGAAAGTGAGAGTGTCAGTCCTCTTGTACTTAAGTCGGCATTGTGCCTTTTGTATTAAATTCGGATGCAACTTCTGTGTTTCATCGTCAATAAGAAGGTGCAAGGTATACAGTAAACCTGAAGTGAAGCATCGGAATCTAAAACTGGACGCACAGGAGAGGTTAAAATCATAGAAACAGAAAGTGTCAGTCCTCTTGTACTTAAGTCGACATTGTGCCTTTTGATTTTAATTCCGATGCAATTTTTGTGTTTCATCGTCAATAAGAAGGTGCAAGGTATACAGTAAACCTGAAGTGAAGCATCGGAATCTAAAACTGGAATCACAGGAGAGGTTTAAATCATAGGAAGTGAAGGTGTCAGTCCACTTGTACTTAAGTCGGCATTGTGCCTTTTGTATTAAATTCCGATGCAATTTCTGTGTTTCATTGCCAATAAGAAGGTGCAAGGTATACAGTAAACCTGAAGTGAAGCATCGGAATCTAAAACTGGACTCACAGGAGAGGTTCAAATCATACAAAGAGAGAATGACAGTCCTCTTTTACTTAAGTCGGCATTGTGCCTTTTGTATTAAATTCCAATGAAATTTCTGTGTTTCATCGTCAATAAGAAGATCCAAGGGATACAGTAAACCTGAAGTGAAGCATCGGCATCTAAAACAAGACTCACAGGAGAGGTTCAAATCATAGAAAGGGAGAGGGTCAGTCCTCTTGTACTTAAGTCGGCATTGTGCCTGATGTATTAAATTCGGATGCAATTTCTGTGTTTCATCGTTAATAAGAATGTGCAAGGTATACAGTAAACCTGAAGAGAAGCATCGGAATCGAAAACTGGACTCACAGGAGAGGTTAAAATCATACAAAGAATGAGTGACAGTCCTCTTTTACTTAAGTCGGCATTGTGCCTTTTGTATTAAATTCAGATGCAATTTCTGTGTTTCATCGTCAATAAGAAGGTGCAAGGTATACAGTAAACCTGAAGTGAAGCTTCGGAATCTAAAACTGGAATCACAGGAGAGCTTCAAATCATAGAAAGTGAGGGTGTCAGTCCTCTTGTACTTAAGTCGGCATTGTGCCTTTTGTATTAAATTCCGATGCAATTTCTGTGTTTCATTGTCAATAAGAAGGTGCAAGATATACATTAAACCTGAAGTGAAGCATCGGACTCTAAAACTGGACTCACAGGAGAGGTTCAAATCATAGATAGTTAGAGTGTCAGTCCTCTTGTACTTTAGTCGGCATTGTGCCTTTTGTATTAAATTAGGACGCAATTTCTGTGTTTCATCGTCAATAAGAAGGTGCAAGGTATACAGTAAACCTGAAGTGAAGCGTCGGAATGCAAAACTGGACTCACAGGAGAGGTTCAAATCATAGAAAGAGAGAGTGACAGTGCTCCTTTACTTAAATCGGCATAGTGCCTTTTCTATTAAATTCCGATGAAATTTCTGTGTTTCATCGTCAATAACAAGGTGCAAGGTATACAGTAAACTTGAAGTGAAGCATCGGAATCTAAAGCTGGACTCACAGGAGAGGTTCAAATCATAGAAAGTGTGAGTGTCAGTCCTCTTGTACTTAAGTCGGCATTGTGCCTCTTGTACTAAATTCGGATGCAATTTCTGTGTGTCATCGTCAATAAGATGGTGCAAGGTATACAGTAAACCTGAAGTGAAGCATCGGAATCTAAAACTGGACTCACAGGAGAGGTTCAAATCATAGAAAGTGAGAGGGTCAGTCCTCTTGTACTTAAGTCGGCATTGTGTTTTTAGTATTAATTTCCGATGCAATTTCTGTGTTTCATCGTCAATAAGGAGGTGCAAGGTATACAGTAAACCTGAAGTGATGCATCGGAATCTAAAACTGGACTCATCGGAGAGGTTCAAATCATAGAAAGGGAGAGTGTCAGTCGTCTTGTACTTAAGTCACCATTGTGCCTTTTGTATTAAATTCGGATGCAATTTCTGTGTTTCATCGTCAATAAGAAGGTGCAAGGTATACAGCAAACCTGAAGTGAAGCATCGGAATCTAATACTGGAGTCACAGGAGACATTCAAATCATAGAAAGTGAGAGTGTCAGTCCTCTTGTACTTAAGTCGGCATTGTGCCTTTTGAATTTAATTCCGATGCAATTTCTGTGTTTCATCGTCAATAAGAACGTCCAAGGGATACAGTAGACCTGAAGTGAAGCTTCGGAATCTAAAACTGGAATCACAGGAGAGGTTCAAATCATAGAAAGAGAGAGTGTCAGTCCTCTAGTACTTAAGTCGGCATTGTGCATTTTGAATTTAATTCCGATGCAATTTCTGTGTTTCATCGTCAATAAGAACGTCCAAGGGATACAGTAGACCTGAAGTGAAGCTTCGGAATCTAAAACTGGAATCACAGGAGAGGTTCAAATCATAGAAAGTGGGAGTGTCAGTCCTCTTGTACTTAAGTCGGCATTGTGCCTCTTGTACTAAATTCGGATGCAATTTCTGTGTGTCATCATCAATAAGATGGTGCAAGGTTTACAGTAAACCTGAAGTGAAGCATCGGAATCTAAAACTGGACTCACAGGAGAGGTTCAAATCATAGAAAGTGAGAGGGTCAGTCCTCTTGTGCTTAAGTCGGCATTGTGTTTTTAGTATTAATTTCCGATGCAATTTCTGTGTTTCATCGTCAATAAGGAGGTGCAAGGTATACAGTAAACCTGAAGTGATGCATCGGAATCTAAAACTGGACTCACCGGAGAGGTTCAAATCATAGAAAGGGAGAGTGTCAGTCGTCTTGTACTTAAGTCACCATTGTGCCTTTTGTATTAAATTCGGATGAAATTTCTGTGTTTCATCGTCAATAAGAAGGTGCAAGGTATACAGTAAACCTGAAGTGAAGCATCGGAATCTAATACTGGAGTCACAGGAGACATTCAAATCATAGAAATGGAGAGTGTCAGTCCTCTTGTACTTTTGTCGGCATTGTGCCTTTTGTGTTAAATTCGGATGCAATTTCTGTGTATCATTGTCAATAAGAAGGTCCAAGGGATACAGTAAGCCTGAAGTGAAGCATCGGAATCTAAAACTGGACTCACAGGAGAGATTCAAATCATACAAAGACAGAGTGACAGTCCTCTTTTACTTAAGTCTGCATTGTGCCTTTTTTATTAAATTCCGATGAAATTTCTGTGTTTCATCGTCAATAAGAAGGTCCAAGGGATACAGTAAACCTGAAGTGCAGCATCGGAATCTAAAACTGGACTAACAGGAGAGGTTCAAATCATAGAAATGGAGAGGCTCAGTACTGTTGTACTTAAGTCAGTATTGTGCCTTTTGTATTAAATTCGGATGCAATTTCTGTGTTTCATCGTCAATAAGAAGGTGCAAGGTATACAGTAAACCCGAAGTGAAGAATCTGAATCTAAAACTGGACTCACAGGAGAGGTGCAAATCATAGATAGTGAGAGTGTCAGTCCGTTTGCACTTAAGCCGGCATTGTGCCTTTTGTTTAATTCCGATGCAATTTCTGTGTTTCATCGTCAATAAGAAGGTGCAAGGTATAAATTAAACCTGAAGTGAAGCATCGGAATCTAAAACTGGACTCACAGGAGAGGTTCAATCATAGAAAGTGAGAGTGTCAGTCCTCTTGTACTTAAGTCGGCATTGTGCCTTTTGTATTAAATTCCGATGCAATTTCTGTGTTTCATCGTCAATAAGAAGGTGCAAGGTACACAGTAAACTTGAAGTGAAACATCGGAATCTAAAACTGGAATCACAGGAGAGGTTCAAATCATAGAAAGTCAGAGTGTCAGTCCTCTTGTACTTAAGTCGGCATTGTGCCTTTTGTATTAAATTCCGAAGCAATTTCTGTGTTTCATCGTCAATAAGAAGGTGCAAGGTATACTGTAAACCTGAAGTGAAGCATCTGAATCAAAAACTGGACTCACAGGAGAGGATCAAATCATAGAAAGTGAGAGTGTCAGTCCTCTTGTACTTAAGTCGGCATTGTGCCTTTTGTATTAAATTCCTATGCAATTTCTGTGTTTCATCGCCAATAAGAAGGTCCAAGGGATACAGCAAACCTGAAGTGAAGCATCGGAATCTAAAACTGGACTAACAGGAGGGGTTCAAATCATAGAAAGGGAGAGTGTCAGTCCTCTTGTACTTAAGTCGGCATTGTGCCCTTTGTATTAAATTCGGATGCAATTTCTGTGTTTCATCGTCAATATTAAGGTGCAAGGTATACAGCAAACCTGAAGTGAAGCATCGGAATCTAAAACTGGACTCACAGGAGAGGTTCAAGTCATAGAAAGTTAGAGTGTCAGTCCTCTTGTACTTAAGTCCTCATTGTGTTTTTAGTATTAATTTCCGATGCAATTTCTGTGTTTCATCGTCAATAAGGAGGTGCAAGGTATACAGTAAACCTGAAGTGATGCATCGGAATCTAAAACTGGACTCACCGGAGAGGTTCAAATCATAGAAAGTGAGAGTGTCAGTCGTCTTGTACTTAAGTCACCATTGTGCCTTTTCTATTAAATTCGGATGCAATTTCTGTGTTTCATCGTCAATAACAAGGTGCAAGGTATACAGTAAACCTGAAGTGTAGCATCGGAATCTAATACTGGAGTCACAGGTGACGTTCAAATCATAGAAAGTGAGAGTGTCAGTCCTCTTGTACTTAAGTCGGCGTTGTGCCTTTTGAATTTAATTCCGATGCAATTTCTGTGTTTCATCGTCAATAAGAACGTCCAAGGGATACAGTAGACCTGAAGTGAAGCATCGGAATCTAAAACTGGACTCACAGGAGAGGTTCAAATCATAGAAAGTGAGAGTGTCAGTCCTCTTGTACTTAAGTCGGCATTGTGCCTTTTGTATTAAATTCGGATGCTATTTCTGTGTTTCATCGTCAATAAGAAGGTGCAAGGTATACAGTAAACCTGAAGTGAAGCATCGGAATCTAAAACTGGACTCACAGGAGAGGTTCAAATCATAGAAAGTGAGAGTGTCAGACCTCTTGTACTTAAGTCGGCATTGTGCCTTTTGTATTAAATTCGGATGCAATTTCTGTGATCCTTCGTCAATAAGAAGATGCAAGGTATACAGTAAACCTGAAGTGAAGCATCTGAATCTAAAACAGGACTCGCAGAAGTTGTTCAAATCATAGAAAGTGTGAGTGTCAGTCCTCTTGTACTTAAGTCGGCATTGTGCCTTTTGTATTAAATTCCGATGCAATTTCTGTGTTTCATCGTCAATAAGAAGGTGCAAGGTATACAGTAAACCTGAAGTGAAGCTTCGGAATCTAATACTGGAATCACAGGAGAGGGTCAAATCATAGAAAGTGAGAGTGTCAGTCCTCTTGTACTTAAGTCGGCATTGTGCCTTTTGTATTAAATTCCGATGCAATTTCTGTGTTTCATCGTCAATAAGAAGGTGCAAGATATACATTAAACCTGAAGTGAAGCATCGGACTCTAAAACTGGACTCACAGGAGAGGTTCAAATCATAGATAGTTAGAGTGTCAGTCCTGTTGTACTTTAGCCGGCATTGTGCCTTTTGTATTAAATTCGGATGCAATTTCTGTGTTTCATCGTCAATAAGAAGGTGCAAGGTATACAGTAATCCTGAAGTGAAGCATCGGAATCCAAAACTGGACTCACCGGAGAGGTTAAATCATAGAAAGAGAGAGTGACAGTGCTCTTTTACTTAAATCGGTATTGTGCCTTTTCTATTAAATTCCGATGAAATTTCTGTGTTTCATCGTCAATAACAAAGTGCAAGGTATACAGTAAATTGAAGTGAAGCATCGGAATCTAAAACTGGACTCACAGGAGAGGTTCAAATCATAGAAAGTGAGAGTGTCAGTCCTCTTGTACTTAAGTCGTCATTGTGCCTCTTGTATTAAATTCGGATGCAATTTCTGTGTGTCATTGTCAATAAGAAGGTGCAAGGTATACAGTAAACCTGAAGTGAAGCATCGGAATATAAAACTGGACTCACCGGAGAGGTTCAAATCATAGAAAGGGAGAGTTTCAATCGTCTTCTACTTAAGTCACCATTGTGCATTTTGTATTAAATTCGGATGCAATTCCTGTGTTTCATCGTCAATAAGAAGGTGTAAGGTATACAGTAAACCTGAAGTGAAGCATCGGAATATAATACTGGAATCACAGGAGACGTTCAAATCATAGAAAGTGAGAGTGTCAGTCCTCTTGTACCTAAGTCGGCATTGTGCCTTTTGAATTTAATTCCGATGCAATTTCTGTGTTTCATCGTAAATAAGAACGTCCAAGGGATACAGTAGACCTGAAGTGAAGCATCGGAATCTAAAACTGGACTCACAGGAGAGGTTCAAATCATAGAAATAGAGAGTGTCAGTCCTCTTGTACTTTAGTCGGCATTGTGCCTTTTCTGTTAAATTCGGATGCAGTTTCTGTGTTTCATCGTCAATAAGAAGGTCCAAGGGATACAGTAAACCTGAAGTGAAGCATCGGAATCTAAAACTGGACTCACAGGAGAGGTTCAAATCATAGAAAGTGAGAGTGTCAGTCCTCTTGTACTTAAGTCGGCATTGTGCCTTTTGTATTAAATTCCGATGCAATTTCTGTGTTTCATCGTCAATAAGAAGGTGCAAGGTATACAGTACACCTGAAGTGAAGCATCGGAATCTAAAACAGGACTCACAGGAGAGGTTCAAATCATAGAAAGTGAGAGTGTCAGTCCTCTTGTACTTAAGTCGGCATTGTGAATACTGTATTAAATTCCGATGCAATTTCTGTGTTTCATCGTCAATAAGAAGGTGCAAGGTATACAGTAAACCTGAAGTGAAACATCTGAATCTAAAACTGGAATCACAAGAGAGGTTCAATTCATAGAAAGTGAGAGTGTCAGTCCTCATGTATTTAAGACGGCATTGTGCCTTTTGTATTAAATTCAGATGCAATTTCTGTGTTTCATCGTCAATAAGAAGGTGCAAGGTATACAGTAAACCTGAAGTGAAGCATCTGAATCTATAACTGGACTCACAGGAGAGGTTTAAGTCATAGAAAAAGAGAGTGTCAGTCCTCTTGTACTTAAGTCGGCATTGTGCCTCTTGTATTAAATTCCGATGCAATATCTGTGTTTCATCGTCAATAACAAGGTTCAAGGTATGCAGTAAACCTGAAGTGAAGCATCGGAATCTAAAACTGGACTCACAGGAGAGGTTCAAATCATAGAAAGTGATAGTGTCAGTCCTCTTGTACTTAAGTCGGCATTGTGCCTCTTGTACTAAATTCAGATGCAATTTCTGTGTGTAATCGTCAATAAGAAGGTGCAAGGTATACAGTTAACCTGAAGTGAAGCATCGGAATCTAAAACTGGAGTCACAGGAGACGTTCAAATCATAGAAAGTGAGAGTGTCAGTCCTCTTGTACTTAAGTCGGCATTGTGCGTTTTGAATTTAATTCCGATGCAATTTCTGTGTTTCATAGTCAATAAGAACGTACAAGGGATACAGTAGACCTGAAGTGAAGCATTGGAATCTTAAACTGGACTCACAGGAGAGGTTCAAATCATAGAAATGGAGAGTGTCAGTCCTCTTGTACTCTGGTCGGCATTGTGCCTTTTGTGTTATATTCGGATGCAATTTCTGTGTATCATTGTCAATAAAAGGTCCAATTGATACAGTAAGCCTGAAGTGAAGCATCGGAATCTAAAACTGGACTCACAGGAGAGGTTCAAATCATACAAAGACAGAGTGACAGTCCTCTTTTACGTAAGTCGGCATTGTGCCTTTTGTATTAAATTCCGATGAAATTTCTGAGTTTCATCGTCAATAAGAAGGTCCAAGGGATACAGTAAACCTGAAGTGCAGCATCGGAATCTAAAACTGGACTCACAGGAGAGGTTCAAATCATAGAAATGGAGAGGGTCAGTCCTCTTGTACTTAAGTCGGTATTGTGCCTTTTGTATTAAATTTGGATGCAATTTCTGTGTTTCATTGTCAATAAGAAGGTGCAAGGTATACAGTAAACCTGAAGTGAAGCATCTGAATCTAAAACTGGACTCACAGGAGAGGTGCAAATCATAATATAGTGATAGCTTGTACTTAAGTCGGCATTGTGCCTTTTGTATTAATTCCGATGCAATTTCTGTGTTCCATCGTCAATAAGAAGGTGCAAGGTATAAATTAAACCTGAAGTGAAGCATCGGAATTTAAACTGGACTCACAGGAGAGGTTCAATCATAGAAAGTGGATGTGTCAGTCCTCTTGTACTTAAGTCGGCATTGTGCTTTTTGTATTAAATTCCGATGCAATTTCTGTGTTTCATCGTCAATAAAAGGTGCAAGGTATACAGCAAACTTGAAGTGAAACATCGGAATCTAAAACTGGAATCACAGGAGAGGTTCAAATCATAGAAAGTCAGAGTGTCAGTCCTCTTGTACTTAAGTCGGCATTGTGCCTTTTGTATTAAATTCGGATGCAATTTCTGTGTTTCATCGTCAATAAGAAGGTGCAAGGTATACAGTAACCCTAAAGTGAAGCATCTGAATCTAAAACTGGACTCACAGGAGAGGTGCAAATCATAGATAGTGAGAGTGTCAGTCCGCTTGTACTTAAGACGGCATTGTGCCTTTTGTATTAATTCCGATGCAATTTCTGTGTTTCATCGTCAATAAGAAGGTGCGAGGTATAAAGTAAACCTGAAGTGGAGCATCGGAATCTAAAACTGGACTCACAGGAGAGGTTCAATCATAGAAAGTGAGAGTGTCAGTCCTCTTGTACTTAAGTCGGCATTGTGCCTTTTGTATTAAATTCCGATGCAATTTCTGTGTTTCATCGTCAATAAGGAGGTGCAAGGTATACAGTAAACTTGAAGTGAAACATCGGAATCTAAAACGGGAATCACAGGAGACGTTCAAATCATAGAAAGTGAGAGTGTCAGTCCTCTTGTACCTAAGTCGGCATTGTGCCTTTTGAATTTAATTCCGATGCAAATTCAGTGTTTCATCGTAAATAAGAACGTCCAAGGGATACAGTAGACCTGAAGTGAAGCATCGGAATCTAAAACTGGACTCACAGGAGAGGTTCAAATCATAGAAATAGAGAGTGTCAGTCCTCTTGTACTTTAGTCGGCATTGTGCCTTTTGTGTTAAATTCGGATGCAGTTTCTGTGTTTCATCATCAATAAGAAGGTCCAAGGGATACAGTAAACCTGAAGTGAAGCATCTGAATCTAAAACTGGACTCACAGGAGAGGTTCAAATCATAGAAAGTGAGAGTGTCAGTCCTCTTGTACTTAAGTCGGCATTGTGAATACTGTATTAAATTCCGATGCAATTTCTGTGTTTCATCGTCAATAAGAAGGTGCAAGGTATACAGAAAACCTGAAGTGAAACATCTGAATCTAAAACTGGAATCACAAGAGAGGTTTAAATCATAGAAAGTGAGACTGTCAGTCCTCTGGTATTTAAGACGGCATTGTGCCTTTTGTATTAAATTCAGATGCAATTTCTGTGTTTCATCGTCAATAAGAAGGTGCAAGGTATACAGTAAACCTGAAGTGAGGCATCTGAATCTAAAACTGGACTCACAGGAGGGGTTTAAGTCATAGAAAAAGAGAGTGTCAGTCCTCTTGTACTTAAGTCGGCATTGTGCCTCTTGTATTAAATTCCGATGCAATATCTGTGTTTCATCGTCAATAACAAGGTTCAAGGTATGCAGTAAACCTGAAGTGAAGCATCGGAATCCAAAACTGGACTCACAGGAGAGGTTCAAATCATAGACAGTGATAGTGTCAGTCCTCTTGTACTTAAGTCGGCATTGTGCCTCTTGTACTAAATTCAGATGCAATTTCAGTGTGTCATCGTCAATAAGAAGGTGCAAGGTATACAGTAAACCTGAAGTGAAGCATCGGAATCTAAAACTGGAGTCACAGGAGACGTTCAAATCATAGAAAGTGAGAGTGTCAGTCCTCTTGTACTTAAGTCGGCATTGTGCCTTTTGAACTTAATTCCGATGCAATTTCTGTGTTTCATCGTCAATAAGAACGTCCAAGGGATACAGTAGACCTGAACTGAAGCATCGGAATCTTAAACTGGACTCACAGGAGAGGTTCAAATCATAGAAATGGAGAGTGTTAGTCCTCTTGTACTTTGGTCGGCATTGTGCCTTTTGTCTTAAATTCGGATGCAATTTCTGTGTATCATTGTCAATAAGAAGGTCCAAGGGATACAGTAAGCCTGAAGTGAAGCATCGGAATCTAAAACTGGACTCACAGGAGAGGTTCAAATCATACAAAGACAGAGTGACAGTCCTCTTTTACTTAAGTCGGCATTGTGCCTTTTGTATTAAATTCCGATGAAATTTCTGAGTTTCATCGTCAATAAGAAGGTCCAAGGGATACAGTAAACCTGAAGTGCAGCATCGGAATCTAAAACTGGACTCACAGGAGAGGTTCAAATCATAGAAATGGAGAGGGTCAGTCCTCTTTTACTTAAGTCGGCATTGTGCCTTTTGTATTACATTCCGATGAAATTTCTGTGTTTCATCGTCAATAAGAAGGTCCAAGGGATACACCAAACCTGAAGTGAAGCATCGGAATCTAAAACTGGACTCACAGGAGGGATTCAAATCATAGATAGTGAGAGCGTAAGTCCGCTTGTACTTAAGTCGGCATTGTGCTTTTCGTATTAATTCCGATGCAATTTCTGTGTTTGCTCGTCAATAAGGTGGTGCAAGGTATACAGTAAACATCAAGTGAAGTATCGGAATCTAAAACTGGACTCACAGGAGAGGTTCAAATCATAGAAAGTTAGAGTGTCAGTCCTCTTGTACTTGAGTCGGCATTGTGCCTTTTGTATTAAAATCGGATTCAATTTCTGTGTGTCATCGTCAATAAGAAGGTGCAAGGTATACAGTACACCTGAAGTGAAGCATCGGAATCGAAAACTGGACTCACAGGAGAGGTTATAATCATAGAAAGAGAGAGACATAGTGCTCTTTTACTTAAATCGGCATTGTGCCTTTTCTATTAAATTCCGATGAAATTTCTGTGTTTCATCGTCAATAACAAGGTGCTAGGTATACAGTAAACCTGAAATGAAGCATCGGAATCTAAAACTGGACTCACAGGAGAGGTTCAAATCATAGAAAGTGAGAGTGTCAGTCCTCTTGTACTTAAGTCGTCATTGTGCCTCTTGTATTAAATTCGGATGCAATTTCAGTGTGTCATCGTCAATAAGAGGGTGCAAGGTATACAGTAAACCTGAAGTGAAGCATCGGCATCTAAAACTGGACTCACAGGAGAGTTTCAAATCATAGGAAGTGAGAGTGTCAGTCCTCTCGTACTTAAGTCGGCATTGTGCCATTTGTATTAAATTCCGATGCAATTTCTGTGTTTCATCGTCAATAAGAAGGTGCAAGGTATACAGTAAACCCCATGTGAAGCATCGGAATCTAAAACTGGACTCACCGTAGAGGTTCAAATCATAGAAAGGGAGAGTGTCAGTCGTCTTGCACTTAAGTCACCATTGTGCTTTTTGTATTAAATTCGGATGCAATTTCTGTGTTTTATCGTCAATAAGATGGTGCAAGGTATACAGTAAACCTGAAGTGAAGCATCGGAATCTAAAACTGGACTCACAGGGTAGGTTACAATCATAGGAAGTTAGAGTGTCAGTCCTCTTGTACTTAAGTCGGCATTGTGCCTCTTGTATTAAATTCAGATGCAATTTCAGTGTGTCATCGTCAATAAGAAGATGCAAGGTATACAGTAAACCTGAAGTGAAGCATCGGAATCTAAAACTATACTCACAGGAGAGGTTCAAATCATAGAAAGGGAAAGTGCCAGTCCTCTTGTGCTTAAGTCGGCATTGTGCCTTTTGTATTAAATTCGGATGCAATTTCTGTGTTTCATCGTCAATAAGAAGGTGCAAGGTATACAGTAAACCTGAAGTGAAGCATCGGAATCAAATACTGGAGTCACAGGAGACATTCAAATCGTAGAAAGTGAGAGTGTCAGTCCTCTTGTACTTAAGTCGGCATTGTGCCTTTTGAATTTAATTCCGATGCAATTTCTGTGTTTCATCGTCAATAAGAACGTCCAAGGGATACAGTAAACCTGAAGTGCAGCATCGGAATCTAAAACTGGACTCACAGGAGAGGTTCAAATCATAGAAATGGAGAGGGTCTGTCCTCTTGTACTTAAGTCGGTATTGTGCCTTTTGTATTAAATTCGGATGCAACTTCTGTGTTTCATCGTCAATAAGAAGGTGCAAGGTATACAGTAAACCTAAAGTGAAGCATCTGAATCTAAAACTTGACTCACAGGAGAGGTGCAAATCATATATAGTGAGAGTGTCAGTCCGCTTGTACTTAAGTCGGCATTGTGCCTTTTGTATTAATTCCGATGCAATTTCTGTGTTTCATCGTCAATAAGAAGGTGCGAGGTATAAAGTAAACCTGAAGTGGAGCATCGGAATCTAAAACTGGACTCACAGGAGAGGTTCAATCATGGAAAGTGAGAGTGTCAGTCCTCTTGTACTTAAGTCGGCATTGTGCCTTTTGTATTAAATTCCGATGCAATTTCTGTGTTTCTTCGTCAATAAGAAGGTGCAAGGTATACAGTAATCTTGAAGTGAAACATCGGAATCTAAAACGGGAATCACAGGAGAGGTTCAAATCATAGAAAGTCAGAGTGTTAGTCCTCTTGTACTTAAGTCGGCATTGTCCCTTTTGTATTAAATTCCGATGCAATTCTGTGTTTCATCGTCAATAAGAAGGTGCAAGGTATACTGTAAACCTCAAGTGAAGCATCTGAATCTAAAACTGGACTCACAGGAGAGGTTCAAATCATTGAAAGTGAGAGTGTCAGTTCTCTTGTACTTAAGTCGGCATTGTGCCTTTTGTATTAAATTCCGATGAAATTTCTGTGTTTCATCGTCAATAAAAAGGTGCAAGGTATACAGTAAACCTGAAGTGAAACATCGGAAACTAAAACTGGAATCACAGGAGAGGTTCGAATCATAGAAAGTGAGAGTGTCAGTCCTCTTGTATTTAAGTCGGCATTGTGCCTATTGTATTAAATTCGGATGCAATTTCTGTGTTTCATCGTCAATAAGAATGTGCAAGTTATACAGTAAACCTGAAGTGAAGCATCGGAATGTAAAACTGGACTCACAGGAGAGGTTGAAATCATAGAAAGGGAGAGTGACAGTCCTCTTTTACTTAAGTCGGCATTGTGCCTTTTGTATTAAATTCCGATGAAATTTCTGTGTTTCATCGTCAATAAGAAGGTGCAAGGTATACATTAAACCTGAAGTGAAGCATCGGACTCTAAAACTGGACTCACAGGAGAGGTTCAAATCATAGAAAGTTAGAGTGTCAGTCCTCTTGTACTTGAGTCGGCATTGTGCCTTTAGTATTAAATTCGGATGCAATTTCTGTGTTTCATCGCCAATGAGAAGGTGCAAGGTATACAGTAAACCTGAAGTGAAGCATCGGAATCGAAAACTGGACTCACAGGAGAGGTTAAAATCATAGAAAGAGAGAGTGACACTGCTCTTTTACTTAAATCGGCATTGTGCCTTTTCTATTAAATTCCGATGAAATTTCTGTGTTTCATCGTCAATAACAAGGTGCAAGCTATACAGTAAACCTGAAGTGAAGCATCGAAATCTAAAACTGGACTCACAGGAGAGGTTCAAATCATAGAAAGTGAGAGTGTCAATCCTCTTGTACTTAAGTCGTCATTGTGCCTCTTGTATTGAATTCGGATGCAATTTCAGTGTGTCATCGTCAATAAGAAGGTGCAAGGTATACAGTAAACCCGAAGTGAAGCATCGAAATCTAAAACTGGACTCACAGGAGAGGTTCAAATCATAGAAAGTGAGAGTGTCAGTCCTCTTGTACTTAAGTCGGCATTGTGCCATTTGTATTAAATTCCGATGCAATTTCTGTGTTTCATTGTCAATAAGAAGGTGCAAGGTATACAGTAAACCTGAAGTGAAGCATCGGAATCTAAAACTGGATTCACCGGAGAGGTTCAAATCATAGAAAGGGAGAGTGTCAGTCGTCTTGTACTTAAGTCACCATTGTGCTTTTTGTATTAAATTCGGATGCAATTTCTGTGTTTTATCGTCAATACGAAGGTGCAAGGTATACAGTAAACCTGAAGTGAAGCATCGGAATCTAAAACTGGACTCACAGGGTAGGTTCCAATCATAGGAAGTTAGAGTGTCAGTCCTCTTGTACTTAAGTCGGCATTGTGCCTCTTGTATTAAATTCAGATGCAATTTCAGTGTGTCATCGTCAATAAGAAGGTGCAAGGTATACAGTAAACCTGAAGTGAAGCATCGGAATCTAAAACTGGACTCACAGGAGAGGTTCGACTCATAGAAAGGGAAAGTGCCAGTCCTCTTGTGCTTAAGTTGGCATTGTGTCTTTCGTATTTAATTCGGATGCAATTTCTGTGTTTCATCGTCAATAAGAAGATGAAAGGTATACAGTAAAACTGAAGTGAAGCATCGGAATCGAAAACTGGACTCACAGGAGAGACTAAAATCATAGAAAGAGAGAGGGACAGTCCTCTTTTACTTAAGTCGGCATTGTGCCTTTTGTATTAAATTCCGTTGAAATTTCTGTGTTTCATCGTCAATAAGAAGGTGCAAGGTATACAGAAAACCTGAAGTGAAACATCTGAATCTAAAACTGGAATCACAAGAGAGGTTTAAATCATAGAAAGTGAGACTGAGAGTCCTCTTGTATTTAAGACGGCATTGTGCCTTTTGTATTAAATTCAGATGCAATTTCTGTGTTTCATCGTCAATAAGAAGGTGCAAGGTATACAGTAAACCTGAAGTGAAGCATCTGAATCTAAAACTGGACTCACAGGAGGGGTTTAAGTCATAGAAAAAGAGAGTGTCAGTCCTCTTGTACTTAAGTCGGCATTGTGCCTCTTGTATTAAATTCCGATGCAATATCTGTGTTTGATCGTCGATAACAAGGTTCAAGGTATGCAGAAAAACCTGAAGTGAAGCATCGGAATCCAAAACTGGACTCACAGGAGAGGTTCAAATCATAGAAAGTGATAGTGTCAGTCCTCTTGTACTTAAGTCGGCATTGTGCCTCTTGTACTAAATTCAGATGCAATTTCAGTGTGTCATCGTCAATAAGAAGGTGCAAGGTATACAGTAAACCTGAAGTGAAGCATCGGAATCTAAAACTGGAGTCACAGGAGACGTTCAAATCATAGAAAGTGAGAGTGTCAGTCCTCTTGTACTTAAGTCGGCATTGTGCCTTTTGAACTTAATTCCGATGCAATTTCTGTGTTTCATCGTCAATAAGAACGTCCAAGGGATACAGTAGACCTGAAGTGAAGCATCGGAATCTTAAACTGGCCTCACAGGAGAGGTTCAAATCATAGAAATGGAGAGTGTTAGTCCTCTTGTACTTTGGTCGGCATTGTGCCTTTTGTGTTAAATTCGGATGCAATTTCTGTGTATCATTGTCAATAAGAAGGTCCAAGGGATACAGTAAGCCTGAAGTGAAGCATCGGAATCTAAAACTGGACTCACAGGAGAGGTTCGAATCATACAAAGACAGAGTGACAGTCCTCTTTTACTTAAGTCGGCATTGTGCCTTTTGTATTAAATTCCGATGAAATTTCTGAGTTTCATCGTCAATAAGAAGGTCCAAGGGATACAGTAAACCTGAAGTGCAGCATCGGAATCTAAAACTGGACTCACAGGAGAGGTTCAAATCATAGAAATGGAGAGGGTCAGTCCTCTTGTACTTAAGTCGGTATTGTGCCTTTTGTATTAAATTTGGATGCAATTTCTGTGTTTCATCGTCAATAAGAAGGTGCAAGGTATACAGTAAACCTGAAGTGAAGCATCTGAATCTAAAACTGGACTCACAGGAGAGGTGCAAATCATAGATAGTGAGAGTGTCAGTCCGCTTGTACTTAAGTCGGCATTGTGCCTTTTGTATTAATTCCGATGCAATTTCTGTGTTTCATCGTCAATAAGAAGGTGCAAGGTATAAATTAAACCTGAAGTGAAGCATCGGAATTTAAACTGGACTCACAGGAGAGGTTCAATCATAGAAAGTGAGAGTGTCAGTCCTCTTGTACTTATGTCGGCATTGTGCCTTTTGTATTAAATTTGGATGCAATTTCTGTGTTTCATCGTCAATAAGAAGGTGCAAGGTATACAGTAAACCTGAAGTGAAGCATCTGAATCTAAAACTGGACTCACAGGAGAGGTGCAAATCATAGATAGTGAGAGTGTCAGTCCTCTTGTACTTGAGTCGGCATTGTGCCTTTTATATTAAAATCGGATTCAATTTCTGTGTGTCATCGTCAATAAGAAGGTGCAAGGTATACAGTACACCTGAAGTGAAGCATCGGAATCGAAAACTGGACTCACAGGAGAGGTTATAATCATAGAAAGAGAGAGACATAGTGCTCTTTTACTTAAATCGGCATTGTGCCTTTTCTATTAAATTCCGATGAAATTTCTGTGTTTCATCGTCAATAACAAGGTGCTAGGTATACAGTAAACCTGAAATGAAGCATCGGAATCTAAAACTGGACTCACAGGAGAGGTTCAAATCATAGAAAGTGAGAGTGTCAGTCCTCTTGTACTTAAGTCGTCATTGTGCCTCTTGTATTAAATTCGGATGCAATTTCAGTGTGTCATCGTCAATAAGAGGGTGCAAGGTATACAGTAAACCTGAAGTGAAGCATCGGCATCTAAAACTGGACTCACAGGAGAGTTTCAAATCATAGAAAGTGAGAGTGTCAGTCCTCTTGTACTTAAGTCGGCATTGTGCCATTTGTATTAAATTCCGATGCAATTTCTGTGTTTCATCGTCAATAAGAAGGTGCAAGGTATACAGTAAACCCGATGTGAAGCATCGGAATCTAAAACTGGACTCACCGTAGAGGTTCAAATCATAGAAAGGGAGAGTGTCAGTCGTCTTGCACTTAAGTCATCATTGTGCTTTTTGTATTAAATTCGGATGCAATTTCTGTGTTTTATCGTCAATAAGATGGTGCAAGGTATACAGTAAACCTGAAGTGAAGCATCGGAATTTAAAACTGGACTCACAGGGTAGGTTACAATCATAGGAAGTTAGAGTGTCAGTCCTCTTGTACTTAAGTCGGCATTGTGCCTCTTGTATTAAATTCAGATGCAATTTCAGTGTGTCATTGTCAATAAGAAGATGCAAGGTATACAGTAAACCTGAAGTGAAGCATCGGAATCTAAAACTATACTCACAGGAGAGGTTCAAATCATAGAAAGGGAAAGTGCCAGTCCTCTTGTGCTTAAGTCGGCATTGTGCCTTTTGTATTAAATTCGGATGCAATTTCTGTGTTTCATCGTCAATAAGAAGGTGCAAGGTATACAGTAAACCTGAAGTGAAGCTTCGGAATCAAATACTGGAGTCACAGGAGACATTCAAATCGTAGAAAGTGAGAGTGTCAGTCCTCTTGTACTTAAGTCGGCATTGTGCCTTTTGAATTTAATTCCGATGCAATTTCTGTGTTTCATCGTCAATAAGAACGTATAAGGGATACAGTAAACCTGAAGTGCAGCATCGGAATCTAAAACTGGACTCACAGGAGAGGTTCAAATCATAGAAATGGAGAGGGTCTGTCCCCTTGTACTTAAGTCGGTATTGTGCCTTTTGTATTAAATTCGGATGCAACTTCTGTGTTTCGTCGTCAATAAGAGGGTGCAAGGTATACAGTAAACCTAAAGTGAAGCATCTGAATCTAAAACTGGACTCACAGGAGAGGTGCAAATCATATATAGTGAGAGTGTCAGTCCGCTTGTACTTAAGTCGGCATTGTGCCTTTTGTATTAATTCCGATGCAATTTCTGTGTTTCATCGTCAATAAGAGGGTGCGAGGTATAAAGTAAACCTGAAGTGGAGCATCGGAATCTAAAACTGGACTCACAGGAGAGGTTCAATCATGGAAAGTGAGAGTGTCAGTCCTCTTGTACTTAAGTCGGCATTGTGCCTTTTGTATTAAATTCCGATGCAATTTCTGTGTTTCATCGTCAATAAGAAGGTGCAAGGTATACAGTAATCTTGAAGTGAAACATCGGAATCTAAAACGGGAATCACAGGAGAGATTCAAATCATAGAAAGTCAGAGTGTTAGTCCTCTTGTACTTAAGTCGGCATTGTGCCTTTTGTATTAAATTCCGATGCAATTCTGTGTTTCATCGTCAATAAGAAGGTGCAAGGTATACTGTAAACCTCAAGTGAAGCATCTGAATCTAAAACTGGACTCACAGGAGAGGTTCAAATCATTGAAAGTGAGAGTGTCAGTTCTATTGTACTTATGTCGGCATTGTGCCTTTTGTATTAAATTCCGATGAAATTTCTGTGTTTCATCGTCAATAAAAAGGTGCAAGGTGTACAGTAAACCTGAAGTGAAACATCGGAAACTAAAACTGGAATCACAAGAGAGGTTCGAATCATAGAAAGTGAGAGTGTCAGTCCTCTTGTATTTAAGTCGGCATTGTGCCTATTGTATTAAATTCGGATGCAATTTCTGTGTTTCATCGTCAATAAGAATGTGCAAGGTATACAGTAAAAATGAAGTGAAGCATCGGAATCTAAAACTGGACTCACAGGAGAGGTTCAAATCATAGAAAGGGAGAGTGACAGTCCTCTTTTACTTAAGTCGGCATTGTGCCTTTTGTATTAAATTCCGATGAAATTTCTGTGTTTCATCGTCAATAAGAAGGTGCAAGGTATACATTAAACCTGAAGTGAAGCATCGGACTCTAAAACTGGACTCACAGGAGAGGTTCAAATCATAGAAAGTTAGAGTGTCAGTCCTCTTGTACTTGAGTCGGCATTGTGCCTTTAGTATTAAATTCGGATGCAATTTCTGTGTTTCATCGTCAATGAGAAGGTGCAAGGTATACAGTAAACCTGAAGTGAAGCATCGGAATCGAAAACTGGACTCACAGGAGAGGTTAAAATCATAGAAAGAGAGAGTGACACTGCTCTTTTACTTAAATCGGCATTGTGCCTTGTCTATTAAATTCCGATGAAATTTCTGTGTTTCATCGTCAATAACACGGTGCAAGCTATACAGTAAACCTGAAGTGAAGCATCGAAATCTAAAACTGGACTCACGGGAGAGGTTCAAATCATAGAAAGTGAGAGTGTCAATCCTCTTGTACTTAAGTCGTCATTGTGCCTCTTGTATTGAATTCGGATGCAATTTCAGTGTGTCATCGTCAATAAGAAGGTGCAAGGTATACAGTAAACCTGAAGTGAAGCATCGAAATCTAAAACTGGACTCACAGGAGAGGTTCAAATCATAGAAAGTGAGAGTGTCAGTCCTCTTGTACTTAAGTCGGCTTTGTGCCATTTGTATTAAATTCCGATGCAATTTCTGTGTTTCATCGTCAATAAGAAGGTGCAAGATATACAGTAAACCTGAAGTGAAGCATCGGAATCTAAAACTGGATTCACCGGAGAGGTTCAAATCATAGAAAGGGAGAGTGTCAGTCGTCTTGTACTTAAGTCACCATTGTGCTTTTTGTATTAAATTCGGATGCAATTTCTGTGTTTTATCGTCAATACGAAGGTGCAAGGTATACAGTAAACCTGAAGTGAAGCATCGGAATCTAAAACTGGACTCACAGGGTAGGTTCCAATCATAGGAAGTTAGAGTGTCAGTCCTCTTGTACTTAAGTCGGCATTGTGCCTCTTGTATTAAATTCAGATGCAATTTCAGTGTGTCATCGTCAATAAGAAGGTGCAACGTATACAGTAAACCTGAAGTGAAGCATCGGAATCTAAAACTGGACTCACAGGAGAGGTTCGAATCATAGAAAGGGAAAGTGCCAGTCCTCTTGTGCTTAAGTTGGCATTGTGTCTTTCGTATTTAATTCGGATGCAATTTCTGTGTTTCATCGTCAATAAGAAGGTGCAAGGTATACTGTAAACCTGAAGTGAAGCACCTGAATCTAAAACTGGACTCACAGGAGAGGTTCAAATCATAGAAACAGAGAGTGACAGTGCTCTTTTACTTAAATCGGCATTGTGCCTTTTCTATTAAATTCCGATGAAATTTCTGTGTTTCATCGTCAATAAGAAGGTGCGAGGTATAAAGTAAACCTGAAGTGGAGCATCGGAATCTAAAACTGGACTCACAGGAGAGGTTCAATCATGGAAAGTGAGAGTGTCAGTCCTCTTGTACTTAAGTCGGCATTGTGCCTTTTGTATTAAATTCCGATGCAATTTCTGTGTTTCATCGTCAATAAGAAGGTGCAAGGTATACAGTAATCTTGAAGTGAAACATCGGAATCTAAAACGGGAATCACAGGAGAGGTTCAAATCATAGAAACTCAGAGTGTTAGTCCTCTTGTACTTAAGTCGGCATTGTGCCTTTTGTATTAAATTCCGATGCAATTCTGTGTTTCATCGTCAATAATAAGGTGCAAGGTATACTGTAAACCTCAAGTGAAGCATCTGAATCTAAAACTGGACTCACAGGAGAGGTTCAAATCATTGAAAGTGAGAGTGTCAGTCCTCTTGTACTTAAGTCGGCATTGTGCCTTTTGTATTAAATTCCGATGAAATTTCTGTGTTTCATCGTCAATAAAAAGGTGCAAGGTATACAGTAAACCTGAAGTGAAGCATCGGAATCTAAAACTGGACTCACAGGAGAGGTTCAAATCATAGAAAGGGAGAGTGACAGTCCCCTTTTACTTAAGTCGGCATTGTGCCTTTTGTATTAAATTCCGATGAAATTTCTGTGTTTCATCGTCAATAAGAAGGTGCAAGGTATACATTAAACCTGAAGTGAAGCATCGGACTCTAAAACTGGACTCACAGGAGAGGTTCAAATCATAGAAAGTTAGAGTGTCAGTCCTCTTGTACTTGAGTCGGCATTGTGCCTTTAGTATTAAATTCGGATGCAATTTCTGTGTTTCATCGTCAATGAGAAGGTGCAAGGTATACAGTAAACCTGAAGTGAAGCATCGGAATCGAAAACTGGACTCACAGGAGAGGTTAAAATCATAGAAAGAGAGAGTGACACTGCTCTTTTACTTAAATCGGCATTGTGCCTTTTCTATTAAATTCCGACGAAATTTCTGTGTTTCATCGTCAATAACAAGGCGCAAGCTATACAGTAAACCTGAAGTGAAGCATCGAAATCTAAAACTGGACTCACAGGAGAGGTTCAAATCATAGAAAGTGAGAGTGTCAATCCTCTTGTACTTAAGTCGCCATTGTGCCTCTTGTATTGAATTCGGATGCAATTTCAGTGTGTCAATGTCAATAAGAAGGTGCAAGGTATACAGTAAACCTGAAGTGAAGCATCGAAATCTAAAACTGGACTCACAAGAGAGGTTCAAATCATAGAAAGTGAGAGTGTCAGTCCTCTTGTACTTAAGTCGGCATTGTGCCATTTGTATTAAATTCCGATGCAATTTCTGTGTTTCATCGTCAATAAGAAGGTGCAAGGTATACAGTAAACCTGAAGTGAAGCATCGGAATCTAAAACTGGATTCACCGGAGAGGTTCAAATCATAGAAAGGGAGAGTGTCAGTCGTCTTGTACTTAAGTCACCATTGTGCTTTTTGTATTAAATTCGGATGCAATTTCTGTGTTTTATCGTCAATACGAAGGTGCAAGGTATACAGTAAACCAGAAGTGAAGCATCGGAATCTAAAACTGGACTCACAGGGTAGGTTCCAATCATAGGAAGTTACAGTGTCAGTCCTCTTGTACTTAAGTCGGCATTGTGCCTCTTGTATTAAATTCAGATGCAATTTCAGTGTGTCATCAATAAGAAGGTGCAAGGTATACAGTAAACCTGAAGTGAAGCATCGGAATATAAAACTGGACTCACAGGAGAGGTTCGAATCATAGAAAGGGAAAGTGCCAGTCCTCTTGTGCTTAAGTTGGCATTGTGTCTTTCGTATTTAATTCGGATGCAATTTCTGTGTTTCATCGTCAATAAGAAGATGAAAGGTATACAGTAAAACTGAAGTGAAGCATCGGAATCGAAAACTGGACTCACAGGAGAGATTAAAATCATAGAAAGAGAGAGGGACAGTCCTCTTTTACTTAAGTCGGCATTGTGCCTTTTGTATTAAATTCCGTTGAAATTTTGTGTTTCATCGTCAATAAGAAGGTGCAAGGTATACAGTAAACCTGAAGTGAAGCATCGGAATCTAAAACTGGACTCACAGGAGAGGTTAAAATCATAGAATGTGACAGTGTCAGTCCTCTTGTACTTAAGTCAGCATTGTGCCTTTTGTATTATATTCGGATGCAATTTCTGTGTTTCATCGTCAATAAGAAGGTGCAAGGTATACAGTAAACCTGAAGTGAAGCATCGGAATTTAAAACTGGACTCACAGGAGAGGTTCAAATCATAGATAGTGAGAGTGTCTGTCCTCTTGTACTTAAGTCGGCATTGTGCCTTTTGTATTAAATTCCGATGAAATTTCTGTGTTTCATCGTCAATAAGAAGGTGCAAGGTATACTGTAAACCTGAAGTGAAGCACCTGAATCTAAAACTGGACTCACAGGAGAGGTTCAAATCATAGAAACAGAGAGTGACAGTGCTCTTTTACTTAAATCGGCATTGTGCCTTTTCTATTAAATTCCGATGAAATTTCTGTGTTTCATCGTCAATAACAAGGTGCAAGGTATACAGTAAACCTGAAGTGAAGCATCGGAATCTAAAATTGGACTCACAGGAGAGGTTCAAATCATAGAAAGTGAGAGTGTCCGTCCGCTTGTACTTAAGTCGGCATTGTGCCTCTTGTATTAAATTCGGATGCAATTTCAGTGTGTCATCGTCAATAAGAAGGTGCAAGGTATACAGTAAACCTGAAGTGAAGCATCGGAATCTACAACTGGACTCACAGGAGAGGTTGAAATCATAGAAAGTGAGAGTGTCAGTCCTCTTGTACTTAAGTCGGCATTGTGCCTTTTGTATTAAATTCGGATGCAATTTCTGTGATCCTTCGTCAATAAGAAGGTGCAAGGTATACAGTAAACCTGAAGTGAAGCATCGGAATCTAAAACAGGACTCACAGAAGAGGTTCAAATCATAGAAAGTTAGAGTGTCAGTCCTCTTGTACTTAAGTCGGCATTGTGCCTTTTGTATTAAATTCGGATGCAATTTCTGTGTTTCATCGTCAATAAGAAGGTGCAAGTTATACAGTAAACCTGGAGTGAAGCATCGAAATCTAAAACTGGACTCACAGGAGAGGTTCAAATCATAGATAGTGAGAGTGACAGTCCTCTTTCACATAAGTCGGCATTGTGCCTTTTGTATTAAATTCGGATGCAATTTCTGTGTTTCATCGTCAATAAGAAGGGGCAAGGTATACAGTAAAGCTGAAGTGAAGCATCGGAATCTAAAACTGGACTCACAGGAGAGGTTCAAATCATAGAAAGGGAGAGTGACAGTCCTCTTTTACTTAAGTCGGCATTGTGATTTTTGTATTAAATTCCGATGAAATTTCTGTGTTTCATCGTCAATAAGAAGGTGCAAGGTATACATTAAACCTCAAGTGAAGCATCGGACACTAAAACTGGACTCACAGGAGAGGTTCAAATCATCGAAAGTTTGAGTGTCAGTCCTCTTGTACTTAAGTCGGCATTGTGCCTTTTGTATTAAAATCGGATGCAATTTCTGTGTTTCATCGTCAATAAGAAGGTGCAAGGTATACAGTACACCTGAGGTGAAGCATCGAAATCTAAAACTGGACTCACAGGAGAGGTTCAAATCATGGAAAGGGTGAGTGACAGTCCTCTTTTACTTAAGTCGTCATTGTGCCTTTTGTATTAAATTCCGATGAAATTTCTGTGTTTCATCGTCAATAAGAAGGTGCAAGGTATACAGTACACCTGAAGTGAAGCATCGGAATCCAAAACTGGACTCACAGGAGAGGTTCAAATCATAGAAAGGGAGGGTGACAGTGCTCTTTTACTTAAATCGGCATTGTGCCTTTTCTATTAAATTCCGACGAAATTTCTGTGTTTCATCGTCAATAACAAGGTGCAAGGTATACAGTAAACCTGAATTGAAGCATCGGAATCGAAAACTGGACTCGCAGGAGAGGTTAAAATCATAGAAAGAGAGAGTGACAGTCCTCTTTTACTTAAGTCGGCATTGTGACTTTTGTATTAAATTCCGTTGAAATTTCTGTGTTTCATCGTCAAAAAGAAGGTGCAAGGTATACAGTAAACCTGAAGTGAAGCATTGGAATCTAAAACTGGACTCACAGGAGAGGTTCAAATCATAGAAAGTGAGAGTGTCAGTCCTCTTGTACTTAAGTCGGCATTGTGCCTTTTATATTAAAATCGGATGCAATTTCTGTGTTTCATCGTCAATAAGAAGGTGCAAGGTATAAAGTAAACCTGAAGTGAAGCATCGGAATCTAAAACTGGCTCACAGGAGAGGTTCAAATCATGGAAAGGGAGAAAGACAGTCCTCTTTTACTTAAGTCGGCATTGTTCCTTTTGTATTAAATTCCGATGAAATTTCTGTGTTTCATCGTCAATAAGAAGGTGCAAGGTATACAGTACACCTGAAGTGAAGCATCGGAATCCAAAACTGGACTCACAGGAGAGGTTCAAATCATAGAAAGGGAGAGTGACAGTGCTCTGTTACTTAAATCGGCATTGTGCCTTTTCTATTAAATTCCGACGAAATTTCTGTGTTTCATCGTCAATAAGAAGGTGCAAGGTATACAGTAAACCTGAATTGAAGCATCGGAATCGAAAACTGGACTCACAGGAGAGGTTAAAATCATAGAAAGAGAGAGTGACAGTCCTCTTTTACTTAAGTCGGCATTGTGCCTTTTGTATTAAATTCCGATGAAATTTCTGTGTTTCATCGTCAATAAGAAGGTGCAAGGTATACATTAAACCTCAAGTGAAGCATCGGACTCTAAAACTGGACTCACAGGAGAGGTTCAAATCATCGAAAGTTTGAGTGTCAGTCCTCTTGTACTTAAGTCGGCATTGTGCCTTTTGTATTAAAATCGGATGCAATTTCTGTGTTTCATCGTCAATAAGAAGGTGCAAGGTATACAGTAAACCTGAAGTGAAGCATCGAAATCTAAAACTGGACTCACAGGAGAGGTTCAAATCATGGAAAGGGTGAGTGACAGTCCTCTTTTACTTAAGTCGTCATTGTGCCTTTTGTATTAAATTCCGATGAAATTTCTGTGTTTCATCGTCAATAAGAAGGTGCAAGGTATACAGTACACCTGAAGTGAAGCATCGGAATCCAAAACTGGACTCACAGGAGAGGTTCAAATCATAGAAAGGAAGGGTGACAGTGCTCTATTACTTAAATCGGCATTGTGCCTTTTCTATTAAATTCCGACGAAATTTCTGTGTTTCATCGTCAATAACAAGGTGCAAGGTATACAGTAAACCTGAATTGAAGCATCGGAATCGAAAACTGGACTCGCAGGAGAGGTTAAAATCATAGAAAGAGAGAGTGACAGTCCTCTTTTACTTAAGTCGGCATTGTGACTTTTGTATTAAATTCCGTTGAAATTTCTGTGTTTCATCGTCAAAAAGAAGGTGCAAGGTATACAGTAAACCTGAAGTGAAGCATTGGAATCTAAAACTGGACTCACAGGAGAGGTTCAAATCATAGAAAGTGAGAGTGTCAGTCCTCTTGTACTTAAGTCGGCATTGTGCCTTTTATATTAAAATCGGATGCAATTTCTGTGTTTCATCGTCAATAAGAAGGTGCAAGGTATAAAGTAAACCTGAAGTGAAGCATCGGAATCTAAAACTGGCTCACAGGAGAGGTTCAAATCATGGAAAGGGAGAGTGACAGTCCTCTTTTACTTAAGTCGGCATTGTTCCTTTTGTATTAAATTCCGATGAAATTTCTGTGTTTCATCGTCAATAAGAAGGTGCAAGGTATACAGTACACCTGAAGTGAAGCATCGGAATCCAAAACTGGACTCACAGGAGAGGTTCAAATCATAGAAAGGGAGAGTGACAGTGCTCTGTTACTTAAATCGGCATTGTGCCTTTTCTATTAAATTCCGACGAAATTTCTGTGTTTCATCGTCAATAAGAAGGTGCAAGGTATACAGTAAACCTGAATTGAAGCATCGGAATCGAAAACTGGACTCACAGGAGAGGTTAAAATCATAGAAAGAGAGAGTGACAGTCCTCTTTTACTTAAGTCGGCATTGTGCCTTTTGTATTAAATTCCGTTGAAATTTCTGTGTTTCATCGTCAATAAGAAGGTGCAAGGTATACAGTAAACCTGAAGTGAAGCATCGGAATCTAAAACTGGACTCACAGGAGAGGTTCAAATCATAGAAAGTGAGAGTGTCAGTCCTCTTGTACTTAAGTCGGCATTGTGCCTTTTGTATTAAAATCGGATGCAATTTCTGTGTTTCATCGTCAATAAGAAGGTGCAAGGTATACTGTAAACCTGAAGTGAAGCATCGAAATCTAAAACTGGACTCACAGGAGAGGTTCAAATCATGGAAAGGGTGAGTGACAGTCCTCTTTTACTTAAGTCGTCATTGTGCCTTTTGTATTAAATTCCGATGAAATTTCTGTGTTTCATCGTCAATAAGAAGGTGCAAGGTATACAGTACACCTGAAGTGAAGCATCGGAATCCAAAACTGGACTCACAGGAGAGGTTCAAATCATAGAAAAGGAGGGTGACAGTGCTCTTTTACTTAAATCGGCATTGTGCCTTTTCTATTAAATTCCGACGAAATTTCTGTGTTTCATCGTCAATAACAAGGTGCAAGGTATACAGTAAACCTGAATTGAAGCATCGGAATCGAAAACTGGACTCACAGGAGAGGTTAAAATCATAGAAAGAGAGAGTGACAGTCCTCTTTTACTTAAGTCGGCATTGTGACTTTCGTATTAAATTCCGTTGAAATTTCTGTGTTTCATCGTCAAAAAGAAGGTGCAAGGTATACAGTAAACCTGAAGTGAAGCATTGGAATCTAAAACTGGACTCACAGGAGAGGTTCAAATCATAGAAAGTGAGAGTGTCAGTCCTCTTGTACTGAAGTCGGCATTGTGCCTTTTATATTAAAATCGGATGCAATTTCTGTGTTTCATCGTCAATAAGAAGGTGCAAGGTATAAAGTAAACCTGAAGTGAAGCATCGGAATCTAAAACTGGCTCACAGGAGAGGTTCAAATCATGGAAAGGGAGAGTGACAGTCCTCTTTTACTTAAGTCGGCATTGTTCCTTATGTATTAAATTCCGATGAAATTTCTGTGTTTCATCGTCAATAAGAAGGTGCAAGGTATACAGTACACCTGAAGTGAAGCATCGGAATCCAAAACTGGACTCACAGGAGAGGTTCAAATCATAGAAAGGGAGAGTGACAGTGCTCTGTTACTTAAATCGGCATTGTGCCTTTTCTATTAAATTCCGACGAAATTTCTGTGTTTCATCGTCAATAACAAGGTGCAAGGTATACAGTAAACCTGAAGTGAAGCATCATAATCTAAAACTGGACCCACAGGAGAGGTTCAAATCATAGAAAGTGAGAGTGTCCGTCCTCTTGTACTTAAGTCGGCATTGTGCCTCTTGTATTAAATTCGGATGCAATTTCAGTGTGTCATCATCAATAAGAAGGTGCAAGGTATACAGTAAACCTGAAGTGAAGCATCGGAATCTAAAATTGGACTCACAGGAGAGGTTCAAATCATAGAAAGTTAGAGTGTCAGTCCTCTTGTACTTAAGTCGGCATTGTGCCTATTGTATTAAATTCGGATGCAATTTCTGTGTTTCATCGTCAATAAGAAGGTGCAAGTTATACAGTAAACCTGGAGTGAAACATCAGAATCTAAAACTGGACTCACAGGAGAGGTTCAAATCATAGAAAGAGAGAGTGACAGTCCTCTTTTACTTAAGTCGGCATTGTGCCTTTTGTATTAAATTCCGATGAAATTTCTGTGTTTCATCGTAAATAAGAAGGACCTAGGGATACAGTAAATCTGAAGTGAAGCATCTGAATCTAAAACTGGACTCACAGGAGAGGTTCGAATCATAGAAAGTGAGAGTGTCAGTCCTCTTGTACTTAAGTCGGCATTGTGCCTTTTGTATTAAATTCCGATGCAATTTCTGTGTTTCATCGTCAATAAGAAGGTGCAAGGTATACAGTAAACCTGAAGTGAAGCATCGGATTCCAAAACTGGACTCACAGGAGAGGTTCAAATCATAGAAAGTGATAGTGTCAGTCCTCTTGTACTTAAGTAGGCATTGTGCCTTTTGCATTAAATTCGAATGCAATTTCTGTGATGCTTCGTCAATAAGAAGGTGAAAGGTATACAGTAAACCTGAAGTGAAGCATCGGAATCTAAAACAGGACTCACAGAAGAGGTTCAAATCATAGAAAGTTAGAGTGTCAGTCCTCTTGTACTTAAGTCGGCATTGTGCCTTTTCTATTAAATTCGGATGCAATTTCTGTGTTTCATCGTCAATAAGAAGGTGCAAGTTATACAGTAAACCTGGAGTGAAGCATCAGAATCTAAAACTGGACTCACAGGAGAGGTTCAAATTATAGAAAGAGAGAGTGACAGTCCTCTTTTACTTAAGTCGGCATTGTGCCTTTTGTATTAAATTCCGATGCAATTTCTGTGTTTCATCGTCATTAAGAAGGTGCAAGGTATACAGTAAACCTGAAGTGAAGCATCGGAATCTAAAACTGGACTCACAGGAGAGGTTCAAATCATAGAAAGTGATAGTGTCAGTCCTCTTGTACTTAAGTCGGCATTGTGCTTTTTGTATTAAATTCCGATGCAATTTCTCTGTTTCATCGTCAATAAGAAGGTGCAAGGTATACAGTAAACCTGAATTGAAGCATCGGAATCGAAACTGGACTCACAGGAGAGGTTAAAATCATAGAAAGAGAGAGTGACAGTCCTCTTTTACTTAAGTCGGCATTATGCCTTTTGTATTAAATTCCGTTGAAATTTCTGTGTTTCATCGTCAAAAAGAAGGTGCAAGGTATACAGTAAACCTGAAGTGAAGCATTGGAATCTAAAACTGGAATCACAGGAGAGGTTCAAATCATAGAAAGTGAGAGTGTCAGTCCTCTTGTACTTAAGTCGGCATTGTGCCTTTTATATTAAAATCGGATGCAATTTCTGTGTTTCATCGTCAATAAGAAGGTGCAAGGTATAAAGTAAACCTGAAGTGAAGCATCGGAATCTAAAACTGGCTCACAGGAGAGGTTCAAATCATGGAAAGGGAGAGTGACAGTCCTCTTTTACTTAAGTCGGCATTGTTCCTTTTGTATTAAATTCCGATGAAATTTCTGTGTTTCATCGTCAATAAGAAGGTGCAAGGTATACAGTACACCTGAAGTGAAGCATCGGAATCCAAAACTGGACTCACAGGAGAGGTTCAAATCATAGAAAGGGAGAGTGACAGTGCTCTGTTACTTAAATCGGCATTGTGCCTTTTCTATTAAATTCCGACGAAATTTCTGTGTTTCATCGTCAATAAGAAGGTGCAAGGTATACAGTAAACCTGAATTGAAGCATCGGAATCGAAAACTGGACTCACAGGAGAGGTTAAAATCATAGAAAGAGAGAGTGACAGTCCTCTTTTACTTAAGTCGGCATTGTGCCTTTTGTATTAAATTCCGTTGAAATTTCTGTGTTTCATCGTCAATAAGAAGGTGCAAGGTATACAGTAAACCTGAAGTGAAGCATCGGAATCTAAAACTGACTCACAGGAGAGGTTCAAATCATAGAAAGTGAGAGTGTCAGTCCTCTTGTACTTAAGTCGGCATTGTGCCTTTTGTATTAAAATCGGATGCAATTTCTGTGTTTCATCGTCAATAAGAAGGTGCAAGGTATACAGTAAACCTGAAGTGAAGCATCGAAATCTAAAACTGGACTCACAGGAGAGGTTCAAATCATGGAAAGGGTGAGTGACAGTCCTCTTTTACTTAAGTCGTCATTGTGCCTTTTGTATTAAATTCCGATGAAATTTCTGTGTTTCATCGTCAATAAGAAGGTGCAAGGTATACAGTACACCTGAAGTGAAGCATCGGAATCCAAAACTGGACTCACAGGAGAGGTTCAAATCATAAAAAGGGAGGGTGACAGTGCTCTTTTACTTAAATCGGCATTGTGCCTTTTCTATTAAATTCCGACGAAATTTCTGTGTTTCATCGTCAATAACAAGGTGCAAGGTATACAGTAAACCTGAATTGAAGCATCGGAATCGAAAACTGGACTCACAGGAGAGGTTAAAATCATAGAAAGAGAGAGTGACAGTCCTCTTTTACTTAAGTCGGCATTGTGACTTTTGTATTAAATTCCGTTGAAATTTCTGTGTTTCATCGTCAAAAAGAAGGTGCAAGGTATACAGTAAACCTGAAGTGAAGCATTGGAATCTAAAACTGGACTCACAGGAGAGGTTCAAATCATAGAAAGTGAGAGTGTCAGTCCTCTTGTACTGAAGTCGGCATTGTGCCTTTTATATTAAAATCGGATGCAATTTCTGTGTTTCATCGTCAATAAGAAGGTGCAAGGTATAAAGTAAACCTGAAGTGAAGCATCGGAATCTAAAACTGGCTCACAGGAGAGGTTCAAATCATGGAAAGGGAGAGTGACAGTCCTCTTTTACTTAAGTCGGCATTGTTCCTTTTGTATTAAATTCCGATGAAATTTCTGTGTTTCATCGTCAATAAGAAGGTGCAAGGTATACAGTACACCTGAAGTGAAGCATCGGAATCCAAAACTGGACTCACAGGAGAGGTTCAAATCATAGAAAGGGAGAGTGACAGTGCTCTGTTACTTAAATCGGCATTGTGCCTTTTCTATTAAATTCCGACGAAATTTCTGTGTTTCATCGTCAATAACAAGGTGCAAGGTATACAGTAAACCTGAAGTGAAGCATCATAATCTAAAACTGGACCCACAGGAGAGGTTCAAATCATAGAAAGTGAGAGTGTCCGTCCTCTTGTACTTAAGTCGGCATTGTGCCTCTTGTATTAAATTCGGATGCAATTTCAGTGTGTCATCGTCAATAAGAAGGTGCAAGGTATACAGTAAACCTGAAGTGAAGCATCGGAATCTAAAATTGGACTCACAGGAGAGGTTCAAATCATAGAAAGTTAGAGTGTCAGTCCTCTTGTACTTAAGTCGGCATTGTGCCTATTGTATTAAATTCGGATGCAATTTCTGTGTTTCATCGTCAATAAGAAGGTGCAAGTTATACAGTAAACCTGGAGTGAAGCATCAGAATCTAAAACTGGACTCACAGGAGAGGTTCAAATCATAGAAAGAGAGAGTGACAGTCCTCTTTTACTTAAGTCGGCATTGTGCCTTTTGTATTAAATTCCGATGAAATTTCTGTGTTTCATCGTAAATAAGAAGGACCTAGGGATACAGTAAATCTGAAGTGAAGCATCTGAATCTAAAACTGGACTCACAGGAGAGGTTCGAATCATAGAAAGTGAGAGTGTCAGTCCTCTTGTACTTAAGTAGGCATTGTGCCTTTTGCATTAAATTCGAATGCAATTTCTGTGATCCTTCGTCAATAAGAAGGTGCAAGGTATACAGTAAACCTGAAGTGAAGCATCGGAATCTAAAACAGGACTCACAGAAGAGGTTCAAATCATAGAAAGTTAGAGTGTCAGTCCTCTTGTACTTAAGTCGGCATTGTGCCTTATCTATTAAATTCGGATGCAATTTCTGTGTTTCATCGTCAATAAGAAGGTGCAAGTTATACAGTAAACCTGGAGTGAAGCATCAGAATCTAAAACTGGACTCACAGGAGAGGTTCAAATTATAGAAAGACAGAGTGACAGTCCTCTTTTACTTAAGTCGGCATTGTGCCTTTTGTATTAAATTCCGATGCAATTTCTGTGTTTCATCGTCATTAAGAAGGTGCAAGGTATACAGTAAACCTGAAGTGAAGCATCGGAATCTAAAACTGGACTCACAGGAGAGGTTCAAATCATAGAAAGTGATAGTGTCAGTCCTCTTGTACTTAAGTCGGCATTGTGCTTTTTGTATTAAATTCCGATGCAATTTCTGTGTTTCATCGTCAATAAGAAGGTGCAAGGTATACAGTAAACCTGAATTGAAGCATCGGAATCGAAAACTGGACTCACAGGAGAGGTTAAAATCATAGAAAGAGAGAGTGACAGTCCTCTTTTACTTAAGTCGGCATTGTGCCTTTTGTATTAAATTCCGTTGAAATTTCTGTGTTTCATCGTCAATAAGAAGGTGCAAGGTATACAGTAAACCTGAAGTGAAGCATCGGAATCTAAAACTGGACTCACAGGAGAGGTTCAAATCATAGAAAGTGAGAGTGTCAGTCCTCTTGTACTTAAGTCGGCATTGTGCCTTTTGTATTAAAATCGGATGCAATTTCTGTGTTTCATCGTCAATAAGAAGGTGCAAGGTAAAAAGTAAACCTGAAGTGAAGCATCGGAATCTAAAACTGGCTCACAGGAGAGGTTCAAATCATGGAAAGGGAGAGTGACAGTCCTCTTTTACTTAAGTCGGCATTGTGCCTTTTGTATTATATTCCGATGAAATTTCTGTGTTTCATCGTCAATAAGAAGGTGCAAGGTATACAGTACACCTGAAGTGAAGCATCGGAATCCAAAACTGGACTCACAGGAGAGGTTCAAATCATAGAAAGGGAGAGTGACAGTGCTCTGTTACTTAAATCGGCATTGTGCCTTTTCTATTAAATTCCGACGAAATTTCTGTGTTTCATCGTCAATAACAAGGTGCAAGGTATACAGTAAACCTGAAGTGAAGCATCATAATCTAAAACTGGACTCACAGGAGAGGTTCAAATCATAGATAGTGAGAATGTCCGTCCTCTTGTACTTAAGTCGGCATTGTGCCTCTTGTATGAAATTCGGATGCAATTTCAGTGTGTCATCGTCAATAAGAAGGTGCAAGGTATACAGTAAACCTGAAGTGAAGCATCGGAATCTAAAACTGGACTCACCGGAGAGGTTCAAATCATAGAAAGGGAGAGTGTCAGTCGTCTTGTACTTAAGTCACCATTGTGCCTTTTGTATTAAATTCGGATGCAATATCAGTGCTACATCGTCAATAAGAAGGTGCAAGGTATACAGTAAACCTGAAGTGAAGCATCGGAATCTAATACTGGAGTCACAGGAGACGTTCAAATCATAGAAAGTGAGAGTGTCAGTCCTCTTGTACTTAAGTCGGCATTGTGCCTTTTGTATTAAATTCGAATGCAATTTCTGTGATCCTTCGTCAATAAGAGGGTGCAAGGTATACAGTAAACCTGAAGTGAAGCATCGGAATCTAAAACAGGACTCACAGAAGAGGTTCAAATCATAGAAAGTTAGAGTGTCAGTCCTCTTGTACTTAAGTCGGCATTGTGCCTTTTGTATTAAATTCGGATGCAATTTCTGTGTTTCATCGTCAATAAGAAGGTGCAAGTTATACAGTAAACCTGGAGTGAAGCATCAGAATCTAAAACTGGACTCACAGGAGAGGTTCAAATCATAGAAAGAGAGAGTGACAGTCCTCTTTTACTTAAGTCGGCATTGTGCCTTTTGTATTAAATTCCGATGAAATTTCTGTGTTTCATTGTCAATAAGAAGGACCTAGGGATACAGTAAATCTGAAGTGAAGCATCTGAATCTAAAACTGGACTCACAGGTGAGGTTCAAATCATAGAAAGTGAGAGTGTCAGTCCTCTTGTACTTAAGTCGGCATTGTGCCATTTGTATTAAATTCCGATGCAATTTCAGTGTTTCATCGTCAATAAGAAGGTGCAAGGTATACAGTAAACCTGAAGTGAAGCATCGGAATCTAAAACTGGACTCACAGGAGAGGTTCAAATCATAGAAAGTGATAGTGTCAGTCCTCTTGTACTTAAATAGGCATTGTGCCTTTTGTATTAAATTCCGATGCAATTTCTGTGTTTCATCGTCAATAAGAAGGTGCGAGGTATACAGTAAACCTGAAGTGAAGCATCGGAATCGAAAACTGGACTCACAGGAGAGGTTAAAATCATAGAAAGAGAGAGTGACAGTCCTCTTTTACTTAAGTCGGCATTGTGCCTTTTGTATTAAATTCCGTTGAAATTTCTGTGTTTCATCGTCAATAAGAAGGTGCAAGGTATTCAGTAAACTTGAAGTGAAGCATCGGAATCTAAAACTGGACTCACAGGAGAGGTTCAAATCATAGAAAGTGAGAGTGTCAGTCCTCTTGTACTTAAGTCGGCATTGTGCCTTTTGTATTAAAATCGGATGCAATTTCTGTGTTTCATCGTCAATAGGAAGGTGCAAGGTATACAGTAAACCTGAAGTGAAGCATCGTAATCTAAAACTGGACTCACAGGAGAGGTTCAAATCGTGGAAAGGGAGAGTGACAGTCCTCTTTTACTTAAGTCGGCATTGTTCCTTTTGTATTAAATTCCGATGAAATTTCTGTGTTTCATCGTCAATAAGAAGGTGCAAGGTATACAGTACACCTGAAGTGAAGCATCGGAATCCAAAACTGGACTCACAGGAGAGGTTAAAATCATAGAAAGGGAGAGTGACAGTGCTCTGTTACTTAAATCGGCATTGTGCATTTTCTATTAAATTCCGACGAAATTTCTGTGTTTCATCGTCAATAACAAGGTGCAAGGTATACAGTAAACCTGAAGTGAAGCATCATAATCTAAAACTGGACTCACAGGAGAGGTTCAAATCATAGAAAGTGAGAGTGTCCGTCCTCTTGTACTTAAGTCGGCATTGTGCCTCTTGTATTAAATTCGGATGCAATTTCAGTGTGTCATCGTCAATAAGAAGGTGCAAGGTATACAGTAAACCTGAAGTGAAGCATCGGAATCTAAAATTGGACTCACAGGAGAGGTTCAAATCATAGAAAGTTAGAGTGTCAGTCCTCTTGTACTTAAGTCGGCATTGTGCCTATTGTATTAAATTCGGATGCAATTTCTGTGTTTCATCGTCAATAAGAAAGTGCAAGTTATACAGTAAACCTGGAGTGAAGCATCAGAATCTAAATCTGGACTCACAGGACAGGTTCAAATCATAGAAAGAGAGAGTGACAGTCCTCTTTTACTTAAGTCGGCATTGTGCCTTTTGTATTAAATTCCGATGAAATTTCTGTGTTTCATCGTCAATAAGAAGGACCTAGGGATACAGTAAATCTGAAGTGAAGCATCTGAATCTAAAACTGGACTCACAGGAGAGGTTCGAATCATAGAAAGTGAGAGTGTCAGTCCTCTTTTACTTAAGTCGGCATTGTGCCTTTTGTATTAAATTCCGATGCAATTTCTGTGTTTCATCGTCAATAAGAAGGTGCAAGGTATACAGTAAACCTGAAGTGAAGCATCGGATTCTAAAACTGGACTCACAGGAGAGGTTCAAATCATAGAAAGTGATAGTGTCAGTCCTCTTGTACTTAAGTAGCCATTGTGCCTTTTGTATTAAATTCGAATGCAATTTCTGTGATCCTTCGTCAATAAGAAGGTGCAAGGTATACAGTAAACCTGAAGTGAAGCATCGGAATCTAAAACAGGACTCACAGCAGAGGTTCAAATCATAGAAAGTTAGAGTGTCAGTCCTCTTGTACTTAAGTCGGCATTGTGCCTTTTCTATTAAATTCGGATGCAATTTCTGTGTTTCATCGTCAATAAGAAGGTGCAAGTTATACAGTAAACCTGGAGTGAAGCATCAGAATCTAAAACTGGACTCACAGGAGAGGTTCAAATCATAGAAAGAGAGAGTGACAGTCCTCTTTTACTTAAGTCGGGATTGTGCCTTTTGTATTAAATTCCGATGCAATTTCTGTGTTTCATCGTCATTAAGAAGGTGCAAGGTATACAGTAAACCTGAAGTGAAGCATCGGAATCTAAAACTGGACTCACAGGAGAGGTTCAAATCATAGAAAGTGATAGTGTCAGTCCTCTTGTACTTAAGTCGGCATTGTGCTTTTTGTATTAAATTCCGATGCAATTTCTGTGTTTCATCGTCAATAAGAAGGTGCAAGGTATACAGTAAACCTGAATTGAAGCATCGGATTCGAAAACTGGACTCACAGGAGAGGTTAAAATCATAGAAAGGGAGAGTGACCGTCCTCTTTAACTTAAGTCGGCATTGTGCCTTTTGTATTAAATTCCGTTGAAATTTCTGTGTTTCATCGTCAATAAGATGGTGCAAGGTATACAGTAAACCTGAAGTGAAGCATCGGAATCTAAAACTGGACTCACAGGAGAGGTTCAAATCATAGAAAGTGAGAGTGTCAGTCCTCTTGTACTTAAGTCGGCATTGTGCCTTTTGTATTAAAATCGGATGCAATTTCTGTGTTTCATCGTCAATAAGAAGGTGCAAGGTATAAAGTAAACCTGAAGTGAAGCATCGGAATCTAAAACTGGCTCACAGGAGTGGTTCAAATCATGGAAAGAGAGAGTGACAGTCCTCTTTTACTTAAGTCGGCATTGTGCCTTTTGTATTAAATTCCGATGAAATTTCTGTGTTTCATCGTCAATAAGAAGGTGCAAGGTATACAGTACACCTGAAGTGAAGCATCGGAATCCAAAACTGGACTCACAGGAGAGGTTCAAATCATAGAAAGGGAGAGTGACAGTGCTCTGTTACTTAAATCGGCATTGTGCCTTTTCTATTAAATTCCGACGAAATTTCTGTGTTTCATCGTCAATAAGAAGGTGCAAGGTATTCAGTAAACTTGAAGTGAAGCATCGGAATCTAAAACTGGACTCACAGGAGAGGTTCAAATCATAGAAAGTGAGAGTGTCAGTCCTCTTGTACTTAAGTCGGCATTGTGCCTTTTGTATTAAAATCGGATGCAATTTCTGTGTTTCATCGTCAATAGGAAGGTGCAAGGTATACAGTAAACCTGAAGTGAAGCATCGAAATCTAAAACTGGACTCACAGGAGAGGTTCAAATCGTGGAAAGGCAGAGTGACAGTCCTCTTTTACTTAAGTCGGCATTGTTCCTTTTGTATTAAATTCCGATGAAATTTCTGTGTTTCATCGTCAATAAGAAGGTGCAAGGTATACAGTACACCTGAAGTGAAGCATCGGAATCCAAAACTGGACTCACAGGAGAGGTTAAAATCATAGAAAGGGAGAGTGACAGTGCTCTGTTACTTAAATCGGCATTGTGCATTTTCTATTAAATTCCGACGAAATTTCTGTGTTTCATCGTCAATAACAAGGTGCAAGGTATACAGTAAACCTGAAGTGAAGCATCATAATCTAAAACTCGACTCACAGGAGAGGTTCAAATCATAGAAAGTGAGAGTGTCCGTCCTCTTGTACTTAAGTCGGCATTGTGCCTCTTGTATTAAATTCGGATGCAATTTCAGTGTGTCATCGTCAATAAGAAGGTGCAAGGTATACAGTAAACCTGAAGTGAAGCATCGGAATCTAAAATTGGACTCACAGGAGAGGTTCAAATCATAGAAAGTTAGAGTGTCAGTCCTCTTGTACTTAAGTCGGCATTGTGCCTATTGTATTAAATTCGGATGCAATTTCTGTGTTTCATCGTCAATAAGAAAGTGCAAGTTATACAGTAAACCTGGAGTGAAGCATCAGAATCTAAAACTGGACTCACAGGAGAGGTTCAAATCATAGAAAGAGAGAGTGACAGTTCTCTTTTACTTAAGTCGGCATTGTGCCTTTTGTATTAAATTCCGATGAAATTTCTGTGTTTCATCGTCAATAAGAAGGACCTAGGGATACAGTAAATCTGAATTGAAGCATCTGAATCTAAAACTGGACTCACAGGAGAGGTTCGAATCATAGAAAGTGAGAGTGTCAGTCCTCTTGTACTTAAGTCGGCATTGTGCCTTTTGTATTAAATTCCGATGCAATTTCTGTGTTTCATCGTCAGTAAGAAGGTGCAAGGTATACAGTAAACCTGAAGTGAAGCATCGGATTCTAAAACTGGACTCACAGGAGAGGTTCAAATCATAGAAAGTGATAGTGTCAGTCCTCTTGTACTTAAGTATCCATTGTGCCTTTTGTATTAAATTCGAATGCAATTTCTGTGATCCTTCGTCAATACGAAGGTGCAAGGTATACAGTAAACCTGAAGTGAAGCATCGGAATCTAAAACAGGACTCACAGAAGAGGTTCAAATCATAGAAAGTTAGAGTGTCAGTCCTCTTGTACTTAAGTCGGCATTGTGCCTTTTCTATTAAATTCGGATGCAATTTCTGTGTTTCATCGTCAATAAGAAGGTGCAAGTTATACAGTAAACCTGGAGTGAAGCATCAGAATCTAAAACTGGACTCACAGGTGAGGTTCAAATCATAGAAAGAGAGAGTGACAGTCCTCTTTTACTTAAGTCGGCATTGTGCCTTTTGTATTAAATTCCGATGCAATTTCTGTGTTTCATCGTCATTAAGAAGGTGCAAGGTATACAGTAAACCTGAAGTGAAGCATCGGAATCTAAAACTGGACTCACAGGAGAGGTTCAAATCATAGAAAGTGATAGTGTCAGTCCTCTTGTACTTAAGTCGGCATTGTGCTTTTTGTATTAAATTCCGATGCAATTTCTGTGTTTCATCGTCAATAAGAAGGTGCAAGGTATACAGTAAACCTGAATTGAAGCATCGGAATCGAAAACTGGACTCACAGGAGAGGTTAAAATCATAGAAAGGGAGAGTGACCGTCCTCTTTAACTTAAGTCGGCATTGTGCCTTTTGTATTAAATTCCGTTGAAATATCTGTGTTTCATCGTCAATAAGAAGGTGCAAGGTATACAGTAAACCTGAAGTGAAGCATCGGAATCTAAAACTGGACTCACAGGAGAGGTTCAAATCATAGAAAGTGAGAGTGTCAGTCCTCTTGTACTTAAGTCGGCATTGTGCCTTTTGTATTAAAATCGGATGCAATTTCTGTGTTTCATCGTCAATAAGAAGGTGCAAGGTATAAAGTAAACCTGAAGTGAAGCATCGGAATCTAAAACTGGCTCACAGGAGTGGCTCAAATCATGGAAAGAGAGAGTGACAGTGCTCTTTTACTTAAGTCGGCATTGTGCCTTTTGTATTAAATTCCGATGAAATTTCTGTGTTTCATCGTCAATAAGAAGGTGCAAGGTATACAGTACACCTGAAGTGAAGCATCGGAATCCAAAACTGGACTCACAGGAGAGGTTCAAATCATAGAAAGGGAGAGTGACAGTGCTCTGTTACTTAAATCGGCATTGTGCCTTTTCTATTAAATTCCGACGAAATTTCTGTGTTTCATCGTCAATAACAAGGTGCAAGGTATACAGTAAACCTGAAGTGAAGCATCATAATCTAAAACTGGACTCACAGGAGAGGTTCAAATCATAGAAAGTGAGAGTGTCCGTCCTCTTAGACTTAAGTCGGCATTGTGCCTCTTGTATTAAATTCGGATGCAATTTCAGTGTGTCATCGTCAATAAGAAGGTGCAAGGTATACAGTAAACCTGAAGTGAAGCATTGGAATCTAAAACCGGACTCACCGGAGAGGTTCAAATCATAGAAAGGGAGAGTGTCAGTCGTCTTGTACTTAAGTCACCATTGTGCCTTTTGTATTAAATTCGGATGCAATATCTGTGCTACATCGTCAATAAGAAGGTGCAAGGTATACAGTAAACCTGAAGTGAAACATCGGAATCTAATACTGGAGTCACAGGAGACGTTCAAATCATAGAAAGTGAGAGTGTCAGTCCTCTTATACTTAAGTCGGCATTGTGACTTTCGTATTAAATTCGAATGCAATTTCTGTGATCCTTCGTCAATAAGAAGGTGCAAGGTATACAGTAAACCTGAAGTGAAGCATCGGAATCTAAAACAGGACTCACAGAAGAGGTTCAAATCATAGAAAGTTAGAGTGTCAGTCCTCTTGTACTTAAGTCGGCATCATGCCTTTTGTTTTAAATTCGGATGCAATTTCTGTGTTTCATCGTCAATAAGAAGGTGCAAGTTATACAGTAAACCTGGAGTGAAGCATCAGAATCTAAAACTGGACTCACAGGAGAGGTTCAAATCATAGAAAGAGAGAGTGACAGTCCTCTTTTACTTAAGTCGGCATTGTGCCTTTTGTATTAAATTCCGATGAAATTTCTGTGTTTCATCGTCAATAAGAAGGACCTAGGGATACAGTAAATCTGAAGTGAAGCATCTGAATCTAAAACTGGACTCACAGGAGAGGTTCAAATCATAGAAAGTGAGAGTGTCAGTCCTCTTGTACTTAAGTCGGCATTGTGCCTTTTGTATTAAATTCCGATGCAATTTCAGTGTTTCATCGTCAATAAGAAGGTGCAAGGTATACAGTAAACCTGAAGTGAAGCATCGGAATCTAAAACTGGACTCACAGGAGAGGTTCAAATCATAGAAAGTGATAATGTCAGTCCTCTTGTACTTAAGTAGGCATTGTGCCTTTTGTATTAAATTCCGATGCAATTTCTGTGTTTCATCGTCAATAAGAAGGTGCAAGGTATACAGTAAACCTGAAGTGAAGCATCGGATTCGAAAACTGGACTCACAGGAGAGGTTAAAATCATAGAAAGAGAGAGTGACAGTCCTCTTTTACTTAAGTCGGCATTGTGCCTTTTGTATTAAATTCCGTTGAAATTTCTGTGTTTCATCGTCAATAAGAAGGTGCAAGGTATTCAGTAAACTTGAAGTGAAGCATCGGAATCTAAAACTGGACTCACAGGAGAGGTTCAAATCATAGAAAGTGAGAGTGTCAGTCCTCTTGTACTTAGGTCGGCATTGTGCCTTTTGTATTAAATTCCGATGCAATTTCTGTGTTTCATCGTCAATAAGAAGGTGCAAGGTATACAGTAAACCTGAAGTGAAACATCGGAATCTAAAACTGGACTCACCGGAGAGGTTCAAATCATAGAAAGGGAGAGTGTCAGTCGTCTTGTATTTAAGTCACCATTGTGCCTTTTGTATTAAATTCGGATGCAATTTCTGTGTTTTATCGTCAATAAGAAGGTGCGAGGTATACAGTAAACCTGAAGTGAAGCATCGGAATCTAATACTGGAGTCACAGGAGTCGTTCAAATCATAGAAAGTGAGAGTGTCAGTCCTCTTGTACTTAAGCCGGCATTGTGCCTTTTGTATGAAATTCCGATGCAATTTCTGTGTTTCATCGTCAATAAGAAGGTGCAACGTATACAGTAAACCTGAAGTGAAGCATCGGAATCTAAAATTAGACTCACAAGAGAGGTTCAAATCATAGAAAGTGAGAGTGTCAGTCCTCTTGTACTTATGTCGGAATTGTGCCTTTTGTATTAAATTCCGATGCAATTTCTGTGTTTCATCGTCAATAAGAAGGTGCAATGTATACAGTAAACCTGAAGTGAAACATCGGAATCTAAAACTGGAATCACAGGAGAGGTTCGAATCATAGAAAGTGAGAGTGTCAGTCCTCTTGTTTTTAAGTCGGCATTGTGCCTTTTGTATTAAATTCCGATACAATTTCTGTGTTTCATCGTCAATAAGAATGTGCAAGGTATACAGTAAACCTGAAGTGAAGTATCGGAATCTAAAACTGGACTCACAGGAGAGGTTCAAATCATAGAAAGGGAGAGTGACGGTCCTCTTGTACTTAAGTCGGCATTGTGCCTTTTGTATTAAATTCGGATGCAATATCTGTGTTTCATCGTCAATAAGAAGGAGCAAGGTAAACAGAACACCTGACGTGAAGCATCGGAATCCAAAACTGGACTCACAGGAGAGGTTCAAATCATAGAAAGAGAGATTGACAGTGCCCTTTTACCTAAATCGGCATTGTGCCTTTTCTATTAAATTCCGATGAAATTTCTGTGTTTCATCGTCAATAAGAAGGTCGAAGGGATACAGTAAACCAGAAGTGAAGCATCGGAATCTAAAACTGGACTCACAGGAGGGGTTCAAATCATAGGAAGGGATAGTGTCAGTCCTCTTGTACTTAAGTCTTCATTGTGCCTTTTCTATTAAATTCGGATGCAATTTCTGTGTTCCTTCGTCAATAAGAAGGGACAAGGTATACAGCAAACCTGAAGTGAAGCATCAGAATATAAAACTGGACTCACAGGAGAGGTTCACATCATAGAAAGAGAGAGTGACAGTGCTCTTTTACTTAAATCGGCATTGTGCCTTTTCTATTAAATTCCGATGAAATTTCTGTGTTTCATCGTCAATAACAAGGTGCAAGGTATACAGTAAACCTGAAGTGAAGCATCGGAATCTAAAACTGGACTCACAGGAGAGGTTCAAATCATAGAAAGTGAGAGTGTCCGTCCTCTTGTACTTAAGTCGGCATTGTGCCTCTTGTATTAAATTCGGAAGCAATTTTAATGTGTCATCGTGAATAAGAAGGTGCAAGGTATACAGTAAACCTGAAGTGAAGCATCGGAATCTAAAACTGGACTCACAGGAGAGGTTCAAATCATAGAAAGTGAGAGTGTCAGTCCTCTTGTACTTAAGTCGGCATTGTGCCTTTTGTATTAAATTCCGATGCAATTTCTGTGTTTCATCGTCAATATGAAGGTGCAAGGTATACAGTAAACCTGAAGTGAAGCAACTGAATCTAAAACTGGACTCACCGGAGAGGTTCAAATCATAGAAAGGGAGAGTGTCAGTCGTCTTGTACTTAAGTCACCATTGTGCCTTTTGTATTAAATTCGGATGCAATTTCTGTGTTTCATCGTCAATAAGAAGGTGCAAGGTATACAGTAAACCTGAAGTGAAGGATCGGAATCTAATACTGGAGACACAGGAGGCGTTCAAATCATAGAAAGTGAGAGTGTCAGTCCTCTTGTACTTAAGTCGGCATTGCGCCTTTTGTATTAAATTCCGTTGAAATTTCTGTGTTTCATCGTCAATAACACGGTGCAAGGTATACAGTAAACCTGAAGTGAAGCATCGGAATCTAAAACTTTACTCACAGGAGAGGTTCAAATTATAGAAAGTGAGAGTGTCAGTCCTCTTGTACTTAAGTCGGCATTGTGCCTTTTGTATTAAATTCGGATGCAATTTCTGTGTTTCATCGTCAATAAGAAGGTGCAAGGTATACAGTAAACCTAAAGTGAAGCATCGGAATCTAAAACTGGACTCACAGGAGAGGTTCAAATCATAGAAAGTGAGAGTGTCAGTCCTCTTGTACTTAAGTCGGCATTGTGCCTTTTGTATTGAATTCGGATGCTATTTCTGTGTTTCATCGTCAATAAGAAGGTGCAAGGTATACAGTAAACCTGAAGTGAAGCATCGGAATCTATAACTGGACTCACAGGAGAGGTTCAAATCATATAAAGTGAGAGTGTCAGTCCTCTTGTACTTAAGTCGGCATTGTGCCTTTTGTATTAAATTCGAATGCAATTTCTGTGATCCTTCGTCAATAAGAAGGTGCAAGGTATACAGTAAACCTGAAGTGAAGCATCGGAATATAAAACAGGACTCACAGAAGAGATTCAAATCATAGAAAGTTAGAGTGTCAGTCCTCTTGTACTTAAGTCGGCATTGTGCCTTTTGTATTAAATTCGGATGCAATTTCTGTGTTTCATCGTCAATAAGAAGGTGCAAGTTATAGAGTAAACCTGGAGTGAAGCATCGGAATCAAAAACTGGATTCACAGGAGAGGTTCAAATCATAGAAAGAGAGAGTGACAGTCCTCTTTTACTGAAGTCGGCATTGTGCCTTTTGTATTAAATTCCGATGAAATTTCTGTGTTTCATCGTCAACAAGAAGGACCTAGGGATACAGTAAACCTGAAGTGAAGCATCGGAATCTAAAACTGGACTCACAGGAGAGGTTCAAATCATAGAAAGTGTGAGTGTCAGTCCTCTTGTACTTAAGTCGGCATTGTGACTTTGTATTAAATTCCGATGCAATTTCTGTGTTTCATCGTCAATAAGAAGGTGCAAGATATACACTAAACCTGAAGTGAACCATCGGACTCTAAAACTGGACTCACAGGAGAGGTTCAAATCACAGAAAGTTAGAGCGTCAGTCCTCTTGTACTTAAGTCGGCATTGTGCCTTTTGTATTAAATTCGGATGCAATTTCTGTGTTTCATCGTCAATAAAAAGGTGCAAGTTATACAGTAAACCTGGAGTGAAGCATCGGAATCTAAAACTGGACTCACAGGAGAGGTTCAAATCATAGAAAGAGAGAGTGACAGTCCTCTTTTACTTAAGTCGGCATTGTGCCTTTTGTATTAAATTCCGATGAAATTTCTGTGTTTCATCGTCAATAAGAAGGACCTAGGGATACAGTAAACCTGAAGTGAAGCATCGGAATCTAAAACTGGACTCACAGGACTGGTTCAAATCATAGAAAGGGAAAGTGTAAGTCCTCTTGTACTTAAGTCGGCATTGTGCCTTTTGTACTAAATTCGGATGCAATTTCTGTGTTTCATCGTCAATAAGAAGGTGCAAGGTATACAGTAAACCTGAAGTGAAGCATCGGAATCGAAAACTGGACTCACAGGTGAGGTTAAAAACATAGAATGAGAGAGTGTAAGTCCTCTTTTACTTAAGTCGGCATTGTGCCTTTTGTATTAAATTCCGTTGAAATTTCTGTGTTTCATCGTCAATAAGAAGGTGCAAGTTATACAGTAAACCTGAAGTGAAGCATCGGAATCTAAAACTGGACTCACAGGAGAGGTTCAAATCATAGAAAGTGAGAGTGTCAGTCCTGTTGTACTTAAGTCGGCCTTGTGCCTTTTGTATTAAATTCGGATGCAATTTCTGTGTTTCATCGTCAATAAGAAGGTGCAAGGTATACAGTAAACCTGAAGTGAAGCATCGGAATCTAAAACTGGACACACAGGAGAGGTTCAAATCATAGAAAGTGAGAGTGTCAGTCCTCTTGTACTTAAGTCGGCATTGTGCCCTTTGTATTAACTTCGGATGCTATTTCTGTGTTTCATCGTCAATAAGAAGGTGCAAGGTATACAGTACACCTGAAGTGAAGCATCGGAGTCCAAAACTGGACTCACAGGAGGGGTTCAAATCATAGAAAGAGAGAGTGACAGTGCTCTTTTACTTAAATCGGCATTATGCCTTTTCTATCAAATTCCGATGTAATTTCTGTGTTTCATCGTCAATAACAAGGTGCAAGGTATACAGTAAACCTGAAGTGAAGCATCAGAATCTAAAACTGGACTCACAGGAGAGGTTCAAATCATAGAAAGTGAGAGTGTCCGTCCTCTTGTACTTAAGTCGGCATTGTGCCTCTTGTATTAAATTCGGAAGCAATTTCAGTGTGTCATCGTCAATAAGAAGGTGCAAGGTATACAGTAAACCTGAAGTGAAGCATCGGAATCTAAAACTGGACTCACAGGAGAGGTTCAAATCATAGAAAGTGAGAGTGTCAGTACTCTTGTACTTAAGTCGGCATTGTGCCTTTTGTATTAAATTCCGATGCAATTTCTGTGTTTCATCGTCAATAAGAAGGTGCAAGGTATACAGTAAACCTGAAGTGAAGCATCGGAATCTAAAACTGGACTCACCGGAGAGGTTCAAATCATAGAAAGGGAGAGTGTCAGTCGTCCTGTACTTAAGTCACCATTGTGCCTTCTGTATTAAATTCGGATGCAATTTCTGTGTTTCATCGTCAATAAGAAGGTGCAAGGTATACAGTAAACCTGAAGTGAAGCATCGGAGTCGAAAACTGGACTCACAGGTGAGGTTAAAAACATAGAATGAGAGAGTGTAAGTCCTCTTTTACTTAAGTCGGCATTGTGCCTTTTGTATTAAATTCCGTTGAAATTTCTGTGTTTCATCGTCAATAAGAAGGTGCAAGTTATACAGTAAACCTGAAGTGAAGCATCGGAATCTAAAACTGGACTCACAGGAGAGGTTCAAATCATAGAAAGTGAGAGTGTCAGTCCTGTTGTACTTAAGTCGGCATTGTGCCTTTTGTATTAAATTCGGATGCAATTTCTGTGTTTCATCGTCAATAAGAAGGTGCAAGGTATACAGTAAACCTGAAGTGAAGCATCGGAATCTAAAACTGGACACACAGGAGAGGTTCAAATCATAGAAAGTGAGAGTGTCAGTCCTCTTGTACTTAAGTCGGCATTGTGCCTTTTGTATTAAAATCGGATGCTATTTCTGTGTTTCATCGTCAATAAGAAGGTGCAAGGTATACAGCACACCTGAAGTGAAGCATCGGAGTCCAAAACTGGACTCACAGGAGACGTTCAAATCATAGAAAGGGAGAGTGACAGTGCTCTGTTACTTAAATCGGCATTGTGCCTTTTCTATTAAATTCCGACGAAATTTCTGTGTTTCATCGTCAATAACAAGGTGCAAGGTATACAGTAAACCTGAAGTGAAGCATCATAATCTAAAACTGGACTCACAGGAGAGGTTCAAATCATAGAAAGTGAGAGAGTCCGTCCTCTTGTACTTAAGTCGGCATTGTGCCTCTTGTATTAAATTCGGATGCAATTTCAGTGTGTCATCGTCAATAAGAAGGTGCAAGGTATACAGTAAACCTGAAGTGAAGCATCGGAATCTAAAATTGGACTCACAGGAGAGGTTCAAATCAAAGAAAGTTAGAGTGTCAGTCCTCTTGTACTTAAGTCGGCATTGTGCCTATTGCATTAAATTCGGATGCAATTTCTGTGTTTCATCGTCAATAAGAAGGTGCAAGTTATACAGTAAACCTGGAGTGAAGCATCAGAATCTAAAACTGGACTCACAGGAGAGGTTCAAATCATAGAAAGTGAGAGTGACAGTCCTCTTGTACTTAAGTCGGCATTGTGCCTTTTGTTTTAAATTCCGTTGAAATTTCTGTGTTTCATCGTCAATAAGAAGGTGCAAGGTATACAGTAAACCTGAAGTGAAGCATCGGAATCTAAAACTGGACTCACAGGAGAGGTTCAAATCATAGAAAGTGAGAGTGTCAGTCCTCTTGTACTTAAGTCGGCATTGTGCCTTTTGTATTAAAATCGGATGCAATTTCGGTGTTTCATCGTCAATAAGAAGGTGCAAGGTATAAAGTAAACCTGAAGTGATGCATCGGAATCTAAAACTGGCTCACAGGTGAGGTTCAAATCATGGAAAGGGAGAGTGACAGTCCTCTTTTACTTAAGTCGGCATTGTGCCTTTTGTATTAAATTCCGATGAAATTTCTGTGTTTCATCGTCAATAAGAAGGTGCAAGGTATACAGTACACCTGAAGTGAAGCATCGGAATCCAAAACTGGACTCACAGGAGAGGTTCAAATCATAGAAAGGGAGAGTGACAGTGCTCTGTTACTTAAATCGGCATTGTGCCTTTTCTATTAAATTCCGACGAAATTTCTGTGTTTCATCGTCAATAACAAGGTGCAAGGTATACAGTAAACCTGAAGTGAAGCATCATAATCTAAAACTGGACTCACAGGAGAGGTTCAAATCATAGAAAGTGAGAGTGTCCGTCCTCTTGTACTTAAGTCGGCATTGAGCCTCTTGTATTAAATTCGGATGCAATTTCAGTGTGTCATCGTCAATAAGAAGGTGCAAGGTATACAGTAAACCTGAAGTGAAGCATCGGAATCTAAAACTGGACTCACCGGAGAGGTTCAAATCATAGAAAGGGAGGGTGTCAGTCGTCTTGTACTTAAGTCACCATTGTGCCTTTTGTATTAAATTCGGATGCAATATCTGTGCTACATCGCCAATAAGAAGGTGCAAGGTATACAGTAAACCTGAAGTGAAGCATCGGAATCTAATACTGGAGTCACAGGAGACGTTCAAATCATAGAAAGTGAGAGTGTCAGTCCTCTTGTACTTAAGACGGCATTGTGCCTTTTGTATTAAATTCGAATGCAATTTCTGTGATCCTTCGTCAATAAGAAGGTGCAAGGTATACAGTAAACCTGAAGTGAAGCATCGGAATCTAAAACAGGACTCACAGAAGAGGTTCAAATCATAGAAAGTTAGAGTGTCAGTCCTCTTGTACTTAAGTCGGTATTGTGCCTTTTGTATTAAATTCGGATGCAATTTCTGTGTTTCATCGTCAATAAGAAGGTGCAAGTTATACAGTAAACCTGGAGTGAAGCATCAGAATACAAAACTGGACTCACAGGAGAGGTTCAAATCATAGAAAGAGAGAGTGACAGTCCTCTTTTACTTAAGTCGGCATTGTGCCTTTTGCATTAAATTCCGATGAAATTTCTGTGTTTCATCGTCAATAAGAAGGACCTAGGGATACAGTAAATCTGAAATGAAGCATCTGAATCTAAAACTGGACTCACAGGAGAGGTTCAAATCATAGAAAGTGAGAGTGTCAGTCCTCTTGTACTTAAGTCGGCATTGTGCCTTTTGTATTAAATTCCGATGCAATTTCAGTGTTTCATCGTCAATAAGAAGGTGCAAGGTATACAGTAAACCTGAAGTGAAGCATCGGAATCTAAAACTGGACTCACAGGAGAGGTTCAAATCATAGAAAGTGATAGTGTCAGTCCTCTTGTACTTAAGTAGGCATTGTGCCTTTTGTATTAAATTCCGATGCAATTTCTGTGTTTCATCGTCAATAAGAAGGTGCAAGGTATACAGTAAACCTGAAGTGAAGCATCGGAATCGAAAACTGGACTCACAGGAGAGGTTAAAATCATAGAAAGAGAGAGTGACAGTCCTCTTTTACTTAAGTCGGCATTGTGCCTTTTGTATTAAATTCCGTTAAAATTTCTGTGTTTCATCGTCAATAAGAAGGTGCAAGGTATTCAGTAAACTTGAAGTGAAGCATCGGAATCTAAAACTGGACTCACAGGAGAGGTTCAAATCATAGAAAGCGAGAGTGTCGGTCCTCTTGTACTTAAGTCGGCATTGTGCCTTTTGTATTAAATTCGGATGCAATTTCTGTGTTTCATCGTCAATAAGAAGGTGCAAGGTATACAGTAAACCTGAAGTGAAGCATCGGAAACTGAAACTGGACTCACAGGAGAGGTTCAAATGATAGAAAGGGAGAGTGACAGTCCTCTTTTACTTAAGTCGGCATTGTGCCTCTTGTATTAAATTCGGAAGCAATTTCAGTGTGTCATCGTCAATACGAAGGTGCAAGGTATACAGTAAACCTGACGTGAAGCATCGGAATCTAAAACTGGACTCACAGGAGAGGTTCAAATCATAGAAAGTGAGAGTGTCAGTCCTCTTGTACTTAGGTCGGCATTGTGACTTTTGTATTAAATTCCGATGCAATTTCTGTGTTTCATCGTCAATAAGAAGGTGCAAGGTATACAGTAAACCTGAAGTGAAACATCGGAATCTAAAAACTGGACTCACCGGAGAGGTTCAAATCATAGAAAGGGAGAGTGTCAGTCGTCTTGTATTTAAGTCACCATTGTGCCTTTTGTATTAAATTCGGATGCAATTTCTGTGTTTCATCGTCAATAAGAAGGTGCAAGGTATACAGTAAACCTGAAGTGAAGCATCGGAATCTAATACTGGAGTCACAGGAGACGTTCAAATCATAGAAAGTGAGAGTGTCAGTCCTCTTGTACTTAAGCCGGCATTGTGCCTTTTGTATGAAATTCCGATGCAATTTCTGTGTTTCATCGTCAATAAGAAGGTGCAACGTATACAGTAAACCTGAAGTGAAGCATCGGAATCTAAAATTAGACTCACAAGAGAGGTTCAAATCATTGAAAGTGAGAGTGTCAGTCCTCTTGTACTTATGTCGGAATTGTGCCTTTTGTATTAAATTCCGATGCAATTTCTGTGTTTCATCGTCAATAAGAAGGTGCAAGGTATACATTAAACCTGAAGTGAAGCATCGGACTCTAAAACTGGACTCACAGGAGAGGTTCAAATCATAGAAAGTTAGAGTGTCAGTCCTCTTGTACTTAAGTCGGCTTTGTGCCTTTTGTATTAAATTCGGATGCAATTTCTGTGTTTCATCGTCAATAAGAAGGAGCAAGGTAAACAGAACACCTGAAGTGAAGCATCGGAATCCAAAACTGGACTCACAGGAGAGGAACAAATCATAGAAAGAGAGATTGACAGTGCCCTTTTACCTAAATCGGCATTGTGCCTTTTCTATTAAATTCCGATGAAATTTCTGTGTTTCATCGTCAATAAGAAGGTCCAAGGGATACAGTGAACCTGAAGTGAAGCATCGGAATCTAAAACTGGACTCACAGGAGGGGTTCAAATCATAGGAAGGGATAGTGTCAGTCCTCTTGTACTTAAGTGGGCATTGTGCCTTTTCTATTAAATTCGGATGCAATTTCTGTGTTCCTTCGTCAATAAGACGGTACAAGGTATACAGCAAACCTGAAGTGAAGCATCAGAATATAAAACTGGACTCACAGGAGAGGTTCAAATCATAGAAAGAGAGAGTGACAGTGCTCTTTTACTTAAATCGGCATTGTGCCTTTTCTATTAAATTCCGATGAAATTTCTGTGTTTCATCGTCAATAACAAGGTGCAAGGTATACAGTAAACCTGAAGTGAAGCATCGGAATCTAAAACTGGACTCACAGGAGAGGTTCAAATCATAGAAAGTGAGAGTGTCCGTCCTCTTGTACTTAAGTCGGCATTGTGCCTCTTGTATTAAATTCGGAAGCAATTTTAATGTGTCATCGTCAATAAGAAGGTGCAAGGTATACAGTAAACCTGAAGTGAAGCATCGGAATCTAAAACTGGACTCACAGGAGAGGTTCAAATCATAGAAAGTGAGAGTGTCAGTCCTCTTGTACTTAAGTCGGCATTGTGCCTTTTGTATTAAATTCCGATGCAATTTCTGTGTTTCATCGTCAATAAGAAGGTGCAAGGTATACAGTAAACCTGAAGTGAAGCAACTGAATCTAAAACTGGACTCACCGGAGAGGTTCAAATCATAGAAAGGAAGAGTGTCAGTCGTCTTGTACTTAAGTCACCATTGTGCCTTTTGTATTAAATTCCGATGCAATTTCTGTGTTTCATCGTCAATAAGAAGGTGCAAGGTATACAGTAAACCTGAAGTGAAGCATCGGAATCTAATACTGGAGACACAGGAGACGTTCAAATCATAGAAAGTGAGAGTGTCAGTCCTCTTGTACTTAAGTCGGCATAGCGCCTTTTGTATTAAATTCCGTTGAAATTTCTGTGTTTCATCGTCAATAACACGGTGCAAGGTATACAGTAAACTTGAAGTGAAGCATCGGAATCTAAAACTGGACTCACAGGAGAGGTTCAAATTATAGAAAGTGAGAGTGTCAGTCCTCTTGTACTTAAGTCGGCATTGTGCCTTTTGTATTAAATTCGGATGCAATTTCTGTGTTTCATCGTCAATAAGAAGGTGCAAGGTATACAGTAAACCTAAAGTGAAGCATCGGACTCTAAAACTGGACTCACAGGAGAGGTTCAAATCATAGAAAGTGAGAGTGTCAGTCCTCTTGTACTTAAGTCGGCATTGTGCCTTTTGTGTTAAATTCGGATGCTATTTCTGTGTTTCATCGTCAATAAGAAGGTGCAAGGTATACAGTAAACCTGAAGTGAAGCATCGGAATCTAAAACTGGACTCACAGGAGAGGTTCAAATCATATAAAGTGAGAGTGTCAGTCCTCTTGTACTTAAGTCGGCATTGTGCCTTTTGTATTAAATTCGAATGCAATTTCTGTGATCCTTCGTCAATAAGAAGGTGCAAGGTATACAGTAAACCTGAAGTGAAGCATCGGAATATAAAACAGGACGCACAGAAGAGGTTCAAATCATAGAAAGTTAGAGTGTCAGTCCTCTTGTACTTAAGTCGGCATTGTGCCTTTTGTATTAAATTCGGATGCAATTTCTGTGTTTCATCGTCAATAAGAAGGTGCAAGTTATACAGTAAACCTGGAGTGAAGCATCGGAATCAAAAACTGGACTCACAGGAGAGGTTCAAATCATAGAAAGAGAGAGTGACAGTCCTCTTTTACTGAAGTCGGCATTGTGCCTTTTGTATTAATTTCCGTTGAAATTTCTGTGTTTCATCGTCAATAAGAGGGTGCAAGTTATACAGTAAACCTGAAGTGAAGCATCGGAATCTAAAACTGGACTCACAGGAGAGGCTCAAATCATAGAAAGTGAGAGTGTCAGTCCTGTTGTACTTAAGTCGGCATTGTGCCTTTTGTATTAAATTCGGATGCAATTTCTGTGTTTCATCGTCAATAAGAAGGTGCAAGGTATACATTAAACCTGAAGTGAAGCATCGGAATCTAAAACTGGACACACAGGAGAGGTTCAAATCATAGAAAGTGAGAGTGTCAGTCCTCTTGTACTTAAGTCGGCATTGTGCCTTTTGTATTAAATTCGGATGCTATTTCTGTGTTTCATCGTCAATAAGAAGGTGCAAGGTATACATTAAACCTGAAGTGAAGCATCGGACTCTAAAACTGGACTCACAGGAGAGGTTCAAATCATAGAAAGTTAGAGTGTCAGTCCTCTTGTACTTAAGTCGGCTTTGTGCCTTTTGTATTAAATTCGGATGCAATTTCTGTGTTTCATCGTCAATAAGAAGGAGCAAGGTAAACAGAACACCTGAAGTGAAGCATCGGAATCCAAAACTGGACTCACAGGAGAGGTTCAAATCATAGAAAGAGAGATTGACAGTGCCCTTTTACCTAAATCGGCATTGTGCCTTTTCTATTAAATTCCGATGAAATTTCTGTGTTTCATCGTCAATAAGAAGGTCCAAGGGATACAGTGAACCTGAAGTGAAGCATCGGAATCTAAAACTGGACTCACAGGAGGGGTTCAAATCATAGGAAGGGATAGTGTCAGTCCTCTTGTACTTAAGTGGGCATTGTGCCTTTTCTATTAAATTCGGATGCAATTTCTGTGTTCCTTCGTCAATAAGACGGTACAAGGTATACAGCAAACCTGAAGTGAAGCATCAGAATATAAAACTGGACTCACAGGAGAGGTTCAAATCATAGAAAGAGAGAGTGACAGTGCTCTTTTACTTAAATCGGCATTGTGCCTTTTCTATTAAATTCCGATGAAATTTCTGTGTTTCATCGTCAATAACAAGGTGCAAGGTATACAGTAAACCTGAAGTGAAGCATCGGAATCTAAAACTGGACTCACAGGAGAGGTTCAAATCATAGAAAGTGAGAGTGTCCGTCCTCTTGTACTTAAGTCGGCATTGTGCCTCTTGTATTAAATTCGGAAGCAATTTTAATGTGTCATCGTCAATAAGAAGGTGCAAGGTATACAGTAAACCTGAAGTGAAGCATCGGAATCTAAAACTGGACTCACAGGAGAGGTTCAAATCATAGAAAGTGAGAGTGTCAGTCCTCTTGTACTTAAGTCGGCATTGTGCCTTTTGTATTAAATTCCGATGCAATTTCTGTGTTTCATCGTCAATAAGAAGGTGCAAGGTATACAGTAAACCTGAAGTGAAGCAACTGAATCTAAAACTGGACTCACCGGAGAGGTTCAAATCATAGAAAGGAAGAGTGTCAGTCGTCTTGTACTTAAGTCACCATTGTGCCTTTTGTATTAAATTCCGATGCAATTTCTGTGTTTCATCGTCAATAAGAAGGTGCAAGGTATACAGTAAACCTGAAGTGAAGCATCGGAATCTAATACTGGAGACACAGGAGACGTTCAAATCATAGAAAGTGAGAGTGTCAGTCCTCTTGTACTTAAGTCGGCATAGCGCCTTTTGTATTAAATTCCGTTGAAATTTCTGTGTTTCATCGTCAATAACACGGTGCAAGGTATACAGTAAACTTGAAGTGAAGCATCGGAATCTAAAACTGGACTCACAGGAGAGGTTCAAATTATAGAAAGTGAGAGTGTCAGTCCTCTTGTACTTAAGTCGGCATTGTGCCTTTTGTATTAAATTCGGATGCAATTTCTGTGTTTCATCGTCAATAAGAAGGTGCAAGGTATACAGTAAACCTAAAGTGAAGCATCGGACTCTAAAACTGGACTCACAGGAGAGGTTCAAATCATAGAAAGTGAGAGTGTCAGTCCTCTTGTACTTAAGTCGGCATTGTGCCTTTTGTGTTAAATTCGGATGCTATTTCTGTGTTTCATCGTCAATAAGAAGGTGCAAGGTATACAGTAAACCTGAAGTGAAGCATCGGAATCTAAAACTGGACTCACAGGAGAGGTTCAAATCATATAAAGTGAGAGTGTCAGTCCTCTTGTACTTAAGTCGGCATTGTGCCTTTTGTATTAAATTCGAATGCAATTTCTGTGATCCTTCGTCAATAAGAAGGTGCAAGGTATACAGTAAACCTGAAGTGAAGCATCGGAATATAAAACAGGACGCACAGAAGAGGTTCAAATCATAGAAAGTTAGAGTGTCAGTCCTCTTGTACTTAAGTCGGCATTGTGCCTTTTGTATTAAATTCGGATGCAATTTCTGTGTTTCATCGTCAATAAGAAGGTGCAAGTTATACAGTAAACCTGGAGTGAAGCATCGGAATCAAAAACTGGACTCACAGGAGAGGTTCAAATCATAGAAAGAGAGAGTGACAGTCCTCTTTTACTGAAGTCGGCATTGTGCCTTTTGTATTAATTTCCGTTGAAATTTCTGTGTTTCATCGTCAATAAGAGGGTGCAAGTTATACAGTAAACCTGAAGTGAAGCATCGGAATCTAAAACTGGACTCACAGGAGAGGTTCAAATCATAGAAAGTGAGAGTGTCAGTCCTGTTGTACTTAAGTCGGCATTGTGCCTTTTGTATTAAATTCGGATGCAATTTCTGTGTTTCATCGTCAATAAGAAGGTGCAAGGTATACAGTAAACCTGAAGTGAAGCATCGGAATCTAAAACTGGACACACAGGAGAGGTTCAAATCATAGAAAGTGAGAGTGTCAGTCCTCTTGTACTTAAGTCGGCATTGTGCCTTTTGTATTAAATTCGGATGCTATTTCTGTGTTTCATCGTCAATAAGAAGGTGCAAGGTATACAGTACACCTGAAGTGAAGCATCGGAGTCCAAAACTGGACTCACAGGAAAGGTTCAAATCATAGAAAGAGAGAGTGACAGTGCTCTTTTACTTAAATCGGCATTGTGCCTTTTCTATCAAATTCCGATGAAATTTCTGTGTTTCATCGTCAATAACAAGGTGCAAGGTATACAGTAAACCTGAAGTGAAGCATCAGAATCTAAAACTGGACTCACAGGAGAGGTTCAAATCATAGAAAGTGAGAGTGTCCGTCCTCTTGTACTTAAGTCGGCATTGTGCCTTTTGTATTAAATTCGGATGCAATTTCTGTGTTTCATCGTCAATAAGAAGGTGCAAGGTATACAGTAAACCTGAAGTGAAGCATCGGAATCGAAAACTGGACTCACAGGTGAGGTTAAAAACATAGAATGAGAGAGTGTAAGTCCTCTTTTACTTAAGTCGGCATTGTGCCTTTTGTATTAATTTCCGTTGAAATTTCTGTGTTTCATCGTCAATAAGAGGGTGCAAGTTATACAGTAAACCTGAAGTGAAGCATCGGAATCTAAAACTGGACTCACAGGAGAGGTTCAAATCATAGAAAGTGAGAGTGTCAGTCCTGTTGTACTTAAGTCGGCATTGTGCCTTTTGTATTAAATTCGGATGCAATTTCTGTGTTTCATCGTCAATAAGAAGGTGCAAGGTATACAGTAAACCTGAAGTGAAGCATCGGAATCTAAAACTGGACACACAGGAGAGGTTCAAATCATAGAAAGTGAGAGTGTCAGTCCTCTTGTACTTAAGTCGGCATTGTGCCTTTTGTATTAAATTCGGATGCTATTTCTGTGTTTCATCGTCAATAAGAAGGTGCAAGGTATACAGTACACCTGAAGTGAAGCATCGGAGTCCAAAACTGGACTCACAGGAAAGGTTCAAATCATAGAAAGAGAGAGTGACAGTGCTCTTTTACTTAAATCGGCATTGTGCCTTTTCTATCAAATTCCGATGAAATTTCTGTGTTTCATCGTCAATAACAAGGTGCAAGGTATACAGTAAACCTGAAGTGAAGCATCAGAATCTAAAACTGGACTCACAGGAGAGGTTCAAATCATAGAAAGTGACAGTGTCCGTCCTCTTGTACTTAAGTCGGCATTGTGCCTCTTGTATTAAATTCGGAAGCAATTTCAGTGTGTCATCGTCAATAAGAAGGTGCAAGGTATACAGTAAACCTGAAGTGAAGCATCGGAATCTAATACTGGAGACACAGGAGACGTTCAAATCATAGAAAGTGAGAGTGTCAGTCCTCTTGTACTTAAGTCGGCATAGCGCCTTTTGTATTAAATTCCGTTGAAATTTCTGTGTTTCATCGTCAATAACACGGTGCAAGGTATACAGTAAACTTGAAGTGAAGCATCGGAATCTAAAACTGGACTCACAGGAGAGGTTCAAATTATAGAAAGTGAGAGTGTCAGTCCTCTTGTACTTAAGTCGGCATTGTGCCTTTTGTATTAAATTCGGATGCAATTTCTGTGTTTCAATGTCAATAAGAAGGTGCAAGGTATACAGTAAACCTAAAGTGAAGCATCGGACTCTAAAACTGGACTCACAGGAGAGGTTCAAATCATAGAAAGTGAGAGTGTCAGTCCTCTTGTACTTAAGTCGGCATTGTGCCTTTTGTATTAAATTCGGATGCTATTTCTGTGTTTCATCGTCAATAAGAAGGTGCAAGGTATACAGTAAACCTGAAGTGAAGCATCGGAATCTAAAACTGGACTCACAGGAGAGGTTCAAATCATATAAAGTGAGAGTGTCAGTCCTCTTGTACTTAAGTCGGCATTGTGATTTTTGTATTAAATTCGAATGCAATTTCTGTGATCCTTCGTCAATAAGAAGGTGCAAGGTATACAGTAAACCTGAAGTGAAGCATCGGAATATAAAACAGGACGCACAGAAGAGGTTCAAATCATAGAAAGTTAGAGTGTCAGTCCTCTTGTACTTAAGTCGGCATTGTGCCTTTTGTATTAAATTCGGATGCAATTTCTGTGTTTCATCGTCAATAAGAAGGTGCAAGTTATACAGTAAACCTGGAGTGAAGCATCGGAATCAAAAACTGGACTCACAGGAGAGGTTCAAATCATAGAAAGAGAGAGTGACAGTCCTCTTTTACTGAAGTCGGCATTGTGCCTTTTGTATTAAATTCCGATGAAATTTCTGTGTTTCATCGTCAATAAGAAGGACCTAGGGATACAGTAAACCTGAAGTGAAGCGTCGGAATCCAAAACTGGACTCACAGGAGAGGTTCAAATCATAGAAAGTGTGAGTGTCAGTCCTCTTGTACTTAAGTCGGCATTGTGACTTTGTATTAAATTCCGATGGAATTTCTGTGTTTCATCGTCAATAAGAAGGTGCAAGATATACATTAAACCTGAAGTGAAGCATCGGACTCTAAAACTGGACTCACAGGAGAGGTTAAAATCACAGAAAGTTAGAGTGTCAGTCCTCTTGTACTTAAGTCGGCATTGTGCCTTTTGTGTTAAATTCGGATGCAATTTCTGTGTTTCATCGTCAATAAAAAGGTGCAAGTTATACAGTAAACCTGGAGTGAAGCATCGGAATCTAAAACTGGACTCACAGGAGAGGTTCAAATCATAGAAAGAGAGAGTGACAGTCCTCTTTTACTTAAGTCGGCATTGTGCCTTTTGTATTAAATTCCGATGAAATTTCTGTGTTTCATCGTCAATAAGAAGGACCTAGGGATACAGTAAACCTGAAGTGAAGCATCGGAATCTAAAACTGGACTCACAGGACTGGTTCAAATCATAGAAAGGGAAAGTGTAAGTCCTCTTGTACTTAGGTCGGCATTGTGCTTTTGTACTAAATTCGGATGCAATTTCTGTGTTTCATCGTCAATAAGAAGGTGCAAGGTATACAGTAAACCTGAAGTGAAGCATCGGAATCGAAAACTGGACTCACAGGTGAGGTTAAAAACATAGAATGAGAGAGTGTAAGTCCTCTTTTACTTAAGTCGGCATTGTGCCTTTTGTATTAATTTCCGTTGAAATTTCTGTGTTTCATCGTCAATAAGAAGGTGCAAGTTATACAGTAAACCTGAAGTGAAGCATCGGAATCTAAAACTGGACTCACAGGAGAGGTTCAAATCATAGAAAGTGAGAGTGTCAGTCCTGTTGTACTTAAGTCGGCATTGTGCCTTTTGTATTAAATTCGGATGCAATTTCTGTGTTTCATCGTCAATAAGAAGGTGCAAGGTATACAGTAAACCTGAAGTGAAGCATCGGAATCTAAAACTGGACACACAGGAGAAGTTCAAATCATAGAAAATGAGAGTGTCAGTCCTCTTGTACTTAAGTCGGCATTGTGCCTTTTGTATTAAATTCGGATGCTATTTCTGTGTTTCATCGTCAATAAGAAGGTGCAAGGTATACAGTACACCTGAAGTGAAGCATCGGAGTCCAAAACTGGACTCACAGGAGAGGTTCAAATCATAGAAAGAGAGAGTGACAGTGCTCTTTTACTTATATCGGCATTGTGCCTTTTCTATCAAATTCCGATGAAATTTCTGTGTTTCATCGTCAATAACAAGGTGCAAGGTATACAGTAAACCTGAAGTGAAGCATCAGAATCTAAAACTGGACTCACAGGAGAGGTTCAAATCATAGAAAGTGAGAGTGTCCGTCCTCTTGTACTTAAGTCGGCATTGTGCCTCTTGTATTAAATTCGGAAGCAATTTCAGTGTGTCATCGTCAATAAGAAGGTGCAAGGTATACAGTAAACCTGAAGTGAAGCATCGGAATCTAAAACTAGACTCACAGGAGAGGTTCAAATCATAGAAAGTGAGAGTGTCAGTACTCGTGTACTTAAGTCGGCATTGTGCCTTTTGTATTAAATTCCGATGCAATTTCTGTAATTCATCGTCAATAAGAAGTTGCAAGGTATACAGTAAACCTGAAGTGAAGCATCGGAATCTAAAACTGGACTCACCGGAGAGGTTCAAATCATAGAAAGGGAGTGTGTCAGTCGTCCTGTACTTAAGTCACCATTGTGCCTTTTGTATTAAATTCGGATGCAATTTCTGTGTTTCATCGTCAATAAGAAGGTGCAAGGTATACAGTAAACCTGAAGTGAAGCATCGGAATCGAAAACTGGACTCACAGGTGAGGTTAAAAACATAGAATGAGAGAGTGTAAGTCCTCTTTTACTTAAGTAGGCATTGTGCCTTTTGTATTAAATTCGGTTGAAATTTCTGTGTTTCATCGTCAATAAGAAGGTGCAAGTTATACAGTAAACCTGAAGTGAAGCATCGGAATCTAAAACTGGACTCACAGGAGAGGTTCAAATCATAGAAAGTGAGAGTGTCAGTCCTGTTGTACTTAAGTCGGCATTGTGCCTTTTGTATTAAATTCGGATGCAATTTCTGTGTTTCATCGTCAATAAGAAGGTGCAAGGTATACAGTAAACCTGAAGTGAAGCATCGGAATCTAAAACTGGACACACAGGAGAGGTTCAAATCATAGAAACTGAGAGTGTCAGTCGTCTTGTACTTAAGTCGGCATTGTGCCTTTTGTATTAAATTCGGATGCTATTTCTGTGTTTCATCGTCAATAAGAAGGTGCAAGGTATACAGTACACCTGAAGTGAAGCATCGGAGTCCAAAACTGGACTCACAGGAGAGTTTCAAATCATAGAAAGAGAGAGTGACAGTGCTCTTTTACTTAAATCGGCATTGTGACTTTTCTATCAAATTCCGATGAAATTTCTGTGTTTCATCGTCAATAACAAGGTGCAAGGTATACAGTAAACCTGAAGTGAAGCATCAGAATCTAAAACTGGACTCACAGGACAGGTTCAAATCATAGAAAGTGAGAGTGTCCGTCCTCTTGTACTTAAGTCGGCATTGTGCCTCTTGTATTAAATTCGGAAGCAATTTCAGTGTGTCATCGTCAATAAGAAGGTGCAAGGTATACAGTAAACCTGAAGTGAAGCATCAGAATCTAAAACTGGACTCACAGGAGAGGTTCAAATCATAGAAAGTGAGAGTGTCAGTACTCTTGTACTTAAGTCGGCATTGTGCCTTTTGTATTAAATTCCGATGCAATTTCTGTGTTTCATCGTCAATTAGAAGGTGCAAGGTATACAGTAAACCTGAAGTGAAGCATCGGAATCTAAAACTGGACTCACCGGAGAGGTTCAAATCATAGAAAGGGAGAGTGTCAGTCGTCCTGTACTTAAGTCACCATTGTGCCTTTTGTATTAAATTCTAATGCAATTTCTGTGTTTCATCATCAATAAGAAGGTGCAAGGTATACAGTAAACCTGAAGTGAAGCATCGGAATCTAATACTGGAGTCACAGGAGACGTTCAAATCATAGAAAGTGAGAGTGTCAGTCCTCTTGTACTTAAGTCGGCATTGTGCCTTTTGTATTAAATTCCGTTGAAATTTCTGTGTTTCATCGTCAATAAGAAGGTGCAAGGTATACAGTAAACCTGAAGTGAAGCATCGGAATCCAAAACTGGACTCACAGGAGAGATTCAAATCATAGAAAGTGAGAGTGTCAGTACTCTTGTACTTAAGTCGGCATTGTGCCTTGTGTATTAAATTCCGATGCAATTTCTGTGTTTCATCGTCAATAAGAAGGTGCAAGGTATACAGTAAACCTGAAGTGAAGCATCGGAATCTAAAACTGGACTCACTGGAGAGGTTCAAATCATAGAAAGGGAGAGTGTCAGTCGTCTTGTACTTAAGTCACCATTGTGCCTTTTGTATTAAATTCGGATGCAATTTCTGTGTTTCATCGTCAATAAGAAGGTGCAAGGCATACAGTAAACCTGAAGTGAAGCATCGGAATCTAATACTGGAGTCACTGGAGACGTTCAAATCATAGAAAGTGAGAGTGTCAGTCCTCTTCTACTTAAGTCGGCATTGTGCCTTTTGTATTAAATTCCGTTGAAATTTCTGTGTTTCATCGTCAATAAGAAGTTGCAAGGTATACAGTAAACCTGAAGTGAAGCATCGGAATCTAAAACTGGACTCACCGGAGAGGTTCAAATCATAGAAAGGGAGTGTGTCAGTCGTCCTGTACTTCAGTCACCATTGTGCCTTTTGTATTAAATTCGGATGTAATTTCTGTGTTTCATCGTCAATAAGAAGGTGCAAGGTATACAGTAAACCTGAAGTGAAGCATCGGAATCGAAAACTGGACTCACAGGTGAGGTTAAAAACATAGAATGAGAGAGTGTAAGTCCTCTTTTACTTAAGTAGGCATTGTGCCTTTTGTATTAAATTCGGTTGAAATTTCTGTGTTTCATCGTCAATAAGAAGGTGCAAGTTATACAGTAAACCTGAAGTGAAGCATCGGAATCTAAAACTGGACTCACAGGAGAGGTTCAAATCATAGAAAGTGAGAGTGTCAGTCCTGTTGTACTTAAGTCGGCATTGTGCCTTTTGTATTAAATTCGGATGCAATTTCTGTGTTTCATCGTCAATAAGAAGGTGCAAGGTATACAGTAAACCTGAAGTGAAGCATCGGAATCTAAAACTGGACACACAGGAGAGGTTCAAATCATAGAAACTGAGAGTGTCAGTCGTCTTGTACTTAAGTCGGCATTGTGCCTTTTGTATTAAATTCGGATGCTATTTCTGTGTTTCATCGTCAATAAGAAGGTGCAAGGTATACAGTACACCTGAAGTGAAGCATCGGAGTCCAAAACTGGACTCACAGGAGAGTTTCAAATCATAGAAAGAGAGAGTGACAGTGCTCTTTTACTTAAATCGGCATTGTGACTTTTCTATCAAATTCCGATGAAATTTCTGTGTTTCATCGTCAATAACAAGGTGCAAGGTATACAGTAAACCTGAAGTGAAGCATCAGAATCTAAAACTGGACTCACAGGACAGGTTCAAATCATAGAAAGTGAGAGTGTCCGTCCTCTTGTACTTAAGTCGGCATTGTGCCTCTTGTATTAAATTCGGAAGCAATTTCAGTGTGTCATCGTCAATAAGAAGGTGCAAGGTATACAGTAAACCTGAAGTGAAGCATCGGAATCTAAAACTGGACTCACAGGAGAGGTTCAAATCATAGAAAGTGAGAGTGTCAGTACTCTTGTACTTAAGTCGGCATTGTGCCTTTTGTATTAAATTCCGATGCAATTTCTGTGTTTCATCATCAATAAGAAGGTGCAAGGTATACAGTAAACCTGAAGTGAAGCATCGGAATCTAATACTGGAGTCACAGGAGACGTTCAAATCATAGAAAGTGAGAGTGTCAGTCCTCTTGTACTTAAGTCGGCATTGTGCCTTTTGTATTAAATTCCGTTGAAATTTCTGTGTTTCATCGTCAATAAGAAGGTGCAAGGTATACAGTAAACCTGAAGTGAAGCATCGGAATCCAAAACTGGACTCACAGGAGAGGTTCAAATCATAGAAAGTGAGAGTGTCAGTACTCCTGTACTTAAGTCGGCATTGTGCCTTTTGTATTAAATTCCGATGCAATTTCTGTGTTTCATCGTCAATAAGAAGGTGCAAGGTATACAGTAAACCTGAAGTGAAGCATCGGAATCTAAAACTGGACTCACCGGAGAGGTTCAAATCATAGAAAGGGAGAGTGTCAGTCGTCTTGTACTTAAGTCACCATTGTGCCTTTTGTATTAAATTCGGATGCAATTTCTGTGTTTCATCGTCAATAAGAAGGTGCAAGGTATACAGTAAACCTGAAGTGAAGCATCGGAATCTAATACTGGAGTCACTAGAGACGTTCAAATCATAGAAAGTGAGAGTGTCAGTCCTCTTCTACTTAAGTCGGCATTGTGCCTTTTGTATTAAATTCCGTTGAAATTTCTGTGTTTCATCGTCAATAAGAAGGTGCAAGGTATACTGTAAACCTGAAGTGAAGCATCGGAATCTAAAACTGGACTCACAGGAGAGGTTCACATCATAGAAAGTGAGAGTGTCAGTCCTCTTGTACTTAAGTCGGCATTGTGCCTTTTGTATTAAATTCGGATGCAATTTATGTCTTTCATCGTCAATAAGAAGGTGCAAGGTATACAGTAAACCTGAAGTGAAGCATCGGAATCTAAAACTGGACTCACAGGAGAGGTTCAAATCATAGAAAGTGAGAGTGTCAGTCCTCTTGTACTGAAGTCGGCATTGTGCCTTTTGTATTAAATTCGGATGCTATTTCTGTGTTTCATCGTCAACAAGAAGGTGCAAGGTATACAGTAAACCTGAAGTGAAGCATCGGAATCTAAAACAGGACTCAAGGGAGAGGTTCAAATCATAGAAAGTGAGAGTGTCAGTTCTCTTGTACTTAAGTTGGCATTGTGCCTTTTGTATTAAATTCGAATGCAATTTCTGTGATCCTTCGTCAATAAGAAGGTGCAAGGTATACAGTAAACCTGAAGTGAAGCATCGGAATCTAAAACAGGACTCATAGAAGAGGTTCAAATCATAGAAAGTTAGAGTGTCAGTCCTCTTGTACTTAATTCGGCATTGTGCCTTTGGTATTAAATTCGGATGCAATTTCTGTGTTTCATCGTCAATAAGAAGGTGCATTTATACAGTAAACCTGGAGTGAAGCATCGGAATCTAAAACTGGACTCACAGGCGAGGTTCAAATCATAGAAAGAGAGTGTGACAGTCCGCTTTTACTTAAGTCGGCATTGTGCCTTTTGTAATTAATTCCGATGAAATTTCTGTGTTTCATCGTCAATAAGAAGGACCTAAGGATACAGTAAACCTGAAGTGAAGCATCGGAATTGAAAACTGGACTCACAGGAGAGCTTCAAATCATAGAAGTGAAAGTGTCAGTCCTCTTGTACTTAAGTCGGCATTGTGCCTTTTGCATTAAATTCGGATGCTATTTCTGTGTTTCATCGTCAATAAGAAGGTGCAAGGTATACAGTAAACCTGAAGTGAAGCATCGGAATCTAAAACTGGACTCACAGGAGAGGTTCAAATCATAGAAAGTGAGAGTGTCCGTCCTCTTGTACTTAAGTCGGCATTGTGCCTTTTGTATTAAATTCGAATGCAATTTCTGTGATCCTTCGTCAATAAGAAGGTGCAAGGTGTACAGTAAACCTGAAGTGAAGCATCGGAATCTAAAACAGGACTCACAGAAGAGGTTCAAATCATAGAAAGTTAGAGTGGTAGTCCTCTTGTACTTAAGTCGGCATTGTGCCTTTTGTATTAAATTCGGATGCAATTTCTGTGTTTCATTGTCAATAAGAAGGTGCAACTTATACAGTAAACCTGGAGTGCAGCATCGGAATCTAAAACTGGACCCACAGGAGAGGTTCAAATCATAGAATGAGAGAGTGACAGTCCTCTTTTACTGAAGTCGGCATTGTGCCTTTTATATTAAATTCCGATGAAATTTCTGTGTTTCATCGTCAATAAGAAGGACCTAGGGATACAGTAAACCTGAAGTGAAGCATCGGAATCTAAAACTGAACTCACAGAAGAGGTTCAAATCATAGAAAGGGAAAGTGTCAGTCCTCTTGTACTTAAGTCGGCATTGTGCCTTTTGTATTAAATTCCGATGAAATTTCTGTGTTTCATCGTCAATAAGAAGGTGCAAGGAATACATTAAACCTGAAGTGAATCATCGGACTCTAAAACTGGACTCACAGGAGAGGTTCAAATCATAGAAAGTTAGAGTGTCAGTCCTCTTGTACTTAAGTCGGCATTGTGCCTTTTGTATTAAATTCGGATGCAATTTCTGTGTTTCATCGTCAATACGAAGGAGCAAGGTAAACAGAACACCTGAAGTAAAGCATCGGAATCCAAAACTGGACTCACAGGAGAGGTTCAAATCATAGAAAGAGAGATTGACAGTGCCCTTTTACCTAAATCGGCATTGTGCCTTTTCTATTAAATTCCGATGAAATTTCTGTGTTTCATCGTCAATAAGAAGGTCCAAGGGATACAGTAAACCTGAAGTGAAGCATCGGAATCTAAAACTGGACTCACAGGAGGGGTTCAAATCATAGGAAGGGATAGTGTCAGTCCTCTTGTACTTAAGTCGGCATTGTGCCTTTTCTATTAAATTCGGATGCAATTTCTGTGTTCCTTCGTCAATAAGAAGGTACAAGGTATACAGCAAACCTGAAGTGAAGCATCAGAATATAAAACTGGACTCACAGGAGAGGTTCAAATCATAGAAAGTGAGAGAGTCAGTCCTCTTGTACTTAAGTCGGCATTGTGCCTTTTGTATTAAATTCCGATGCAATTTCCGTGTTTCATCGTCAATAAGAAGGTGCAAGGTATACAGTAAACCTGAAGTGAAGCAACTGAATCTAAAACTGGACTCACCGGAGAGGTTCAAATCATAGAAAGGGAGAGTGTCAGTCGTCTTGTACTTAAGTCACCATTGTGCCTTTTGTATTAAATTCGGATGCAATTTCTGTGTTTCATCGTCAATAAGAAGGTGCAAGGTATACAGTAAACCTGAAGTGAAGCATCGGAATCTAAAACTGGAATCACAGGTGAGGTTCAAATCATAGAATTTGAGAGTCTCAGTCCTCTTGTACTTAAGTCGGCATTGTGCCTTTTGTATTAAATTCCGATGCAATTTCTGTGTTTCATCGTCAATAAGAAGGTGCAAGATATACATTAAACCTGAAGTGAAGCATCGGACTCTAAAACTGGACTCACAGGAGAGGTTCAAATCATAGAAAGTTAGAGTGGTAGTCCTCTTGTACTTAAGTCGGCATTGTGCCTTTTGTATTAAATTCGGATGCAATTTCTGTGTTTCATTGTCAATAAGAAGGTGCAACTTATACAGTAAACCTGGAGTGAAGCATCGGAATCTAAAACTGGACCCACAGGAGAGGTTCAAATCATAGAATGAGAGAGTGACAGTCCTCTTTTACTGAAGTCGGCATTGTGACTTTTATATTAAATTCCGATGAAATTTCTGTGTTTCATCGTCAATAACAAGGACCTAGGGATACAGTAAACCTGAAGTGAAGCATCGGAATCTAAAACTGAACTCACAGAAGAGGTTCAAATCATAGAAAGGGAAAGTGTCAGTCCTCTTGTACTTAAGTCGGCATTGTGCCTTTTGTATTAAATTCCGATGAAATTTCTGTGTTTCATCGTCAATAAGAAGGTGCAAGGTATACATTAAACCTGAAGTGAAGCATCGGACTCTAAAACTGGACTCACAGGAGAGGTTCAAATCATAGAAAGTTAGAGTGTCAGTCCTCTTGTACTTAAGTCGGCATTGTGCCTTTTGTATTAAATTCGGATGCAATTTCTGTGTTTCATCGTCAATACGAAGGAGCAAGGTAAACAGAACACCTGAAGTGAAGCATCGGAATCCAAAACTGGACTCACAGGAGAGGTTCAAATCATAGAAAGAGAGATTGACAGTGCCCTTTTACCTAAATCGGCATTGTGCCTTTTCTATTAATTTCCGATGAAATTTCTGTGTTTCATCGTCAATAAGAAGGTCCAAGGGATACAGAAAACCTGAAGTGAAGCATCGGAATCTAAAACTGGACTCACAGGAGGGGTTCAAATCATAGGAAGGGATAGTGTCAGTCCTCTTGTACTTAAGTCGGCATTGTGCCTTTTCTATTAAATTCGGATGCAATTTCTGTGTTCCTTCGTCAATAAGAAGGTACAAGGTATACAGCAAACCTGAAGTGAAGCATCAGAATATAAAACTGGACTCACAGGAGAGGTTCAACTCATAGAAAGAGAGAGTGACAGTGCTCTTTTACTTAAATCGGCATTGTGCCTTTTATATTAAATTCCGATGAAATTTCTGTGTTTCATCGTCAATAACAAGGTGCAAGGTATACAGTAAACCTGAAGTGAAGCATCGGAATCTAAAACTGGACTCACAGGAGAGGTTCAAATCATAGAAAGTGAGAGTGTCAGTCCTCTTGTACTTAAGTCGGCATTGTGCCTTTTGTATTAAATTCCGATGCAATTTCTGTGTTTCATCGTCAATAAGAAGGTGCAAGGTATACAGTATACCTGAAGTGAAGCAACTGAATCTAAAACTGGACTCACCGGAGAGGTTCAAATCATAGAAAGGGAGAGTGTCAGTCGTCTTGTACTTAAGTCACCATTGTGCCTTTTGTATTAAATTCGGATGCAATTTCTGTGTTTCATCGTCAATAAGAAGGTGCAAGGTATACAGTAAACCTGAAGTGAAGCATCGGAATCTAATACTGGAGACACAGGAGACGTTCAAATCATAGAAAGTGAGAGTGTCAGTCCTCTTGTACTTAAGTCGGCATTGCGCCTTTTGTATTAAATTCCGTTGAAATTTCTGTGTTTCATCGTCAATAACACGGTGCAAGGTATACAGTAAACCTGAAGTGAAGCATCGGGATCTAAAACTGGACTCACAGGAGAGGTTCAAATCATAGAAAGTGAGAGTGTCAGTCCTCTTGTACTTAAGTCGGCATTGTGCCTTTTGTATTAAATTCGGATGCAATTTCTGTGTTTCATCGTCAATAAGAAGGTGCAAGGTATACAGTAAACCTAAAGTGAAGCATCGGAATCTAAAACTGGACTCACAGGAGAGGTTCAAATCACAGAAAGTTAGAGTGTCAGTCCTCTTGTACTTAAGTCGGCATTGTGCCTTTTGTATTAAATTCGGATGCAGTTTCTGTGTTTCATCGTCAATAAAAAGGTGCAAGTTATACAGTAAACCTGGAGTGAAGCATCGGAATCTAAAACTGGACTCACAGGAGAGGTTCAAATCATAGAAAGAGAGAGTGAAAGTCCTCTTTTACTTAAGTCGGCATTGTGCCTTTTGTATTAAATTCCGATGAAATATCTGTGTTTCATCGTCAATAAGAAGGACCTAGGGATACAGTAAACCTGGAGTGAAGCATCGGAACCTAAAACTGGACTCACAGGAGAGGTTCAAATCATAGAAAGGGAGAGTGTCAGTCGTCTTGTACTTAAGTCACCATTGTGCCTTTTGTATTAAATTCGGATGCAATTTCTGTGTTTCATCGTCAATAAGATGGTGCAAGGTATACAGTAAACCTGAAGTGAAGCATCGGAATCTAATACTGGAGACACAGGAGACGTTCAAATCATAGAAAGTGAGAGTGTCAGTCCTCTTGTACTTAAGTCGGCATTGCGCCTTTTGTATTAAATTCCGTTGAAATTTCTGTGTTTCATCGTCAATAACACGGTGCAAGGTATACAGTAAACCTGAAGTGAAGCATCGGGATCTAAAACTGGACTCACAGGAGAGGTTCAAATCATAGAAAGTGAGAGTGTCAGTCCTCTTGTACTTAAGTCGGCATTGTGCCTTTTGTACTAAATTCGGATGCAATTTCTGTGTTTCATCGTCAATAAGAAGGTGCAAGGTATACAGTAAACCTGAAGTGAAGCATCGGAATCGAAAACTGGACTCACAGGTGAGTTTAAAAACATAGAATGAGAGAGTGTAAGTCCTCTTTTACTTAAGTCGGCATTGTGCCTTTTGTATTAAATTCCGTTGAAATTTCTGTGTTTCATCGTCAATAAGAAGGTGCAAGGTATACATTAAACCTGAAGTGAATCATCGGACTCTAAAACTGGACTCACAGGAGAGGTTCAAATCATAGAAAGTTAGAGTGTCAGTCCTCTTGTACTTAAGTCGGCATTGTGCCTTTTGTACTAAATTCGGATGCAATTTCTGTGTTTCATCGTCAATAAGAAGGTGCAAGGTATACAGTAAACCTGAAGTGAAGCATCGGAATCGAAAACTGGACTCACAGGTGAGTTTAAAAACATAGAATGAGAGAGTGTAAGTCCTCTTTTACTTAAGTCGGCATTGTGCCTTTTTAATTAAATTCCGTTGAAATTTCTGTGTTTCATCGTCAATAAGAAGGTGCAAGGTATACATTAAACCTGAAGTGAATCATCGGACTCTAAAACTGGACTCACAGGAGAGGTTCAAATCATAGAAAGTTAGAGTGTCAGTCCTCTTGTACTTAAGTCGGCATTGTGCCTTTTGTATTAAATTCGGATGCAATTTCTGTGTTTAATCGTCAATACGAAGGAGCAAGGTAAACAGAACACCTGAAGTGAAGCATCGGAATCCAAAACTGGACTCACAGGAGAGGTTCAAATCATAGAAAGAGAGATTGACAGTGCCCTTTTACCTAAATCGGCATTGTGCCTTTTCTATTAAATTCCGATGAAATTTCTGTGTTTCATCGTCAATAAGAAGGTCCAAGGGATACAGTAAACCTGAAGTGAAGCATCGGAATCTAAAACTGGACTCACAGAAGGGGTTCAAATCATAGGAAGGGATAGTGTCAGTCCTCTTGTACTTAAGTCGGCATTGTGCCTTTTCTATTAAATTCGGATGCAATTTCTGTGTTCCTTCGTCAATAAGAAGGTACAAGGTATACAGCAAACCTGAAGTGAAGCATCAGAAGATAAAACTGGACTCACAGGGAGGTTGAAATCATAGAAAGAGAGAGTGACAGTGCTCTTTTACTTAAATCATCATTGTGCCATTTCTATTAAATTCCGATGCAATTTCTGTGTTTCATCGTCAATAAGAAGGTGCAAGGCATACAGTAAACCTGAAGTGAAGCAACTGAATCTAAAACTGGACTCACCGGAGAGGTTCAAATCATAGAAAGGGAGAGTGTCAGTCGTCTTGTACTTAAGTCACCATTGTGCCTTTTGTATTAAATTCGGATGCAATTTCTGTGTTTCATCGTCAATAAGAAGGTGCAAGGTATACAGTAAACCTGAAGTGAAGCATCGGAATCTAAAACTGGAATCACAGGTGAGGTTCAAATCATAGAATTTGAGAGTCTCAGTCCTCTTGTACTTAAGTCGGCATTGTGCCTTATGTATTAAATTCCGATGCAATTTCTGTGTTTCATCGTCAATAAGAAGGTGCAAGATATACATTAAACCTGAAGTGAAGCATCGGACTCTGAAACTGGACTCACAGGAGAGGTTGAAATCATAGAAAGTTAGAGTGGTAGTCCTCTTGTACTTAAGTGGGCATTGTGCCTTTTGTATTAAATTCGGATGCAATTTCTGTGTTTCATTGTCAATAAGAAGGTGCAACTTATACAGTAAACCTGGAGTGAAGCATCGGAATCTAAAACTGGACCCACAGGAGAGGTTCAAATCATAGAATGAGAGAGTGATAGTCCTCTTTTACTGAAGTCGGCATTGTGCCTTTTATATTAAATTCCGATGAAATTTCTGTGTTTCATCGTCAATAAGAAGGACCTAGGGATACAGTAAACCTGAAGTGAAGCATCGGAATCTAAAACTGAACTCACAGAAGAGGTTCAAATCATAGAAAGGGAAAGTGTCAGTCCTCTTGTACTTAAGTCGACATTGTGCCTTTTGTATTAAATTCCGATGAAATTTATGTGTTTCATCGTCAATAAGAAGGTGCAAGGTATACATTAAACCTGAAGTGAAGCATCGGACTCTAAAACTGGACTCACAGGAGAGGTTCAAATCATAGAAAGTTAGAGTGTCAGTCCTCTTGTACTTAAGTCGGCATTGTGCCTTTTGTATTAAATTCGGATGCAATTTCTGTGTTTCATCGTCAATACGAAGGAGCAAGGTAAACAGAACACCTGAAGTGAAGCATCGGAATCCAAAACTGGACTCACAGGAGAGGTTCAAATCATAGAAAGAGAGATTGACAGAGCCCTTCTACCTAAATCGGCATTGTGCCTTTTCTATTAATTTCCGATGAAATTTCTGTGTTTCATCGTCAATAAGAAGGTCCAAGGGATACAGTAAACCTGAAGTGAAGCATCGGAATCTAAAACTGGACTCACAGGAGGGGTTCAAATCATAGGAAGGGATAGTGTCAGTCCTCTTGTACTTAAGTCGGCATTGTGCCTTTTCTATTAAATTCGGATGCAATTTCTGTGTTCCTTCGTCAATAAGAAGGTACAAGGTATACAGCAAACCTGAAGTGAAGCATCAGAATATAAAACTGGACTCACAGGAGAGGTTCAAATCATAGAAAGAGAGAGAGACAGTGCTCTTTTACTTAAATCGGCATTGTGCCTTTTCTATTAATTTCCGATGAAATTTCTGTGTTTCATCGTCAATCACAAGGTGCAAGGTATACAGTAAACCTGAAGTGAAGCATCGGAATCTAAAACTGGACTCACAGGAGAGGTTCAAATCACAGAAAGTGAGAGTGTCAGTCCTCTTGTACTTAAGTCGGCATTGTGCCTTTTGTATTAAATTCCGATGCAATTTCTGTGTTTCATCGTCAATAAGAAGGTGCAAGGTATACAGTAAACCTGAAGTGAAGCAACTGAATCTAAAACTGGACTCACCGGAGAGGTTCAAATCATAGAAAGGGAGAGTGTCAGTCGTCTTGTACTTAAGTCACCATTGTGCCTTTTGTATTAAATTCGGATGCAATTTCTGTGTTTTATCGTCAATAACACGGTGCAAGGTATACAGTAAACCTGAAGTGAAGCATCGGAATCTAAAACTGGACTCACAGGAGAGGTTCAAATCATAGAAAGTGAGAGTGTCAGTCCTCTTGTACTTAAGTCGGCATTGTGCCTTTTGTATTAAATTCGGATGCAATTTCTGTGTTTCATCGTCAATAAGAAGGTGCAAGGTATACAGTAAACCTAAAGTGAAGCATCGGAATCTAAAACTGGACTCACAGGAGAGGTTCAAATCATAGAAAGTGAGAGTGTCAGTCCTCTTGTACTTAAGTCGGCATTGTGCCTTTTGTATTAAATTCGGATGCAATTTCTGTGTTTCATCGTCAATAAGAAGGTGCAAGTTATACAGTAAATCTGGAGTGATGCATCGGAATCAAAAACTGGACTCACAGGAGAGGTTCAAATCATAGAAAGAGAGAGTGACAGTCCTCTTTTACTGAAGTCGGCATTGTGCCTTTTGTATTAAATTCCGATGAAATTTCTGTGTTTCATCGTCAATAAGAAGGACCTAGGGATACAGTAAACCTGAAGTGAAGCATCGGAATCTAAAACTGGACTCACAGGAGAGGTTCAAATCATAGAAAGTGTGAGTGTCAGTCCTCTTGTACTTAAGTCGGCATTGTGACTTTGTATTAAATTCCGATGCAATTTCTGTGTTTCATCGTCAATAAGAAGGTGCAAGATATACATTAAACCTGAAGTGAAGCATCGGACTCTAAAACTGGACTCACAGGAGAGGTTCAAATCACAGAAAGTTAGAGTGTCAGTCCTCTTGTACTTAAGTCGGCATTGTGCCTTTTGTATTAAATTCGGATGCAATTTCTGTGTTTAATCGTCAATAAAAAGGTGCAAGTTATACAGTAAACCTGGAGTGAAGCATCGGAATCTAAAACTGGACTCACAGGAGAGGTTCAAATCATAGAAAGAGAGAGTGACAGTCCTCTTTTACTTAAGTCGGCATTGTGCCTTTTGTATTAAATTCCGATGAAATATCTTTGTTTCATCGTCAATAAGAAGGACCTAGGGATACAGTAAACCTGAAGTGAAGCATCGGAATCTAAAACTGGACTCACAGGACTGGTTCAAATCATAGAAAGGGAAAGTGTAAGTCCTCCTGTACTTAAGTCGGCATTGTGCCTTTTGTACTAAATTCGGATGCAATTTCTGTGTTTCATCGTCAATAAGAAGGTGCAAGGTATACAGTAAACCTGAAGTGAAGCATCGGAATCGAAAACTGGACTCACAGGTGAGGTTAAAAACATAGAATGAGAGAGTGTAAGTCCTCTTTTACTTAAGTCGGCATTGTGCCTTTTGTATTAAATTCCGTTGAAATTTCTGTGTTTCATCGTCAATAAGAAGGTGCAAGTTATACAGTAAACCTGAAGTGAAGCATCGGAATCTAAAACTGGACTCACAGGAGAGGTTCAAATCATAGAAAGTGAGAGTGTCAGCCCTGTTGTACTTAAGTCGGCATTGTGCCTTTTGTATTAAATTTGGATGCAATTTCTGTGTTTCATCGTCAATAAGAAGGTGCAAGGTATACAGTAAACCTGAAGTGAAGCATCGGAATCTAAAACTGGACACACAGGAGAGGTTCAAATCATAGAAAGTGAGAGTGTCAGTCCTCTTGTACTTAAGTCGGCATTGTGCCTTTTCTATTAAATTCGGATGCTATTTCTGTGTTTCATCGTCAATAAGAAGGGGCAAGGAATACAGTACACCTGAAGTGAAGCATCGGAGTCCAAAACTGGACTCACAGGAGAGGTTCAAATCATAGAAAGAGAGAGTGACAGTGCTCTTGTACTTAAATCGGCATTGTGCCTTTTCTATCAAATTCCGATGAAATTTCTGTGTTTCATCGTCAATAACAAGGTGCAAGGTATACAGTAAACCTGAAGAGAAGCATCAGAATCTAAAACTGGACTCACAGGAGAGGTTCAAATCATAGAAAGTGAGAGTGTCCGTCCTCTTGTACTTAAGTCGGCATTTTGCCTCTTGTATTAAATTCTTAAGCAATTTCAGTGTGTCATCGTCAATAAGAAGGTGCAAGGTATACAGTAAACCTGAAGTGAAGCATCGGAATCTAAAACTGGACTCACAGGAGAGGTTCAAATCATAGAAAGTGAGAGTGTCAGTACTCTTGTACTTAAGTCGGCATTGTGCCTTTTGTATTAAATTCCGATGCAATTTCTGTGTTTCATCGTCAATAAGAAGGTGCAAGGTATACAGTAAACCTGAAGTGAAGCATCGGAATCTAAAACTGGACTCACCGGAGAGGTTCAAATCATAGAAAGGGAGAGTGTCAGTCGTCCTGTACGTAAGCCACCATTGTGCCTTTTGTATTAAATTCGGATGCAATTTCTGTGTTTCATCGTCAATAAGAAGGTGCAAGGTATACAGTAAACCTGAAGTGAAGCATCGGAATCTAATACTGGAGTCACAGGAGACGTTCAAATCATAGAAAGTGAGAGTGTCAGTCCTCTTGTACTTAAGTCGGCATTGTGCCTTTTTGTATTAAATTCCGTTGAAATTTCTGTGTTTCATCGTCAAAAAGAAGGTGCAAGGTATACAGTAAACCTGAAGTGAAGCATCGGAATCCAAAACTGGACTCACAGGAGAGGTTCAAAGCATAGAAAGTGAGAGTGAAAGTACTCTTGTACTTAAGTCGGCATTGTGCCTTTTGTATTAAATTCCGATGCAATTTCTGTGTTTCATCGTCAATAAGAAGGTGCAAGGTATACAGTAAACCTGAAGTGAAGCAATGGAATCTAAAACTGGACTCACCGGAGAGGTTAAAATCATAGAAAGGGAGAGTGTCAGTCGTCTTGTACTTAAGTCACCATTGTGCCTTTTGTATTAAATTCGGATGCAATTTCTGTGTTTCATCGTCAATAAGAAGGTGCAAGGTATACAGTAAACCTGAAGTGAAGCATCGGAATCTAAAACTGGAATCACAGGTGAGGTTCAAATCATAGAATTTGAGAGTCTCAGTCCTCTTGTACTTAAGTCGGCATTGTGCCTTATGTATTAAATTCCGATGCAATTTCTGTGTTTCATCGTCAATAAGAAGGTGCAAGATATACATTAAACCTGAAGTGAAGCATCGGACTCTGAAACTGGACTCACAGGAGAGGTTGAAATCATAGAAAGTTAGAGTGGTAGTCCTCTTGTACTTAAGTCGGCATTGTGCCTTTTGTATTAAATTCGGATGCAATTTCTGTGTTTCATTGTCAATAAGAAGGTGCAACTTATACAGTAAACCTGGAGTGAAGCATCGGAATCTAAAACTGGACCCACAGGAGAGGTTCAAATCATAGAATGAGAGAGTGACAGTCCTCTTTTACTGAAGTCGGCATTGTGCCTTTTATATTAAATTCCGATGAAATTTCTGTGTTTCATCGTCAATAAGAAGGACCTAGGGATACAGTAAACCTGAAGTGAAGCATCGGAATCTAAAACTGAACTCACAGAAGAGGTTCAAATCATAGAAAGGGAAAGTGTCAGTCCTCTTGTACTTAAGTCGACATTGTGCCTTTTGTATTAAATTCCGATGAAATTTATGTGTTTCATCGTCAATAAGAAGGTGCAAGGTATACATTAAACCTGAAGTGAAGCATCGGACTCTAAAACTGGACTCACAGGAATGGTTCAAATCATAGAAAGTTAGAGTGTCAGTCCTCTTGTACTTAAGTCGGCATTGGTGCCTTTTGTATTAAATTCGGATGCAATTTCTGTGTTTCATCGTCAATACGAAGGAGCAAGGTAAACAGAACACCTGAAGTGAAGCATCGGAATCCAAAACTGGACTCACAGGAGAGGTTCAAATCATAGAAAGAGAGATTGACAGTGCCCTTTTACCTAAATCGGCATTGTGCCTTTTCTATTAATTTCCGATGAAATTTCTGTGTTTCATCGTCAATAAGAAGGTCCAAGGGATACAGTAAACCTGAAGTGAAGCATCGGAATCTAAAACTGGACTCACAGGAGGGGTTCAAATCATAGGAAGGGATAGTGTCAGTCCTCTTGTACTTAAGTCGGCATTGTGCCTTTTCTATTAAATTCGGATGCAATTTCTGTGTTCCTTCGTCAATAAGAAGGTACAAGGTATACAGCAAACCTGAAGTGAAGCATCAGAATATAAAACTGGACTCACAGGAGAGGTTCAAATCATAGAAAGAGAGAGTGACAGTGCTCTTTTACTTAAATCGGCATTGTGCCTTTTCTATTAAATTCCGATGAAATTTCTGTGTTTCATCGTCAATCACAAGGTGCAAGGTATACAGTAAACCTGAAGTGAAGCATCGGAATCTAAAACTGGACTCACAGGAGAGGTTCAAATCATAGAAAGTGAGAGTGTCAGTCCTCTTGTACTTAAGTCGGCATTGTGCCTTTTGTATTAAATTCCGATGCAATTTCTGTGTTTCATCGTCAATAAGAAGGTGCAAGGTATACAGTAAACCTGAAGTGAAGCAACTGAATCTAAAACTGGACTCACCGGAGAGGTTCAAATCATAGAAAGGGAGAGTGTCAGTCGTCTTGTACTTAAGTCACCATTGTGCCTTTTGTATTAAATTCGGATGCAATTTCTGTGTTTTATCGTCAATAACACGGTGCAAGGTATACAGTAAACCTGAAGTGAAGCATCGGAATCTAAAACTGGACTCACAGGAGAGGTTCAAATCATAGAAAGTGAGAGTGTCAGTCCTCTTGTACTTAAGTCGGCATTGTGCCTTTTGTATTAAATTCGGATGCAATTTCTGTGTTTCATCGTCAATAAGAAGGTGCAAGGTATACAGTAAACCTAAAGTGAAGCATCGGAATCTAAAACTGGACTCACAGGAGAGGTTCAAATCATAGAAAGTGAGAGTGTCAGTCCTCTTGTACTTAAGTCCGCATTGTGCCTTTTGTATTAAATTCGGATGCAATTTCTGTGTTTCATCGTCAATAAGAAGGTGCAAGTTATACAGTAAATCTGGAGTGATGCATCGGAATCAAAAACTGGACTCACAGGAGAGGTTCAAATCATAGAAAGAGAGAGTGACAGTCCTCTTTTACTGAATACGGCATTGTGCCTTTTGTATTAAATTCCGATGAAATTTCTGTGTTTCATCGTCAATAAGAAGGACCTAGGGATACAGTAAACCTGAAGTGAAGCATCGGAATCTAAAACTGGACCCACAGGAGAGGTTCAAATCATAGAAAGTGTGAGTGTCAGTCCTCTTGTACTTAAGTCGGCATTGTGACTTTGTATTAAATTCCGATGCAATTTCTGTGTTTCATCGTCAATAAGAAGGTGCAAGATATACATTAAACCTGAAGTGAAGCATCGGACTCTAAAACTGGACTCACAGGAGAGGTTCAAATCACAGAAAGTTAGAGTGTCAGTCCTCTTGTACTTAAGTCGGCATTGTGCCTTTTGTATTAAATTCGGATGCAATTTCTGTGTTTAATCGTCAATAAAAAGGTGCAAGTTATACAGTAAACCTGGAGTGAAGCATCGGAATCTAAAACTGGACTCACAGGAGAGGTTCAAATCATAGAAAGAGAGAGTGACAGTCCTCTTTTACTTAAGTCGGCATTGTGCCTTTTGTATTAAATTCCGATGAAATATCTTTGTTTCATCGTCAATAAGAAGGACCTAGGGATACAGTAAACCTGAAGTGAAGCATCGGAATCTAAAACTGGACTCACAGGACTGGTTCAAATCATAGAAAGGGAAAGTGTAAGTCCTCCTGTACTTAAGTCGGCATTGTGCCTTTTGTACTAAATTCGGATGCAATTTCTGTGTTTCATCGTCAATAAGAAGGTGCAAGGTATACAGTAAACCTGAAGTGAAGCATCGGAATCGAAAACTGGACTCACAGGTGAGGTTAAAAACATAGAATGAGAGAGTGTAAGTCCTCTTTTACTTAAGTCGGCATTGTGCCTTTTGTATTAAATTCCGTTGAAATTTCTGTGTTTCATCGTCAATAAGAAGGTGCAAGTTATACAGTAAACCTGAAGTGAAGCATCGGAATCTAAAACTGGACTCACAGGAGAGGTTCAAATCATAGAAAGTGAGAGTGTCAGCCCTGTTGTACTTAAGTCGGCATTGTGCCTTTTGTATTAAATTCGGATGCAATTTCTGTGTTTCATCGTCAATAAGAAGGTGCAAGGTATACAGTAAACCTGAAGTGAAGCATCGGAATCTAAAACTGGACACACAGGAGAGGTTCAAATCATAGAAAGTGAGAGTGTCAGTCCTCTTGTACTTAAGTCGGCATTGTGCCTTTTCTATTAAATTCGGATGCTATTTCTGTGTTTCATCGTCAATAAGAAGGGGCAAGGAATACAGTACACCTGAAGTGAAGCATCGGAGTCCAAAACTGGACTCACAGGAGAGGTTCAAATCATAGAAAGAGAGAGTGACAGTGCTCTTGTACTTAAATCGGCATTGTGCCTTTTCTATCAAATTCCGATGAAATTTCTGTGTTTCATCGTCAATAACAAGGTGCAAGGTATACAGTAAACCTGAAGTGAAGCATCAGAATCTAAAACTGGACTTACAGGAGAGGTTCAAATCATAGAAAGTGAGAGTGTCCGTCCTCTTGTACTTAAGTCGGCATTGTGCCTCTTGTATTAAATTCGGAAGCAATTTCGGTGTGTCATCGTCAATAATAAGGTGCAAGGTATACAGTAAACCTGAAGTGAAGCATCGGAATCTAAAACTGGACTCACAGGAGAGGTTCAAATCATAGAAAGTGAGAGTGTCAGTACTCTTGTACTTAAGTCGGCATTGTGCCTTTTGTATTAAATTCCGATGCAATTTCTGTGTTTCATCGTCAATAAGAAGGTGCAAGGTATACAGTAAACCTGAAGTGAAGCATCGGAATCTAAAACTGGACTCACCGGAGAGGTTCAAATCATAGAAAGGGAGAGTGTCAGTCGTCCTGTACTTAAGTCAACATTGTGCCTTTTGTATTAAATACGGATGCAATTTCTGTGTTTCATCGTCAATAAGAAGGTGCAAGGTATACAGTAAACCTGAAGTGAAGCATCGGAATCGAAAACTGGACTCACAGGTGAGGTTAAAAACATAGAATGAGAGAGCGTAAGTCCTCTTTTACTTAAGTCGGCATTGTGCCTTTTGTATTAAATTCCGTTGAAATTTCTGTGTTTCATCGTCTATAAGAAGGTGCAAGTTATACAGTAAACCTGAAGTGAAGCATCGGAATCTAAAACTGGACTCACAGGAGAGGTTCAAATCATAGAAAGAGAGAGTGACAGTGCTCTTTTACTTAAATCGGCATTGTGCCTTTTCTATCAAATTCCGATGAAATTTCTGTGTTTCATCGTCAATAACAAGGTGCAAGGTATACAGTAAACCTGAAGAGAAGCATCAGAATCTAAAACTGGACTCACAGGAGAGGTTCAAATCATAGAAAGTGAGAGTGTCCGTCCTCTTGTACTTAAGTCGGCATTTTGCCTCTTGTATTAAATTCTTAAGCAATTTCAGTGTGTCATCGTCAATAAGAAGGTGCAAGGTATACAGTAAACCTGAAGTGAAGCATCGGAATCTAAAACTGGACTCACAGGAGAGGTTCAAATCATAGAAAGTGAGAGTGTCAGTACTCTTGTACTTAAGTCGGCATTGTGCTTTTTTGTATTAAATTCCGATGCAATTTCTGTGTTTCATCGTCAATAAGAAGGTGCAAGGTATACAGTAAACCTGAAGTGAAGCATCGGAATCCAAAACTGGACTCACAGGAGAGGTTCAAAGCATAGAAAGTGAGAGTGAAAGTACTCTTGTACTTAAGTCGGCATTGTGCCTTTTGTATTAAATTCCGATGCAATTTCTGTGTTTCATCGTCAATAAGAAGGTGCAAGGTATACAGTAAACCTGAAGTGAAGCATCGGAATCTAAAACTGGACTCACCGGAGAGGTTCAAATCATAGAAAGGGAGAGTGTCAGTCGTCTTGTACTTAAGTCACCATTGTGCCTTTTGTATTAAATTCGGATGCAATTTCTGTGTTTCATCGTCAATAAGAAGGTGCAAGGTATACAGTAAACCTGAAGTGAAGCATCGGAATCTAATACTGGAGTCACAGGAGACGTTCAAATCATAGAAAGTGAGAGTGTCAGTCCTCTTCTACTTAAGTCGGCATTGTGCCTTTTGTATTAAATTCCGTTGAAATTTCTGTGTTTCTTCGTCAATAAGAAGGTGCAAGGTATACAGTAAACCTGAAGTGAAGCATCGGAATCTAAAACTGGACTCACAGGAGAGGTTCAAATCATAGAAAGTGAGAGTGTCAGTCCTCTTGTACTGAAGTCGGCATTGTGCCTTTTGTATTAAATTCGGATGCTATTTCTGTGTTTCATCGTCAATAAGAAGGTGCAAGGTATACAGTAAACCTGAAGTGAAGCATCCGAATCTAAAACAGGACTCACAGGAGAGGTTCAAATCATAGAAAGTGGGAGTGTCAGTCCTCTTGTACTTAAGTCGGCATTGTGCCTTTTTGTATTAAATTCGAATGCAATTTCTGTGATCCTTCGTCAATAAGAAGGTGCAAGGTATACAGTAAACCTGAAGTGAAGCATCGGAATCTAAAACCGGACTCACAGAAGAGGTTCAAATCATAGAAAGTTAGAGTGTCAGTACTCTTGTACTTAATTCGGCATTGTGCCTTTGGTATTAAATTCGGATGCAATTTCTGTGTTACATCGTCAATAAGAAGGTGCATTTATACAGTAAACCTGGAGTGAAGCATCGGAATCAAAAACTGGACTCACAGGCGAGGTTCAAATCATAGAAAGAGAGTGTGACAGTCCTCTTTTACTTAAGTCGGCATTGTGCCTTTTGTATTAAATTCCGATGAAATTTCTGTGTTTCATCGTCAATAAGAAGGACCTAAGGATACAGTAAACCTGAAGTGAAGCATCGGAATCGAAACTGGACTCACAGGAGAGCTTCAAATCATAGAAGTGAAAGTGTCAGTCCTCTTGTACTTAAGTCGGCATTGTGCCTTTTGCATTAAATTCGAATGGAATTTCTGTGTTTCATCGTCAATAAGAAGGTGCAAGGTATAAAGTAAACCTGAAGTGAAGCATCGGAATCGAAAAACTGGACTCACAGGAGAGGTTAAAATCATAGAAAGAGGGAGTGACAGTCCTCTTTTACTTAAGTCAGCATTGTGCCTTTTGTATTAAATTCCGTTGAAGTTTCTGTGTTTCATCGTCAATAAGAAAGTGCAAATTATACAGTAAACCTGAAGTGAAGCATCGGAATCTAAAACTGGACTCACAGGAGAGGTTCAAATCATAGAAAGTTAGAGTGGTAGTCCTCTTGTACTTAAGTCGGCATTGTGCCTTTTGTATTAAATTCGGATGCAATTTCTGTGTTTCATTGTCAATAAGAAGGTGCAACTTATACAGTAAACCTGGAGTGAAGCATCGGAATCTAAAACTGGACCCACAGGAGAGGTTCAAATCATAGAATGAGAGAGTGACAGTCCTCTTTTACTGAAGTCTGCATTGTGCCTTTTGTATTAAATTCCGATGAAATTTCTGTGTTTCATCGTCAATATGAAGGACCGAGGGATACAGTAAACCTGAAGTGAAGCATCGGAATCTAAAACTGGACTCACAGGAGAGGTTCAAATCATAGAAAGGGAAAGTGTCAGTCCTTTTGTACTTAAGTTTCCATTGTGCCTTTTGTATTAAATTCGGATGCAATTTCTGTGTCTCATCGTCAATAAGAAGGTGCAAGGTATACAGTAAACCTGAAGTGAAGCATCGGAATCGAAAACTGGACTCACAGGAGAGGTTAAAATCATAGAAAGAGAGAGTGACAGTGCTCTTTTACTTAAATCGGCATTGTGCCTTTTGTATTAAATTCCGTTGAAAAATCTGTGTTTCATCGTAAATAAGTAGGTGCACGGTATACAGTAAACCTGAAGTGAAGCATCGCAATCTAAAACTGGACTCACAGGAGAGGTTCAAATCATAGAAAGTGAGAGTGTCAGTCCTCTTGTACTTAAGTCGGCATTGTGCCTTTTGTATTAAATTCGGATGCAATTTCTGTGATACTTCGTCAATAAGAAGGTGCAAGGTATACAGTAAACCTGAAGTGAAGCATAGGAATCTAAAACTGGACTCACAGGAGAGGTTCAAATCATAGAAAGTGAGAGTGTCAGTAATTTTGTACTTAAGTCGGCGTTGTGCCTTTTGTATTAAATTCGGATGCTATTTCTGTGTTTCGTCGTCAATAAGATGGTGCAAGGTATACAGTAAACCTGAAGTGAAGCATCGGAATCTAAAACTGGACTTACAGGAGAGGTTCAAATCATAGAAAGTGAGAGTGTCAGTCCTCTTGTACTTAAGTCGGCATTGTGACTTTTGTATTAAATTCGGATGCAATTTCTTTGATCCTTCGTCAAGAAGAAGGTGCACGGTATACAGTAAACCTGAAGTGAAGCATCGGAATCTAAAACAGGACTCACAGAAGAGGTTCAAATCATAGAAAGTTAGAGTGTCAGTCCTCTTGTACTTAAGTCGGCATTGTGCCTTTTGTATTAAATTCGGATGCAATATCTGTGTTTCATCGTCAATAAGAAGGTGCAACGTATACAGTAAACCTGAAGTGAAGCATCGGAATCTAAAACTGGACTCACCGGAGAGGTTCAAATCATAGAAAGGGAGAGTGTCAGTCGTCCTGTACTTAAGCCACCATTGTGCCTTTTGTATTAAATTCGGATGCAATTTCTGTGTTTCATCGTCAATAAGAAGGTGCAAGGTATACAGTAAACCTGAAGTGAAGCATCGGAATCTAATACTGGAGTCACAGGAGACGTTCAAATCATAGAAAGTGAGAGTGTCAGTCCTCTTGTACTTAAGTCGGCATTGTGCCTTTTGTATTAAATTCCGTTGAAATTTCTGTGTTTCATCGTCAAAAAGAAGGTGCAAGGTATACAGTAAACCTGAAGTGAAGCATCGGAATCCAAAAGTGGACTCACAGGAGAGGTTCAAAGCATAGAAAGTGAGAGTGAAAGTACTCTTGTACTTAAGTCGGCATTGTGCCTTTTGTATTAAATTCCGATGCAATTTCTGTGTTTCATCGTCAATAAGAAGGTGCAAGGTATACAGTAAACCTGAAGTGAAGCATCGGAATCTAAAACTGGACTCACCGGAGAGGTTCAAATCATAGAAAGGGAGAGTGTCAGTCGTCTTGTACTTAAGTCACCATTGTGCCTTTTGTATTAAATTCGGATGCAATTTCTGTGTTTCATCGTCAATAAGAAGGTGCAAGGTATACAGTAAACCTGAAGTGAAGCATCGCAATCTAATACTGGAGTCACAGGAGACGTTCAAATCATAGAAAGTGAGAGTGTCAGTCCTCTTCTAGTTAAGTCGGCATTGTGCCTTTTGTATTAAATTCCGTTGAAATTTCTGTGTTTCTTCGTCAATAAGAAGGTGCAAGGTATACAGTAAACCAGAAGTGAAGCATCGGAATCTAAAACTGGACTCACAGGAGAGGTTCAAATCATAGAAAGTGAGAGTGTCAGTCCTCTTGTACTGAAGTCGGCATTGTGCTTTTTGTATTAAATTCGGATGCTATTTCTGTGTTTCATCGTCAATAAGAAGGTGCAAGGTATACAGTAAACCTGAAGTGAAGCATCGGAATCTAAAACAGGACTCACAGGAGAGGTTCAAATCATAGAAAGTGAGAGTGTCAGTCCTCTTGTACTTAAGTCGGCATTGTGCCTTTTGTATTAAATTCGAATGCAATTTCTGTGATCCTTCGTCAATAAGAAGGTGCAAGGTATACAGTAAACCTGAAGTGAAGCATCGGAATCTAAAACCGGACTCACAGAAGAGGTTCAAATCATAGAAAGTTAGAGTGTCAGTCCTCTTGTACTTAATTCGGCATTGTGCCTTTGGTATTAAATTCGGATGCAATTTCTGTGTTTCATCGTCAATAAGAAGGTGCATTTATACAGTAAACCTGGAGTGAAGCATCGGAATCAAAAACTGGACTCACAGGCGAGGTTCAAATCATAGAAAGAGAGTGTGACAGTCCTCTTTTACTTAAGTCGGCATTGTGCCTTTTGTATTAAATTCCGATGAAATTTCTGTGTTTCATCGTCAATAAGAAGGACCTAAGGATACAGTAAACCTGAAGTGAAGTATCGGAATCGAAAACTGGACTCACAGGAGAGCTTCAAATCATAGAAGTGAAAGTGTCAGTCCTCTTGTACTTAAGTCGGCATTGTGCCTTTTGCATTAAATTCGAATGGAATTTCTGTGTTTCATCGTCAATAAGAAGGTGCAAGGTATAAAGTAAACCTGAAGTGAAGCATCGGAATCGAAAACTGGACTCACAGGAGAGGTTAAAATCATAGAAAGAGGGAGTGACAGTCCTCTTTTACTTAAGTCAGCATTGTGCCTTTTGTATTAAATTCCGTTGAAGTTTCTATGTTTCATCGTCAATAAGAAAGTGCAAATTATACAGTAAACCTGAAGTGAAGCATCGGAATCTAAAACTGGACTCACAGGAGAGGTTCAAATCATAGAAAGTGAGAGTGTCAATCCTCTTGTACTTGAGTCGGCATTGTGCCTTTTGTATTAAATTCGGATGCAATTTCTGTGTTTCATCGTCAATAAGAAGGTGCAAGGTATACAGTAAACCTGAAGTGAAGCATCGGAATCTAAAACTGGAATCACAGGTGAGGTTCAAATCATAGAATTTGAGAGTCTCAGTCCTCTTGTACTTAAGTCGGCATTGTGCCTTTTGTATTAAATTCCGATGCAATTTCTGTGTTTCATCGTCAATAAGAAGGTGCAAGATATACATTAAACCTGAAGTGAAGCATCGGACTCTAATACTGGACTCACAGGAGAGGTTCAAATCATAGAAAGTTAGAGTGGTAGTCCTCTTGTACTTAAGTCGGCATTGTGCCTTTTGTATTAAATTCGGATGCAATTTCTGTGTTTCATTGTCAATAAGAAGGTGCAACTTATACAGTAAACCTGGAGTGAAGCATCGGAATCTAAAACTGGACCCATAGGAGAGGTTCAAATCATAGAATGAGAGAGTGACAGTCCTCTTTTACTGAAGTCGGCATTGTGCCTTTTCTATTAAATTCCGATGAAATTTCTGTGTTTCATCGTCAATATGAAGGACCGAGGGATACAGTAAACCTGAAGTGAAGCATCGGAATCTAAAACTGGACTCACAGGAGAGGTTCAAATCATAGAAAGGGAAAGTGTCAGTCCTTTTGTACTTAAGTTTCCATTGTGCCTTTTGTATTAAATTCGGATGCAATTTCTGTGTCTCATCGTCAATAAGAAGGTGCAAGGTATACAGTAAACCTGAAGTGAAGCATCGGAATCGAAAACTGGACTCACAGGAGAGGTTAAAATCATAGAAAGAGAGAGTGACAGTGCTCTTTTACTTAAATCGGCATTGTGCCTTTTGTATTAAATTCCGTTAAAAAATCTGTGTTTCATCGTAAATAAGTAGGTGCACGGTATACAGTAAACCTGAAGTGAAGCATCGCAATCTAAAACTGGACTCACAGGAGAGGTTCAAATCATAGAAAGTGAGAGTGTCAGTCCTCTTGTACTTAAGTCGGCATTGTGCCTTTTGTATTAAATTCGGATGCAATTTCTGTGATACTTCGTCAATAAGAAGGTGCAAGGTATACAGTAAACCTGAAGTGAAGCATAGGAATCTAAAACTGGACTCACAGGAGAGGTTCAAATCATAGAAAGTGAGAGTGTCAGTAATCTTGTACTTAAGTCGGCGTTGTGCCTTTTGTATTAAATTCGGATGCTATTTCTGTGTTTCGTCGTCAATAAGAAGGTGCAAGGTATACAGTAAACCTGAAGTGAAGCATCGGAATCTAAAACTGGACTTACAGGAGAGGTTCAAATCATAGAAAGTGAGAGTGTCAGTCCTCTTGTACTTAAGTCGGCATTGTGACCTTTGTATTAAATTCGGATGCAATTTCTTTGATCCTTCGTCAAGAAGAAGGTGCACGGTATACAGTAAACCTGAAGTGAAGCATCGGAATCTAAAACAGGACTCACAGAAGAGGTTCAAATCATAGAAAGTTAGAGTGTCAGTCCTCTTGTACTTAAGTCGGCATTGTGCCTTTTGTATTAAATTCGGATGCAATTTCTGTGTTTCATCGTCAATAAGAAGGTGCAAGTAATACAGTAAACCTGGAGTGAAGCATCGGAATCTAAAACTGGACTCACAGGAGAGGTTCAAATCATAGAAAGAGAGAGTGACAGTCCTCTTTTACTTAAGTCGGCATTGTGCCTTTTGTATTAAATTCCGATGAAATTTCTGTGTTTCATCGTCAATATGAAGGACCGAGGGATACAGTAAACCTGAAGGGAAGCATCGGAATCTAAAACTGGACTCACAGGAGAGGTTCAAATCATAGAAAGGGAAAGTGTCAGTCCTTTTGTACTTAAGTTGGCATTGTGCCTTTTGTATTAAATTCGGATGCAATTTCTGTGTTTCATCGTTAATAACAAGGTGCAAGGTACACAGTAAACCTGAAGTGAAGCATCGGAATCGAAAACTGGACTCACAGGAGAGGTCAAAATCATAGAAAGAGAGAGTGACAGTGCTCTTTTACTTAAATCGGCATTGTGCCTTTTGTATTAAATTCCGTTGAAGTTTCTGTGTTTCATCGTCAATAAGAAAGTGCAAGGTATACAGTAAACCTGAAGTGAAGCATCGGAATCTAAAACTGGACTCACAGGAGAGGTTCAAATCATAGAAAGTGAGAGTGTCAATCCTCTTGTACTTGAGTCGGCATTGTGCCTTTTGTATTAAATTCTTATGCAATTTCTGTGTTTCATCGTCAATAAGAAGGTGCAAGGTATACAGTAAACCTGAAGTGAAGCATCGGAATCTAAAACTGGAATCACAGGTGAGGTTCAAATCATAGAATTTGAGAGTCTCAGTCCTCTTGTACTTAAGTCGGCATTGTGCCTTTTGTATTAAATTCCGATGCAATTTCTGTGTTTCATCGTCAATAAGAAGGTGCAAGATATACATTAAACCTGAAGTGAAGCATCGGACTCTAAAACTGGACTCACAGGAGAGGTTCAAATCATAGAAAGTTAGAGTGGAAGTCCTCTTGTACTTAAGTCGGCATTGTGCCTTTTGTATTAAATTCGGATGCAATTTCTGTGTTCCATTGTCAATAAGAGGGTGCAACTTATACAGTAAACCTTGAGTGAAGCATCAGAATCTAAAACTGGACCCACAGGAGAGGTTCAAATCATAGAATGAGAGAGTGACAGTCCTCTTTTACTGAAGTCGGCATTGTGCCTTTTATATTAAATTCCGATGAAATTTCTGTGTTTCATCGCCAGTAAGAAGGACCTAGGGATACAGTAAACCTGAAGTGAAGCATCGGAATCTAAAACTGAACTCACAGAAGAGGTTCAAATCATAGAAAGGGAAAGTTTCAGTCCTCTTGTACTTAAGTCGGCATTGTGCCTTTTGTATTAAATTCGGATGCAATTTCTGTGTTTCATCGTCAATAAGAAGGTGCAAGGTATACAGTAAACCTGAAGTGAAGCATCGGAATCGAAAACTGGCCTCACAGGAGAGGTTAAAATCATAGAAAGAGAGAGTGACAGTCCTCTTTTACTTAAGTCGGCATTGTGCCTTTTGTATTAAATTCCGTTGAAATTTCTGTGTTTCATCGTCAATAAGAAGGTGCAAGGTATACAGTAAACCTGAAGTGAAGCATAGGAATCTAAAACTGGACTCACAGGAGAGGTTCAAATCATAGAAAGTGAGAGCGTCAGTAATCTTGTACTTAAGTCGGCGTTGTGCCTTTTGTATTAAATTGGGATGCTATTTCTGTGTTTCGTCGTCAATAAGAAGGTGCAAGGTATACAGTAAACCTGAAGTGAAGCATCGGAATCTAAAACTGGACTCACAGGAGAGGTTCAAATCATAGAAAGTGAGAGTGTCAGTCCTCTTGTACTTAAGTCGGCATTGTGACTTTTGTATTAAATTCGGATGCAATTTCTTTGATCCTTCGTCAAGAAGAAGGTGCACGGTATACAGTAAACCTGAAGTGAAGCATCGGAATCTAAAACAGGACTCACAGAAGAGGTTCAAATCACAGACAGTTAGAGTGTCAGTCCTCTTGTACTTAAGTCGGCATTGTGCCTTTTGTATTAAATTCGGATGCAATTTCTGTGTTTCATCGTCAATAAGAAGGTGCAAGTTATACAGTAAACCTGGAGTGAAGCATCGGAATCTAAAACTGGACTCACAGGAGAGGTTCAAATCATAGAAAGAGAGAGTGACAGTCCTCTTTTACTTAAGTCGGCATTGTGCCTTTTGTATTAAATTCCGATAAAATTTCTGTGTTTCATCGTCAATATGAAGGACCGAGGGATACAGTAAACCTGAAGTGAAGCATCGGAATCTAAAACTGGACTCACAGGAGAGGTTCAAATCATAGAAAGGGAAAGAGTCAGTCCTTTTGTACTTAAGTTGGCATTGTGCCTTTTGTATTAAATTCGGATGCAATTTCTGTGTTTGATCGTCAATAAGAAGGTGCAAGGTATACAGTAAACCTGAAGTGAAGCATCGGAATCGAAAACTGGACTCACAGGAGAGGTTAAAATCATAGAAAGAGAGAGTGACAGTGCTCTTTTACTTAAATCGGCATTGTGCCTTTTGTATTAAATTCCGTTGAAAATTCTGTGTTTCATCGTCAATAAGTAGGTGCACGGTATACAGTAAACCTGAAGTGAAGCATCGCAATCTAAAACTGGACTCACAGGAGAGGTTCAAATCATAGAAAGTGAGAGTGTCAGTCCTCTTGTACTTAAGTCGGCATTGTGCCTTTTGTATTAAATTCGGATGCAATTTCTGTGATACTTCGTCAATAAGAAGGTGCAAGGTATACAGTAAACCTGAAGTGAAGCATCGGAATCTAAAACTGGAATCACAAAAGAGGTTCAAATCATAGAAAGTGAGAGTGTCAGTCCTCCTGTACTTAAGTCGGCATTGTGCTTTTGTATTAACTTCCGATGCAATTTCTGTGATTCATCGTCAATAAGAAGGTGCAAGGTATACAGTAAACCTGAAGTGAAGCATCGGAATCTAAAACTGGACTCACAGGAGAGGTTCAAATCATAGAAAGTGAGAGTGTCAGTCCTCTTGTACTTAAGTCGGCATTGTGCCTTTTGTATTAAATTCCGATGCAATTTCTGTGTTTCATCGTCAATATGAAGGTGCAAGGTATACAGTAAACCTGAAGTGAAGCATCGGATTCTAAAACTGGAATCACAGGAGAGGTTCAAATCATAGAAATTTAAAGTGTCAGTCCTCTTGTACTTAAGTCGGCATTGTGCCTTTTGTATTAAATTCCGATGCAATTTCTGTGTTTCATCGTCAATAAGAAGGTGCAAGATATACATTAAACCTGAAGTAAAGCTTCAGACTCTAAAACTGGACTCACAGGAGAGGTTCAAATCATAGAAAGTTAGAGTGTCAGTCCTCTTGTACTTAAGTCGGCATTGTGCCTTTTGTATTAAATTAGGATGCAATTTCTGTCTTTCATCGTCAATAAGAAGGTGCAAGGTATACAGTGAACCTGAAGTGAAGCATCGGAATCCAAAACTGGACTCACAGGAGAGGTTCAAATCATAGAAAGAGAGAGTGACAGTGCTCTTTTATTTAAAACGGCATTGTGCCTTTTCTATCACATTCCGATGAAATTTCTGTGTTTCATGGTCAATAACAAGGTGCAAGGTATACAGTAAACCTGAAGTGAAGCATCGGAATCTAAAACTGGGCTCACAGGAGAGGTTCAAATCATAGAAAGTGAGAGTGTCTGTCCTCTTGTACTTAAGTCGGCATTGTGCCTCTTGTATTAAATTCGGATGCAATTTCTGTGTGTCATCGTCAATAAGAAGGTGCAAGGAATACAGTAAACCTGAAGTGAAGCATCGGAATCTAAAACTGGACTCACAGGAGAGGTTCAAATCGTAGAAAGTGAGAGTGTCAGTCCTCTTGTACTTAAGTCGGCATTGTGCCTTTTGTATTAAATTCGGATGTAATTTCTGTGTTTCATCGTCAAGAAGAAGGTGCAAGGTATACAGTAAACCTGAAGTGAAGCATCTGAATCTAAAATTGGACTCACCGGAGGGGTTCAAATCATAGAAAGGGAGAGTGTCAGTCGTCTTGTACTTAAGTCACCATTGTGCCTTTTGTATTAAATTCCGATGAAATTTCTGTGTTTCATCGTCAATAAGAAGGTCCAAGGGAAACAGTAAACCTGAAGTGGAGCATTGGAATCTAAAACTGGACTCACAGGAGGGGTTCAAATCATAGAAAGGGAGAGTGACAGTGCTCTTTTATTTAAATCGGCATTGTGCCTTTTCTATTAAATTCCGATGAAATTGCTGTGTTTCATCGTCAATGACAAGGTGCAAGGTATACAGTAAATCTGAAGTGAAGCATCGGAATCTAAAACTGGACTCACAGGAGAGGTTCAAATCATAGAAAGTTAGAGTGTCAGTCCTCTTGTATTTAAGTCGGCATTGTGCCTCTTGTATTAAATTCGGATGCAATTTCTGTGTGTCATCGTCAATAAGAATTTGCAAGGTATACAGTAAACCTGAAGTGAAGCATCGGAATCTAAAACTGGACTCACAGGAGGGGTTCAAATCATAGAAAGAGAGAGTGACAGTGCTCTTTTACTTAAATCGGCATTGTGCCTTTTCTATTACATTCCGATGAAATTTCTGTGTTTCATCGTCAATAACAAGTTGCAAGGTATATAGTAAACCTGAAGTGAAGCATCAGAATCTAAAACGGGACTCACTGGAGAGGTTCAAATCATAGAAATGGAGAGGGTCAATCCTCTTGTACTTAAGTCGGTATTGTGCCTTTTGTATTAAATTCTGATGCAATTTCTGTGTTTCATCATCAATACGAAGGTGCAAGGTATACAGTAAACCTGAAGTGAAGCATCTGAATCTAAATCTGGACTCACAGGAGAGGTTCAAATCATAGATAGTGAGAGTGTCAGTCCGCTTGTACTTAAGTCGGCATTGTGCCTTTTGTATTAAATTCCGATGCAATTTCTGTGTTTCATCGTCAATAAGAAGGTGCAAGGTATACAGTAAACCTGAAGTGATACATCGGAATCTAAAACTGGAATCACAGGAGAGGTTCAAATCATAGAAAGTGAGACTGTCAGTCCTCTTGTATTTAAGTCGGCATTGTGCCTTTTGTATTAAATTCCGATGCAATTTCTGTGTTTCATCGTCAATAAGAAGGTGCAAGGTATACAGTGAACCTGAAGTGAAGCATCTGAATCTAAAACTGGACTCACAGGAGAGGTTCAAATCATAGAAAGTGAGAGTGTCAGTCCTCTTGTACTTAAGTCGGCATTGTGCCTTTTGTATTAAATTCTGATGCAATTTCTGTGTTTCATCGTCAATAACAAGGTGCAAGGCATACAGTAAACCTGAAGTGAAGCTTCGGAATCGAAAACTGGACTCACAGGAGAGGTTAAAATCATAGAAAGAGAAAGTGACAGTGCTCTTTTACTTAAATCGGCATTGTGCCTTTTGTATTAAATTCCGTTGAAAAATCTGTGTTTCATCGTCAATAAGTAGGTGCACGGTATACAGTAAACCTGAAGTGAAGCATCGCAATCTAAAACTGGACTCACAGGAGAGGTTCAAATCATAGAAAGTGAGAGTGTCAGTCCTCTTGTACTTAAGTCGGCATTGTGCCTTTTGTATTAAATTCGGATGCAATTTCTGTGATACTTCGTCAATAAGAAGGTGCAAGGTATACAGTAAACCTGAAGTGAAGCATAGGAATCTAAAACTGGACTCACAGGAGAGGTTCAAATCATAGTAAGTGAGAGTGTCAGTAATCTTGTACTTAAGTCGGCGTTGTGCCTTTTGTATTAAATTCGGATGCTATTTCTGTGTTTCGTCGTCAATAAGAAGGTGCAAGGTATACAGTAAACCTGAAGTGAAGCATCGGAATCTAAAACTGGACTTACAGGAGAGGTTCAAATCATAGAAAGTGAGAGTGTCAGTCCTCTTGTACTTAAGTCGGCATTGTGACTTTTATATTAAATTCCGATGAAATTTCTGTGTTTCATCGCCAGTAAGAAGGACCTAGGGATACAGTAAACCTGAAGTGAAGCATCGGAATCTAAAACTGAACTCACAGAAGAGGTTCAAATCATAGAAAGGGAAAGTTTCAGTCCTCTTGTACTTAAGTCGGCATTGTGCCTTTTGTATTAAATTCGGATGCAATTTCTGTGTTTCATCGTCAATAAGAAGGTGCAAGGTATACAGTAAACCTGAAGTGAAGCATCGGAATCGAAAACTGGCCTCACAGGAGAGGTTAAAATCATAGAAAGAGAGAGTGACAGTCCTCTTTTACTTAAGTCGGCATTGTGCCTTTTGTATTAAATTCCGTTGAAATTTCTGTGTTTCATCGTCAATAAGAAGGTGCAAGGTATACAGTAAACCTGAAGTGAAGCATAGGAATCTAAAACTGGACTCACAGGAGAGGTTCAAATCATAGAAAGTGAGAGCGTCAGTAATCTTGTACTTAAGTCGGCGTTGTGCCTTTTGTATTAAATTGGGATGCTATTTCTGTGTTTCGTCGTCAATAAGAAGGTGCAAGGTATACAGTAAACCTGAAGTGAAGCATCGGAATCTAAAACTGGACTCACAGGAGAGGTTCAAATCATAGAAAGTGAGAGTGTCAGTCCTCTTGTACTTAAGTCGGCATTGTGACTTTTGTATTAAATTCGGATGCAATTTCTTTGATCCTTCGTCAAGAAGAAGGTGCACGGTATACAGTAAACCTGACGTGAAGCATCGGAATCTAAAACAGGACTCACAGAAGAGGTTCAAATCACAGACAGTTAGAGTGTCAGTCCTCTTGTACTTAAGTCGGCATTGTGCCTTTTGTATTAAATTCGGATGCAATTTCTGTGTTTCATCGTCAATAAGAAGGTGCAAGTTATACAGTAAACCTGGAGTGAAGCATCGGAATCTAAAACTGGACTCACAGGAGAGGTTCAAATCATAGAAAGAGAGAGTGACAGTCCTCTTTTACTTAAGTCGGCATTGTGCCTTTTGTATTAAATTCCGATAAAATTTCTGTGTTTCATCGTCAATATGAAGGACCGAGGGATACAGTAAACCTGAAGTGAAGCATCGGAATCTAAAACTGGACTCACAGGAGAGGTTCAAATCATAGAAAGGGAAAGAGTCAGTCCTTTTGTACTTAAGTTGGCATTGTGCCTTTTGTATTAAATTTGGATGCAATTTCTGTGTTTGATCGTCAATAAGAAGGTGCAAGGTATACAGTAAACCTGAAGTGAAGCATCGGAATCGAAAACTGGACTCACAGGAGAGGTTAAAATCATAGAAAGAGAGAGTGACAGTGCTCTTTTACTTAAATCGGCATTGTGCCTTTTGTATTAAATTCCGTTGAAAATTCTGTGTTTCATCGTCAATAAGTAGGTGCACGGTATACAGTAAACCTGATGTGAAGCATCGCAATCTAAAACTGGACTCACAGGAGAGGTTCAAATCATAGAAAGTGAGAGTGTCAGTCCTCTTGTACTTAAGTCGGCATTGTGCCTTTTGTATTAAATTCGGATGCAATTTCTGTGATACTTCGTCAATAAGAAGGTGCAAGGTATACAGTAAACCTGAAGTGAAGCATCGGAATCTAAAACTGGAATCACAAAAGAGGTTCAAATCATAGAAAGTGAGAGTGTCAGTCCTCCTGTACTTAAGTCGGCATTGTGCTTTTGTATTAACTTCCGATGCAATTTCTGTGATTCATCGTCAATAAGAAGGTGCAAGGTATACAGTAAACCTGAAGTGAAGCATCGGAATCTAAAACTGGACTCACAGGAGAGGTTCAAATCATAGAAAGTGAGAGTGTCAGTCCTCTTGTACTTAAGTCGGCATTGTGCCTTTTGTATTAAATTCCGATGCAATTTCTGTGTTTCATCGTCAATATGAAGGTGCAAGGTATACAGTAAACCTGAAGTGAAGCATCGGATTCTAAAACTGGAATCACAGGAGAGGTTCAAATCATAGAAATTTAAAGTGTCAGTTCTCTTGTACTTAAGTCGGCATTGTGCCTTTTGTATTAAATTCCGATGCAATTTCTGTGTTTCATCGTCAATAAGAAGGTGCAAGATATACATTAAACCTGAAGTAAAGCTTCAGACTCCAAAACTGGACTCACAGGAGAGGTTCAAATCATAGAAAGTTAGAGTGTCAGTCCTCTTGTACTTAAGTCGGCATTGTGCCTTTTGTATTAAATTAGGATGCCATTTCTGTGTTTCATCGTCAATAAGAAGGTGCAAGGTATACAGTGAACCTGAAGTGAAGCATCGGAATCCAAAACTGGACTCACAGGAGAGGTTCAAATCATAGAAAGAGAGAGTGACAGTGCTCTTTTATTTAAAACGGCATTGTGCCTTTTCTATCACATTCCGATGAAATTTCTGTGTTTCATGGTCAATAACAAGGTGCAAGGTATACAGTAAACCTGAAGTGAAGCATCGGAATCTAAAACTGGGCTCACAGGAGAGGTTCAAATCATAGAAAGTGAGAGTGTCTGTCCTCTTGTACTTAAGTCGGCATTGTGCCTCTTGTATTAAATTCGGATGCAATTTCTGTGTGTCATCGTCAATAAGAAGGTGCAAGGAATACAGTAAACCTGAAGTGAAGCATCGGAATCTAAAACTGGACTCACAGGAGAGGTTCAAATCGTAGAAAGTGAGAGTGTCAGTCCTCTTGTACTTAAGTCGGCATTGTGCCTTTTGTATTAAATTCGGATGTAATTTCTGTGTTTCATCGTCAAGAAGAAGGTGCAAGGTATACAGTAAACCTGAAGTGAAGCATCTGAATCTAAAATTGGACTCACCGGAGGGGTTCAAATCATAGAAAGGGAGAGTGTCAGTCGTCTTGTACTTAAGTCACCATTGTGCCTTTTGTATTAAATTCCGATGAAATTTCTGTGTTTCATCGTCAATAAGAAGGTCCAAGGGAAACAGTAAACCTGAAGTGGAGCATTGGAATCTAAAACTGGACTCACAGGAGGGGTTCAAATCATAGAAAGGGAGAGTGACAGTGCTCTTTTATTTAAATCGGCATTGTGCCTTTTCTATTAAATTCCGATGAAATTGCTGTGTTTCATCGTCAATGACAAGGTGCAAGGTATACAGTAAATCTGAAGTGAAGCATCGGAATCTAGAACTGGACTCACAGGAGAGGTTCAAATCATAGAAAGTTAGAGTGTCAGTCCTCTTGTATTTAAGTCGGCATTGTGCCTCTTGTATTAAATTCGGATGCAATTTCTGTGTGTCATCGTCAATAAGAATTTGCAAGGTATACAGTAAACCTGAAGTGAAGCATCGGAATCTAAAACTGGACTCACAGGAGGGGTTCAAATCATAGAAAGAGAGAGTGACAGTGCTCTTTTACTTAAATCGGCATTGTGCCTTTTCTATTACATTCCGATGAAATTTCTGTGTTTCATCGTCAATAACAAGTTGCAAGGTATATAGTAAACCTGAAGTGAAGCATCAGAATCTAAAACTGGACTCACTGGAGAGGTTCAAATCATAGAAATGGAGAGGGTCAATCCTCTTGTACTTAAGTCGGTATTGTGCCTTTTGTATTAAATTCTGATGCAATTTCTGTGTTTCATCATCAATACGAATGTGCAAGGTATACAGTAAACCTGAAGTGAAGCATCTGAATCTAAATCTGGACTCACAGGAGAGGTTCAAATCATAGATAGTGAGAGTGTCAGTCCGCTTGTACTTAAGTCGGCATTGTGCCTTTTGTATTAAATTCCGATGCAATTTCTGTGTTTCATCGTCAATAAGAAGGTGCAAGGTATACAGTAAACCTGAAGTGATACATCGGAATCTAAAACTGGAATCACAGGAGAGGTTCAAATCATAGAAAGTGAGACTGTCAGTCCTCTTGTATTTAAGTCGGCATTGTGCCTTTTGTATTAAATTCCGATGCAATTTCTGTGTTTCATCGTCAATAAGAAGGTGCAAGGTATACAGTGAACCTGAAGTGAAGCATCTGAATCTAAAACTGGACTCACAGGAGAGGTTCAAATCATAGAAAGTGAGAGTGTCAGTCCTCTTGTACTTAAGTCGGCATTGTGCCTTTTGTATTAAATTCTGATGCAATTTCTGTGTTTCATCGTCAATAACAAGGTGCAAGGTATACAGTAAACCTGAAGTGAAGCTTCGGAATCGAAAACTGGACTCACAGGAGAGGTTAAAATCATAGAAAGAGAAAGTGACAGTGCTCTTTTACTTAAATCGGCATTGTGCCTTTTGTATTAAATTCCGTTGAAAAATCTGTGTTTCATCGTCAATAAGTAGGTGCACGGTATACAGTAAACCTGAAGTGAAGCATCGCAATCTAAAACTGGACTCACAGGAGAGGTTCAAATCATAGAAAGTGAGAGTGTCAGTCCTCTTGTACTTAAGTCGGCATTGTGCCTTTTGTATTAAATTCGGATGCAATTTCTGTGATACTTCGTCAATAAGAAGGTGCAAGGTATACAGTAAACCTGAAGTGAAGCATAGGAATCTAAAACTGGACTCACAGGAGAGGTTCAAATCATAGTAAGTGAGAGTGTCAGTAATCTTGTACTTAAGTCGGCGTTGTGCCTTTTGTATTAAATTCGGATGCTATTTCTGTGTTTCGTCGTCAATAAGAAGGTGCAAGGTATACAGTAAACCTGAAGTGAAGCATCGGAATCTAAAACTGGACTTACAGGAGAGGTTCAAATCATAGAAAGTGAGAGTGTCAGTCCTCTTGTACTTAAGTCGGCATTGTGACTTTTATATTAAATTCCGATGAAATTTCTGTGTTTCATCGCCAGTAAGAAGGACCTAGGGATACAGTAAACCTGAAGTGAAGCATCGGAATCTAAAACTGAACTCACAGAAGAGGTTCAAATCATAGAAAGGGAAAGTTTCAGTCCTCTTGTACTTAAGTCGGCATTGTGCCTTTTGTATTAAATTCGGATGCAATTTCTGTGTTTCATCGTCAATAAGAAGGTGCAAGGTATACAGTAAACCTGAAGTGAAGCATCGGAATCGAAAACTGGCCTCACAGGAGAGGTTAAAATCATAGAAAGAGAGAGTGACAGTCCTCTTTTACTTAAGTCGGCATTGTGCCTTTTGTATTAAATTCCGTTGAAATTTCTGTGTTTCATCGTCAATAAGAAGGTGCAAGGTATACAGTAAACCTGAAGTGAAGCATAGGAATCTAAAACTGGACTCACAGGAGAGGTTCAAATCATAGAAAGTGAGAGCGTCAGTAATCTTGTACTTAAGTCGGCGTTGTGCCTTTTGTATTAAATTGGGATGCTATTTCTGTGTTTCGTCGTCAATAAGAAGGTGCAAGGTATACAGTAAACCTGAAGTGAAGCATCGGAATCTAAAACTGGACTCACAGGAGAGGTTCAAATCATAGAAAGTGAGAGTGTCAGTCCTCTTGTACTTAAGTCGGCATTGTGACTTTTGTATTAAATTCGGATGCAATTTCTTTGATCCTTCGTCAAGAAGAAGGTGCACGGTATACAGTAAACCTGACGTGAAGCATCGGAATCTAAAACAGGACTCACAGAAGAGGTTCAAATCACAGACAGTTAGAGTGTCAGTCCTCTTGTACTTAAGTCGGCATTGTGCCTTTTGTATTAAATTCGGATGCAATTTCTGCGTTTCATCGTCAATAAGAAGGTGCAAGTTATACAGTAAACCTGGAGTGAAGCATCGGAATCTAAAACTGGACTCACAGGAGAGGTTCAAATCATAGAAAGAGAGAGTGACAGTCCTCTTTTACTTAAGTCGGCATTGTGCCTTTTGTATTAAATTCCGATAAAATTTCTGTGTTTCATCGTCAATATGAAGGACCGAGGGATACAGTAAACCTGAAGTGAAGCATCGGAATCTAAAACTGGACTCACAGGAGAGGTTCAAATCATAGAAAGGGAAAGAGTCAGTCCTTTTGTACTTAAGTTGGCATTGTGCCTTTTGTATTAAATTTGGATGCAATTTCTGTGTTTGATCGTCAATAAGAAGGTGCAAGGTATACAGTAAACCTGAAGTGAAGCATCGGAATCGAAAACTGGACTCACAGGAGAGGTTAAAATCATAGAAAGAGAGAGTGACAGTGCTCTTTTACTTAAATCGGCATTGTGCCTTTTGTATTAAATTCCGTTGAAAATTCTGTGTTTCATCGTCAATAAGTAGGTGCACGGTATACAGTAAACCTGATGTGAAGCATCGCAATCTAAAACTGGACTCACAGGAGAGGTTCAAATCATAGAAAGTGAGAGTGTCAGTCCTCTTGTACTTAAGTCGGCATTGTGCCTTTTGTATTAAATTCGGATGCAATTTCTGTGATACTTCGTCAATAAGAAGGTGCAAGGTATACAGTAAACCTGAAGTGAAGCATCGGAATCTAAAACTGGAATCACAAAAGAGGTTCAAATCATAGAAAGTGAGAGTGTCAGTCCTCCTGTACTTAAGTCGGCATTGTGCTTTTGTATTAACTTCCGATGCAATTTCTGTGATTCATCGTCAATAAGAAGGTGCAAGGTATACAGTAAACCTGAAGTGAAGCATCGGAATCTAAAACTGGACTCACAGGAGAGGTTCAAATCATAGAAAGTGAGAGTGTCAGTCCTCTTGTACTTAAGTCGGCATTGTGCCTTTTGTATTAAATTCCGATGCAATTTCTGTGTTTCATCGTCAATATGAAGGTGCAAGGTATACAGTAAACCTGAAGTGAAGCATCGGATTCTAAAACTGGAATCACAGGAGAGGTTCAAATCATAGAAATTTAAAGTGTCAGTTCTCTTGTACTTAAGTCGGCATTGTGCCTTTTGTATTAAATTCCGATGCAATTTCTGTGTTTCATCGTCAATAAGAAGGTGCAAGATATACATTAAACCTGAAGTAAAGCTTCAGACTCCAAAACTGGACTCACAGGAGAGGTTCAAATCATAGAAAGTTAGAGTGTCAGTCCTCTTGTACTTAAGTCGGCATTGTGCCTTTTGTATTAAATTAGGATGCCATTTCTGTGTTTCATCGTCAATAAGAAGGTGCAAGGTATACAGTGAACCTGAAGTGAAGCATCGGAATCCAAAACTGGACTCACAGGAGAGGTTCAAATCATAGAAAGAGAGAGTGACAGTGCTCTTTTATTTAAAACGGCATTGTGCCTTTTCTATCACATTCCGATGAAATTTCTGTGTTTCATGGTCAATAACAAGGTGCAAGGTATACAGTAAACCTGAAGTGAAGCATCGGAATCTAAAACTGGGCTCACAGGAGAGGTTCAAATCATAGAAAGTGAGAGTGTCTGTCCTCTTGTACTTAAGTCGGCATTGTGCCTCTTGTATTAAATTCGGATGCAATTTCTGTGTGTCATCGTCAATAAGAAGGTGCAAGGAATACAGTAAACCTGAAGTGAAGCATCGGAATCTAAAACTGGACTCACAGGAGAGGTTCAAATCGTAGAAAGTGAGAGTGTCAGTCCTCTTGTACTTAAGTCGGCATTGTGCCTTTTGTATTAAATTCGGATGTAATTTCTGTGTTTCATCGTCAAGAAGAAGGTGCAAGGTATACAGTAAACCTGAAGTGAAGCATCTGAATCTAAAATTGGACTCACCGGAGGGGTTCAAATCATAGAAAGGGAGAGTGTCAGTCGTCTTGTACTTAAGTCACCATTGTGCCTTTTGTATTAAATTCCGATGAAATTTCTGTGTTTCATCGTCAATAAGAAGGTCCAAGGGAAACAGTAAACCTGAAGTGGAGCATTGGAATCTAAAACTGGACTCACAGGAGGGGTTCAAATCATAGAAAGGGAGAGTGACAGTGCTCTTTTATTTAAATCGGCATTGTGCCTTTTCTATTAAATTCCGATGAAATTGCTGTGTTTCATCGTCAATGACAAGGTGCAAGGTATACAGTAAATCTGAAGTGAAGCATCGGAATCTAGAACTGGACTCACAGGAGAGGTTCAAATCATAGAAAGTTAGAGTGTCAGTCCTCTTGTATTTAAGTCGGCATTGTGCCTCTTGTATTAAATTCGGATGCAATTTCTGTGTGTCATCGTCAATAAGAATTTGCAAGGTATACAGTAAACCTGAAGTGAAGCATCGGAATCTAAAACTGGACTCACAGGAGGGGTTCAAATCATAGAAAGAGAGAGTGACAGTGCTCTTTTACTTAAATCGGCATTGTGCCTTTTCTATTACATTCCGATGAAATTTCTGTGTTTCATCGTCAATAACAAGTTGCAAGGTATATAGTAAACCTGAAGTGAAGCATCAGAATCTAAAACTGGACTCACTGGAGAGGTTCAAATCATAGAAATGGAGAGGGTCAATCCTCTTGTACTTAAGTCGGTATTGTGCCTTTTGTATTAAATTCTGATGCAATTTCTGTGTTTCATCATCAATACGAATGTGCAAGGTATACAGTAAACCTGAAGTGAAGCATCTGAATCTAAATCTGGACTCACAGGAGAGGTTCAAATCATAGATAGTGAGAGTGTCAGTCCGCTTGTACTTAAGTCGGCATTGTGCCTTTTGTATTAAATTCCGATGCAATTTCTGTGTTTCATCGTCAATAAGAAGGTGCAAGGTATACAGTAAACCTGAAGTGATACATCGGAATCTAAAACTGGAATCACAGGAGAGGTTCAAATCATAGAAAGTGAGACTGTCAGTCCTCTTGTATTTAAGTCGGCATTGTGCCTTTTGTATTAAATTCCGATGCAATTTCTGTGTTTCATCGTCAATAAGAAGGTGCAAGGTATACAGTGAACCTGAAGTGAAGCATCTGAATCTAAAACTGGACTCACAGGAGAGGTTCAAATCATAGAAAGTGAGAGTGTCAGTCCTCTTGTACTTAAGTCGGCATTGTGCCTTTTGTATTAAATTCTGATGCAATTTCTGTGTTTCATCGTCAATAACAAGGTGCAAGGTATACAGTAAACCTGAAGTGAAGCTTCGGAATCGAAAACTGGACTCACAGGAGAGGTTAAAATCATAGAAAGAGAGAGTGACAGTGCTCTTTTACTTAAATCGGCATTGTGCCTTTTGTATTAAATTCCGTTGAAAAATCTGTGTTTCATCGTCAATAAGTAGGTGCACGGTATACAGTAAACCTGAAGTGAAGCATCGCAATCTAAAACTGGACTCACAGGAGAGGTTCAAATCATAGAAAGTGAGAGTGTCAGTCCTCTTGTACTTAAGTCGGCATTGTGCCTTTTGTATTAAATTCGGATGCAATTTCTGTGATACTTCGTCAATAAGAAGGTGCAAGGTATACAGTAAACCTGAAGTGAAGCATAGGAATCTAAAACTGGACTCACAGGAGAGGTTCAAATCATAGTAAGTGAGAGTGTCAGTAATCTTGTACTTAAGTCGGCGTTGTGCCTTTTGTATTAAATTCGGATGCTATTTCTGTGTTTCGTCGTCAATAAGAAGGTGCAAGGTATACAGTAAACCTGAAGTGAAGCATCGGAATCTAAAACTGGACTTACAGGAGAGGTTCAAATCATAGAAAGTGAGAGTGTCAGTCCTCTTGTACTTAAGTCGGCATTGTGACTTTTGTATTAAATTCGGATGCAATTTCTTTGATCCTTCGTCAAGAAGAAGGTGCACGGTATACAGTAAACCTGAAGTGAAGCATCGGAATCTAAAACAGGACTCACAGAAGAGGTTCAAATCATAGAAAGTTCGAGTGTCAGTCCTCTTGTACTTAAGTCGGCATTGTGCCTTTTGTATTAAATTCGGATGCAATTTCTGTGTTTCATCGTCAATAAGAAGGTGCAAGTAATACAGTAAACCTAGAGTGAAGCATCGGAATCTAAAACTGGACTCACAGGAGAGGTTCAAATCATAGAAAGAGAGAGTGACAGTCCTCTTTTACTTAAGTCGGCATTGTGCCTTTTGTATTAAATTCCGATGAAATTTCTGTGTTTCATCGTCAATATGAAGGACCGAGGGATACAGTAAACCTGAAGGGAAGCATCGGAATCTAAAACTGGACTCACAGGAGAGGTTCAAATCATAGAAAGGGAAAGTGTCAGTCCTTTTGTACTTAAGTTGGCATTGTGCCTTTTGTATTAAATTCGGATGCAATTTCTGTGTTTCATCGTTAATAACAAGGTGCAAGGTACACAGTAAACCTGAAGTGAAGCATCGGAATCGAAAACTGGACTCACAGGAGAGGTTCAAATCATAGAAAGTGAGAGTGTCAATCCTCTTGTACTTGAGTCGGCATTGTGCCTTTTGTATTAAATTCGGATGCAATTTCTGTGTTTCATCGTCAATAAGAAGGTGCAAGGTATACAGTAAACCTGAAGTGAAGCATCGGAATCTAAAACTGGAATCACAGGTGAGGTTCAAATCATAGAATTTGAGAGTCTCAGTCCTCTTGTACTTAAGTCGGCATTGTGCCTTTTGTATTAAATTCCGATGCAATTTCTGTGTTTCATCGTCAATGAGAAGGTGCAAGATATACATTAAACCTGAAGTGAAGCATCGGACTCTAAAACTGGACTCACAGGAGAGGTTCAAATCATAGAAAGTTAGAGTGGAAGTCCTCTTGTACTTAAGTCGGCATTGTGCCTTTTGTATTAAATTCGGATGCAATTTCTGTGTTCCATTGTCAATAAGAAGGTGCAACTTATACAGTAAACCTTGAGTGAAGCATCGGAATCTAAAACTGGACCCACAGGAGAGGTTCAAATCATAGAATGAGAGAGTGACAGTCCTCTTTTACTGAAGTCGGCATTGTGCCTTTTATATTAAATTCCGATGAAATTTCTGTGTTTCATCGCCAGTAAGAAGGACCTAGGGATACAGTAAACCTGAAGTGAAGCATCGGAATCTAAAACTGAACTCACAGAAGAGGTTCAAATCATAGAAAGGGAAAGTTTCAGTCCTCTTGTACTTAAGTCGGCATTGTGCCTTTTGTATTAAATTCGGATGCAATTTCTGTGTTTCATCGTCAATAAGAAGGTGCAAGGTATACAGTAAACCTGAAGTGAAGCATCGGAATCGAAAACTGGCCTCACAGGAGAGGTTAAAATCATAGAAAGAGAGAGTGACAGTCCTCTTTTACTTAAGTCGGCATTGTGCCTTTTGTATTAAATTCCGTTGAAATTTCTGTGTTTCATCGTCAATAAGAAGGTGCAAGGTATACAGTAAACTTGAAGTGAAGCATAGGAATCTAAAACTGGACTCACAGGAGAGGTTCAAATCATAGAAAGTGAGAGTGTCAGTAATCTTGTACTTAAGTCGGCGTTGTGCCTTTTGTATTAAATTCGGATGCTATTTCTGTGTTTCGTCGTCAATAAGAAGGTGCAAGGTATACAGTAAACCTGAAGTGAAGCATCGGAATCTAAAACTGGACTCACAGGAGAGGTTCAAATCATAGAAAGTGAGAGTGTCAGTCCTCTTGTACTTAAGTCGGCATTGTGACTTTTGTATTAAATTCGGATGCAATTTCTTTGATCCTTCGTCAAGAAGAAGGTGCACGGTATACAGTAAACCTGAAGTGAAGCATCGGAATCTAAAACAGGACTCACAGAAGAGGTTCAAATCATAGACAGTTAGAGTGTCAGTCCTCTTGTACTTAAGTCGGCATTGTGCCTTTTGTATTAAATTCGGATGCAATTTCTGTGTTTCATCGTCAATAAGAAGGTGCAAGTTATACAGTAAACCTGGAGTGAAGCATCGGAATCTAAAACTGGACTCACAGGAGAGGTTCAAATCATAGAAAGAGAGAGTGACAGTCCTCTTTTACTTAAGTCGGCATTGTGCCTTTTGTATTAAATTCCGATGAAATTTCAGTGTTTCATCGTCAATATGAAGGACCGAGGGATACAGTAAACCTGAAGTGAAGCATCGGAATCTAAAACTGGACTCACAGGAGAGGTTCAAATCATAGAAAAGGAAAGAGGCAGTCCTTTTGTACTTAAGTTGGCATTGTGCCTTTTGTATTAAATTCGGATGCAATTTCTGTGTTTCATCGTCAATAAGAAGGTGCAAGGTATACAGTAAACCTGAAGTGAAGCATCGGAATCGAAAACTGGACTCACAGGAGAGGTTAAAATCATAGAAAGAGAGAGTGACAGTGCTCCTTTACTTAAATCGGCATTGTGCCTTTTGTATTAAATTCCGTTGAAAATTCTGTGTTTCATCGTCAATAAGTAGGTGCACGGTATACAGTAAACCTGAAGTGAAGCATCGCAATCTAAAACTGGACTCACAGGAGAGGTTCAAATCATAGAAAGTGAGAGTGTCAGTCCTCTTGTACTTAAGTCGGCATTGTGCCTTTTGTATTAAATTCGGATGCAATTTCTGTGATACTTCGTCAATAAGAAGGTGCAAGGTATACAGTAAACCTGAAGTGAAGCATCGGAATCTAAAACTGGAATCACAAAAGAGGTTCAAATCATAGAAAGTGAGAGTGTCAGTCCTCTTGTACTTAAGTCGGCATTGTGCTTTTGTATTAACTTCGGATGCAATTTCTGTGATTCATCGTCAATAAGAAGGTGCAAGGTATACAGTAAACGTGAAGTGAAGCATCGGAATCTAAAACTGGACTCACAGGAGAGGTTCAAATCATAGAAAGTGAGAGTGTCAGTCCTCTTGTACTTAAGTCGGCATTGTGCCTTTTGTATTAAATTCCGATGCAATTTCTGTGTTTCATCGTCAATATGAAGGTGCAAAGTATACAGTAAACCTGAAGTGAAGCATCGGATTCTAAAACTGGAATCACAGGAGAGGTTCAAATCATAGAAATTGAGAGTGTCAGTCCTCTTGTACTTAAGTCGGCATTGTGCCTTTTGTATTAAATTCCGATGCAATTTCTGTGTTTCATCGTCAATAAGAAGGTGCAAGATATACATTAAACCTGAAGTAAAGCTTCAGACTCTAAAACTGGACTCACAGGAGAGGTTCAAATCATAGAAAGTTAGAGTGTCAGTCCTCTTGTACTTAAGTCGGCATTGTGCCTTTTGTATTAAATTAGGATGCAATTTCTGTGTTTCATCGTCAATAAGAAGGTGCAAGGTATACAGTGAACCTGAAGTGAAGCATCGGAATCCAAAACTGGACTCACAGGAGAGGTTCAAATCATAGAAAGAGAGAGTGACAGTGCTCTTTTACTTAAAACGGCATTGTGCCTTTTCTATCACATTCCGATGAAATTTCTGTGTTTCATGGTCAATAACAAGATGCAAGGTATACAGTAAACCTGAAGTGAAGCATCGGAATCTAAAACTGGACTCACAGGAGAGGTTCAAATCATAGAAAGTGAGAGTGTCTGTCCTCTTGTACTTAAGTCGGCATTGTGCCTCTTGTATTAAATTCGGATGCAATTTCTGTGTGTCATCGTCAATAAGAAGGTGCAAGGAATACAGTAAACCTGAAGTGAAGCATCGGAATCTAAAACTGGACTCACAGGAGAGGTTCAAATCGTAGAAAGTGAGAGTGTCAGTCCTCTTGAACTTAAGTCGGCATTGTGCCTTTTGTATTAAATTCGGATGTAATTTCTGTGTTTTATCGTCAAGAAGAAGGTGCAAGGTATACAGTAAACCTGAAGTGAAGCATCTGAATCTAAAATTGGACTCACCGGAGGGGTTCAAATCATAGAAAGGGAGAGTGTCAGTCGTCTTGTACTTAAGTCACCATTGTGCCTTTTGTATTAAATTCCGATGAAATTTCTGTGTTTCATCGTCAATAAGAAGGTCCAAGGGAAACAGTAAACCTGAAGTGAAGCATTGGAATCAAAACTGGACTCACAGGAGGGGTTCAAATCATATAAAGGGAGAGTGACAGTGCTCTTTTATTTAAATCGGCATTGTGCCTTTTCTATTAAATTCCGATGAAATTGCTGTGTTTCATCGTCAATGACAAGGTGCAAGGTATACAGTAAATGTGAAGTGAAGCATCGGAATCTAAAACTGGACTCACAGGAGAGGTTCAAATCATAGAAAGTTAGAGTGTCAGTCCTCTTGTATTTAAGTCTTCATTGTGCCTCTTGTATTAAATTCGGATGCAATATCTGTGTGTCATCGTCAATAAGAAGGTGCAAGGTATACAGTAAACCTGAAGTGAAGCATCGGAATCTAAAACTGGACTCACAGGAGGGGTTCAAATCATAGAAAGAGAGAGTGACAGTGCTCTTTTACTTAAATCGGCATTGTGCCTTTTCTATTACATTCCGATGAAATTTCTGTGTTTCATCGTCAATAACAAGTTGCAAGGTATACAGTAAACCTGAAGTGTAGCATCAGAATCTAAAACTGGACTCACTGGAGAGGTTCAAATCATAGAAATGGAGAGGGTCAATCCTCTTGTACTTAAGTCGGTATTGTGCCTTTTGTATTAAATTCTGATGCAATTTCTGTGTTTCATCATCAATACGAAGGTGCAAGGTATACAGTAAACCTGAAGTGAAGCATCTGAATCTAAATCTGGACTCACAGGAGAGGTTCAAATCATAGATAGTGAGAGTGTCAGTCCGCTTGTACTTAAGTCGGCATTGTGCCTTTTGTATTAAATTCCGATGCAATTTCTGTGTTTCATCGTCAATAAGAAGGTGCAAGGTATACAGTAAACCTGAAGTGATACATCGGAATCTAAAACTGGAATCACAGGAGAGGTTCAAATCATAGAAAGTGAGACTGTCAGTCCTCTTGTATTTAAGTCGGCATTGTGCCTTTTGTATTAAATTCCGATGCAATTTCTGTGTTTCATCGTCAATAAGAAGGAGCAAGGTATACAGTGAACCTGAAGTGAAGCATCTGAATCTAAAACTGGACTCACAGGAGAGGTTCAAATCATAGAAAGTGAGAGTGTCAATCCTCTTGTACTTAAGTCGGCATTGTGCCTTTTGTATTAAATTCCGATGCAATTTCTGTGTTTCATCGTCAATAAGAAGGTGCAAGGTGTACAGTAAACCTGAAGTACAGCACCGGAATCTAAAACTGGACTCACAGGAGAGGTTCAAATCATAGAAAGTGAGAGTGTCAGTCCTCTTGTACTTAAGTCGGCATTGTGCCTTTTGTATTAAATTCCGATGCAATTTCTGTGTTTCATCGTCAATAAGAAGGTGCAAGGTATACAGTAAACCTGAAGTTAAGCATCGGAATCTAAAACTGGACTCACAGGAGAGGTTCAAATCATAGAAAGTGAGAGTGTCAGTCCTCTTGTACTTAAGTCGGCATTGTGCCTTTTGTATTAAATTCTGATGCAATTTCTGTGTTTCATCGTCAATAACAAGGTGCAAGGTATACAGTAAACCTGAAGTGAAGCTTCATAATCTAAAACCGGACTCACCGGAGAGGTTCAAATGATAGAAAGGGAGAGTGTCAGTCGTCTCGTACATAAGTCACCATTGTGCCTTTTGTATTAAATTCGGATGCAATTTCTGTGTTTCATCGTCAATAAGAAGGTGCAAGGTATACAGTAAACCTGAAGTGAAGCATCGGAATCTAATACTGGAATCACAGGAGAGGTTCAAATCATAGAAAGTGAGAGTGTCAGTCCTCTTGTACTTAAGTCGGCATTGTGCCCTTTGTATTAAATTCGGATGCAATTTCTGTGTTTCATCGTCAATAAGAAGGTCCAAGGGATACAGTCAGCCTGAAGTGAAGCATCGGAATCTAAAACTGGACTCACAGGAGAGGTTCAAATCATACAAAGACAGATTGACAGTCCTCTTTTACTTGAGTCGGCATTGTGCCTTTTGTATTAAATTCCTATGAAATTTCTGTGTTTCATCGTCAATAAGAAGGTGCAAGGTATACAGTAAACCTGAAGTGAAGCATCGGAATCTAAAACTGGACTCACAGGAGAGGTTCAAATCATAGAAATGGAGAGGGTCAGTCCTCTTGTACTTAAGTCGGTATTGTGATTTTTGTATTAAATTCGGATGCAATTTCTGTGTTTCATCGTCAATAACAAGGTGCAAGGTATACAGTAAACCTGAAGTGAAGCATCTGAATCTAAAACTGGACACACAGGAGAAGTGCAAATCATAGATAGTGAGAGTGTCAGTCCGCTTGTACTTAAGTCGGCATTGTGCCTTTAGTATTAATTCCGATGCAATTTCTGTGTTTCATCGTCAATAAGAAGGTGCAAGGTATACAGTAAACCTGAAGTGAAGCATCTGAATCTGAAACTGGACTCACAGGAGAGGTTCAAATCAAAGAAAGTGAGAGTGTCAGTCCTCTTGTACTTAAGTCGGCATTGTGCCTTTTGTATTAAATTCCGATGCAATTTCTGTGTTTCATCGTCAATAAGAGGGTGCAAGGTATACAGTAAACCTGAAGTGAAACATCGGAATCAAAAACTGGAATCACAGGAGAGGTTCGAATCATAGAAAGTGAGAGTGTCAGTCCTCTTGTTTTTAAGTCAGCATTGTGCCTTTTGTATTAAATTCCGATGCAATTTCTGTGTTTCATCGTCAATAAGAAGGTGCAAGGTATACAGTAAACCTGAAGTGAAGCATCGGAATCTAAAACTGGACTCACAGGAGAGGTTCAAATCATAGATAGTGAGAGTGACAGTCCTCTTTTACTTAAGTCGGAATTGTGCCTTTTGTATTAAATTCCGATAAAATTTCTGTGTTTCATCGTCAATAAGAAGGTCCAGGGGATACAGTAAACCTGAAGTGAAGCATCGGAATCTAAAACTGGACTCACAGGAGAGGTTCAAATCATAGAAAGTGAGAGTGACAGTCCTCTTGTACTTAAGTCGGCATTGTGAATTTTGTATTAAATTCCGATGCAATTTCTGTGTTTCATCGTCAATAAGAAGGTGCAAGGTATACAGTAAACCTGAAGTGAAGCATCGGAATTTAAAACTGGACTCACAGGAGAGGTTCAAATCATACAAAGACAGAGTGACAGTCCTCTTCTACTTAAGTCGGCATTGAGCTTTTGTATTAAATTCCGATGAAATTTCTGTATTTGATCGTCAATAAGAAGGTGCAAGGGATACAGTAAACCTGAAGTGAAGCATCGGAATCTAAAACTGGACTCACAGGAGAGGTTCAAATCATACAAAGTGAGAGTGTCAGTCCTCTTGTACTTAAGTCGGCATTGTGCCTTTTGTATTAAATTCCGATGCAATTTCTGTGTTTCATCGTCAATAAGAAGGTGCAAGGTATACAGTAAACCTGAAGTGAAGCATCTTAATCTAAAACTGGACTCACAGGAGAGGTTCAAATCATAGAAAGAGAGTGTCAGTCCTCTTGTACTTAAGTCGGCATTGTGCCTTTTGTATTAAATTCCGACGCAATTTCTGTGTTTCATCGTCAATAAGAAGGTGCAAGGTATACAGTAAACCTCAAGTGTAGCATTGGAATCTAAAACTGGACTCACAGGAGAGGTTCAAATCATAGAAAGTGAGAGTGTCAGTCCTCTTGTACTTAAGTCGGCATTCTGCCTTTTGTATTAAATTCCGATGCAATTTCTGTGTTTCATCGTCAATAAGCAGGTGCAAGGTATACAGTAGACCTGAAGTGGAACATCGGAATCTAAAACTGGAATCACAGGAGATGTTCAAATCATAGAAAGTGAGACTGTCAGTCCACTTGTATTTAAGTCGACATTGTGCTTTTCGTATTAAATTCCGATGCAATTTCTGTGTTTCATCGTCAATAAGAAGGTGCAAGATATACAGTTAACCTGAAGTGAAGCATCTGAATCTAAAACTGGACTCACAGGAGAGGTTCAAATCATAGAAAGTGAGAGTGTCAGTCCTCTTGTACTTAAGTCGGCATTGTGCCTTTTGTATTAAATTCCGATGCAATTTCTGTGTTTCATCGTCAATAAGAAGGTGCAAGGTATACAGTAAACCTGAAGTGAAGCACCGGAATCTAAAACTGGACTCACAGGAGAGGTTCAAATCATAGAAAGTGAGAGTGTCAGTCCTCTTGTACTTAAGTTGGCATTGTGCCTTTTGTATTAAATTCCGATGCAATTTCTGTGTTTCATCGTCAATAAGAAGGTCCAAGGGATACAGTAAACCTGAAGTGAAGCATCGGAATATAAAACTGGACTCACAGGAGAGGTTCAAATCTTAGAAAGTGAGAGTGTCAGTCCACTTGTACTTAAGTCGGCATTGTGCCTTTTGTATTAAATTCTGATGCAATTTCTGTGTTTCATCGTCAATAAGAAGGTGCAAGGTATACAGTAAACCTGAAGTGAAGCATCGGAATCTAAAACTGGACTCACCGGAGAGGTTCAAATCATAGAAAGTGAGAGTGTCAGTCCTCTTGTACTTAAGTCACCATTGTGCCTTTTGTATTAAATTCCGATGCAATTTCTGTGTTTCATCGTCAATAGGAAGGTGCAAGGTATACAGTAAACCTGAAGTGAAGCATCTGAATCTAAAACTGGACTAACAGGAGAGGTTCAAATCATAGAAAGTGAGAGTGTCAGTCCTCTTGTACTTAAGTCGGCATTGTGCCTTTTGTATTAAATTCCGATGCAATTTCTGTGTTTCATCGTCAATAAGAAGGTGCAAGGTATACAGTAAACCTGAAGTGAAGCATCGGAATCTAAAACTGGACTCACAGGAGAGGTTCAAATCATACAAAGACAGAGTGACAGTCCTCTTTTACTTAAGTCGGCATTGTGCCTTTTGTATTAAATTCGGATGCAATTTCTGTGTTTCATCGTCAATAAGAAGGTGCAAGGTATACAGTAAACCTGAAGTGAAACATCGGAATCTAAAACTGGAATCACAGGAGATGTTCAAATCATAGAAAGTGAGACTGTCAGTCCTCTTGTATTTAAGTCGGCATTGTGCCTTTTGTATTAAATTTCGATGCAATTTCTGTGTTTCATCGTCAATAAGAAGGTGCAAGGTATACAGTAAACCTGAAGTGAAGCATCTGAATCTAAAACTGGACTCACAGGAAGGTTCAAATCATAGAAAGTGAGAGTGTCAGTACCTCTTGTACTTAAGTCGGCATTGTGCCTTTTGTATTAAATTCGGATGCAATTTCTGTGTTTCATCGTCAATAAGAAGGTGCAAGGTATACAGTAAACCTGAAGTGAAGCATCGGAATCTAAAACTGGACTCACAGGAGAGGTTCAAATCATACAAAGACAGAGTGACAGTCCTCTTTTACTTAAGTCGGCATTGTGAATTTTGTATTAAATTCCGATGAAATTTCTGTGTTTCATCGACAATAAGAAGCTCCAAGGGATACAGTAAACCTGAAGTGAAGCATCGGAATCTAAAACTGGACTCACAGGAGAGGTTCAAATCATAGAAATGGAGAGGGTCAGTCCTCTTGTACTTAAGTCGGTATTGTGCCTTTTGTATTAAATTCGGATGCAATTTCTGTGTTTCATCGTCAATAAGAAGGTGCAAGGTATACAGTAAACCTGAAGTGAAGCATCTGAATCTAAAACTGGACTCACAGGAGAGGTGCAAATCATAGATAGTGAGAGTGTCAGTCCATATGCACTTAAGTCGGCATTGTGCCTTTAGTATTAATTCCGATGCAATTTCTGTGTTTCATCGTCAATAAGAAGGTGCAAGGTATAAAGAAAACCTGAAGTGAAGCAACGGAATCTAAAACTGGACTCACAGGAGAGGTTCAAATCATAGAAAGTGAGAGTGTTAGTCCTCTTGTAGTTAAGTCGGCATTGTGCCTTTTGTATTAAATTCCGATGCAATTTCTGTGTTTCATCGTCAATAAGAAGGTGCAAGGTATACAGTAAACCTGAAGTGAAACATCGGAATCTAAAACTGGAATCACAGGACAGGTTCAAATCATAGAAAGTGAGAGTGTCAGTCCTCTTGTATTTAAGTCGGCATTGTGCCTTTTGTATTAAATTCCGATGCAATTTCTGTGTTTCATCGTCAATAAGAAGGTGCAAGGTATACAGTATACCTGAAGTGAAGCATCGGAATATAATACTGGACTCACAAGAGAGATTCAAATCATAGAAAGTGAGAGTGTCAGTCCTCTTGTACTTAAGTCGGCATTGTGCCTTTTGTATTAAATTCCGATGCAATTTCTGTGTTTCATCGTCAAAAAGAGGGTGCAAGGTATACAGTAAACCTGAAGTGAACATCGGAATCTAAAACTGGAATCACAGGAGAGGTTCGAATCAAAGAAAGTGAGAGTGTCAGTCCTCTTGTTTTTAAGTCAGCATTGTGCGTTTTGTATTAAATTCCGAAGCAATTTCTGTGTTTCATCGTCAATAAGAAGGTGCAAGGTATACAGTAAACCTGAAGTGAAGCATCGGAATCTAAAACTGGACTCACAGGAGAGGTTCAAATCATAGATAGTGAGAGTGACAGTCCTCTTTTACTTAAGTCGGAATTGTGCCTTTTGTATTAAATTCCGATAAAATTTCTGTGTTTCATCGTCAATAAGAAGGTCCAAAGGATACAGTAAACCTGAAGTGAAGCATCGGAATCTAAAACTGGACTCACAGGAGAGGTTCAAATCATAGAAAGTAAGAGTGTCAGTCCTCTTGTACTTAAGGCGGCATTGTGCCTTTTGTATTAAATTCCGATGCAATTTCTGTGTTTCATCGTCAATAAGAAGGTGCAAGGTATACAGTAAACCTCAAGTGAAGCATCGGAATCTAAAACTGGACTCACAGGAGAGGTTCAAATCATACAAAGACAGAGTGACTGTCCTCTTTTACTTAAGTCGGCATTGTGCCTTTTGTATCAAGTTCCGATGAAATTTCTGTATTTCATCGTCAATAAGAAGGTCCAAGGGATACAGTAAACCTGAAGTGAAGCATCGGAATCTAAAACTGGACTCAGAGGAGAGGTTCAAATCATAGAAATGGAGAGGGTCAGTCCTCTTGTACTTAAGTCGGTATTGTGCCTTTTGTATTAAATTCGGATGCAATTTCTGTGTTTCATCATCAATAAGAAGGTGCAAGGTATACAGTAAACCTGAAGTGAAGCATCTGAATCTAAAACTGGACTCACAGGAGAGTTTCAAATCATAGATAGTGAGAGTGTCAGTCCGCTTGTACTCAAGTCGGCATTGTGCCTTTTGTATTAATTCCGATGCCATTTCTGTGTTTTATCGTCAATAAGAAGGTCCAAGGTATACAGTAAACCTGAAGTGAAGCATCGGAATCTACAACTGGACTCACAGGAGAGGTTCAAATCTTAGAAAGTGAGAGTGTCAGTCCTCTTGTACTTAAGTCGGCATTGTGCCTTTTGTATTAAATTCCGATGCAATTTCTGTGTTTCATCGTCAATAAGAAGGTGCAAGGTATACAGTAAACCTGAAGTGAAGCATCTGAATCTAAAACTGGACTCACAGGAAGGTTCAAATCATAGAAAGTGAGAGTGTCAGTCCTATTGTACTTAAGTTGGCATTGTGCCTTTTGTATTAAATTCTGATGCAATTTCTGTGTTTCATCGTCAATAAGAAGGTGCAAGGTATACAGTAAACCTGAAGTGAAGCATCGGAATCTAAAACTGGACTCACAGGTGAGGTTCAAATCATACAAAGACAGAGTGACAGTCCTCTTTTACTTAAGTCGGCATTGTGCCTTTTGTATTAAATTCCGATGAAATTTCTGTGTTTCATCGTCAGTAAGAAGGTCCAAGGGATACAGTAAACCTGAAGTGAAGCATCGGAATCTAAAACTGGACTCACAGGAGAGGTTCAAATAATAGAAATGGAGAGGGTCAGTCCTCTTGTACTTAAGTCGGTATTGTGCCTTTTGTATTAAATTCGGATGCAATTTCTGTGTTTTATCGTCAATAAGAAGGTGCAAGGTATACAGTAAACCTGAAGTGAAGCATCTGAATCTAAAACTGGACTCACAGGAGAGGTGCAAATCATAGATAGTGAGAGTGTCAGTCCATATGCACTTAAGTCGGCATTGTGCCTTTAGTATTAATTCCGATGCAATTTCTGTGTTTCATCGTCAATAAGAAGGTGCAAGGTATAAAGAAAACCTGAAGTGAAGCAACGGAATCTAAAACTGGACTCACAGGAGAGGTTCAAATCATAGAAAGTGAGAGTGTCAGTCCTCTTGTAGTCAAGTCGGCATTGTGCCTTTTGTATTAAATTCCGATGCAATTTCTGTGTTTCATCGTCAATAAGAAGGTGCAAGGTATACAGCAAACCTGAAGTGAAACATCGGAATCTAAAACTGGAATCACAGGACAGGTTCAAATCATAGAAAGTGAGAGTGTCAGTCCTCTTGTATTTAAGTCGGCATTGTGCCTTTTGTATTAAATTCCGATGCAATTTCTGTGTTTCATCGTCAATAAGAAGGTGCAAGGTATACAGTAAACCTGAAGTGAAGCATCGGAATATAATACTGGACTCACAAGAGAGATTCAAATCATAGAAAGTGAGAGTGTCAGTCCTCTTGTACTTAAGTCAGCATTGTGCCTTTTGTATTAAATTCCGATGCAATTTCTGTGTTTCATCGTCAATAAGAAGGTGCAAGGTATACAGTAAACCTGAAGTGAAGCATCGGAATCTAAAACTGGACTCACAGGAGAGGTTCAAATCATAGATAGTGAGAGTGACAGTCCTCTTTTACTTAAGTCGGAATTGTGCCTTTTGTATTAAATTCCGATAAAATTTCTGTGTTTCATCGTCAATAAGAAGGTCCAAAGGATACAGTAAACCTGAAGTGAAGCATCGGAATCTAAAACTGGACTCACAGGAGAGGTTCAAATCATAGAAAGTGAGAGTGTCAGTCCTCTTGTACTTAAGGCGGCATTGTGCCTTTTGTATTAAATTCCGATGCAATTTCTGTGTTTCATCGTCAATAAGAAGGTGCAAGGTATACAGTAAACCTCAAGTGAAGCATCGGAATCTAAAACTGGACTCACAGGAGAGGTTGAAATCATACAAAGACAGAGTGACTGTCCTCTATTACTTAAGTCGGCATTGTGCCTTTTGTATCAAGTTCCGATGAAATTTCTGTATTTCATCGTCAATAAGAAGGTCCAAGGGAGACAGTAAACCTGAAGTGAAGCATCGGAAACTAAAACTGGACTCAGAGGAGAGGTTCAAATCATAGAAATGGAGAGGGTCAGTCCTCTTGTACTTAAGTCGGTATTGTGCCTTTTGTATTAAATTCGGATGCAATTTCTGTGTTTCATCATCAATAAGAAGGTGCAAGGTATACAGTAAACCTGAAGTGAAGCATCTGAATCTAAAACTGGACTCACAGGAGAGTTTCAAATCATAGATAGTGAGAGTGTCAGTCCGCTTGTACTCAAGTCGGCATTGTGCCTTTTGTATTAAATTCCGATGCAATTTCTGTGTTTCATCGTCAATAAGAAGGTGCAAGGTATACTGTAAACCTGAAGTGAAGCCACTGAATCTAAAACTGGACTCACAGGAGAGGTTCAAATCATAGAAATTGAGAGTGTCAGTCCTCTTGTACTTAAGTCCGCATTGTGCCTTTTGTATTAAATTCCGATGCAATTTCTGTGTTTCATCGTCAATAAGAAGGTGCAAGGTATACAGTAAACCTGAAGTGAAGCATCGGAATCTAAAACTGGACTCACAGGAGAGGTTGAAATCATAGAAAGGGAGAGTGTCAGTCGTCTTGTACTTAAGTCACCATTGTGCCTTTTGTATTAAATTCGGATGCAATTTCTGTGTTTCATCGTCAATAAGAAGGTGCAAGGTATACAGTAAACCTTTAGTGAAGCATCGGAATCTAATACTGGAGTCACAGGAGACGTTCAAATCATAGAAAGTGAGAGTGTCAGTCCTCTTGTACTTAAGTCGGAATTGTGCCTTTTGAATTTAATTCCGATGATATTTCTGTGTTTCATCGTCAATAAGAACGTCCAAGGGCTACAGTAGACCTGAAGTGAAGCATCGGAATCTAAAACTGGATTCACAGGAGAGATTCAAATCATAGAAATGGAGAGTGTCAGTCCTCTTGTACTTGAGTCGGCATTGGGCCTTTTGTATTAAATTCGGATGCAATTTCTGTGTTTCATCGTCAATATGAAAGTGCAAGGTATACACTAAACCTGAAGTGAAACATCGGAATCCAAAACTGGAATCACAGGGGAGGTTCAAATCATAGAAAGTGAGAGTGTCAGTCCTCTTGTATTTAAGTCGGCATTGTGCCTTTTGTATTAAATTTCGATGCAATTTCTGTGTTTCATCGTCAATTAGAAGGTGCAAGGTATACTGTAAACCTGAAGTGAAGCGTCTGAATATGAAACTGGACTCACAGGAGAGGTTCAACTTATAGAAAGTGAGAGTGTCAGTCCTCTTGTACTTAAGCCGGCATTGTGCCTTTTGTATTAAATTCCGATGCAATTTCTGTGTTTCATCGTCAATAAGAAGGTGCAACGTATACAGTAAACCTGAAGTGAAGCAGCGGAATCTAAAACTGGACTCACAAGAGAGGTTCAAATCATAGAAAGTGAGAGTGTCAGTCCTCTTGTACTTAAGTCGGCATTGTGCCTCTTTTATTAAATTCGGATACAATTTCTGTGTGTCAACGTCAATAAGAAGGTGCAAGGTATACAGTAAACCTGAAGTGAAGCATCGGAATCTAAAACTAGACTCACAGGAGTGGTTCAAGTCAAAGAAAGTGAGAGTGTCAGTCCTCTTGTACTTAAGTCGGCATTGTGCCTTTTGTATTAAATTCCGATGAAATTTCTGTGTTTCATCGTCAATAAGAAGGTGCAAGGTATACAGTAAACCTTTAGTGAAGCATCGGAATCTAAAACTGGACTCACCGGAGAGGTTCAAATCAAAGAAAGGGAGAGTGTCAGTAGTCTTGTACTTAATTCACCATTGTGCCTTTTGTATTAAATTCGGGTGCAATTTCTGTGTTTCATCGTCAATAAGAAGGTGCAAGGTATACAGTAAACCTGAAGTGAAGCATCGGAATCTAATACTGGAGTCACAGGAGAGGTTCAAATCATAGAAAGTGAGAGTGTCAGTCCTCTTGTACTTAAGTCGGCGTTGTGCCATTTGTATTAAATTCCGATGCAATTTCTGTGTTTCATCGTCAATAAGAAGGTGCAAGGTATACAGTAAACCTGAAGTGAAGCATTGGAATCTAAAACTGGGCTCACAAGAGAGGTTCAAATCATAGAAAGTGAGAGAGTCAGTCCTCTTGTACGTAAGTCGGCATTGTGCCTTTTGTATTAAATTCCGATGCAATTTCTGTGTTTCATCGTCAACAAGAAGGTGCAAGATATTCAGTAAACCTGAAGTGAAACATCTGAATCTAAAACTGGAATCACAGGAGAGGTTCGAATAATAGAAAGTGAGAGTGTCAGTCCTCTTGTACTTAAGTCGGCATTGTGCTTTATGTATTAAATTCCGATGCAATTTCTGTGTTTCATCGACAATAAGAAGGTGCAAGGTATACAGTAAACCTGAAGTGAAGCATCGGAATCTAAAACTGGACTCACAGGAGAGGTTCAAATCATAGATAGTGAGAGTGACAGTCCTCTTTTCCTTAAGTCGGAATTATGCTTTTTGTATTAAATTCCGATGAAATTTCTGTGTTTCATTGTCAATAAGAAGGTCCAAGGGATACAGTAAAACTGAAGTGAAGCATCGGAATCTAAAACTGGACTCACAGGAGGAGTTCAAATCATAGAAAGGGAGAGTGTCAGTACTCTTGTACTTAAGTCGGCATTGTGCCTTTTGTACTTAATTCGGATGCAATTCCTGTGTTTCATTGTCAATAAGAAGGGGCAAGGTATACAGTAAACCTGAAGTGAAGCATCGGAATCTAAAACTGGACTCACAGGAGAGGTTCAAATCATAGAAAGGGAGAGTGACAGTCCTCTTTTACTTAAGTAGGCATTGTGCCTTTTGTATTGATTTCCGATGAAATTTCTGTGTTTCATCGTCAATAAGAAGGTGCAAGGTATACATTAAACCTGAAGTGAAGCATCGGACTCTAAAACTGGACTCTCAGGAGAGGTTCAAATCATAGAAAGTTAGAGTGTCTGTCCTCTTGTACTTAAGTCGGCATTGTGCCTTTTGTATTAAATTCGGATGCAATTTCTGTGTTTCATCGTCAATAAGAAGGTGCAAGGTATACAGTACACCTGAAGTGAAGCATCGGAATCCAAAACTGGACTCACAGGAGAGGTTCAAATCATAGAAAGAGAGAGTGACAGTGCTCTTTTACTTAAATCGGCATTGTGCCTTTTCTATTAAATTCCGATGAAATTTCTGTGTTTCATCGTCAATAAGAAGGTGCAAGGTATACAGTAAACCTGAAGTGAAGCATCGGAATCTAAAACTGGACTCACAGGAAATGTTTAAATCATAGAAAGTGAGAGTGTCAGTCCTCTTGTACTTATGTCGGCATTGTGCCTCTTGTATTAAATTCGGATGCAATTTCAGTGTGTCATCGTCAATAAGAAGGTGCAAGGTATACAGTAAACCTGAAGTGAAACATCGGAATCTAATACTGGATTCACAGGAGAGGTTCAAATCATAGAAAGGGAGAGTGTCCGTCGTCTTGTACTTAAGTCACCATTGTGCCTTTTGTATTAAATTCGGATGCAATTTCTGTTTTTCATCGTCAATAAGAAGGTGCAAGGTATACAGTAAACCTGAAGTGAAGCATCGGAATCTAATACTGGAGTCACAGGAGACGTTCAAATCATAGAAAGTGAGAGTGTCAGTCCTCTTGTACTTAAGTCGGCATTAAGCCTTTTTAATTTAATTCCGATGCAATTTCTGTGTTTCATCGTCAATAAGAACGTCCAAGCGATACAGTAGACCTGAAGTGAAGCATCGGAATCTAAAACTGGACTCACAGGAGAGATTCAAATCATAGAAATGGAGAGTGTCAGTCCTCTTGTACTTTAGTCGGCATTGTGCCTTTTGTGTTAAATTCGGATGCAGTTTCTGTGTTTCATCGTCAATAAGAAGGTAGAAGGGATACAGTAAACCTGATGTGAAGCATCGGAATCTAAAACTGGGCTCACAGGGTAGGTTCAAATCATAGGAAGTTGGAGTGTCAGTCCTCTTGTACTTAAGTCGGCATTGTGAATCTTGTATTAAATTCGGATGGAATTTCAGTGTGTCATCGTCAATAAGAAGGTGCAAGGTATACAGTAAACCTGAAGTGAAGCATCGGAATCTAATACTGGAGTCACAGGAGACGTTCAAATCATAGAAAGGGAGAGTGTCAGTCCTCTTGTACTTAAGTCGACATTGTGCCTTTTGTATTGAATTCGGATGCAATTTCTAAGTTTCATCGTCAATAAGAAGGTGCAAGGAATACAGTAAACCTGAAGTGAAGCATCGGAATCTAAAACTGGAATCACAGGACAGGTTTAAATCATAGACAGTGAGAGTGTCAGTCCTCATGTACTTAAGTCGGCATTGTGCCTTTTGTGTTATATTCGGATGCAATTTCTGTGTTTCATCGTCAATAAGAAGGTAGAAGGGATACAGTAAACCTGAAGTGAAGCATCGGAATCGAAAACTGGACTCACAGGGTAGGTTCCAATCATAGGAAGTTAGAGCGTCAGTCCTCTTGTACTTAAGTCGGCATTGTGCCTATTGGTTTTACTTCCGATGCAATTTCTGAGTTTCATCGTCAATAAGACAGTGCAAGGTATACAGTAAACCTGAAGTGAAGCATCGGAATCTAAAACTGGACTCACAGGAGAGGTTCAAATCATACAAAGACAGAGTGACAGTCCTCTTTTACTTAAGCCGGCATTGTGCCTTTTGTATTAAATTCCGATGAAATTTCTGCGTTTCATCGTCAATAAGAAGGTGCAAGGTATACAGTAAACCTGAAGTGAAGCAACGGAATCTAAAACTGGACTCACAGGAGAGGTTCAAATCATAGAAATGGAGAGGGTCAGTCCTCTTGTACTTAAGTCGGTATTGTGCCTTTTGTATTAAATTCGGATGCTTTTTCTGTGTTTCATCGTCAATAAGAAGGTGCAAGATATACAGTAAACCTGAAATGAAGCATCTGAATCTAAAACTGGACTCACAGGAGAGGTCCAAATCACAGATAGTGAGAGTGTCAGTCCGCTTGTACTTAAGTCGGCATTGTGCCTTTCGTATTAATTCCGATGCAATTTCTGTGTTTGCTTGTCAATAAGAAGGTGCAAGGTATACAGTTAACCTGAAGTGTAGCAACGGAATCTAAAACTTGAATCACAGGAGAGATTCAAATCATAGAAAGTGAGAGTGTCAGTCCTCTTGTATTTAAGTCGGCGTTGTGCTTTTTGTATTAAATTCCGATGCAATTTACGTGTTTCATCGTCAATAAGAAGGTGCAAGGTATACAGTACACCTGAAGTGAAGCATCGGAATCTAAAACTGGACTCACAGGAGACGTTCAAATCATAAAAAGTGAGAGTGTCAGTCCTCTTGAACTTAAGTCGGTATTGTGACTTTTGTATTAAATTCGGATGCAATTTCTGTGCTTCATCGTCAATAAGAAGGTGCAAGGTATACAGTAAAATTGAAGTGAAGCATCGGAATCTAAAACTGGACTCACAGGAGAGGTTCAAATCATAGAAAGTGAGAGTTTCAGTCCTCTTGTACTTAAGTCGGCATTGTGCCTTTTGTATTAAATTCCGATGCAATTTCTGTGTTTCATCGTCAATACGAAGGTGCAAGGTATACAGTAAACCTGAAGTGAAGCATCGGAATCTAATACTGGAGTCACAGGTGACGTTCAAATCATAGAAAGTGAGAGTGTCAGTCCTCTGGTACTTAAGTCGGCACTGTGCTTTTTGAACTTAATTCCGATGCAATTTCTGTGTTTCATCGTCAATAAGAACGTCCAAGGGATACAGTAGACCTGAAGTGAAGCTTCGGAATCTAAAACTGGACTCACAGGAGAGGTTCAAATCATACAAAGACAGAGTGACAGTCCTCTTTTACTTAAGTCGGCATTGTGCCTTTTGTATTAAATTCCGAAGAAATTTCTGTGTTTCATCGTCAATAAGAAGGTCCAAGGGATAGACTAAACCTGAAGTGAAGCATCGGAATCCAAAACTGGACTCACAGGAGAGGTTCAAATCATAGAAATGGAGAGGGTCAGTCCTCTTGTACTTAAGTCGGTATTGTGCCTTTTGTATTAAATTCGGATGCAATTTCTGTGTTTCGTCGTCAATAAGAAGGTGCAAGGTATACAGTACACCTGAAGTGAAGCATCTGAATCTAAAAATGGACTCACAGGAGAGGTGCAAATCATAGATAGTGAGAGTGTCAGTCCGCTTGTACTTAAGTCGCCATTGTGCCTCTTGTATTAATTCCGATGCAATTTCTGTGTTTCATCGCCAATAAGAAGGTGCAAGGTATAAAGTAAACCTGAAGTGAAGCATCGGAATCTAAAACTGGACTCACAGGAGAGGTTCAAATCATAGAAAGTGAGAGTGTCAGTCCTCTTGTACTTAAGTCGGCATTGTGCCTTTTGTATTAAATTCCGATGCAATTTCTGTGTTTCATCGTCAATAAGAAGGTGCAAGGTATACAGTAAACCTGAAGTGAAACATCGGAATCTAAAACTGGAATCACAGGAGAGGTTCAAATCATAGAAAGTGAGAGTGTCAGTCCTCTTGTATTTAAGTTGGCATTGTGCCTTTTGTATTAAATTCCGATGCAATTTCTGTGTTTCATCGTCAATAAGAAGGTGCAAGGTATACAGTAAACCTGAAGTGAAGCATCGGAATCTAAAACTGGACTCACAGGAGAGGTTCAAATCATAGATAGTGAGAGTGACAGTCCTCTTTTACTTAAGTCGGAATTATGCTTTTTGTATTAAATTCCGATGAAATTTCTGTGTTTCATCGTCAATAAGAAGGTCCAAGGGATACATTAAACCGGAAGTGAAGCATCGGACTCTAAAACTGGATTCACAGGAGAGGTTCAAATCATAGAAAGTTAGAGTGTCAGTCCTCTTGTACTTAAGTCGGCATTGTGCCTTTTGTATTAAATTCGGATGCTATTTCTGTGTTTCATCGTCAATAAGAAGGTGCAAGGTATACAGTACACCTGAAGTGAAGCATCAGAATCCAAAACTGGACTCACAGGAGAGGTTCAAATCATAGAAAGAGAGAATGACATTGCTCTTTTACTTAAATCGGCATTGTCCCTTTTCTATTAAATTCCGATGAAATTTCTGTGTTTCATCGTCAATAAGAAGGTGCAAGGTATACAGTAAACCTGAAGTGAAGCATCGGAATGTAAACTGGACTCACAGGAGAGACTCAAATCAAAGAAAGTGAGAGTGTCAGTCCTCTTGTACTTAAGTCGGCATTGTGCCTCTTGTTTTAAATTCGGATGCAATTTCAGTGTGTCATCGTCAATAAGAAGGTGCAAGATATACAGTAAACCTGAAGTGAAGCATCGGAATCTAATACTGGACTCACAGGAGAGGTTCAAATCATAGAAAGTGAGAGTGTCAGTCCTCTTGTACTTAAGTCGGCAATGTGCCTTTTGTATTAAATTCCGATGCAATTTCTGTGTTTCATCGTCAATAAGAAGGTGCAAGGTATACAGTAAACCTGAAATGAAGCATCGGAATCTACAACTGGACTCACCGGAGAGGTTCAAATCATAGAAAGGGAGAGTGTCAGTCGTCTTGTACTTAAGTCACCATTGTGCCTTTTGTATTAAATTCGGATGCAATTTCTGTGTTTCATCGTCAATAAGAAGGTGCAAGGAATACAGTAAACCTGAAGTGAAGCAACGGATTCTAAAACTGGAATCACAGGAGAGGTTCAAATCATAGAAAGTGAGAGTGTCAGTCCTCATGTACTTAAGTCGGCATTGTGCCTTTTGTGTTAAATTCGCCACCAATTTCTGTGTTTCATCGTCAATAAGAAGGTAGAAGGGATACAGTAAACCTGCAGTGAAGCATCGGAATCTAAAACTGGACTCACAGGGTAGGATCCAATCATAGGAAGTTAGAGCGTCAGTCCTCTTGTACTTAAGTCGGCATTGTGCGTATTGGTTTTAAATCCGATGCAATTTTTGTGTTTCATCGTCAATAAGACTGTGCAAGGTATACAGTAAAACTGAAGTGAAGCATCGGAATCTAAAACTGGACTCACAGGAGAGGTTCAAATCATACAAAGACAGAGTGACAGTCCTCTTTTACTTAAGTCGCAATTGTGCCTTTTGTATTAAATTCTGATGAAATTGCTGTGTTTCATCGACAATAAGAAGGTCCAAGGGATACAGTAAACCTGAGGTGAAGCATCGGAATCTAAAACTGGACTCACAGGAGAGGTTCAAATCATAGAATTGGAGAGGGTCAGTCCTCTTGTACTTAAGTCGGTATTGTGCCTTTTGTATTAAATTCGGATGCAATATCTGTGTTTCATCGTCAATAAGAAGGTGCAAGGTATACACTAAACCTGAAATGAAGTATCTGAATCTAAAACTGGACTCACCGGAGAGGTTCAAATCATAGATAGTGAGAGTGTCAGTCCGCTTGTACTTAAGTCGGCATTGTGCCTTTCGTATTAATTCCGATGCAATTTCTGTGTTTGCTCGTCAATAAGATGGTGCAAGGTATACAGTAAACATCAAGTGAAGTATCGGAATCTAAAACTGGACTCACAGGAGAGGTTCAAATCATAGAAAGTGAGAGTGTCAGTCCTCTTGTACTTAAGTCGGCATTGTGCCTTTTGTATTAAATTCCGATGCAATTTCTGTGTTTCATCGTCAATAAGAAGGTGCAAGGTATACAGTAAACCTGAAGTGAAACATCGGAATCTAAAACTGGATTCACAGGAGAGGTTCAAATCATAGAAAGTGAGAGTGTCAGTCCTCTTGTATTTAAGTGGGCAGTGTGTCTTTTGTATTAAATTCCGATGAAATTTCTGTGTTTCATCGTCAATAAGAAGGTGCAAGGTATACACTAAACCTGAAATGAAGCATCTGAATCTAAAACTGGACTCACAGGAGAGGTTCAAATCATAGATAGTGAGAGTGTCAGTCCGCTTGTACTTAAGTCGGCATTGTGCCTTTCGTATTAATTCCGATGCAATTACTGTGTTTGCTCGTCAATAAGAAGGTGCAAGGTATACAGTAAACCTGAAAAGAAGCAACGGAATCTTAAACTGGAATCACAGGAGAGATTCAAATCTAGAAAGTGAGAGTGTCAGTCCTCTTGTATTTAAGTCGGCATTGTGCTTTTTGTATTAAATTCCGATGCAATTTCTGTGTTTCATCGTCAATCAGAAGGTGCAAGGTATACAGTAAACCTGAAGTGATGCATCGGAATCTAAAACTGGACTCACAGGAGAGGCTCAAATCATAGAAAGTGAGAGTGTCAGTCCTCTTGAACTTAAGTCGGTATTGTGCCTTTTGTATTAAATTCGGATGCAATATCTGTGTTTCATCGTCAATAAGAAGGTGCAAGGTATACAGTAAACCTGAAGTGAAGCATCGGAATGTAAAACTGGAATCACAGGAGAGGTTCAAATCATACAAAGACAGAGTGACAGTCCTCTTTTACTTAAGCCGGCATTGTGCCTTTTGTATTAAATTCCGATGCAATTTCTGTGTTTCATCGTCAATACGAAGGTGCAAGGTATACAGTAAACCTGAAGTGAAGCATCGGAATCTAATACTGGAGTCACAGGTGACGTTCAAATCATAGAAAGTGAGAGTGTCAGTCCTCTTGTACTTAAGTCGGCATTGTGCCTTTTGAACTTAATTCCGATGCAATTTCTGTGTTTCATCGTCAATAAGAACGTCCAAGGGATACAGTAGACCTGAAGCGAAGCTTCGGAATCTAAAAGTGGACTCACAGGAGAGGTTCAAATCATACAAAGACAGAGTGAAAGTCCTCTTTTACTTAAGTCGGCATTGTGCCTTTTGTATTAAATTCCGAAGAAATTTCTGTGTTTCCTCGTCAATAAGAAGGTCCAAGGGATAGAGTAAACCTGAAGTGAAGCATCGGAATCCAAAACTGGACTCACAGGAGAGGCTCAAATCATAGAAATGGAGAGGGTCAGTCCTCTTGTACTTAAGTCGGTATTGTGCCTTTTGTATTAAATTCGGATGCAATTTCTGTGTTTCATCGTCAATAAGAAAGTGCAAGGTATACAGTACACCTGAAGTGAAGCATCTGAATCTAAAACTGGACTCACAGGAGAGGTGCAAATCATAGATAGTGAGAGTGTCAGTCCGCTTGTACTTACGTCGCCATTGTGCCTCTTGTATTAATTCCGATGCAATTTCTGTGTTTCATCGCCGATATGAAGGTGCAAGGTATAAAGTAAACCTGAAGTGAAGCATCGGAATCTAAAACTGGACTCACAGGAGAGGTTCAAATCACAGAAAGTGAGAGTGTCAGTCCTCTTGTACTTAAGTCGGCATTGTGATTTTTGTATTAAATTCCGATGCAATTTCTGTGTTTCATCGTCAATAAGAAGGTGCAAGGTATACAGTAAACCTGAAGTGAAGCATCTGAATCTAAAACAGGACTCACAGGAGAGGTGCAAATCATAGATAGTGAGAGTGTCAGTCCGCTTGTACTTAAGTCGCCATTGTGCCTCTTGTATTAATTCCGATGCAATTTCTGTGTTTCATCGCCAATAAGAAGGTGCAAGGTATAAAGTAAACCTGAAGTGAAGCATCGGAATCTAAAACTGGACTCACAGGAGAGGTTCAAATCATAGAAAGTGAGAGTGTCAGTCCTCTTGTACTTAAGTCGGCATTGTGCCTTTTGTATTAAATTCCGATGCAATTTCTGTGTCTCATCGTCAATAAGAAGGTGCAAGGTATACAGTAAACCTGAAGTGAAACATCGGAATCTAAAACTGGAATCACAGGAGAGGTTCAAGTCATAGAAAGTTAGAGTGTCAGTCCTCTTGTACTTAAGTCGGCATTGTGCCTTTTGTATTAAATTCGGATGCTATTTCTGTGTTTCATCGTCAATAAGAAGGTGCAAGGCATACAGTACACCTGAAGTGAAGCATCAGAATCCAAAACTGGACTCACAGGAGAGGTTCAAATCATAGAAAGAGAGAGTGACAGTGCTCTTTTACTTAAATCGGCATTGTCCCTTTTCTATTAAATTCCGATGAAATTTCTGTGTTTCATCGTCAATAAGAAGGTGCAAGGTATACAGTAAACTTGAAGTGAAGCATCGGAATGTAAACTGGACTTACAGGAGAGATTCAAATCAAAGAAAGTGAGAGTGTCAGTCCTCTTGTACTTAAGTCGGCATTGTGCCTCTTGTTTTAAATTCGGATGCAATTTCAGTGTGTCATCGTCAATAAGAAGGTGCAAGGTATACAGTAAACCTGAAGTGAAGCATCGGAATCTAATACTGGACTCACAGGAGAGGTTCAAATCATAGAAAGTGAGAGGGTCAGTCCTCTTGTACTTAAGTCGGCATTGTGCCTTTTGTATTATATTCCGATGCAATTTCTGTGTTTCATCGTCAATAAGAAGGTGCAAGGTATACAGTAAACCTGAAGTGAAGCATCCGAATCTAAAACTGGACTCACCGGAGAGGTTCAAATCATAGAAAGGGAGAGTGTCAGTCGTCTTGTGCTTAAGTCACCATTGTGCCTTTTGTATTAAATTCGGATGCAATTTCTGTGTTTCATCGTCAATAAGAAGGTGCAAGGAATACAGTAAACCTGAAGTGAAGCATCGGAATCTAAAACTGGAATCACAGGAGAGGTTCAAATCATAGAAAGTGAGAGTGTCAGTCCTCATGTACTTAAGTCGGCATTGTGCCTTTTGTGTTAAATTCGCATGCAATTTCTGTGTTTCATCGTCAATAAGAAGGTAGAAGGGATACAGTAAACCTGCAGTGAAGCATCGGTATCTAAAACTGGACTCACAGGGTAGGATCCAATCATAGGAAGTTAGAGCGTCAGTCCTCTTGTACTTAAGTCGGCATTGTGCGTATTGGTTTTAAATCCGATGCAATTTTTGTGTTTCATCGTCAATAAGACTGTGCAAGGTATACAGTAAACCTGAAGTGAAGCATCGGAATCTAAAACTGGACTCACAGGAGAGGTTCAAATCATACAAAGACAGAGTGACAGTCCTCTTTTACTTAAGTCGCCATTGTGCCTTTTGTATTAAATTCTGATGAAATTTCTGTGTTTCATCGACAATAAGAAGGTCCAAGGGATACAGTAAACCTGAGGTGAAGCATCGGAATCTAAAACTGGACTCACAGGAGAGGTTCTAATCATAGAAATGGAGAGGGTCAGTCCTCTTGTACTTAAGTCGGTATTGTGCCTTTTGTATTAAATTCGGATGCAATATCTGTGTTTCATCGTCAATAAGAAGGTCCAAGGTGTACAGTAAACCTGAAGTGAAGCATCTGAATCTAAAACTGGACTGACAGGAGAGGTTCAAATCATAGATAGTGAGAGTGTCAGTCCGCTTGTACTTAAGTCGGCATTGTGCCTTTTGTATTAATTCCGATGCAATTTCTGTGTTTCATCGTCAATAAGAAGGTGCAAGGTATACAGTAAACCTGAAGTGAAGCATCGGAATCTAATACTGGACTCACAGGAGAGGTTCAAATCATACAAAGACAGAGTGACAGTCCTCTTTTACTTAAGCCGGCATTGTGCCTTTTGTATTAAATTCCAATGAAATTTCTGTGTTTCATCGTCAATAAGAAGGTGCAAGGTATACAGTAAACCTAAAGTGAAGCAACGGAATCTAAAACTGGACTCACAGGAGAGGTTCAAATCATAGAAATGGAGAGGGTCAGTCCTCTTGTACTTAATTCGGTATTGTGCCTTTTGTATTAAATTCGGATGCAATTTCTGTGTTTCATCGTCAATAAGAAGGTGCAAGGTATACACTAAACCTAAAATGAAGTATCTGAATCTAAAACAGGACTCACCGGAGAGGTTCAAATCATAGATAGTGAGAGTGTCAGTCCTCTTGTATTTAAGTCGGCAGTGTGCCTTTTGTATTAAATTCCGATGCAATTTCTTTGTTTCATCGTCAATAAGAAGATGCAAGGTATATAGTAAACGTGAAGTGAAGCATCGGAATCTAAAACTGGACTCACAGGAGGGGATCAAATCATAGAAAGAGAGAGTGACAGTCCTCTTTTACTTAAGTCGGTATTGTGCATTTTGTATTAAATTCCGATGAAATTTATGTGTTTCATCGTCAATAAGAAGGTGCAAGGTATACACTAAACCTGAAATGAAGCATCTGAATCTAAAACTGGACTCACTGGAGAGGTTGAAATCATAGATAGTGAGAGTGTCAGTCCGCTTGTACTTAAGTCGGCATTGTGCCTTTCGTATTAATTCCGATGCAATTTCTGTGTTTGCTCGTCAATAAGAAGGTGCAAGGTATACAGTAAACCTGAAGTGAAGCAACGGAATCTAAAACTGGAATCACAGGAGAGATTCAAATCATAGAAAGTGAGAGTGTCAGTCCTCTTGTATTTAGGTCGGCATTGTGCTTTTTGTATTAAATTCCGATGCAATGTCTGTGTTTCATCGTCAATCAGAAGGTGCAAGGTATACAGTAAACCTGAAGAGAAGCACCGGAATCTAAAACTGGACTCACAGGAGAGGTTCAAATCATAGAAAGTGAGAGTGTCAGTCCTCTTGAACTTAAGTCGGTATTGTGCCTTTTGTATTAAATTCGGATGCAATATCTGTGTTTCATCGTCAATAAGAAGGTGCAAGGTATACAGTAGACCTGAAGTGAAGCATCGGAATCTAAAAGTGGACTCACAGGAGAGGTTCAAATCATAGAAAGTGAGAGTGTCAGTCCTCTTGTACTTAAGTCGGCATTGTGCCTTTTGTATTACATTCCGATGCAATTTCTGTGTTTCATCGTCAAAAAGATGGTGCAAGGTATACAGTAAACCTGAAGTGAAACATCGGAATCTAAAACTGGACTCACAGGAGAGGTTCAAATCATTGAAAGGAAAGTGTCAGTCCTCTTGTACTTAAGTCGGCATTGTGACATTTGTATTAAATTCGGATGCAATTTCTGTGTTTCATCGTCAATAAGAAGGTGCAAGGTATACAGTAAACCTGAAGTGAAGCATCGGAATCGAAAACTGGACTCACAGGAGACGTTCAAATCATAGAAAGTGAGAGTGTCAGTCCTCTTGTACTTAAGTCGGCATTGTGCCTTTTGTATTAAATAAGGATGCAATTTCTGTGTTTCATCGTCAATAAGAAGGTGCAAGGTATACAGTAAACCTGAAGGGAAGCATCGGAATCTAAAACTGGACTAACAGGAGAGGTTCAAATCATAGATAGTGAGAGTGTCAGTTCTCTTGTACTTAAGTCGGCATTGTGCCTTTTGTATTAAATTCCGATGCAATTTCCGTGTTTCATCGTCAATAAGAAGGTGCAAGGTATACAGTAAACCTGAAGTGAAGCATCGGAATCTAAAACTGGACTCACAGGAGAGGTTCAAATCATAGAAAGGGAAAGTGTCAGTCCTCTTGTACTAAAGTCGGCATTGTGCCTTTTGTATTAAATTCGGATGCAATTTCTGTGTTTCATCGTCAATAAGAAGGTGCAAGGTATACATTAAACCTGAAGTGAAGCATCGGAATCGAAAACTGGACTCACAGGAGAGGTTCAAATCATAGAGAGAGAGAGTGACACTCCTCTTTTACTTAAGTCGGCATTGTGCCTTTTGTGTTAAATTCCGTTGAAATTTCTGTGTTTCATCGTCAATAAGAAGGTGCAAGGTATACAGTCAACCTAAAGTGAAGCATCGGAATCTAAAACTGGAATCACAGGAGAGGTTCAAATCATAGAAAGTGAGAGTGTCAGTCCTCTTGTACTTAAGTCGGCATTGTGCCCTTTGTATTAAATTCCGATGCAATTTCTGTGTTTCATCGTCAATAAGAAGGTGCAAGGTATACAGTAAACCTGAAGTGAAGCATCGGAATGTAAATTGGACTCACAGGAGAGATTCAAATCAAAGAAAGTGAGAGTGTCAGTCCTCTTGTACTTAAGTCGGCATTGTGCCTCTTGTTTTAAATTCGGATGCAATTTCAGTGTGTCATCGTCAATAAGAAGGTGCAAGGTATACAGTAAACCTGAAGTGAAGCATCGGAATCTAATACTGGACTCACAGGAGAGGTTCAAATCATAGAAAGTGAGAGTGTCAGTCCTCTTGTACTTAAGTCGGCATTGTGCCTTTTGTATTAAATTCCGATGCAATTTCTGTGTTTCATCGTCAATAAGAAGGTGCAAGGTATGCAGTAAGCCTGAAGTGAAGGATCGGAATCTGAAACTGCAATCACAGGACAGGTACATATCATAGAAAGTGAGTCTGTCAGTCCTCTTGTATTTAAGTCGGCATTGTGCCTTTTGTATTACATTGCGATGCAATTTCTGTGTTTCTTCGTCAATAAGAAGGTGCAAGGTATACAGTACACCTGAAGTGAACCATCAGAATCCAAAACTGGACTCACAGGAGAGGTTCAAATCATAGAAAGAGAGAGTGACAGTGCTCTTTTACTTAAATCGGCATTGTCCCTTTTCTATTAAATTCCGATGAAATTTCTGTGTCTCATCGTCAATAAGAAGGTGCAAGGTATACAGTAAACCTGAAGTGAAGCATCGGAATGTAAATTGGACTCACAGGAGAGATTCAAATCAAAGAAAGTGAGAGTGTCAGTCCTCTTGTACTTAAGTCGGCATTGTGCCTCTTGTTTTAAATTCGGATGCAATTTCAATGTGTCATCGTCAATAAGAAGGTGCAAGGTATACAGTAAACCTGAAGTGAAGCATCGGAATCTAATACTGGACTCACAGGAGAGGTTCAAATCATAGAAAGTGAGAGTGTCAGTCCTCTTGTACTTAAGTCGGCATTGTGCCTTTTGTATTAAATTCCGATGCAATTTCTGTGTTTCATCGTCAATAAGAAGGTGCAAGGTATACAGTAAACCTGAAGTGAAGCATCGGAATCTAAAACTGGACTCACCGGTGAGGTTCGAATCATAGAAAGGGAGAGTGTCAGTCGTCTTGTACTTAAGTCACCATTGTGCCTCTTGTATTAAATGCGAATGCAATTTCTGTGTTTCATCGTCAATAAGAAGGTGCAAGGAATACAGTAAACCTGAAGTGAAGCATCGGAATCTAAAACTGGAATCACAGGGGAGGTTCAAATCATAGAAAGTGAGTGTGTCAGTCCTCATGTACTTAAGTCGGCATTGTGCCTTTTGTGTTAAATTCGCATGCAATTTCTGTGTTACATCGTCAATAAGAAGGTAGAAGGGATACAGTAAACCTGCAGAGAAGCATCGGAATCTAAAACTGGACTCACAGGGTAGGATCCAATTATAGGAAGTTAGAGCGTCAGTCCTCTTGTACTTAAGTCGGCATTGTGTCTATTGGTTTTAAATCCGATGCAATTTTTGTGTTTCATCGTCAATAAGACTGTGCAAGGTATACAGTAAACCTGAAGTGAAGCATCGGAATCTAAAACTGGACTCACAGGAGAGGTTCAAATCATACAAAGACAGAGTGACAGTCCTCTTTTACTTAAGTCGCAATTGTGCCTTTTGTATTAATTTCTGATGAAATTTCTGTGTTTCATCGACAATAAGAAGGTCCAAGGGAAACAGTAAACCTGAGGTGAAGCATCAGAATCTAAAACTGGACTCACAGGAGAGGTTCAAATCATAGAAATGGAGAGGGTCAGTCCTCTTGTTCTTAAGTCTTTATTGTGCATTTTGTATTAAATTCGGATGCAATATCTGTATTTCATCGTCAATAAGAAGGTGGAAGGTGTACAGTAAACCTGAAGTGAAGCATCTGAATCTAACACTGGACTGACAGGAGAGGTTCAAATCATAGATAGTGAGAGTGTCAGTCCGCTTGTACTTAAGTCGGCATTGTGCCTTTTGTATTAATTCCGATGCAATTTCGGTGTTTCATCGTCAATAAGAAGGTGCAAGGTATACAGTAAACCTGAAGTGAAGCATCGGAATCTAAAACTGGACTCACAGGAGAGGTTCAAATCATGCAAACACGGAGTGACAGTCCTCTTTTACTTAAGCCGGCATTGTGGCTTTTGTATTAAATTCCAATGAAATTTCTGTGTTTCATCGTCAATAAGAAGGTGCAAGGTATACAGTAAACCTAAAGTGAAGCAACGGAATCTAAAACTGGACTCACAGGAGAGGTTCAAATCATAGAAATGGAGAGGGTCAGTCCTCTTGTACTTAAGTCGGTATTGTGCCTTTTGTATTAAATTCGGATGCAATTTCTGTGTTTCAACGTCAATAAGAAGGTGCAAGGTATACACTAAACCTCAAATGAAGTATCTGAATCTAAAACTGGACTCACCGGAAAGGTTCAAATCATAGATAGTGAGATTGTCAGTCCGCTTGTACTTAAGTCGGCATTGTGCCTTTCGTATTAATTCCGATGCAATTTCTGTGTTTGCTCGTCAATAAGAAGGTGCAAGGTATACAGTAAACCTGAAATGAAACATCGGAATCTAAAACTGGGATCACAGGAGAGGTTCAAATCATAGAAAGTGAGAGTGTCGGTCCTCTTGTATTTAAGTCGGCAGTGTGCCTTTTGTATTAAATTCCGATGAAATTTCTGTGTTTCATCGTCAATAAGAAGGTGCAAGGTATACACTAAACCTGAAATGAAGCATCTGAATCTAAAACTGGACTCACAGGAGAGGTTCAAATCATAGATAGTGAGAGTGTCAGTCCGCTTGTACTTAAGTCGGCATTGTGCCTTTCGTATTAATTCCGATGCAATTTCTGTGTTTGCTCGTCAATAAGAAGGTGCAAGGTATACAGTAAACCTGAAGTGAAGCAACGGAATCTTAAACTGGAATCACAGGAGAGATTCAAATAATAGAAAGTGAGAGTGTCAGTCCTCTTGTATTTAAGTGGGCATTGTGCTTTTTGTATTAAATTCCGATGCAATTTCTGTGTTTCATCGTCAATCAGAAGGTGCAAGGTATACAGTAAACCTGAAGTGATGCATCGGAATCTAAAACTGGACTCACAGGAGAGGCTCAAATCATAGAAAGTGAGAGTGTCAGTCCTCTTGAACTTAAGTCGGTATTGTGCCTTTTGTATTAAATTCGGATGCAATATCTGTGTTTCATCGTCAATAAGAAGGTGCAAGGTATACAGTAAACCTGAAGTGAAGCATCGGAATCTAAAACTGGAATCACAGGAGGGGTTCAAATCATAGAAAGTGAGAGTGTCAGTCCTCTTGTACTTAAGTCGGCAGTGTGCCTTTTGTATTAAATTCCGATGCAATTTCTGTGTTTCATCGTCAATAAGAAGGTGCAAGGTATACAGTAAACCTGAAGTGAAGCATCGGAATCTAAAACTGGACTCACAGGAGGGGATCAAATCATAGAAAGAGAGAGTATCAGTCCTCTTTTACTTAAGTCGGTATTGTGCATTTTGTATTAACTTCCGATGAAATTTCTGTGTTTCATCGTCAATAAGAAGGTGCAAGGTATACACTAAACCTGAAATGAAGCATCTGAATCTAAAACTGGACTCACAGGAGAGGTTCAAATCATAGATAGTGAGAGTCTCAGTCCGCTTGTACTTAAGTCGGCATTGTGCCTTTCGTATTAATTCCGATGCAATTTCTGTGTTTGCTCGTCAATAAGAAGGTGCAAGGTATACAGTAAACCTGAAGTGAAGCAACGGAATCTAAAACTGGAATCACAGTAGAGATTCAAATCATAGAAAGTGAGAGTGTCAGTCCCCTTGTATTTAAGTCGGCATTGTGCTTTTTGTATTAAATTCCGATGCAATGTCTGTGTTTCATCGTCAATCAGAAGGTGCAAGGTATACAGTAAACCTGAAGTGAAGCAACGGAATCTTAAACTGGAATCACAGGAGAGATTCAAATAATAGAAAGTGAGAGTGTCAGTCCTCTTGTATTTAAGTGGGCATTGTGCTTTTTGTATTAAATTCCGATGCAATTTCTGTGTTTCATCGTCAATCAGAAGGTGCAAGGTATACAGTAAACCTGAAGTGAAACATCGGAATCTAAAACTGGACTCACAGGAGAGGTTCAAATCATAGAAAGTGAGAGTGTCAGTCTTCTTGAACTTATGTCGGTATTGTGCCTTTTGTATTAAATTCGGATGCAATATCTGTGTTTCATCGTCAATAAGAAGGTGCAAGGTATACAGTAAACCTGAAGTGAAGCATCGGAATCTAAAACTGGACTCACAGGAGAGGTTCAAATCATAGAAAGTGAGAGTGTCAGTCCTCTTGTACTTAAGTTGGCATTGTGCCTTTTGTATTAAATTCCGATGCAATTTCTGTGTTTCATCGTCAATAAGATGGTGCAAGGTATACAGTAAACCTGAAGTGAAACATCGGAATCTAAAACTGGAATCATAGGAGAGGTTCAAATCATAGAAAGTGAGAGTGTCAGTCCTCTTGTATTTAAGTCGGCAGTGTGCCTTTTGTATTATATTCCGATGCAATTTCTGTGTTTCATCGTCAATAAGAAGGTGCAAGGTATACAGTAAACCTGAAGTGAAGCATCGGAATCTAAAACTGGACTCACAGGAGAGGATCAAATCATAGAAAGAGAGAGTGACAGTCCTCTTTTACTTAAGTCGGCAATGTGCATTTTGTATTAAATTCCGATGAAATTTCTGTGTTTCGTCGTCAATAAGAAGATCCTAGGGATACAGTAAAACTGAAGTGAGGCATGGGAGTCTCAAACTGGACTCACAGGAGAGGTTCAAATCATTGAAAGGAAAGTGTCAATCCTCTTGTACTTAAGTCGGCATTGTGACATTTGCATTAAATTCGGATGCAATTTCTGTGTTTCATCGTCAATAAGAATGTGCTAGGTATACAGTAAACCTGCAGTGAAGCATCGGAATCGAAAACTGGACTCACAGGAGACGTTCAAATCATAGAAAGTGAGAGTGTCAGTCCTCTTGTACTTAAGTCGGCAGTGTGCCTTTTGTATTAAATACGAATGCAATTTCTGTGTTTCATCGTCAATAAGAAGGTGCAAGGTATACAGTAAACCTGAAGTGAAGCATCGGAATCTAAAACTGGACTAACAGGAGAGGTTCAAATCATAGATAGTGAGAGTGTCAGTTCTCTTGTACTTAAGTCGGCATTGTGCCTTTTGTATTAAATTCCGATGCAATTTCCGTGTTTCATCGTCAATAAGAAGGTGCCAGGTATACAGTAAACCTGAAGTGAAGCATCGGAATCTAAAACTGGACTCACAGGAGAGGTTCTAATCATAGAAAGGGAAAGTGTCAGTCCTCTTGTACTTAAGTCGGCATTGTGCCTTTTGTATTAAATTCGGATGCAATTTCAGTGTTTCATCGTCAATAAGAAGGTGCAAGGTATACATTAAACCTGAGGTGAAGCATCGGAATCGAAAACTGGACTCACAGGAGAGGTTCAAATCATAGTAAGAGAGAGTGACACTCCTCTTTTACTTAAGTCGGCATTGTGCCTTTTGTGTTAAATTCCGTTGAAATTTCTGTGTTTCATCGTCAATAAGAAGGTGCAAGGTATACAGTCAACCTAAAGTGAAGCATCGGAATCTAAAACTGGAATCACAGGAGAGGTTCAAATCATAGAAAGTGAGAGTGTCAGTCCTCTTGTACTTAAGTCGGCATTTTGCCTTTTGTATTAAATTCCAATGCAATTTCTGTGTTTCATCGTCAATATGAAGGTGCAAGGTATACAGTAAACCTGAAGTGAAACATCGGAATCTAAAACTGGAATCACAGGAGAGGTTCAAATCATAGTAAGTGAGAGTGTCAGTTCCCTTGTATTTAAGTCGTCATTGTGCCTTTTGTATTAAATTCCGATGCAATTTCTGTGTTTCATCGCCAATAACAAGGTGCAAGGTATACAGTAAACCTGAAGTGAAGCATCGGAATCTAAAAGTGGACTCACAGGAGAGGTTCAAATCATAGAAAATGTGAGTGTCTGTCCTCTTGTACTTAAGTCGGTATTGTGCCTTTTGTATTAAATTCGGATGCAATTTCTGTGTTTCATCGTCAATAAGAAGGTGCAAGGTATGCAGTAAACCTGAAGTGAAGGATCGGAATCTGAAACTGCAATCACAGGAGAGGTACAAATCATAGAAAGTGAGTCTGTCAGTCCTCTTGTATTTAAGTCGGCATTGTGCCTTTTGTATTACATTGCGATGCAATTTCTGTGTTTCTTCGTCAATAAGAAGGTGCAAGGTATACAGCAAACCTGAAGTGAAGCATCGGAATCTAAAACAGGACTCACAGGAGAGGTTCAATTAATAGAAAGAGAGAGTGACAGTCCTCTTTTACTTAAGTCGGCATTGTGCCTTTTGTGTTAAATTCCGTTGAAATTTATGTGTTTCATCGACAACAAGAAGGTGCAAGGTATACAGTAAACCTGAAGTGAAGCATCGGAATCTAAAACTGGACTCACAGGAGAGATTCAAATCATAGAAAATGAGAGTGTAAGTCCTCTTGTACTTAAGTCGGCATTGTGACATTTGTATTAAATTCGGATGCAATTTCTGTGTTTCATCGTCAATAAGAAGGTGCAAGGTATACAGTAAACCTGAAGTGAAGCATCGGAATCGAAAACTGGACTCACAGGAGAGGTTCAAATCATAGGAAGTGAGAGTGTCAGTCCTCTTGTACTTAAGTCGGCATTGTGCCTTTTGTATTAAATACGGATGCAATTTCTGTGTTTCATCGTCAATAAGAAGGTGCAAGGTATACAGTAAACCTGAAGTGATGCATCGGAATCTAAAACTGGACTCACAGGAGAGGTTCAAATCATAGATAGTGAGAGTGTAAGTCCGCTTGTACTTAAGTCGGCATTGTGCCTTTCGTATTAATTCCGATGCAATTTCTGTGTTTGCTCGTCAATAAGATGGTGCAAGGTATACAGTTAACATCAAGTGAAGTATCTGAATCTAAAACTGGACTCACAGGAGAGGTTCAAATCATAGAAAGTGTGAGTGTCAGTCCTCTTGTACTGAAGTCGGCATTGTGCCTTTTGTATAAAATTCCGATGCAATTTCTGTGTTTCATCGTCAATAAGAAGGTGCAAGGTATACAGCAAACCTGAAGTGAAACATCGGAATCTAAAACTGGAATCACAGGAGAGGTTCAATTCATAGAAAGTGAGAGTGTCAGTCCTCTTGTATTTAAGTCGGCAGTGTGCCTTTTGTATTACATTCCGATGCAATTTCTGTGTTTCATCGTCAATAAGAAGGTGCAAGGTATACAGTAAACGTGAAGTGAAGCATCGGAATCTAAAACTGGACTCACAGGAGAGGATCACATCATAGAAAGAGAGAGTGGCAGTCCTCTTTTACGTATGTAGGCATTGTGCATTTTGTATTAAATTCCGATGAAATTTCTGTGTTTCATCGTCAATAAGAAGGTGCAAGGTATTCACTAAACCTGAAATGAAGCATCTGAATCTAAAACTGGACTTACAGGAGAGGTTCAAATCATAGATAGTGAGAGTGTCAGTCCGCTTCTACTTAAGTCGGCATTGTGCCTTTCGTATTAATTCCGATGCAATTTCTGTGTTTGCTCGTCAATAAGAAGGTGCAAGGTATACAGTAAACCTGAAGTGAAGCAACGGAATCTTAAACTGGAATCACAGGAGAGATTCAAATCATAGAAAGTGATAGTGTCAGTCCTCTTGTATTTAAGTCGGCATTGTGCTTTTTGTATTAAATTCCGATGCAATTTCTGTGTTTCATCGTCAATCAGAAGGTGCAAGGTATACAGTAAACCTGAAGTGATGCATCGGAATCTATAACTGGACTCACAGGAGGGGATCAAATCATAGAAAGAGAGAGTGACAGTCCTCTTCTACTTAAGTCGGTATTGTGCATTTTGTATTAAATTCCGATGAAATTTCTGTGTTTCATCGTCAATAAGAAGGTCCAAGGTATACACTAAACCTGAAATGAAGCATCTGAATCTAAAACTGGACTCACAGGAGAGGTTCAAATCATAGATAGTGAGAGTGTCAGTCCGCTTGTACTTAAGTCGGCATTGTGCCTATCGTATTAATTCCGATGCAATTTCTGTGTTTGCTCGTAAATAAGAAGGTGCAAGGTATACAGTAAACCTGAAGTGAAACAACGGAATCTAAAACTGGAATCACAGGAGAGATTCAAATCATAGAATGTGAGAGTGTCAGTCCTCTTTTACTTAAGTCGGCATTGTGCCTTTTGTGTTACATTCCGTTGAAATTTCTGTGTTTCATCGTCAATAAGAAGGTGCAAGGTATACAGTATACCTAAAGTGAAGCATCGGAATCTAAAACTGGAATCACAGGAGAGGTTCAAATCATAGAAAGTGAGAGTGTCAGTCCTCTTGAACTTAAGTCGGCATTTTGCCTTTTGTATTAAATTCCGATGCAATTTCTGTAATTCTTCGTCAATAAGAAGGTGCAAGGTATACATTAAACCTGAAGTCAAGCATCGGAATCTAAAACTGGACTCACAGGAGAGATTCAAATCATAGAAAGTGAGAGTGTCAGTCCTCTTGTACTTAAGTCGGCATTGTGACATTTGTATTAAATTCGGATGCAATTTCTGTGTTTCATCGTCAATAAGAAGGTGCAAGGTATACAGTAAACCTGAAGTGAAGCATCGGAATCGAAAACTGGACTCACAGGAGAGGTTCAAATCATAGAAAGTGAGAGTGTCAGTCCTCTTGTACTTAAGTCGGCATTGTGCCTTTTGTATTAAATACGGATGCAATTTCTGTGTTTCATCGTCAATAAGAAGGGGCAAGGTATACAGTAAACCTGAAGTGAAGCATCGGAATCTAAAACTGGACTCACAGGAGAGGTTCAAATCATAGATAGTGAGAGTGTCAGTCCGCTTGTACTTAAGTCGGCATTGCGCCTTTCGTATTAATTCCGATGCAATTTCTGTGTTTGCTCGTCAATAAGATGGTGCAAGGTATACAGAAAACATCAAGTGAAGTATCGGAATCTAAAATTGGACTCGCAGGAGAGATTCAAATCATAGAAAGTAAGAGTGTCAGTCCTCTTGTATTTAAGTCGGCAGTGTGCCTTTTGTATTAAATTCCGATGCAATTTCTGTGTTTCATCGTCAATAAGAAGGTGCAAGGTATACAGTAAACCTGAAGTGAAGCATCGGAATCTAAAAGTGGACTCACAGGAGAGGTTCAAATCATAGAAAATGTGAGTGTCATTCCTCTTGTACTTAAGTCGGTATTGTGCCTTTTGTATTAAATTCGGATGCAATTTCTGTGTTTCATCGTCAATAAGAAGGTGCAAGGTATGCAGTAACCCTGAAGTGAAGGATCGGAATCTGAAACTGCAGTCACAGGAGAGGTAAAAATCATAGAAAGTGAGTCTGTCAGTCCTCTTGTATTTAAGTCGGCATTGTGCCTTTTGTATTACATTGCGATGCAATTTCTGTGTTTCTTCGTCAATAAGAAGGGACAAGGGATACAGTAAACCTGAAGTGAAGCATCGGAATCTAAAACTGGACTCACAGGAGAGGTTCAAATCATAGTAAGTGAGAGTGTCAGTCCTCTTGTACTTAAGTCGGCACTGTGCCTTTTGTATTAAATACGGATGCAATTTCTGTGTTTCATCGTCAATAAGAATTTGCAAGGTATACAGTAAACCTTAAGTGAAGCATCGGAATCTAAAACTGGACTAACAGGAGAGGTTCAAATCATAGAAAGTGAAAGTGTCAGTTCTCTTGTACTTAAGTTGGCATTGTGCCTTTTGTATTAAATTCCGATGCAATTTCCGTGTTTCATCGTCAATAAGAAGGTGCCAGGTATACAGTAAACCTGAAGTGAAGCATCGGAATCTAAAACTGGACTCACAGGAGAGGTTCAAATCATAGAAAGGGAAAGTGTCAGTCTTCTTGTACTATAGTCGGCATTGTGCCTTTTGTATTAAATTCGGATGCAATTTCTGTGTTTCATCGTCAATAAGAAGGTGCAAGGTATACATTAAACCTGAAGTGAAGCATCGGATTCGAAAACTGGTCTCACAGGAGAGGTTCAAATCATAGAGAGAGAGAGTGACACTCCTCTTTTACTTAAGTCGGCATTGTGCCTTTTGTGTTAAATTCCGTTGAAATTTCTGTGTTTCATCGTCAATAAGAAGGTGCAAGGTATACAGTCAACCTGAAGTGAAGCATCGGAATCTAAAACTGGAATCACAGGAGAGGTTCAAATCATAGAAAGTGAGAGTGTCAGTCCTCTTTTACTTAAGTCGGCATTGTGCCTTTTGTATTAAATTCCGATGCAATTTCTGTGTTTCATCGTCAATAAGAAGGTGCCAGGTATACAGTGAACCTGAAGTGAAGCTTCGGAATCTAAAACTGGACTCACAGGAGAGGTTCAAATCATAGAAAGCGAGAGTGTCAGTCCTCCTGTACTTAAGTCGGCATTGTGCCTTTTGTATTAAATTCGGATGCAATTTCTGTGTTTCATCGTCAATAAGAAGGTGCAAGGTATACAGTAAACCTGAAGTGAAGCATCGGAATCGAAAACTGGACTCACAGGAGAGGTTCAAATCATAGAATGTGAGAGTGTCAGTCCTCTTGTACTTAAGTCGGCATTTTGCCTTTTGTATTAAATTCCAATGCAATTTCTGTGTTTCATCGTCAATATGAAGGGGCAAGGTATACAGTAAACCTGTAGTGAAACATCGGTATCTAAAACTGGAATCACAGGACAGGTTCAAATCATAAAAAATGAGAGTGTCAGTCCCCTTGTATTTAAGTCGTCATTGTGCCTTTTGTATTAAATTCCGATGCAATTTCTGTGTTTCATCGTCAATAAGAAGGTGCAAGGTATACAGTAAACCTGAAGTGAATAATCGGAATCTAAAACTGGACTCACAGGAGAGGTTCATATCATAGAAAATGTGAGTGTCAGTGCTCTTGTACTTAAGTCGGTATTGTGCCTTTTGTATTAAATTCGGAAGCAATTTCTGTGTTTCATCGTCAATAAGAAGGTGCACGGTTTGCAGTAAACCTGAAGAGAAGCATCGGAATCTGAAACTGCAATCACAGGAGAGGTACAAATCATAGAAAGTGAGACTGTCAGTCCTCTTGTATTTAAGTCGGCATTGTGCCTTTTGTATTACATTGCGATGCAATTTCTGTGTTTCATCGTCAATAAGAAGGTGCAAGGTATACAGTAAACCTGAAGTGAAGCATCGGAATCTAAAACAGGACTCACAGGAGAGGTTCAATTAATAGAAAGAGAGAGTGACAGTCCTCTTTTACTTAAGTCGGCATTGTGCCTTTTGTATTAAATTCGGATGCAATTTCTGTGTTTCATCGTCAACAAGAAGGTGCAAGGTATGCAGTAACCCTGAAGTGAAGGATCGGAATCTGAAACTGCAATCACAGGAGAGGTAAAAATCATAGAAAGTGAGTCTGTCAGTCCTCTTGTATTTAAGTCGGCATTGTGCCTTTTGTATTACATATGATGCAATTTCTGTGTTTCTTCGTCAATAAGAAGGGACAAGGGATACAGTAAACCTGAAGTGAAGCATCGGAATCTAAAACTGGACTCACAGGAGAGGTTCAAATCATAGAAATTGAAAATGTCAGTCCTCTTGTACTAAAGTCGGCATTGTGCCTTTTGTATTAAATTCGGATGCAATTTCTGTAATTCATCGTCAATAGGAAGGTGCAAGGTATACATTAAACCTGAAGTGAAGCATCGGAATCGAAAACTAGACTCACAGGAGAGGTTCAAATGAGAGAGAGAGAGAGAGAGTGACACTCCCCTTTTACTTAAGTCGGCATTGTGCCTTTTGTGTTAAATTCCGTTGAAATTTCTGTGTTTCATCGACAAGAAGAAGGTGCAAGGTATACAGTAAACCTGAAGTGAAGCATCGGAATCTAAAACTGGACTCACAGGAGAGATTCAAATCATAGAAAGTGAGAGTGTCAGTCCTCTTGTACTTAAGTCGGCATTGTGACATTTGTATTAAATTCGGATGCAATTTCTGTGTTTCATCGTCAATAAGAAGGTGCAAGGTATACAGTAAACCTGAAGTGAAGCATCGGAATCGAAAACTGGACTCACAGGAGAGGTTCAAATCATAGTAAGTGAGAGTGTCAGTCCTCTTGTACTTAAGTCGGCACTGTGCCTTTTGTATTAAATACGGATGCAAGTTCTGTGTTTCATCGTCAATAAGAAGGTGCAAGGTATACAGTAAACCTGAAGTGAAGCATCGGAATCTAAATCTGGACTAACAGGAGAGGTTCAAATCATAGAAAGTGAGAGTGTCAGTTCTCTTGTACTTAAGTCGGCATTGTGCCTTTTGTATTAAATTCCGATGCAATTTCCGTGTTTCATCGTCAATAAGAAGGTGCCAGGTATACAGTAAACCTGAAGTGAAGCATCGGAATCTAAAACTGGACTCACAGGAGAGGTTCAAATCATAGAAAGGGAAAGTGTCAGTCCTCTTGTACTATAGTCGGCATTGTGCCTTTTGTATTAAATTCGGATGCAATTTCTGTGTTTCATCGTCAATAAGAAGGTGCAAGGTATACATTAAACCTGAAGTGAAGCATCGGATTCGAAAACTGGTCTCACAGGAGAGGTTCAAATCATAGAGAGAGAGAGTGACACTCCTCTTTTACTTAAGTCGGCATTGTGCCTTTTGTGTTAAATTCCGTTGAAATTTCTGTGTTTCATCGTCAATAAGAAGGTGCAAGGTATACTGTCAACCTGAAGTGAAGCATCGGAATCTAAACCTGGAATCACAGGAGAGGTTCAAATCATAGAAAGTGAGAGTGTCAGTCCTCTTGTACTTAAGTCGGCATTGTGCCTTTTGTATTAAATTCCGATGCAATTTCTGTGTTTCATCGTCAATAAGAAGGTGCCAGGTATACAGTGAACCTGAAGTGAAGCATCGGAATCTAAAACTGGACTCACAGGAGAGGTTCAAATCATAGAAAGCGAGAGTGTCAGTCCTCCTGTACTTAAGTCGGCTTTGTGCCTTTTGTATTAAATTCGGATGCAATTTCTGTGTTTCATCGTCAATAAGAAGGTGCAAGGTATACAGTAAACCTGAAGTGAAGCATCGGAATCGAAAACTGGACTCACAGGAGAGTTTCAAATCATAGAATGTGAGAGTGTCAGTCCTCTTGTACTTAAGTCGCCATTTTGCCTTTTGTATTAAATTCCAATGCAATTTCTGTGTTTCATCGTCAATATGAAGGGGCAAAGTATACAGTAAACCTGAAGTGAAACATCGGTATCTAAAACTGGAATCACAGGAGAGGTTCAAATCATAGAAAGTGAGAGTGTCAGTCCCCTTGTATTTAAGTCGTCATTGTGCCTTTTGTATTAAATTCCGATGCAATTTCTGTGTTTCATCGTCAATAAGAAGGTGCAAGGTATACAGTAAACCTGAAGTGAAGCATCGGAATCGAAAACTGGACTCACAGGAGAGGTTCATATCATAGAAAATGTGAGTGTCAGTGCTCTTGTACTAAAGTCGGCATTGTGCCTTTTGTATTAAATTCGGATGCAATTTCTGTAATTCATCGTCAATAGGAAGGTGCAAGGTATACATTAAACCTGAAGTGAAGCATCGGAATCGAAAACTAGACTCACAGGAGAGGTTCAAATGAGAGAGAGAGAGAGTGACACTCCCCTTTTACTTAAGTCGGCATTGTGCCTTTTGTGTTAAATTCCGTTGAAATTTCTGTGTTTCATCGACAAGAAGAAGGTGCAAGGTATACAGTAAACCTGAAGTGAAGCATCGGAATCTAAAACTGGACTCACAGGAGAGATTCAAATCATAGAAAGTGAGAGTGTCAGTCCTCTTGTACTTAAGTCGGCATTGTGACATTTGTATTTAATTCGGATGCAATTTCTGTGTTTCATCGTCAATAAGAAGGTGCAAGGTATACAGTAAACCTGAAGTGAAGCATCGGAATCGAAAACTGGACTCACAGGAGAGGTTCAAATCATAGTAAGTGAGAGTGTCAGTCCTCTTGTACTTAAGTCGGCACTGTGCCTTTTGTATTAAATACGGATGCAAGTTCTGTGTTTCATCGTCAATAAGAAGGTGCAAGGTATACAGTAAACCTGAAGTGAAGCATCGGAATCTAAAACTGGACTAACAGGAGAGGTTCAAATCATAGGTAGTGAGAGTGTCAGTTCTCTTGTACTTAAGTCGGCATTGTGCCTTTTGTATTAAATTCCGATGCAATTTCCGTGTTTCATCGTCAATAAGAAGGTGCCAGGTATACAGTAAACCTGAAGTGAAGCATCGGAATCTAAAACTGGACTCACAGGAGAGGTTCAAATCATAGAAAGGGATAGTGTCAGTCCTCTTGTACTATAGTCGGCATTGTGCCTTTTGTATTAAATTCGGATGCAATTTCTGTGTTTCATCGTCAATAAGAAGGTGCAAGGTATACATTAAACCTGAAGTCAAGCATCGGATTCGAAAACTGGTCTCACAGGAGAGGTTCAAATCATAGAGAGAGAGAGTGACACTCCTCTTTTACTTAAGTCGGCATTGTGCCTTTTGTGTTAAATTCCGTTGAAATTTCTGTGTTTCATCGTCAATAAGAAGGAGCAAGGTATACAGTCAACCTGAAGTGAAGCATCGGAATCTAAACCTGGAATCACAGGAGAGGTTCAAATCATAGAAAGTGAGAGTGTCAGTCCTCTTGTACTTAAGTCGGCATTGTGCCTTTTGTATTAAATTCCGATGCAATTTCTGTGTTTCATCGTCAATAAGAAGGTGCCAGGTATACAGTGAACCTGAAGTGAAGCATCGGAATCTAAAACTGGACTCACAGGAGAGTTTCAAATCATAGAATGTGAGAGTGTCAGTCCTCTTGTACTTAAGTCGCCATTTTGCCTTTTGTATTAAATTCCAATGCAATTTCTGTGTTTCATCGTCAATATGAAGGGGCAAGGTATACAGTAAACCTGAAGTGAAACATCGGCATCTAAAACTGGAATCACAGGAGAGGTTCAAATCATAGAAAGTGAGAGTGTCAGTCCCCTTGTATTTAAGTCGTCATTGTGCCTTTTGTATTAAATTCCGATGCAATTTCTGTGTTTCATCGTCAATAAGAATGTGCAAGGTATACAGTAAACCTGAAGTGAAGCATCGGAATCGAAAACTGGACTCACAGGAGAGGTTCATATCATAGAAAATGTGAGTGTCAGTGCTCTTGTACTTAAGTCGGTATTGTGCCTTTTGTATTAAATTCGGAAGCAATTTCTGTGTTTCATCGTCAATAAGAAGGTGCAAGGTTTGCAGTAAACCTGAAGTGAAGCATCGGAATCTGAAACTGCAATCACAGGAGAGGTACAAATCATAGAAAGTGAGACTGTCAGTCCTCTTGTATTTAAGTCGGCATTGTGCCTTTTGTATTACATTGCGATGCAATTTCTGTGTTTCATCGTCAATAAGAAGGTGCAAGGTATACAGTAAACCTGAAGTGAAGCATCGGAATCTAAAACAGGACTCACAGGAGAGGTTCAATTAATAGAAAGAGAGAGTGACAGTCCTCTTTTATTGAAGTCGGCATTGTGCCTTTTGTATTAAATTCCGATGAAATTTCTGTGTTTCATCGTCAATAAGAAGGGACTAGGGATACAGTAAACCTGAAGTGAAGCATCGGAATCTAAAACTGGTACTCACAGGAGAGGTTCAAATCACAGAAAGGGAAAGTGTCAGTCCTATTGTACTAAAGTCGGCATTGTGCCTTTTGTATTAAATTCGGATGCAAATTCTGTAATTCATCGTCAATAGGAAGGTGCAAGGTATACATTAAACCTGAAGTGAAGCATCGGAATCGAAAACTGGACTCACAGGAGAGGTTCAAATCGGAGGGGGAGAGAGTAACACTCCTCTTTTACTTAAGTCGGCATTGTGGCTTTTGTGTTACATTCCGTTGAAATTTCTGTGTTTCATCGTCAACAAGAAGGTGCAAGGTATACAGTAAACCTGAAGTGAAGCATCGGAATCTAAAACTGGACTCACAGGAGAGATTCAAATTATAGAAAGTGAGAGTGTCAGTCCTCTTGTACTTAAGTCAGCACTGTGCCTTTTGTAATAAATTCCGATGCAATTTCTGTGTTTCATCGTCAATAAGAAGGTGCCTGGTATGAAGTGAACCTGAAGTGAAGCATCGGAATCTAAAACTTTACTCACAGGAGAGGTTCAAATCATAGAAAGTGAGAGTGTCAGTCCTCTTGTACTTAAGTCGGCATTGTGCCTTTCGTAATATATTCAGATGCAATTTCTGTGTTTCATCGTCAATAAGAAGGTGCAAGGTATACAGTAAACCTGAAGTGAAGCAACGGAATCTAAAACTGGAATCACAGGCGAGGTTCAAATCATAGAAAGAGCGAGTGACAGTTTTTTTTTACTTAAGTCTGCAATGTGCCTTTTGTATTAAATTCCGTTGAAATTTCTGTGTTTCATCGTCAATAAGAAGGTGCAAGGTATACAGTAAACCTGAAGTGAAGAATCGGAATCTAAAACTGGAATCACAGGAGAGGTTCAAATCATAGAAAGTGAGAGTGTCAGTCCTCTTGTACTTAAGTCGGCATTGTGCCTTTTGTATTAAATTCGGATGCAATTTCTGTATTTCATCGTTAATAAGGAGGTGCAAGGTATACAGTAAACCTGAAGTGAAGCATCGGAATCTAAAACTGGACTCACAGGAGAGGTTCAAATCATAGAAAGAGAGAGTGACAGTCCTCTTTTACTTAAGTCGGCATAGTGCCTTTTGTATAAAATTCCGATGACATTTCTGTGTTTCATCGTCAATATGAAGGTACTAGGGATACAGTAAACCTGAAGTGAAGCATCGGAATCTAAAACTGGACTCACAGGAGAGGTAAAAATCATAGAAAGGGAAAGTATCAGTCCTCTTGTACTTAAGTCGGCATTGTGCCTTTTGTATTAAATTCGGATGCAATTTCTGTGTTTCATCGTTAATACAAAGGTGCAAGGTATACAGTAAACCTGAAGTGAAGCATCGGAATCTAAATCTGGACTCACAGGAATTTCAAATCATAGAAAGAGAGAGTGACAGTCCTCTTTTACTTAAGTCGGCATTGTGCCTTTTGTATTAAATTTCGATGAAATGTCTGAGTTTCATCGTCAATAAGAAGGTGCAGGGTATACAGTAAACCTGAAATGAAGCATCGGAACCTCAAACTGGACTCACAGGAGTGGTTCAAATCATAGAAAGTAAGAGTGTCAGTCTTCTTGTACTTAAGTCGGCATTGTGCCTTGTGTATTAAATTCGGATGCAATTTCTGTGTTCCTTCGTCAATATGAAGGTGCAAGGTATGCAGTAAACCCGAAGTGAAGCATCGGAATCTAAAACTGCAATCACAGGAGAGGTACAAATCATAGAAAGTGAGACTGTCAGTCCTCTTGTATTTAAGTCGGCATTGTGCCTTTTGTATTAAATTACGATGCAATTTCTGTGTTTCATCGTCAATAAGAAGGTGCGAGGTATACAGTAAACCTGAAGTGAAGCATCGGAATCTAAAACTGGACTCACAGGAGAGGTTCAAATCATAGAAAGAGAGAGTGACAGTCCTCTTTTACTTAAGTCGGCATTGTGCCTTTTGTATTAAATTCCGATGAAATTTCTGTGTTTCATCGTCAATAAGAAGGGACTAGGGATACAGTAAACCTGAAGTGAAGCATCGGAATCTAAAACTGGACTCACAGGAGAGGTTCAAATCATAGAAAGGGAAAGTGTCAGTCCTCTTGTACTAAAGTCGGCATTGTGCCTTTTGTATTAAATTCGGATGCAATTTCTGTAATTCGTCGTCAATAAGAAGGTGCAAGGTATACATTAAACCTGAAGTGAAGCATCGGAATCTAAAACTGGACTCACAGGAGAGGTTCAAATCATAGAAAATGTGAGTGTCAGTCCTCTTGTACTTAAGTCGGTATTGTGCCTTTTGTATTAAATTCGGATGCAATATCTGTGTTTCATCGTCAATAAGAAGGTGCAAGGTATGCAGTAAACCTCAAGTGAAGCATCGGAATCTGAAACTGCAATCACAGGAGAGGTACAAATCATAGAAAGTGAGACAGTCAGTCCTCTTGTATTTAAGTCGGCATTGTGCCTTTTGTATTACATTGCGATGCAATTTCTGTGTTTCATCGTCAGTAAGAAGGTGCAAGGTATACAGTAAACCTGAAGTGAAGCATCGGAATCTAAAACAGGACTCACAGGAGAGGTTCAATTAATAGCAAGAGAGAGTGACAGTCCTCTTTTACTTAAGTCGGCATTGTGCCTTTTGTATTAAATTCCGATGAAATTTCTGGTTTCATCGTCAATAAGAAGGGACTAGGGATACAGTAAACCTGAAGTGAGGCATCGGAATCTAAAACTGGACTCCCAGGAGAGGTTCAAATCATAGAAAGGGAAAGTGTCAGTCCTCTTGTACTAAAGTCGGCATTGTGCCTTTTGTATTAAATTCGGATGCAATTTCTGTAATTCATCGTCAATACGAAGGTGCAAGGTATACATTAAACCTGAAGTGAAGCATCGGAATCGAAAACTGGACTCACAGGAGAGGTTCAAATCGGAGAGAGGGAGAGAGTGACACTCCTCTTTTACTTAAGTCGGCATTGTGCCTTTTGTGTTACATTCCGTTGAAATTTCTGTGTTTCATCGTCAACAAGAAGGTGCAAGGTATACAGTAAACCTGAAGTGAAGCATCGGAATCTAAAACTGGACTCACAGGAGAGATTCAAATCATAGAAAGTGAGAGTGTCAGTCCTCTTGTACTTAAGTCGGCATTGTGCCTTTTGTAATAAATTCCGATGCAATTTCTGTGTTTCATCGTCAATAAGAAGGCGCCAGGTATGCAGTGAACCTGAAGTGAAGCATCGGAATCTAAAACTGGACTCACAGGAGAGGTTCAAATCATAGTAAGTGAGAGTGTCAGTCCTCTTGTACTTAAGTCAGCATTGTGCCTTTTGTAATAAATTCAGATGCAATTTCTGTGTTTCATCGTCAATAAGAAGGTGCAAGGTATACAGTAAACCTGAAGTGAAGCATCGGAATCTAAAACTGGAATCACAGGCGAGGTTCAAATCATAGAAAGAGCGAGTGACAGTTTTTTTTTTACTTAAGTCGGCATTGTGCCTTTTGTATTAAATTCCGTTGAAATTTCTGTGTTTCATCGTCAATAAGAAGGTGCAAGGTATACAGTAAACCTGAAGTGAAACATCGGAATCTAAAACTGGAATCACAGGAGAGGTTCAAATCATAGAAAGTGAGAGTGTCAGTCCTCTTGTACTTAAGTCGGCATTGTGCCTTTTGTATTAAATTCGGATGCAATTTCTGTATTTCATCGTTAATAAGGAGGTGCAAGGTATACAGTAAACCTGAAGTGAAGCATCGGAATCTAAAACTGAACTCACAGGAGAGGTTCAAATCATAGAAAGAGAGAGTGACAGTCCTCTTTTACTTAAGTCGGCATAGTGCCTTTTGTATAAAATTCCGATAAAATTTCTGTGTTTCATCGTCAATAAGAAGGTACTAGGGATACAGTAAACCTGAAGTGAAGCATCGAATTCTAAAACTGGACTCACAGGAGAGGTTAAAATCATAGAAAGGGAAAGTAGCAGTCCGCTTGTACTTATGTCGGCATTGTGCCTTTTGTATTAAATTTGGATGCAATTTCTGTGTTTCATCGTCAATACAAAGGTGCAAGGTATACAGTAAACCTGAAGTGAAGCATCGGAATCCATATCTGGACTCACAGGAGAGGTTCAAATCATAGAAAGAGAGAGTGACAGTCCTCTTTTACTTAAGTCGCCATTGTGCCTTTTGTATCAAATTTCGATGAAATGTCTGAGTTTCATCTTCAATAAGAAGGTGCAGGGTATACAGTAAACCTGAAGTGAAGCATCGGAATCTCAAACTGGACTCACAGGAGTGGTTCAAATCATAGAAAGTAAGGGTGTCAGTCTTCTTGTACTTAAGTCGGCATTGTGCCTTGTGTATTAAATTCGGATGCAATTTCTGTGTTCCTTCGTCAATAAGAAGGTGCAAGGTATACAGTAAACCTGAAGTGAAGGATCGGAATCTAAAACTGGACTCATAGGAGAGGTTCATATCATAGAAAGTGAGAGTGTCAGTTTTGTTGTACTTAAGTCGGCATTGTGCCTTTTGTATTAAATTCGGATGCAATTTCTGTGTTTCATCGTCAATAAGAAGGTGCAAGGTATACAGTAAACCTGAAGTGAAGCATCGGAATCTAAAACTGGAATCACAGGAGAGGTTCAAATCATGCAAAGAGAGAGTGACAGTCCTCTTTTACTTATGTCGGCATTGTGCCTTTCGTATTAAAATCCGATGAAATTTCTGTGTTTCATCGTCAATAAGAAGGTGCGAGGTATACAGTAAACCTGAGGTGAAACATCGGAATCTAAAACTGGAATCACAGGAGAGGTTCAAATCATAGAAAGTGAGAGGGTCAGTCCTCTTGTATTTAAGTCTGCATTGTGCCTTTTGTATTAAATTCCGATGCAATTTCTGTGATTCATCGTCAATAAGTAGGTGCAAGGTATACAGTAAACCTGAAGTGAAGCATCGGAATCCAAAACTGGACTCACAGGAGAGGTTCAGATCATAGAAAGAGAGAGTGACAGTCCCCTTTTACTTAAGTCGGCATTGTGCCTTTTGTATTAAATTCCGATGAAATTTCTGTGTTTCATCGTCAATAGGAAGGTCCTAGGGATACAGTAAACCTGAAGTGAAGCATCGGAATCAAAAACTGGACTCACAGGAGAGGTTCAAATCATAGAAAGGGAAAGTGTCAGTCCTCTTGTACTTAAGTCGGCATTGTGCCTTTTGTATTAAATTCGGATGCAATATCTGTGTTTCATCGTCAATAAGAAGGTGCGAGGTATACAGTAAACCTGAAGTGAAGCATCGGAATCGAAATCTGGACTTACAGGAGAGGTTCAAATCATAGAAAGCGAGAGTGACAGTCCTCTTTTACTTAAGTCGGCATTGTGCCTTTTGTATTAAATTCCGTTGAAATTTCTGTGTTTCATCGTCAACAAGAAGGTGCAAGGTATACAGTAAACCTGAAGTAAAGCATCGGAATCTAAAACTGGACTCACAGGAGAGGTTCAAATCATAGAAAGTGAGAGTGTCAGTCCTCTTTTACTTAAGTCGGCATTGTGCCTTTTGTAATAAATTCCGATGCAATTTCTGTGTTTCATCGTCAATAAGATGGTGCCAGGTATACAGTGAACCTGAAGTGAAGCATCGGAATCTAAAACTGGACTCACAGGAGAGGTTCAAATCATAGAAAGTGAGAGTGTCAGTCCTCTTGTACTTAAGTAGGCATTGTGAATTTTGTAATAAATTCGGATGTAATTTCTGTGTTTCATCGTCAATACGAAGGTGCAAGGTATACAGTAAACCTGAAGTGAAGCATCGGAATCTAAAACTGGAATCACAGGCGAAGTTCAAATCATAGAAAGAGAGAGTGACAGTTTTTTTTTTTTTTACTTAAGTCAGCATTGTGCCTTTTGTATTAAATTCCGTTGAAATTTCTGTGTTTCATCGTCAATAAGAAGGTGCAAGGTATACAGTAAACCTGAAGTGAAGCATCGGAAGCTAAAACTGGAATCACAGGAGAGGTTCAAATCATAGAAAGCGAGAGGTGTCAGTCCTCTTGTACTTATGTCGGCATCGTGCGTTTTGTATTAAATTCGGATGCAATTTCTGTGTTTCATCGTCAATAAGGAGGTGCAAGGTATACAGTAAACCTGAAGTGAAGCATCGGAATCTAAAACTGGACTCACAGGAGAGGTTCAAATCATAGAAAGAGAGAGTGACAGTCCTCTTTTACTTAAGTCGGCATAGTGCCTTTTGTATAAAATTCCGATGCAGTTTCTGGGTTTCATCGTCAATAAGAAGGTACTAGGGGATACAGTAAACCTGAAGTGAAGCATCGGAATCTAAAACTGTACACACAGGAGAGGTTCAAATCATAGAAAGTGAGAGTGTCAGTCCTCTTGTACTTAAGTCGGCATTGTGCCTTTTGTATTAAATTCGGATGCAATTTCTGTGTTTCATCGTCAATAAGAAGGTGCAAGGTATACAGTAAACCTGAAGAAAAGCATCGGAATCTAAAACTGGACTCACAGGAGAGGTTCTAATCATAGAAAGTGAGAGTGTCAGTCCTCTTGTACTTAAGTCGGCATTGTGCTTGTGTATTAAATTCGGATGCAATTTCTGTGTTCCTTCGTCAATAAGAAGGTGCAAGGTATACAGTAAACCTGAAGTGAACCATCGGAACCTAAAACTGGACTCACAGGAGAGGTTCAAATCATAGAAAGTGAGAGTGTCAGTCCTCTTGTACTTAAGTCGGCATTGTGCCTTTTGTGTTAAATTCGGATGCAATTTCTGTGTTTCATCGTCAATAAGAAGGTGCAAGGTATACAGTAAACCTGAAGTGAAGCATCGGAATCTAAAACTGGAACCACAGGAGAGGTTCAAATCATGGAAAGAGAGAGTGACAGTCCTCTTTTACTTAAGTCGGCATTGTGCCTTTCGTATTAAAATCCGATGAAATTTCTGTGTTTTCATCGTCAATAAGAAGGTGCAAGGTATACAGTAAACCTGAGGTGAAGCATCGGAATCTAAAACTGGAATCACAGGAGAGGTTCAAATCATAGAAAGTGAGAATGTCAGTCCTCTTGTATTTAAGTCGGCATTGTGCCTTTTGTATTACATTCCGTTGCAATTTCTGTGTTTCATCGTCAATAAGAAGGTGCAAGGTATACAGTAAACCTGAAGTGAAGCATCGGAATCTAAAACTGGACTCACAGGAGAGGTTCAGATCATAGAAAGAGAGAGTGACAGTCCCCCTTTTACTTAAGTCGGCATTGTGCCTTTTGTATTAAATTCCGATGAAATTTCTGTGTTTCATCGTCAATAGGTAGGTCCTAGGGATACAGTAAACCTGAAGTGAAGCATCGGAATCAAAACTGGACTCACAGGAGAGGTTCAAATCATAGAAAGGGAAAGTGTCAGTCCTCTTGTACTTAAGTCGGCATTGTGCCTTTTGTATTAAATTCGGATGCAATTTCTGTGTTTCATCGTCAATAAGAAGGTGCGAGGTATACAGTAAACCTGAAGTGAAGCATCGGAATCGAAATCTGGACTCACAGGAGAGGTTCAAATCATAGAAAGCGAGAGTGACAGCCCTCTTTTACTTAAGTCGGCATTGTGCCTTTTGTATTAAATTCCGTTGAAATTTCTGTGTTTCACCGTCAATACGAAGGTGCAAGGTATACAGTAAACCTGAAGTGAAGCATCGGAATCTAAAACTGGACTCACAGGAGTGGTTCAAATCGTAGAAAGTGAGAGTGTCAGTCCTCTTGTACTTAAGTCGGCATTGGGCCTTTTGTATTAAATTCGGATGCAATTTCTGTGTTTCATCGTCAATACGAAGGTGCAAGGTATACAGTAAACCTGAAGTGAAGCATCGGAATCTAAAACTGGACTCACAGGAGAGGTTCAAATCATAGAAAGAGAGAGTGACAATCCTCTTTTACTTAAGTCGGCATTATGCCTATTGTATTAAATTCGGATGCAATTTCTGTGTTTCATCGTCAATATGAAGGTGCAAGGTATACAGTAAACCTGAGGTGAAGCATCGGAATTTCCAACTGGACTCACAGGAGTGGTTCTAATCATAGAAAGTAAGAGTGTCAGTCTTCTTGTACTTAATTCGGCATTGTGCCTTGTGTATTAAATTCGGATGCAATTTCTGTGTTCCTTCGCCAATAAGAAGGTGCAAGGTATACAGTAAACCTGAAGTGAAGCATCGGAATCTAAAACTGGAATCACAGGAGAGGTTCAAATCATGGAAAGAGAGAGTGACAGTCCTCTTTTACTTAAGTCGGCATTGTGCCTTTCGTATTAAAATCCGATGAAATTTCTGTGTTTCATCGTCAATAAGAAGGTTGCAAGGTATACAGTAAACCTGAGGTGAAGCATCGGAATCTAAAACTGGAATCACAGGAGAGGTTCAAATCATAGAAAGTGAGAGTGTCAGTCCTCATGTATTTAAGTCGGCATTGTGCCTTTTGTATTAAATTCCGATGCAGTTTCTGTGTTTCATCGTCAATAAGAAGGTGCAAGGTATACAGTAAACCTGAAGTGAAGCATCGGAATCTAAAACTGGACTCACAGGAGAGGTTCAGACCATAGAAAGAGAGAGTGACAGTCCCCTTTTACTTAAGTCGGCATTGTGCCTTTTGTATTAAATTACGATGAAATTTCTGTGTTTCATCGTCAATAAGAAGGTCCTAGGGATACAGTAAACCTGAAGTGAAGCATCGGAATCAAAAACTGGACTCACAGGAGAGGTTCAAATCATAGAAAGGGAAAGTGTCAGTCCTCTTGTACTTAAGTCGGCATTGTGCCTTTTGTATTAAATTCGGATGCAATTTCTGTGTTTAATCGTCAATAAGAAGGTGCGAGGTATACAGTAAACCTGAAGTGAAGCATCGGAATCGAATTCTGGACTCACAGGAGAGGTTCAAATCATAGAATGAGAGAGTGACAGTCCTCTTTTACTTAAGTCGGCATTGTGCCTTTTGTATTAAATTCCGTTGAAATTTCAGTGTTTCATCGTCAATAAGAAGGTCCAAGGTATACAGTAAACGTGAAGTGAAGCATCGGAATCTAAAACTGGACTCACAGGAGAGGTTCAAATCGTAGAAAGTGAGAGTGTCAGTCCTCATGTACTTAAGTCGGCATTGTGCCTTTTGTATTAAATTCGGATGCAATTTCTGTGTTTCATCGTCAATAAGAAGGTGCAAGGTATACAGTAAAACTGAAGTGAAGCATCGGAATCTAAAACTGGACTCACAGGAGAGGTTCAAATCATAGAAAGTGAATGTGTCAGTCCTTTTGTACTTAAGTCGGCATTGTGCCTTTTGTCTTAAATTCGGATGCAATTTCTGTGTTTCATCGTCAATACGAAGGTGCAAGGTATACAGTAAACCTGAAGTGAAGCATTGGAATCTAAAACTGGACTCACAGGAGAGGTTCAAATCATAGAAAGAGAGAGTGACAGTCCTCTTTTACTTAAGTCGGCATTGTGCCTTTTGTATTAAATTCCGACGAAATTTCTGTGTTTCATCATCAATAAGAAGGTGCAAGGTATACAGTAAACCTGAAGTGAAGCATCGGAATCTAAAACTGTACTCACAGGAGAGGTTCAAATCTTAGAAAGTGAGAGTGTCAGTCCTCTTGTACTTAAGTCGGCATTGTGCCTTTTGTATTAAATTCGGATACAATTTCTGTGTTCCTTTGTCAATAAGAAGGTACAAGGTATACAGCAAACCTGAAGTGAAGCATCAGAATATAAAACTGGACTCACAGGAGTGGTTCAAATCATAGAAAGTGAGAGTGTCAGTCCTTTTGTACTTAAGTCGGCATTGTGCCTTTGTATTAAATTCGGATGCAATTTCTGTGTTTCATCGACAATAAGAAGGTGCAAGGTATACAGTAAACATGAAGTGAGGCATCGGAATCTAAAACTGGAATCACAGGAGAGGTTCAAATCATAGAAAGAGAGAGTAACAGTCCTCTTTTACTTAATTCGGCATTGTGCCTTTTGTATTAAATTCCGATGAAATTTCTGTGTTTCATCGTCAATAAGAAGGTGCAAGGTATACAGTAAACCTGAAGTGAAGCATCGGAATCTAAAACTGGACTCACAGGAGAGGTTCAAATCATAGAAAGTGAGAGTGTCAGTCCTCTTGTACTTAAGTCGGTATTGTGCCTTTTGTATTAAATTCGGATGCAATTTCTGTGTTGCATCGTCAATAAGAAGGTGCAAGGTATACAGTAAAACTGAAGTGAAGCATCGGAATCAAAAACTGGACTCACAGGAGAGGTTCAGATCATAGAAAGTGAGAGTGTCAGTCCTCTTAAACTTAAGTCGGCATTGTGCCTTTTGTATTAAATTCCGATGCAATTTCTGTGTTTCATCGTCAATAAGTAGGTGCATGGTATACAGTAAACCAGAAGTGAAGCATCGGAATCGAAAACTGGAATCACAGGAGAGATTCAAATCATAGAAAATGAGAGGATCAGTCCTCTTGTACTTAAGTCGGCATTGTGCGTTTTGTATTAAATTACGATTTAATTTCTGTGTTTCATCGTCAATAAGAAGGTGCAAGGTATACAGTAAACCTGAAGTGAAGCATCGGAATCTAAAACTGGACTCACAAGAGAGGTTCAAATCATAGAAAAATAGAGTGAGAATCCTCTTTTACTTAAGTCGGCATTGTGCCTTTTGTATTTAATTCCGATGAAATTTCTGTGTTTCATCGTTAATAAGAAGGTGCAAGGTATACAGTAAACCTGAAGTGAAGCTTTGGAATCTAATACTGGACTCACAGGAGAGGTTCATATCATAGAAAGTGAGAGTGTCAGTCCTCTTGTACTTAAGTCGGCATTGTGTCCTTTGTATTAAATTTGGATGCTATTTCTGTGTTCCTTCGTCAATACGAAGGTGCAAGGTATACAGTAAACCTGAAGTGAAGCATCGGAATCAAAAACTTGACTCACAGGAGAGGTTCAAATCATAGAAAGTGAGAGCCTCAGTCCTCTTGTACTTAAGTCTGCATTGTGCCTTATGCATTAAATTGGGATGCAATTTCTGTGTTTCATCGTCAATAAGAAGGTGCAAGGTATACAGTAAACCTGAAGTGAAGCATCGGAATCTAAAACTGGAATCACAGGAGAGGTTCAAATCATAGAAAGGGAGAGTGACAGTCCTCATTTACTTAAGTCGGCATTGTGCCTTTTGTATTAAATTCGGATGCAATTTCTGTGTTTCATCGTCAATAAGAAGGTGCAAGGTATACAGTAAACCTGAAGAGAAGCATCGGAATCTAAAACTGGACTCACAGGAGAGGTTCAAATCATAGAAAGTGACAGTGTCAGTCCTCTTGTACTTAAGTCGGTATTGTGCCTTTTGTATTAATTTCGGATGCAATTTCTGTGTTTCATCGTCAATACAAAGGTGCAAGGTATACAGTAAACCTGAAGTGAAGCATCGGAATCTAAATCTGGACTCACAGGAGAGGTTCAAATCATACAAAGAGAGAGTGACAGTCCTCTTTTACTTAATTCGGCATTGTGCCTTTTGTATTAAATTCCGATGAAGTGTCTGAGTTTCAACGTCAATAAGAAGGTGCAAGGTATACAGTAAACCTGAAGTGAAGTATCGGAATCTCAAACTGGACTCACAGGAGTGGTTCAAATCATAGAAAGTAAGAGTGTCAGTCTTCTTGTACTTAAGTCGGCATTGTGCATTGTGTATTGAATTCGGATGCAATTTCTGTGTTCCTTCGTCAATAAGAAGGTGCAAGGTATACAGTAAACCTGAAGTGAAGCATCGGAATCTAAAACTGGACTCACAGGAGAGGTTCAAATCATGGAAAGTGAGAGTGTCAGTGCTCTTGTACTTAAGTCGGCATTGTGCCTTTCGTATTAAATTCGGATGCAATTTCTGTGTTTCATCGTCAATAAGAAGGTGCAAGGTATACAGTAAATCTGATGTGAAGCATCGGAATCTAAAACTGGAATCACAGGAGAGGTTCAAATCATGGAAAGAGAGAGTGACAGTCCTCTTTAACTTAAGTCGGCATTGTGCCTTTCGTATTAAAATCCGATGAAATTGCTGTGTTTCATCGTTAATAAGAAGGTGCAAGGTATACAGCAAACGTGAGGCGAAGCATCGGAATCTAAAACTGGAATCACAGGAGAGGTTCAAATCATAGAAAGTGAGAGTGTCAGTCCTCTTGTATTTAAGTCGGCATTGTGCCTTTTGTATTAAATTCCGATGCAATTTCTGTGTTTCATCGTCAATAAGAAGGTGCAAGGTATACAGTAAACCTGATGTGAAGCATCGGAATCGAAATCTGGACTCACAGGAGCGGTTCAGATCATAGAAAGAGAGAGTGACAGTCCCCTTTTACTTAAGTCGGCATTGTGCCTTTTGTATTAAATTCCGATGAAATTTCTGTGTTTTGTCGTCAATAAGAAGGTCCTAGGGATACAGTAAACTTGAAGTGAACCATCGGAATCAAAAACTGGACTCACAGGAGAGGTTCAAATCATAGAAAGGGAAAGTGTCAGTCCTCTTGTACTTAAGTCGGCATTGTGCCTTTTGTATTAAATTCGGATTCAATTTCTGTGTTTCATCGTCAATAAGAAGGTGCGAGGTATACAGTAAACCTGAAGTGAAGCATCGGAATCGAAATCTGGACTCACAGGAGCGGTTCAAACCATAGAAGGAGAGAGTGACAGTCCTCTTTTACTTAAGTAAGCATTGTGCCTTTTGTATTAAATTCCGTTGAAATTTCTGTGTTTCATCGTCAATAAGAAGGTGCAAGGTATACAGTAAACCTGAAGTGAAACATCGGAATCTAAAACTGGACTCACAGGAGTGGTTCAAATCGTAGAAAGTGAGAGTGTCAGTCCTCATGTACTTAAGTCGGCATTGTGCCTTTTGTATTAAATTCGGATACAATTTCTGTGTTTCATCGTCAATAAGAAGGTGCAAGGTATACAGTAAACCTGAAGTGAAACATCGGAATCTAAAACTGGACTCACAGGAGAGGTTGAAATCGTAGAAAGTGAGAGTGTCAGTCCTCATGTACTTAAGTCGGCATTGTGCCTTTTGTATTAAATTCGGATACAATCTCTGTGTTTCATCGTCAATATGAAGGTGCAAGGTATACAGTAAACCTGAAGTGAAGCATCGGAATCTAAAACTGGACTCACAGGAGAGGTTCAAATCATAGAAAGAGAGACTGACAGTCCTCTTTTACTTAAGTCGGCATTGTGCCTTTTGTATTAAATTCCGATGAAATTTCTGTGTTTCATCATCAATAAGAAGGTGCAAGGTATACAGTAAACCTGAAGTGAAGCATCGGAATCTAAAACTGGACTCAAAGGAGCGGTTCGAATCATAGAAAGTGAGAGTGTCAGTCCTCTTGTACTGAAGTCGGCATTCTGCCTTTTGTATTAAATTCGGATGCAATTTCCGTGTTCCTTCGTCAATAAGAAAGTACAAGGTATACAGCAAACCTGAAGTGAAGCATCAGAATATAAAACTGGACTCACAGGAGAGGTTCAAATCATAGAAAGTGAGAGTGTCAGTCCTCTTGTACTTAAGTCGGCATTGTGCCTTTTGTATTAAATTCCGATGCAATTTCTGTGTTTCATCGTCAATAAGAAGGTGCATGGTATACAGTAAACCTGAAGTGAAGCATCGGAATCGAAACCTGGAATCACAGGAGAGGTTCAAATTATAGAAAATGAGAGGGTCAGTCCCCTTGTACTTAAGTCGGCATTGTGCGTTTTGTATTAAATTACGATTTAATTACAGTGTTTCATCGTCAATAACGAGGTGCAAGGTATACAGTAAACCTGAAGTGAAGCATCGGAATCTAAAACTGGACTCACAAGAGAGGTTCAAATCATAGAAAGGTAGAGTGAGAGTCCTCTTTTACTTAAGTCGGCATTGTGCCTTTTGTATTAAATTGCGATGAAATTTCTGTGTTTCAACGTCAATAAGAAGGTGCAAGGTATACGGTAAACCTGAAGTGAAGCATCGGAATCTAAAACTGGAATCACAGGAGAGGTTCAAATCATAGAAAGGGAGAGTGACAGTCCTCTTTTACTTAAGTCGGCAGTGTGCCTTTTGTATTAAATTCCGATGAAATATCTGTGTTTCATTGTCAATAAGAAAGTGCAAGGTTTACAGTAATCCTGAAGTAAAGCATCGGAATCTAAAACTGGACTCACAGGAGAGGTTTAAATCATAGAAAGTGAAAGTGTCAGTCCTCTTGTACTTAAGTCGGCATTGTGCCTTTTGTATTCAATTCGGATGCAATTTCTGTGTTCCATCGTCAATAAGAAGGAGCAAGGTATACAGTAAACCTGAAGTGAAGCATCGGAATCTAAAACTGGGCTCACAGGAGAGGTTCAAATCATAGAAGATGAGAGTGTCAGTCCTCTTGTACTTAAGTCGGCATTGTGCCTTTTGTATTAAATTCCGATGCAATATCTGTATTTCAGCGTCAGTAAGAAGGTGCAAGGTATACAGTAAACCTGAAGTGAAGCATTGGAATCTAAAACTGGAATCACAGGAGAGGTTCCAATCATAGAAAGTGACAGTGTCTCTCCTCTTGTACTTAAGTCGGCATTGTGCCTTTTGTATTAAATTCCGATGGAATTTCTGTGTTTCATCGTCAATAAAAAGGTCCAAGGGATACAGTAAACCTGAAGTGAAGCATCGGAATCTCAAACTGGACTCACAGGAGAGGTTCAAATCATAGAAAGAGAGAGTGTCAGTCCTCTTGTACTTATGACGGCATTGTGCCTTTTGTATTAAATTCGGATGCAATTTCTGTGTTTCATCGTCAATAAGAAGGTGCAAGGTATACAGTGAACCTAAAGTGAAGCATCGGAATCTAAAACTGGACTCACAGGAGAGGTTCAAGTCATAGAAAGTGATAGTGTCAGTCCTCTTGTACTTAACTCAGCATTGTGCCTCTTGTATTAAATTCGGATGCAATTTCTGTGTTTCATCGTCAATAAGAAGGTGCAAGTTGTACAGTAAACCTGAAGTGAAGCGTCGGAATCTAAAACTGGACTCACCGGCGAGGTTCAAACCATAGAAAGGTAGAGTGTCAGTCGTCTTGTACTTAAGTCGGCATTGTGCCTTTTGTATTAAATTCGGATGCAATTTCTGTGGTTCATCGTCAATAAGAAGGTGCAAGGTACACAGTAAACCTGAAGTGAAGCATCGGAATCTAATACTGGAATCACAGGAGACGTTCAAATCATAGAAAGTGAGAGTATCAGTCCTCTTGTACTTAAGTCGGCATTGTGCCTTTTGAATTTAATTCCGATGCAATTTCTGTGTTTCATCGTCAATAAGAAGGTCCAAGGGATACAGTAAACCCGAAGTGAAGCATCATAATCTAAAACTGGACTCACAGGAGAGGTTCAAATCATAGAAAATGAGAGTGTCAGTGCTCTTGTACCTAAGTCGGCATTGTGCCTTTTGTATTAAATTCGGATGCAATTTCTGTGTTTCATCGTCAATAAGAAGGTGCAAGGTAAACAGTAAAACTGAAGTGAAGCATCGGAATCTAAAACTGGAATCACAGGAGAGGTTCGAATCATAGATAGTGAGAGTGTCAGTCCTCATGTACTTAAGTCGGCATTGTGCCTTTTGCATTAAATTCGGATGCAATTTCTGTGTTTCCTCGTCAATAAGAAGGTGCAAGGTATACAGTAAATCTGATGTGAAGCATCGGAATCTAAAACTGGACTCACAGGAGCGGTTCAAAGCATAGAAAGGGAGAGTGTCAGTCCTCTTGTACTTAAGTCGGCATTGTGCCTTTTGTATTAAATTCGGATGCAGTTTCTGTGTTTCATCGTCAATAAGAAGGTGCAAGGTATACAGTAAACCTGAAGTGAAACATCGGAATCTAAAACTGGACTCACAGGAGAGGTTCAAAACATAAGAAGTGAGTGTGTCAGTCCTCTTGTACTTAAGTCGGCATTGGGCATTTTGTATTAAATTTGATTGCAATTTCAGTGTTTCGTCGTCAATAAGAAGGTGCAAGGTATACAGTAAACCTGAAGTGAAGCATCGGACTCTAAAACTGGACTCACAGGAGAGTTTCAAATCATAGAAAGTGAGAGTGTCAGTCCTCTTGTACTTAAGTCGGCATTGTGCCTTTTGTATTAAATTCGGATGCAATTTCTATGTTTCATCGTAATTAAGAAGGTGCAAGGTATACAGTGAACCTTAAGTGAAGCATCGGAACCAAAAACTGGACTCACAGGAGAGGTTAAAATCATAGAAAGAGAGAGTGACAGTCCTCTTTTACCTAAATCGGCATTGTGCCTTTTGTATTAAATTCCGATGCAATTTCTGTGTTTCATCGTCAATAACAAGGTGCAAGGTATACAGTAATCCTGAAGTGAAGCATCGGAATCTAAAACTGGACTCACAGGAGAGGTTCAAATCATAGAAAGTGAGAGTGTCAGTCCTCTTGTACTTAAGTCGGCATTGTGCCTCTTGTATTAAATTCGGATGCACTTTCTGTGTTTCATCGTCAATAAGAAGGTGCAAGGTATACAGTAAACCTGAAGTGAAGCATCGGAATCTAAAACTGGACTCACAGGAGAGGTTCAAATCATAGAAAGTGAGAGTGTCAGTCCTCTTGTGCTTAAGTCGGCATTGTGCCTTTTGTATTAAATTCGGATGCAATTTCTGTGTTTCATCGTCAATAAGAAGGTGCAAGGTATACAGTAAACCTGTAGTGAAGCATCGGAATCTAAAACTGGACTCACCAGAGAGGTTCAAATCATAGAAAGGGAGAGTGTCAGTCGTCTTGTGCTTAAGTCGGCATTGTGCCTTTTGCATTAAACTCGGATGCAATTTCTGTGTTTCCTCGTCAATAAGAAGGTGCAAGGTATACAGTAAACCTGAAGTGAAGCACCGGAATCTAAAACTGGACTTACAGGGGAGGTTCAAATCATAGAAAGGGAAAGTGTCAGTCCTCTTGTACTTAAGTCGGCACTGTGCCTTTTGTATTAAATTCGGAAGCAATTTCTGTGTTTCATCGTCAATAAGAAGGTGCATGGTATACAGTAAACCTGAAGTGAAGCATCGGAATCTAAAACTGGACTCACAGGAGAAGTTCAAATCATAGAAAGTGAGAGTGTCAGTCCTCTTGTCCTTAAGTCGGCATTGTGCCTTTTGTATTAAATTTGGATGCAATGTCTGTGTTTCATCGTCAATAAGAAGGTGCAAGGTATACAGTAAACCTGAAGTGAAGCATCGGAATCTAAAACTGGACTCACAGGAGAGGTTGAAATCATAGAAAGAGAGATTGACAATCCTCATTTACTTAAGTCGGCATTGTGCCTTTTGTATTAAATTCCGACGAAATTTCTGTGTTTCATCGTCAATAAGAAGGTCCAAGGGATACAGTAAACCTGAAATGAAGCATCGGAATCTAAAACTGGACTCACAGGAGAGGTTCAAATCATAGAAAGTGAGAGTGTCAGTCCTCTTGTACTTAAGTCGGCATTGTGCCTCTTGTATTAAATTCGGATGCACTTTCTGTGTTTCATCGTCAATAAGTAGGTGCAAGGTATACAGTAAACCTGAAGTGAAGCATCGGAATCTAAAACTGGACTCACAGGAGAGGTTCAAATCATTGAAAGGGAGAGTGTCAGTCCTCTTGTACTTAAGTCGGCATTGTGCCTTTTGTATTAAATTCGGATGCAATTTCTGTGTTTCATCGTCAATAAGAAGGTGCAAGGTATACAGTAAACCTGAAGTGAAGCACCGGAATCTAAAACTGGAATCACAGGAGAGGTTAAAATCATAGAAAGTGAGAGTGTCAGTCCTCTTGTACTTAAGTCGGCATTGTGTCTTTTGAATTTAATTCCTATGCAATTTCTGTGTTTCATCGTCAATAAGAAGCTGCAAGGTATACAGTAAACCAGAAGTGAAGCATCGGAATCTAAAACTTAACTCACAGAAGAGGTTCAAATCATAGAGAGTTAGAGTGTCAGTCCTCTTGCTCATATGTCGGCATTGTGCCTTTTGAATTTAATTCCGATGCAATTTCTGTGTATCATCGTCAATAAGAAGGTGCAATGTATACAGTAAACCTGAAGTGAAGCATTGGAATCTAAAACTGGACTCACAGGAGAGGTTCATATCATAGAAAGAGAGACTGTCAGACCTCTTTTACTTAAGTCGGCATTGTGCCTTTTGTATTAAATTCGGATGCAATTTCTGTGTTTCATCGTCAATAAGAAGGTGCAAGGTATACAGTAAACCTGAAGTGAAGCATCGGAAGCTAAAACTGGACTCACAGGAGAGGTTCAAATCATAGAAAGAGAGAGTGACAGTCCTCTTTTACTTAAGACGGCTTTGTGCCTTTTGTATTAAATTGCGATGAAATTTCTGTGTTTCATCGTCAATAAGAAGCTGCAAGGTATACAGTAAACCTGAAGTGAAGCATCGGAATCTAAAACTGGACTCACCGGAGAGGTTCAAATCATAGAAAGGGAGAGTGTCAGTCGTCTTGTACTTATGTCGGCATTGTGCCTTTTGCATTAAATTCGGATGCAATATCTGTGTTTCCTCGTCAATAAGAAGGTGCAAGGTATACAGTAAACCTGAAGTGAAGCATCGGAATCTAAAACTGGACTCACAGGGGTGGTTCAAATCACTGAAAGGGAGAGTGTCAGTCCTCTTGTACTTAAGTCGGCATTGGGCTTTTTGTATTAAATTCGGATGCAATTTCTGTGTTTCATCGTCAATAAGAAGGTGCAAGGTATACAGTAAACCTGAAGTGAAGCATCGGAATCTAAAACTGGACTCACAGGAGAGGTTCAAATCATAGAAAGTGAGAGTGTCAGTCCTCTTGTACTTAAGTCGGCATTGTGCCTTTTGTATTAAATTTGGATGCAATGTCTGTGTTTCATCGTCAATAAGAAGGTGCAAGGTATACAGTAAACCTAAAGTGAAGCTTCGGAATCTAAAACTGGACTCACAGGAGGGGTTCGAATAATAGAAAGAGAGAGTGACAATCCTCATTTACTTAAGTCGGCATTGTTCCTTTTGTATTAAATTCCGATGAAATTTCTGTGTTCCATCTTTAATGAGAAGGTCCAAGGGATACAGTAAACCTGAAGTGAAGCATCGGAATCTAAAACTGGACTCACAGGTGCGGTTTAAATCATAAAAAGGGAGAGAGTCAGTCCTCTTGTACTTAAGTCGCCATTGTGCCTTTTGTATTAAATTCGGATGCAATTTCTGTGTTTCATCGTCAATAAGAAGGTGCAAGGTGTACAGTAAACCTGAAGTGAAGCATCGCAATCTAAAACTGGAATCACAGGAGAGGTTCAAATCATAGAAAGTGAGAGTGTCAGTCCTCTTGTACTTAAGTCGGCATTGTGCCTTTTGTATTAAATTTCGATGAAATTTCTGTGTTTCGTCGTCAGTAAGAAGGTGCAAGGGATACAGTAAACCTGAAGTGAAGCATCGGAATCTAAAACTGGAATCGCAGGAGAGGTTCAAATCATAGAAAGAGAGAGTGACAGTCCTCTTGTACTTAAGTCGACATTGTGCCTTTTGTATTAAATTCGGATGCAATATCTGTGTTTGATCGTCAATAAGAAGGTACAAGGTATACAGTAAACCTGAAGTGAATCATCAGAATCTAAAACTGGACTCACAGGAGAGGTTCAAATCATAGAAAGAGAGAGTGACAGTCTTCATTTACTTAAGTCGTTATTGTGCCTTTTGTATTAAATTCGGATGCAATTTCTGAGTTTCATCGTCAATAAGAAGGTGCAAGGTATACAGTAAACCTGAAGTGAAGCATCAGAGTCTAAAACTGGAGTCACAGGAGAGGTTCAAATCATATAAAGAGAGAGTGACAGTCCTCTTTTACTTAAGTCGGTACTGTGCATTTTGTATTAAATTCGGATGCAATTTCTGTGTTTCATCGTCAATAAGAAGGTCCAAGGTATACAGTAAACCTGAAGTGAAGCATCGGAATAAAAAACTGGAATCACAGGAGAGGTTCAAATCATAGAAAGTGAGAGTGTCAGTCCTCTTGTACTTATGTCGACATTGTGCCTTTTGTATTAAATTCGGATGCAATTTCTGTGTTTCATCGTCAATAAGAAGGTCCAAGGTATACAGTAAACCTGAAGTGAAGCATCGGAATCTAAAACTGGAATCACAGGAGAGGTTCAAATCATAGAAAATTAGAGTGTCAGTCCTCTTGTACTTAAGTCGGCATTGTGCCTTTTGTATTAAATTCGGAAGCAATTTCTGTGTTTCTTCGTCAATAAGAAGGCGCAAGGTATACAGTAAACCTGAAGTGAAGCATCGGAATCTAAAACTGGACTCACAGGAGAGGTTCAAATCATAGAAAGAGAGAGTGACAGTCCTCTTTTAGTTAAATCGTCATTGTGCCTTTTGTATTAAATTCGGATGCCATTTCTGTGTTTCATCGTCAATAAGTAGGTCCAAGGGATACAGTATACCTGAAGTGGAGCATCGGAATCTAAAACTGGACTCACAGGACAGGTTCAAATCATAGAAAAGGAGAGTGTCAGTCCTCTTGTACTTAAGTCGGCATTGTGCCTTTTGTATTAAATTTCGATGAAAGTTCTGTGTTTCGTCGTCAGTAAGAAGGTGCAAGGGATACAGTAAACCTGAAGTGAAGCATCGGAATCTAAAACTGGAATCGCAGGAGAGGTTCAAATCATAGAAAATGAAAGTGTCAGTCCTCTTGTACTTAAGTCGACATTGTGCCTTTTGTATTAAATTCGGATGCAATATCTGTGTTTGATCGTCAACAAGAAGGTACAAGGTATACAGTAATACTGAAGTGAATCATCAGAATCTAAAACTGGACTCACAGGAGAGGTTCAAATCATAGAAAGAGAGAGTGACAGTCCTCTTTTACTTAAGTCGTTTTTGTGCCTTTTGTATTAAATTCGCATGCAATTTCTGAGTTTCATCGTCAATAAGAAGGTGCAAGGTATACAGTAAACCTGAAGTGAAGCATCAGAGTCTAAAACTGGAGTCACAGGAGAGGTTCAAATCATATAAAGAGAGAGTGACAGTCCTCTTTTACTTAAGTCGGTACTGTGCATTTTGTATTAAATTCGGATGCAATTTCTGTGTTTCATCGTCAATAAGAAGGTCCAAGGTATACAGTAAACCTGAAGTGAAGCATCGGAATAAAAAACTGGAATCACAGGAGAGGTTCAAATCATAGAAAATTAGAGTGTCAGTCCTCTTGTACTTAAGTCGGCATTGTGCCTTTTGTATTAAATTCGGATGCAATTTCTGTGTTTCTTCGTCAATAAGAAGGCGCAAGCTATACAGTAAACCTGAAGTGAAGCATCGGAATCTAAAACTGGACTCACAGGAGAGGTTCAAATCATAGAAAGAGAGAGTGACAGTCCTCTTTTAGTTAAATCGTCATTGTGCCTTTTGTACTAAATTCGGATGCAATTTCTGTGTTTCATCGTCAATAAGTAGGTCCAAGGGATACAGTATACCTGAAGTGGAGCATCGGAATCTAAAACTGGACTCACAGGACAGGTTCAAATCATAGAAAAGGAGAGTGTCAGTCCTCTTGTACTTAAGTAAGCATTGTGCCTTTGGTATTAAATTCGGATGCAATTTCTGTGTTCCACCGTCAATACGAAGGTACAAGGAATACAGTAAACCTGAAGTGAAGCATCGGAATCTAAAACTGGACTCACAGGAGAGGTTCAAATCATAGAAAGTGAGAGTGTCTGTCCTCTTGTACTTAAGTCGGCATTGTGCCTTTTGTATTAAATTCGGATGCAATTTCTGTGTTTTATCGTCAATAAGAAGGTCCAAGGGGTACAGTAAACCTGAAGTGAAGAATCGAAATCTAAAACTGGACTCATAGGAGAGGTTCAAATCATAGATAGAGTGTCAGTCCTCTTGCACTTAAGTCGGCGTTGTGTCTTTTGAATTTAATTCCTATGCAATTTCTGTGTTTCATCGTAAATAAGAAGCTGCAAGCTATACAGTAAACCAGAAGTGAAGCATCGGAATCTAAAACTGAACTCTCAGAAGAGGTTCAAATCATAGAGAGTTAGAGTGTTAGTCCTCTTGCACATATGTCGGCATTGTGCCTTTTGAATTTAATTCCGATGCAATTTCTGTGTTTCATCGTCAATAAGAAGGTGCAATGTATACAGTAAACCTGAAGTGAAGCATTGGAATCTAAAACTGGACTCACAGGAGAGGTTCATATCATAGAAAGAGAGACTGTCAGACCTCTTTTACTTAAGTCGGCATTGTGCCTTTTGTATTAAATTCGGATGCAATTTCTGTGTTTCATCGTCAATAAGAGGGTGCAAGGTATACAGTAAACCTGAAGTGAGGCATCGGAAGCTAAAACTGGACTCACAGGAGAGGTTCAAATCATAGAAAGAGAGAGTGACAGTCCTCTTTTACTTAAGACGGCTTTGTGCCTTTTGTATTAAATTGCGATGAAATTTCTGTGTTTCATCGTTAATAAGAAGGTGCAAGGTTTACAGTAAACCTGAAGTGAAGCTTCGGACTCTAAAACTGGACTCACAGGAGAGGTTCAAATCATAGAAAGTTAGAGTGTCAGTCCTCTTGTACTTAAGTCGGCATTGTGCCTTTTGTATTAAATACGGATGCAATTTCTGTGTTTCATCGTCAAATAAGAAGCTGCAAGGTATACAGTAATCCTGAAGTGAAGCATCGGAATCTAAAACTGGACTCACCGGAGAGGTTCAAATCATAGAAAGGGAGAGTGTCAGTCGTCTTGTACTTATGTCGGCATTGTGCCTTTTGCATTAAATTCGGATGCAATTTCTGTGTTTCCTCGTCAATAAGAAGGTGCAAGGTATACAGTAAACCTGAAGTGAAGCATCGGAATCTAAAACTGGACTCACAGGGGTGGTTCAAATCATTGAAAGGGAGAGTGTCAGTCCTCTTGTACTTAAGTCGGCATTGGGCTTTTTGTATTAAATTCGGATGCAATTTCTGTGTTTCATCGTCAATAAGAAGGTGCAAGGTATACAGTAAACCTGAAGTGAAGCATCGGAATCTAAAACTGGACTCACAGGAGAGGTTCAAATCATAGAAAGTGAGAGTGTCAGTCCTCTTGTACTTAAGTCGGCATTGTGCCTTTTGTATTACATTTGGATGCAATGTCTGTGTTTCATCGTCAATAAGAAGGTGCAAGGTATACAGTAAACCTGAAGTGAAGCTTCGGAATCTAAAACTGGACTCACAGGAGAGGTTCAAATCATAGAAAGAGAGAGTGACAATCCTCATTTACTTAAGTCGGCATTGTTCCTTTTGTATTAAATTCCGATGAAATTTCTGTGTTTCATCTTTAGTGAGAAGGTCCAAGGGATACAGTAAACCTGAAGGGAAGCATCGGAATCTAAAACTGGACTCACAGGTGAGGTTTAAATCATAGAAAGGGAGAGTGTCAGTCCTCTTGTACTTAAGTCGCCATTGTACTTTTTGTATTAAATTCGGATGCAATTTCTGTGTTTCATCGTCAATAAGAAGGTGCAAGGGATACAGTAAACCTGAAGTGAAGCATCGGAATCTAAAACTGGAATCGCAGGAGAGGTTCAAATCATAGAAAATGAGAGTGTCAGTCCTCTTGTACTTAAGTCGACATTGTGCCTTTTGTATTAAATTCGGATGCAATATCTGTGTTTGATCGTCAATAAGAAGGTACAAGGTATACAGTAAACCTGAAGTGAATCATCAGAATCTAAAACTGGACTCACTGGAGACGTTCAAATCATAGAAAGAGAGAGTGACAGTCCTCTTTTACTTAAGTCGTTATTGTGCCTTTTGTATTAAATTCGGATGCAATTTCTGAGTTTCATCGTCAATAAGAAGGTGCAAGGTATACAGTAAACCTGAAGTGAAGCATCAGAGTCTAAAACTGGAGTCACAGGAGAGGTTCAAATCATAGAAAGAGAGAGTGTCAGTCCTCTTATACTTAAGTCTTCATTGTGACTTTTAAATTTAATTCCGATGCAATTTCTGTGTTTCATCGTCAATAAGAAGCTGCAAGGTATACAGTAAACCAGAAGTGAAGCATCGGAATCTAAAACTGAACTCACAGAAGAGGTTCAAATCATAGATAGTTAGAGTGTCAGTCCTCTTGCACATATGTCGGCATTGTGCATTTTGAATTTAATTCCGATGCAATTTCTGTGTTTCATCGTCAATAAGAAGGTGCAATGTATACAGTAAACCTGAAGTGAAGCATCGGAATCTAAAACTGGACTCACAGGAGAGGTTCAAATCATAGAAAATTAGAGTGTCAGTCCTCTTGTACTTAAGTCGGCATTGTGCCTTTTGTATTAAATTCGGATGCAATTTCTGTGTTTCTTCGTCAATAAGAAGGCGCAAGGTATACAGTAAACCTGAAGTGAAGCATCGGAATCTAAAACTGGACTCACAGGAGAGGTTCAAATCATAGAAAGAGAGAGTGACAGTCCTCTTTTAGTTAAATCGTCATTGTGCCTTTTGTATTAAATTCGGAAGCAATTTCTGTGTTTCATCGTCAATAAGTAGGTCCAAGGGATACAGTATACCTGAAGTGGAGCATCGGAATCTAAAACTGGACTCACAGGACAGGTTCAAATCATAGAAAGTGAAAGTGTCAGTCCTCTTGTACTTAAGTCGGCATTGTGCCTTTTGTATTCAATTCGGATGCAATTTCTGTGTTCCATCGTCAATAAGAAGGAGCAAGGTATACAGTAAACCTGAAGTGAAGCATCGGAATCTAAAACTGGGCTTACAGGAGAGGTTCAAATCATAGAAGATGAGAGTATCAGTCCTCTTGTACTTAAGTCGGCATTGTGCCTTTTGTACTAAATTCCGATGCAATATCTGTATTTCAGCGTCAGTAAGAAGGTGCAAGGTATACAGTAAACCTGAAGTGAAGCATTGGAATCTAAAACTGGAATCACAGGAGAGGTTCCAATCATAGAAAGTGAGAGTGTCTCTCCTCTTGTACTTAAGTCGGCATTGTGCCTTTTGTATTAAATTCCGATGAAATTTCTGTGTTTCATCGTCAATAAAAAGGTCCAAGGGATACAGTAAACCTGAAGTGAAGCATCGGAATCTCAAACTGGACTCACAGGAGAGGTTCAAATCATAGAAAGAGAGAGTGTCAGTCCTCTTGTACTTATGACGGCATTGTGCCTTTTGTATTAAATTCGGATGCAATTTCTGTGTTTCATCGTCAATAAGAAGGTGCAAGGTATACAGTGAACCTAAAGTGAAGCATCGGAATCTAAAACTGGACTCACAGGAGAGGTTCAAGTCATAGAAAGTGATAGTGTCAGTCCTCTTGTACTTAACTCAGCATTGTGCCTCTTGTATTAAATTCGGATGCAATTTCTGTGTTTCATCGTCAATAAGAAGGTGCAAGTTGTACAGTAAACCTGAAGTGAAGCGTCGGAATCTAAAACTGGACTCACCGGAGAGGTTCAAATCATAGAAAGGTAGAGTGTCAGTCGTCTTGTACTTAAGTCGGCATTGTGCCTTTTGTATTAAATTCGGATGCAATTTCTGTGGTCCATCGTCAATAAGAAGGTGCAAGGTACACAGTAAACCTGAAGTGAAGCATCGGAATCTAATACTGGAATCACAGGAGACGTTCAAATCATAGAAAGTGAGAGTATCAGTCCTCTTGTACTTAAGTCGGCATTGTGCCTTTTGAATTTAATTCCGATGCAATTTCTGTGTTTCATCGTCAATAAGAAGTTCCAAGGGATACAGTAAACCCGAAGTGAAGCATCATAATCTAAAACTGGACTCACAGGAGAGGTTCAAATCATAGAAAATGAGAGAGTCAGTGCTCTTGTACTTAAGTCGGCATTGTGCCTTTTGTATTAAATTCGGATGCAGTTTCTGTGTTTCATCGTCAATAAGAAGGTGCAAGGTATACAGTAAACCTGAAGTGAAACATCGGAATCTAAAACTGGACTCACAGGAGAGGTTCAAAACATAAGAAGTGAGAGTGTCAGTCCTCTTGTACTTAAGTCGGCATTGTGCCTTTTGCATTAAATTCGGATGCAATTTCTGTGTTTCCTCGTCAATAAGAAGGTGCAAGGTATACAGTAAATCTGATGTGAAGCATCGGAATCTAAAACTGGACTCACAGGAGCGGTTCAAAGCATAGAAAGGGAGAGTGTCAGTCCTCTTGTACTTAAGTCGGCATTGTGCCTTTTGTATTAAATTCGGATGCAGTTTCTGTGTTTCATCGTCAATAAGAAGGTGCAAGGTATACAGTAAACCTGAAGTGAAACATCGGAATCTAAAACTGGACTCACAGGAGAGGTTCAAAACATAAGAAGTGAGAGTGTCAGTCCTCTTGTACTTAAGTCGGCATTGGGCCTTTTGTATTAAATTTGATTGCAATTTCAGTGTTTCATCGTCAATAAGAAGGTGCAAGGTATACAGTAAACCTGAAGTGAAGCATCGGACTCTAAAACTGGACTCACAGGAGAGTTTCAAATCATAGAAAGTGAGAGTGTCAGTCCTCTTGTACTTAAGTCGGCATTGTGCCTTTTGTATTAAATTCGGATGCAATTTCTATGTTTCATCGTAATTAAGAAGGTGCAAGGTATACAGTAAACCTTAAGTGAAGCATCGGAACCAAAAACTGGACTCACAGGAGAGGTTCAAATCATAGAAAGAGAGAGTGACAGTCCTCTTTTACCTAAATCGGCATTGTGCCTTTTGTATTAAATTCCGATGCAATTTCTGTGTTTCATCGTCAATAACAAGGTGCAAGGTATACAGTAATCCTGAAGTGAAGCATCGGAATCTAAAACTGGACTCACAGGAGAGGTTCAAATCATAGAAAGTGAGAGTGTCAGTCCTCTTGTACTTAAGTCGGCATTGTGCCTCTTGTATTAAATTCGGATGCACTTTCTGTGTTTCATCGTCAATAAGAAGGTGCAAGGTATACAGTAAACCTGAAGTGAAGCATCGGAATCTAAAACTGGACTCACAGGAGAGGTTCAAATCATAGAAAGTGAGAGTGTCAGTCCTCTTGTGCTTAAGTCGGCATTGTGCCTTTTGTATTAAATTCGGATGCAATTTCTGTGTTTCATCGTCAATAAGAAGGTGCAAGGTATACAGTAAACCTGTAGTGAAGCATCGGAATCTAAAACTGGACTCACCAGAGAGGTTCAAATCATAGAAAGGGAGAGTGTCAGTCGTCTTGTACTTAAGTCGGCATTGTGCCTTTTGCATTAAACTCGGATGCAATTTCTGTGTTTCCTCGTCAATAAGAAGGTGCAAGGTATACAGTAAACCTGAAGTGAAGCACCGGAATCTAAAACTGGACTTACAGGGGAGGTTCAAATCATAGAAAGGGAAAGTGTCAGTCCTCTTGTACTTAAGTCGGCATTGTGCCTTTTGTATTAAATTCGGAAGCAATTTCTGTGTTTCATCGTCAATAAGAAGGTGCATGGTATACAGTAAACCTGAAGTGAAGCATCGGAATCTAAAACTGGACTCACAGGAGAAGTTCAAATCATAGAAAGTGAGAGTGTCAGTCCTCTTGTCCTTAAGTCGGCATTGTGCCTTTTGTATTAAATTTGGATGCAATGTCTGTGTTTCATCGTCAATAAGAAGGTGCAAGGTATACAGTAAACCTGAAGTGAAGCATCGGAATCTAAAACTGGACTCACAGGAGAGGTTGAAATCATAGAAAGAGAGATTGACAATCCTCATTTACTTAAGTCGGCATTGTGCCTTTTGTATTAAATTCCGACGAAATTTCTGTGTTTCATCGTCAATAAGAAGGTCCAAGGGATACAGTAAACCTGAAATGAAGCATCGGAATCTAAAACTGGACTCACAGGAGAGGTTCAAATCATAGAAAGTGAGAGTGTCAGTCCTCTTGTACTTAAGTCGGCATTGTGCCTCTTGTATTAAATTCGGATGCACTTTCTGTGTTTCATCGTCAATAAGTAGGTGCAAGGTATACAGTAAACCTGAAGTGAAGCATCGGAATCTAAAACTGGACTCACAGGAGAGGTTCAAATCATTGAAAGGGAGAGTGTCAGTCCTCTTGTACTTAAGTCGGCATTGTGCCTTTTGTATTAAATTCGGATGCAATTTCTGTGTTTCATCGTCAATAAGAAGGTGCAAGGTATACAGTAAACCTGAAGTGAAGCACCGGAATCTAAAACTGGAATCACAGGAGAGGTTAAAATCATAGAAAGTGAGAGTGTCAGTCCTCTTGTACTTAAGTCGGCATTGTGTCTTTTGAATTTAATTCCTATGCAATTTCTGTGTTTCATCGTCAATAAGAAGCTGCAAGGTATACAGTAAACCAGAAGTGAAGCATCGGAATCTAAAACTGAACTCACAGAAGAGGTTCAAATCATAGAGAGTTAGAGTGTCAGTCCTCTTGCACATATGTCGGCATTGTGCCTTTTGAATTTAATTCCGATGCAATTTCTGTGTATCATCGTCAATAAGAAGGTGCAATGTATACAGTAAACCTGAAGTGAAGCATTGGAATCTAAAACTGGACTCACAGGAGAGGTTCATATCATAGAAAGAGAGACTGTCAGACCTCTTTTACTTAAGTCGGCATTGTGCCTTTTGTATTAAATTCGGATGCAATTTCTGTGTTTCATCGTCAATAAGAAGGTGCAAGGTATACAGTAAACCTGAAGTGAAGCATCGGAAGCTAAAACTGGACTCACAGGAGAGGTTCAAATCATAGAAAGAGAGAGTGACAGTCCTCTTTTACTTAAGACGGCTTTGTGCCTTTTGTATTAAATTGCGATGAAATTTCTGTGTTTCATCGTCAATAAGAAGCTGCAAGGTATACAGTAAACCTGAAGTGAAGCATCGGAATCTAAAACTGGACTCACCGGAGAGGTTCAAATCACTGAAAGGGAGAGTGTCAGTCCTCTTGTACTTAAGTCGGCATTGGGCTTTTTGTATTAAATTCGGATGCAATTTCTGTGTTTCATCATCAATAAGAAGGTGCAAGGTATACAGTAAACCTGAAGTGAAGCATCGGAATCTAAAACTGGACTCACAGGAGAGGTTCAAATCATAGAAAGTGAGAGTGTCAGTCCTCTTGTACTTAAGTCGGCATTGTGCCTTTTGTATTAAATTTGGATGCAATGTCTGTGTTTCATCGTCAATAAGAAGGTGCAAGGTATACAGTAAACCTAAAGTGAAGCTTCGGAATCTAAAACTGGACTCACAGGAGGGGTTCAAATAATAGAAAGAGAGAGTGACAATCCTCATTTACTTAAGTCGGCATTGTTCCTTTTGTATTAAATTCCGATGAAATTTCTGTGTTCCATCTTTAATGAGAAGGTCCAAGGGATACAGTAAACCTGAAGTGAAGCATCGGAATCTAAAACTGGACTCACAGGTGCGGTTTAAATCATAGAAAGGGAGAGAGTCAGTCCTCTTGTACTTAAGTCGCCATTGTGCCTTTTGTATTAAATTCGGATGCAATTTCTGTGTTTCATCGTCAATAAGAAGGTGCAAGGTGTACAGTAAACCTGAAGTGAAGCATCGGAATCTAAAACTGGAATCACAGGAGAGGTTCAAATCATAGAAAGTGAGAGTGTCAGTCCTCTTGTACTTAAGTCGGCATTGTGCCTTTTGTATTAAATTTCGATGAAATTTCTGTGTTTCGTCGTCAGTAAGAAGGTGCAAGGGATACAGTAAACCTGAAGTGAAGCATCGGAATCTAAAACTGGAATCGCAGGAGAGGTTCAAATCATAGAAAGAGAGAATGACAGTCCTCTTGTACTTAAGTCGACATTGTGCCTTTTGTATTAAATTCGGATGCAATATCTGTGTTTGATCGTCAATAAGAAGGTACAAGGTATACAGTAAACCTGAAGTGAATCATCAGAATCTAAAACTGGACTCACAGGAGAGGTTCAAATCATAGAAAGAGAGAGTGAAAGTCCTCTTTTACTTAAGTCGTTATTGTGCCTTTTGTATTAAATTCGGATGCAATTTCTGAGTTTCATCGTCAATAAGAAGGTGCAAGGTATACAGTAAAGCTGAAGTGAAGCATCAGAGTCTAAAACTGGAGTCACAGGAGAGGTTCAAATCATATAAAGAGAGAGTGACAGTCCTCTTTTACTTAAGTCGGTACTGTGCATTTTGTATTAAATTCGGATGCAATTTCTGTGTTTCATCGTCAATAAGAAGGTCCAAGGTATACAGTAAACCTGAAGTGAAGCATCGGAATAAAAAACTGGAATCACAGGAGAGGTTCAAATCATAGAAAGTGAGAGTGTCAGTCCTCTTGTACTTATGTCGACATTGTGCCTTTTGTATTAAATTCGGATGCAATTTCTGTGTTTCATCGTCAATAAGAAGGTCCAAGGTATACAGTAAACCTGAAGTGAAGCATCGGAATCTAAAACTGGAATCACAGGAGAGGTTCAAATCATAGAAAATTAGAGTGTCAGTCCTCTTGTGCTTAAGTCGGCATTGTGCCTTTTGTATTAAATTCGAAAGCAATTTCTGTGTTTCTTCGTCAATAAGAAGGCGCAAGGTATACAGTAAACCTGAAGTGAAGCATCGGAATCTAAAACTGGACTCACAGGACAGGTTCAAATCATAGAAAGAGAGAGTGACAGTCCTCTTTTAGTTAAATCGTCATTGTGCCTTTTGTATTAAATTCGGATGCAATTTCTGTGTTTCATCGTCAATAAGTAGGTCCAAGGGATACAGTATACCTGAAGTGGAGCATCGGAATCTAAAACTGGACTCACAGGACAGGTTCAAATCATAGAAAAGGAGAGTGTCAGTCCTCTTGTACTTAAGTCGGCATTGTGCCTTTTGTATTAAATTTCGATGAAATTTCTGTGTTTCGTCGTCAGTAAGAAGGTGCAAGGGATACAGTAAACCTGAAGTGAAGCATCGGAATCTAAAACTGGAATCGCAGGAGAGGTTCAAATCATAGAAAATGAGAGTGTCAGTCCTCTTGTACTTAAGTCGACATTGTGCCTTTTGTATTAAATTCGGATGCAATATCTGTGTTTGATCGTCAATAAGAAGGTACAAGGTATACAGTAAACCTGAAGTGAATAATCAGAATCTAAAACTGGACTCACAGGAGAGGTTCAAATCATAGAAAGAGAGAGTGACAGTCCTCTTTTACTTAAGTCGTTTTTGTGCCTTTTGTATTAAATTCGCATGCAATTTCTGAGTTTCATCGTCAATAAGAAGGTGCAAGGTATACAGTAAACCTGAAGTGAAGCATCAGAGTCTAAAACTGGAGTCACAGGAGAGGTTCAAATCATATAAAGAGAGAGTGACAGTCCTCTTTTACTTAAGTCGGTACTGTGCATTTTGTATTAAATTCGGATGCAATTTCTGTGTTTCATCGTCAATAAGAAGGTCCAAGGTATACAGTAAACCTGAAGTGAAGCATCGGAATAAAAAACTGGAATCACAGGAGAGGTTCAAATCATAGAAAATTAGAGTGTCAGTCCTCTTGTACTTAAGTCGGCATTGTGCCTTTTGTATTAAATTCGGATGCAATTTCTGTGTTTCTTCGTCAATAAGAAGGCGCAAGGTATACAGTAAACCTGAAGTGAAGCATCGGAATCTAAAACTGGACTCACAGGAGAGGTTCAAATCATAGAAAGAGAGAGTGACAGTCCTCTTTTAGTTAAATCGTCATTGTGCCTTTTGTATTAAATTCGGATGCAATTTCTGTGTTTCATCGTCAATAAGTAGGTCCAAGGGATACAGTATACCTGAAGTGGAGCATCGGAATCTAAAACTGGACTCACAGGACAGGTTCAAATCATAGAAAAGGAGAGTGTCAGTCCTCTTGTACTTAAGTAAGCATTGTGCCTTTGGTATTAAATTCGGATGCAATTTCTGTGTTCCACCGTCAATACGAAGGTACAAGGAATACAGTAAACCTGAAGTGAAGCATCGGAATCTAAAACTGGACTCACAGGAGAGGTTCAAATCATAGAAAGTGAGAGTGTCTGTCCTCTTGTACTTAAGTCGGCATTGTGCCTTTTGTATTAAATTCGGATGCAATTTCTGTGTTTTATCGTCAATAAGAAGGTCCAAGGGGTACAGTAAACCTGAAGTGAAGAATCGAAATCTAAAACTGGACTCATAGGAGAGGTTCAAATCATAGATAGAGTGTCAGTCCTCTTGCACTTAAGTCGGCGTTGTGTCTTTTGAATTTAATTCCTATGCAATTTCTGTGTTTCATCGTAAATAAGAAGCTGCAAGCTATACAGTAAACCAGAAGTGAAGCATCGGAATCTAAAACTGAACTCACAGAAGAGGTTCAAATCATAGAGAGTTAGAGTGTTAGTCCTCTTGCACATATGTCGGCATTGTGCCTTTTGAATTTAATTCCGATGCAATTATTGTGTTTCATCGTCAATAAGAAGGTGCAATGTATACAGTAAACCTGAAGTGAAGCATTGGAATCTAAAACTGGACTCACAGGAAAGGTTCATATCATAGAAAGAGAGACTGTCAGACCTCTTTTACTTAAGTCGGCATTGTGCCTTTTGTATTAAATTCGGATGCAATTTCTGTGTTTCATCGTCAATAAGAAGGTGCAAGGTATACAGTAAACCTGAAGTGAGGCATCGGAAGCTAAAACTGGACTCACAGGAGAGGTTCAAATCATAGAAAGAGAGAGTGACAGTCCTCTTTTACTTAAGACGGCTTTGTGCCTTTTGTATTAAATTGCGATGAAATTTCTGTGTTTCGTCGTCAATAAGAAGGTGCAAGGTTTACAGTAAACCTGAAGTGAAGCTTCGGACTCTAAAACTGGACTCACAGGAGAGGTTCAAATCATAGAAAGTTAGAGTGTCAGTCCTCTTGTACTTAAGTCGGCATTGTGCCTTTTGTATTAAATACGGATGCAATTTCTGTGTTTCATCGTCAAATAAGAAGCTGCAAGGTATACAGTAATAATGAAGTGAAGCATCGGAATCTAAAACTGGACTCACCGGAGAGGTTCAAATCATAGAAAGGGAGAGTGTCAGTCGTCTTGTACTTATGTCGGCATTGTGCCTTTTGCATTAAATTCGGATGCAATTTCTGTGTTTCCTCGTCAATAAGAAGGTGCAAGGTATACAGTAAACCTGAAGTGAAGCATCGGAATCTAAAACTGGACTCACAGGGGTGGTTCAAATCATTGAAAGGGAGAGTGTCAGTCCTCTTGTACTTAAGTCGGCATTGGGCTTTTTGTATTAAATTCGGATGCAATTTCTGTGTTTCATCGTCAATAAGAAGGTGCAAGGTATACAGTAAACCTGAAGTGAAGCATCGGAATCTAAAACTGGACTCACAGGAGAGGTTCAAATCATAGAAAGTGAGAGTGTCAGTCCTCTTGTACTTAAGTCGGCATTGTGCCTTTTGTATTAAATTTGGATGCAATGTCTGTGTTTCATCGTCACTAAGAAGGTGCAAGGTATACAGTAAACCTGAAGTGAAGCTTCGGAATCTAAAACTGGACTCACAGGAGAGGTTCAAATCATAGAAAGAGAGAGTGACAATCCTCATTTACTTAAGTCGGCATTGTTCCTTTTGTATTAAATTCCGATGAAATTTCTGTGTTTCATCTTTAGTGAGAAGGTCCAAGGGATACAGTAAACCTGAAGGGAAGCATCGGAATCTAAAACTGGACTCACAGGTGAGGTTTAAATCATAGAAAGGGAGAGTGTCAGTCCTCTTGTACTTAAGTCGCCATTGTACTTTTTGTATTAAATTCGGATGCAATTTCTGTGTTTCATCGTCAATAAGAAGGTGCAAGGGATACAGTAAACCTGAAGTGAAGCATCGGAATCTAAAACTGGAATCGCAGGAGAGGTTCAAATCATAGAAAATGAGAGTGTCAGTCCTCTTGTACTTAAGTCGACATTGTGCCTTTTGTATTAAATTCGGATGCAATATCTGTGTTTGATCGTCAATAAGAAGGTACAAGGTATACAGTAAACCTGAAGTGAATCATCAGAATCTAAAACTGGACTCACTGGAGACGTTCAAATCATAGAAAGAGAGAGTGACAGTCCTCTTTTACTTAAGTCGTTATTGTGCCTTTTGTATTAAATTCGGATGCAATTTCTGAGTTTCATCGTCAATAAGAAGGTGCAAGGTATACAGTAAACCTGAAGTGAAGCATCAGAGTCTAAAACTGGAGTCACAGGAGAGGTTCAAATCATAGAAAGAGAGAGTGTCAGTCCTCTTATACTTAAGTCGGCATTGTGACTTTTAAATTTAATTCCGATGCAATTTCTGTGTTTCATCGTCAATAAGAAGCTGCAAGGTATACAGTAAACCAGAAGTGAAGCATCGGAATCTAAAACTGAACTCACAGAAGAGGTTCAAATCATAGATAGTTAGAGTGTCAGTCCTCTTGCACATATGTCGGCATTGTGCATTTTGAATTTAATTCCGATGCAATTTCTGTGTTTCATCGTCAATAAGAAGGTGCAATGTATACAGTAAACCTGAAGTGAAGCATCGGAATCTAAAACTGGACTCACAGGAGAGGTTCAAATCATAGAAAATTAGAGTGTCAGTCCTCTTGTACTTAAGTCGGCATTGTGCCTTTTGTACTAAATTCGGATGCAATTTCTGTGTTTCTTCGTCAATAAGAAGGCGCAAGGTATACAGTAAACCTGAAGTGAAGCATCGGAATCTAAAACTGGACTCACAGGAGAGGTTCAAATCATAGAAAGAGAGAGTGACAGTCCTCTTTTAGTTAAATCGTCAATGTGCCTTTTGTATTAAATTCGGAAGCAATTTCTGTGTTTCATCGTCAATAAGTAGGTCCAAGGGATACAGTAGACCTGAAGTGGAGCATCGGAATCTAAAACTGGACTCACAGGACAGGTTCAAATCATAGAAAAGGAGAGTGTCAGTCCTCTTGTACTTAAGTAAGCATTGTGCCTTTTGTATTAAATTCGGATGCAATTTCTGTGTTCCACCGTCAATACGAAGGTACAAGGTATACAGTAAACCTGAAGTGAAGCATCGGAATCTAAAACTGGACTCACAGGAGAGGTTCAAATCATAGAAAGTGAGAGTGTCTGTCCTCTTGTACTTAAGTCGGCATTGTGCCTTTTGTATTAAATTCGGATGCAATTTCTGTGTTTCATCGTCAATAAGAAGGTCCAAGGGGTACAGTAAACCTGAAGTGAAGCATCGAAATCTAAAACTGGACTCATAGGAGAGGTTCAAATCATAGATAGAGTGTCAGTCCTCTTGCACTTAAGTCGGCATTGTGTCTTTTGAATTTAATTCCTATGCAATTTCTGTGTTTCATTGTCAATAAGAAGCTGCAAGGTATACAGTAAACCAGAAGTGAAGCATCGGAATCTAAAACTGAACTCACAGAAGAGGTTCAAATCATAGAGAGTTAGAGTGTCAGTCCTCTTGCACATATGTCGGCATTGTGCCTTTTGAATTTAATTCCGATGCAATTTCTGTGTTTCATCGTCAATACGAAGGTGCAGTGTGTACAGTAAACCTGAAGTGAAGTATCGGAATCTAAAACTGGACTCACAGGGGTGGTCCAAATCATTGAAAGGGAGAGTGTCAGTCCTCTTGTACTTATGTTGGCATTGGGCTTTTTGTATTAAATTCGGATGCAATTTCTGTGTTTCATCGTCAATAAGAAGGTGCAAGGTATACAGTAAACCTGAAGTGAAGCATCGGAATCTAAAACTGGACTCACAGGAGAGGTTCAAATCATAGAAAGTGAGAGTGTCAGTCCTCTTGTACTTATGTCGGCATTGTGCCTTTTGTATTAAATTTGGATGCAATGTCTGTGTTTCATCGTCAATAAGAAGGTGCAAGGTATACAGTAAACCTGAAGTGAAGCTTCGGAATCTAAAACTGGACTCACAGGAGAGGTTCAAATCATAGAAAGAGAGAGTGACAATCCCCATTTACTTAAGACGGCATTGTTCCTTTTGTATTAAATTCCGATGAAATTTCTGTGTTTCATCTTTAGTGAGAAGGTCCAAGGGATACAGTAAACCTGAAGGGAAGCATCGGAATAAAAAACTGGACTCACAGGTGAGGTTTAAATCATAGAAAGGGAGAGTGTCAGTCCTCTTGTACTTAAGTCGCCATTGTACTTTTTGTATTAAATTCGGATGCAATTTCTGTGATTCATCGTCAATAAGAAGGTGCAAGGGATACAGTAAACCTGAAGTGAAGCATCGGAATCTAAAACTGGAATCGCAGGAGAGGTTCAAATCATAGAAAATGGGAGTGTCAGTCCTCTTGTACTTAAGTCGACATTGTGCCTTTTGTATTAAATTCGGATGCAAAATCTGTGTTTGATCGTCAATAAGAAGGTACAAGGTATACAGTAAACCTGAAGTGAATCATCAGAATCTAAAACTGGACTCACAGGAGAGGTTCAAATCATAGAAAGAGAGTTTGACAGTCCTCTTTTACTTAAGTCGTTATTGTGCCTTTTGTATTAAATTCGTATGCAATTTCTGAGTTTCATCGTCAATAAGAAGGTGCAAGGTATACAGTAAACCTGAAGTGAAGCATCAGAGTCTAAAACTGGAGTCACAGGAGAGGTTCAAATCATAGAAAGAGAGAGTGACAGTCCTCTTTTACTTAAGTCGGCACTGTGCATTTTGTATTAAATTCGGATACAATTTCTGTGTTTCATCGTCAATAAGAAGGTCCAAGGTATACAGTAAACCTGAAGTGAAGCATCGGAATAAAAAACTGGAATCACAGGAGAGGTTGAAATCATAGAAAGTGAGAGTGTCAGTCCTCTTGTACTTATGTCGACATTGTGCCTTTTGTATTAAATTCGGATGCAATTTCTGTGTTTCATCGTCAATAAGAAGGTCCAAGGTATACAGTAAACCTGAAGTGAAGCATCGGAATCTAAAATTGGAATCACAGGAGAGGTTCAAATCACAGAAAATTAGAGTGTCAGTCCTCTTGTACTTAAGTCGGCATTGTGCCTTTTGTATTAAATTCGGATGCAATTTCTGTGTTTCATCGTCAATAAGAAGCCGCAAGGTATACAGTAAACCTGAAGTGAAGCATCGGAATCTAAAACTGGGCTCACAGGAGAGGTTCAAATCATAGAAAGAGAGAGTGACAGTCCTCGTTTAGTTAAATCGTCATTGTGCCTTTTGTATTAAATTCCGATGCAATTTCTGTGTTTCATCGTCAATAAGAAGGTCCAAGTGATACAGTATACCTGAAGTGGAGCATCGGAATCTAAAACTGGACTCAGAGGACAGGTTCAAATCTTGGAAAAGGAGAGTGTCAGTCCTCTCGTACTTAAGTAAGCATTGTGCCTTTTGTATTAAATTCGGATGCAATTTCTGTGTTCCACCGTCAATACGAAGGTACAAGGTATACAGTAAACCTGAAGTGAAGCATCGGAATCTAAAACTGGACTCACAGGAAAGGTGCAAATCATAGAAAGTGAGAGTGTCAGTCCTCTTGTACTTAAGTCGTTTTTGTGCCTTTTGTATTATATACGGATGCAATTTCTGTGTTTCATCGACAATAAGAAGGTCCAAGGGATACAGTAAACCTGAAGTGAAGCATCGGAATGTAAAACTGGACTCATAGGAGAGGTTCAAATCATAGATAGATTGTCAGTCCTCTTATACTTAAGTCGGCATTGTGTCTTTTAAATTAAATTCCGATGCAATTTCTGTGTTTCATCGTCAATAAGAAGCTGCAAGGTATACAGTAAACCAGAAGTGAAGCATCGGAATCTAAAACTGAACTCACAGAAGAGGTTCAAATCATAGAGAGTTAGAGTGTCAGTCCTCTTGCACATATGTCGGCATTGTGCCTTTTGAATTTAATTCCGATGCAATTTCTGTGTTTCATCGTCAATAAGAAGGTGCAATGTATACAGTAAACCTGAAGTGAAGCATCGGAATCTAAAACTGGACTCACAGGAGAGGTTCAAATCATAGAAAATTAGAGTGTCAGTCCTCTTGTACTTAAGTCGGCATTGTGCCTTTTGTATTAAATTCGGATGCAATATCTGTGTTTCTTCGTCAATAAGAAGGCGCAAGGTATACAGTAAACCTGAAGTGAAGCATCGGAATCTAAAACTGGACTCACAGGAGAGGTTCAAATCATAGAAAGAGAGAGTGACAGTCCTCTTTTAGTTAAATCGTCATTGTGCCTTTTGTATTAAATTCGGATGCAATTTCTGTGTTTCATCGTCAATAAGTAGGTCCAAGGGATACAGTATACCTGAAGTGGAGCATCGGAATCTAAAACTGGACTCACAGGACAGGTTCAAATCATAGAAAAGGAGAGTGTCAGTCCTCTTGTATTTAAGTAAGCATTGTGCCTTTTGTATTAAATTCGGATGCAATTTCTGTGTTCCACCGTCAATACGAAGGTACAAGGTATACAGTAAACCTGAAGTGAAGCATCGGAATCTAAAACTGGACTCACAGGAGAGGTTCAAATCATAGTTAGTGAGAGTGTCTGTCCTCTTGTACTGAAGTCGTCATTGTGCCTTTTGTATTAAATTCGGATGCAATTTCTGTGTTTCATCGTCAATAAGAAGGTCCAAGGGGTACAGTAAACCTGAAGTGAAGCATCGAAATCTAAAACTGGACTCATAGGAGAGGTTCAAATCATAGATAGAGAGTCAGTCCTCTTGCACTTAAGTCGGCATTGTGTCTTTTGAATTTAATTCCTATGCAATTTCTGTGTTTCATTGTCAATAAGAAGCTGCAAGGTATACAGTAAACCAGAAGTGAAGCATCGGAATCTAAAACTGAACTCACAGAAGAGGTTCAAATCATAGAGAGTTAGAGTGTCAGTCCTCTTGCACATATGTCGGCATTGTGCCTTTTGAATTTAATTCCGATGCAATTTCTGTGTTTCATCGTCAATAAGAAGGTGCAATGTATACAGTAAACCTGAAGTGAAGCATTGGAATCTAAAACTGGACTCACAGGAGAGGTTCATATCATAGAAAGAGAGACTGTCAGACCTCTTTTACTTAAGTCGGCATTGTGCCTTTTGTATTAAATTCGGATGCAATTTCTGTGTTTCATCGTCAATAAGAAGGTGCAAGGTATACAGTAAACCTGAAGTGAAGCTTCGGAATCTAAAACTGGGCTCACAGGAGAGGTTCAAATCATAGAAAGAGAGAGTGACAGTCCTCTTTTACTTAAGACGGCTTTGTGCCTTTTGTATTAAATTGCGATGAAATTTCTGTGTTTCATCGTCAATAAGAAGGTGCAAGGTATACAGTAAACCTGAAGTGAAGCTTCGGACTCTAAAACTGGACTCACAGGAGAGGTTCAAATCATAGAAAAATAGAGTGTCAGTCCTCTTGTACTTAAGTCGGCATTGTGCCTTTTGTATTAAATTCGGATGCAATTTCTGTGTTTCATCGTCAATAAGAAGCTGCAAGGTATACAGTAAACCTGAAGTGAAGCATCGGAATCTAAAACTGGACTCACAGGTGAGGTTTAAATCATAGAAAGGGAGAGTGTCAGTCCTCTTGTACTTAAGTCGCCATTGTGCCTTTTGTATTAAATTCGGATGCAATTTCTGTGTTTCATCGTCAATAAGAAGGTGCAAGGTGTACAGTAAACCTGAAGTGAAGCTTCGGAATCTAAAACTGGACTCACCGGAGAGGTTCAAATCATAGAAAGGGAGAGTGTCAGTCGTCTTGTACTTATGTCGGCATTGTGCCTTTTGCATTAAATTCGGATGCAATTTCTGTGTTTCCTCGTCAATAAGATGGTGCAAGGTATACAGTAAACCTGAAGTGAAGCATCGGAATCTAAAACTGGACTCACAGGGGTGGTTCAAATCATTGAAAGGGAGAGTGTCAGTCCTCTTGTACTTAAGTCGGCATTGGGCTTTTTGTATTAAATTCGGATGCAATTTCTGTGTTTCATCGTCAATAAGAAGGTGCAAGGTATACAGTAAACCTGAAGTGAAGCATCGGAATCTAAAACTGGACTCACAGCAGAGGTTCAAATCATAGAAAGTGAGAGTGTCAGCCCTCTTGTACTTAAGTCGGCATTGTGCCTTTTGTATTAAATTTGGATGCAATGTCTGTGTTTCATCGTCAATAAGAAGGTGCAAGGTATACAGTAAACCTGAAGTGAAGCTTCGGAATCTAAAACTGGACTCACAGGAGAGGTTCAAATCATAGAAAGAGAGAGTGACATTCCTCTTTTACTTAAGACGGCTTTGTGCCTTTTGTATTAAATTGCGATGAAATTTCTGTGTTTCATCGTCAATAAGAAGGTGCAAGGTATACAGTAAACCTGAAGTGAAGCTTCGGACTCTAAAACTGGACTCACAGGAGAGGTTCAAATCATAGAAAAATAGAGTGTCAGTCCTCTTGTACTTAAGTCGGCATTGTGCCTTTTGTATTAAATTCGGATGCAATTTCTGTGTTTCATCGTCAATAAGAAGCTGCAAGGTATACAGTAAACCTGAAGTGAAGCATCGGAATCTAAAACTGGACTCACAGGTGAGGTTTAAATCATAGAAAGAGAGAGTGACAGTCCTCTTTTACTTGAGTCGTTATTGTGCCTTTTGTATTAAATTTGGATGCAATGTCTGTGTTTCATCGTCAATAAGAAGGTGCAAGGTATACAGTAAACCTGAAGTGAAGCATCAGAGTCTAAAACTGGAGTCACAGGAGAGGTTCAAATCATAGAAAATTAGAGTGTCAGTCCTCTTGTACTTAAATCGGCATTGTGCCTTTTGTATTAAATTCGGATGCAATTTCTGTGTTTCATCGTCAATAAGAAGGCGCAAGGTATACAGTAAAACTGAAGTGAAGCATCGGAATCAAAAACTGGGCTCACAGGAGAGGTTCAAATCATACAAAGAGAGAGTGACAGTCCTCTTTTAGTTAAATCGTCATTGTGCCTTTTGTATTAAATTCGGATGCAATTTCTGTGTTTCATCGTCAATAAGAAGGTCCAAGGGATACAGTATGCCTGAAGTGGAGCATCGGAATCTAAAACTGGACTCACAGGACAGGTTCAAATCATAGAAAAGGAGAGTGTCAGTCCTATTGTACTTAAGTAAGCATTGTGCCTTTTGTATTAAATTCGGATGTAATTTCTGTCTTCCACCGTCAATACGAAGGTACAATATATACAGTAAACCTGAAGTGAAGCATCGGAATCTAAAACTGGACTCACAGGAGAGGTTCAAATCATAGAAAGTGAGAGTGTCAGTCCTCTTGTACTTAAGTCGCCATTGTGCCTTTTGTATTAAATTCGGATGCAATTTCTGTGTTTCATCGTCAATAAGAAGGTGCAAGGTGTACAGTAAACCTGAAGTGAAGCATCGGAATCTAAAACTGGAATCACAGGAGAGGTTCAAATCATAGAAAGTGAGAGTGTCAGTCCTCTTGTACTTAAGTCGGCATTGTGCCTTTTGTATTAAATTTCGATGAAATTTCTGTGTTCCGTCGTCAATAAGAAGGTACAAGGGATACAGTAAACCTGAAGTGAAGCATCGGAATCTAAAACTGGAATCGCAGGAGAGGTTCAAATCATAGAAAATGAGAGTGTCAGTCCTCTTGTATTTAAGTCGACATTGTGCCTTTTGTATTAAATTCGGATGCAATATCTGTGTTTGATCGCCAATAAGAAGGTACAAGGTATACAGTAAACCTGAAGTGAATCATCAGAATCTAAAACTGGAACCCACAGGAGAGGTTCAAATCATAGAAAGAGAGAGTGACAGTCCTCTTTTACTTAAGTCGTTATTGTGCCTTTTGTATTAAATTCGGATGCAATTTCTGTGTTTCATCGTCAATAAGAAGGTCCAAGGGATACAGTAAACCTGAAGTGAAGCATCGGAATCTAAAACTGGACTCATAGGAGAGGTTCAAATCATAGATAGAGTGTCAGTCCTCTTATACTTAAGTCGGCATTGTGTCTTTTAAATTTAATTCCGATGCAATATCTGTGTTTCTTCGTCAATAAGAAGCTGCAAGGTCTACAGTAAACCAGAAGTGAAGCATCGGAATCTAAAACTGGACTCACAGGAGAGGTTCAAATCGTAGAGAGTTAGAGTGTCAGTCCTCTTGCACATATGTCGGCATTGTGCCTTTTGAATTTAATTCCGATGCAATTTCTGTGTTTCATCGTCAATAAGAAGGTGCAATGTATACAGTAAACCTGAAGTGAAGCATTGGAATCTAAAACTGGACTCACAGGAGAGGTTCATATCATAGAAAGAGAGACTGTCAGACCTCTTTTACTTAAGTCGGCATTGTGCCTTTTGTATTAAATTCGGATGCAATTTCTGTGTTTCATCGTCAATAAGAAGGTGCAAGGTATACAGTAAACCTGAAGTGAAGCTTCGGAATCTAAAACTGGGCTCACAGGAGAGGTTCAAATCATAGAAAGAGAGAGTGACAGTCCTCTTTTACTTAAGACGGCTTTGTGCCTTTTGTATTAAATTGCGATGAAATTTCTGTGTTTCATCGTCAATAAGAAGGTGCAAGGTATACAGTAAACCTGAAGTGAAGCTTCGGACTCTAAAACTGGACTCACAGGAGAGGTTCAAATCATAGAAAAATAGAGTGTCAGTCCTCTTGTACTTAAGTCGGCATTGTGCCTTTTGTATTAAATTCGGATGCAATTTCTGTGTTTCATCGTCAATAAGAAGCTGCAAGGTATACAGTAAACCTGAAGTGAAGCATCGGAATCTAAAACTGGACTCACAGGTGAGGTTTAAATCATAGAAAGGGAGAGTGTCAGTCCTCTTGTACTTAAGTCGCCATTGTGCCTTTTGTATTAACTTCGGATGCAATTTCTGTGTTTCATCGTCAATAAGAAGGTGCAAGGTGTACAGTAAACCTGAAGTGAAGCTTCGGAATCTAAAACTGGACTCACCGGAGAGGTTCAAATCATAGAAAGGGAGAGTGTCAGTCGTCTTGTACTTATGTCGGCATTGTGCCTTTTGCATTAAATTCGGATGCAATTTCTGTGTTTCCTCGTCAATAAGATGGTGCAAGGTATACAGTAAACCTGAAGTGAAGCATCGGAATCTAAAACTGGACTCACAGGGGTGGTTCAAATCATTGAAAGGGAGAGTGTCAGTCCTCTTGTACTTAAGTCGGCATTGGGCTTTTTGTATTAAATTCGGATGCAATTTCTGTGTTTCATCGTCAATAAGAAGGTGCAAGGTATACAGTAAACCTGAAGTGAAGCATCGGAATCTAAAACTGGACTCACAGCAGAGGTTCAAATCATAGAAAGTGAGAGTGTCAGCCCTCTTGTACTTAAGTCGGCATTGTGCCTTTTGTATTAAATTTGGATGCAATGTCTGTGTTTCATCGTCAATAAGAAGGTGCAAGGTATACAGTAAACCTGAAGTGAAGCTTCGGAATCTAAAACTGGACTCACAGGAGAGGTTCAAATCATAGAAAGAGAGAGTGACAGTCCTCTTTTACTTAAGACGGCTTTGTGCCTTTTGTATTAAATTGCGATGAAATTTCTGTGTTTCATCGTCAATAAGAAGGTGCAAGGTATACAGTAAACCTGAAGTGAAGCTTCGGACTCTAAAACTGGACTCACAGGAGAGGTTCAAATCATAGAAAAATAGAGTGTCAGTCCTCTTGTACTTAAGTCGGCATTGTGCCTTTTGTATTAAATTCGGATGCAATTTCTGTGTTTCATCGTCAATAAGAAGCTGCAAGGTATACAGTAAACCTGAAGTGAAGCATCGGAATCTAAAACTGGACTCACAGGTGAGGTTTAAATCATAGAAAGAGAGAGTGACAGTCCTCTTTTACTTGAGTCGTTATTGTGCCTTTTGTATTAAATTTGGATGCAATGTCTGTGTTTCATCGTCAATAAGAAGGTGCAAGGTATACAGTAAACCTGAAGTGAAGCATCAGAGTCTAAAACTGGAGTCACAGGAGAGGTTCAAATCATAGAAAATTAGAGTGTCAGTCCTCTTGTACTTAAATCGGCATTGTGCCTTTTGTATTAAATTCGGATGCAATTTCTGTGTTTCATCGTCAATAAGAAGGCGCAAGGTATACAGTAAAACTGAAGTGAAGCATCGGAATCAAAAACTGGGCTCACAGGAGAGGTTCAAATCATACAAAGAGAGAGTGACAGTCCTCTTTTAGTTAAATCGTCATTGTGCCTTTTGTATTAAATTCGGATGCAATTTCTGTGTTTCATCGTCAATAAGAAGGTCCAAGGGATACAGTATACCTGAAGTGGAGCATCGGAATCTAAAACTGGACTCACAGGACAGGTTCAAATCATAGAAAAGGAGAGTGTCAGTCCTATTGTACTTAAGTAAGCATTGTGCCTTTTGTATTAAATTCGGATGTAATTTCTGTCTTCCACCGTCAATACGAAGGTACAATATATACAGTAAACCTGAAGTGAAGCATCGGAATCTAAAACTGGACTCACAGGAGACGTTCAAATCATAGAAAGTGAGAGTGTCAGTCCTCTTGTACTTAAGTCGCCATTGTGCCTTTTGTATTAAATTCGGATGCAATTTCTGTGTTTCATCGTCAATAAGAAGGTGCAAGGTGTACAGTAAACCTGAAGTGAAGCATCGGAATCTAAAACTGGAATCACAGGAGAGGTTCAAATCATAGAAAGTGAGAGTGTCAGTCCTCTTGTACTTAAGTCGGCATTGTGCCTTTTGTATTAAATTTCGATGAAATTTCTGTGTTCCGTCGTCAATAAGAAGGTACAAGGGATACAGTAAACCTGAAGTGAAGCATCGGAATCTAAAACTGGAATCGCAGGAGAGGTTCAAATCATAGAAAATGAGAGTGTCAGTCCTCTTGTATTTAAGTCGACATTGTGCCTTTTGTATTAAATTCGGATGCAATATCTGTGTTTGATCGCCAATAAGAAGGTACAAGGTATACAGTAAACCTGAAGTGAATCATCAGAATCTAAAACTGGAACCCACAGGAGAGGTTCAAATCATAGAAAGAGAGAGTGACAGTCCTCTTTTACTTAAGTCGTTATTGTGCCTTTTGTATTAAATTCGGATGCAATTTCTGTGTTTCATCGTCAATAAGAAGGTCCAAGGGATACAGTAAACCTGAAGTGAAGCATCGGAATCTAAAACTGGACTCATAGGAGAGGTTCAAATCATAGATAGAGTGTCAGTCCTCTTATACTTAAGTCGGCATTGTGTCTTTTAAATTTAATTCCGATGCAATTTCTGTGTTTCTTCGTCAATAAGAAGCTGCAAGGTATACAGTAAACCAGAAGTGAAGCATCGGAATCTAAAACTGGACTCACAGGAGAGGTTCAAATCGTAGAGAGTTAGAGTGTCAGTCCTCTTGTACTTATGTCGGCATTGTGCCTTTTGCATTAAATTCGGATGCAATTTCTGTGTTTCCTCGTCAATAAGAAGGTGCAAGGGATACAGTAAACCTGAAGTGAAGCATCGGAATCTAAAACTGGAATCGCAGGAGAGGTTCAAATCATAGAAAATGAGTGTCAGTCCTCTTGTACTTAAGTCGACATTGTGCCTTTTGTATTAAATTCGGATGCAATATCTGTGTTGGTTCGTCAATAAGAAGGTACAAGGTATACAGTAAACCTGAAGTGAATCATCAGAATCAAAACCTGGACTCACAGGAGAGGTTCAAATCATAGAAAGAGAGAGTGACAGTCCTCTTTTACTTAAGTCGTTATTGTGCCTTTTGTATTAAATTCGGATGCAATTTCTGTGTTTCATCGTCAATAAGAAGGTGCAAGGTATACAGCAAAACCTGAAGTGAAGCATCAGAGTCTAAAACTGGAGTCACAGGAGAGGTTCAAATCATAGAAAGAGAGAGTGACAGTCCTCTTTTACTTAAGTCGGCACTGTGCATTTTGTATTAAATTCGGATGCAATTTCTGTGTTTCATCGTCAATAAGAAGGTCCAAGGTATACAGTAAACCTGAAGTGAAGCATCGGAATAAAAAACTGGAATCACAGGAGAGGTTCAAATCATAGAAAGTGAGAGTGTCAGTCCTCTTGTACTTATGTCGACATTGTGCCTTTTGTATTAAATTCGGATGCAATTTCTGTGTTTCATCGTCAATAAGAAGGTCCAAGGTATACAGTAAACCTGAAGTGAAGCATCGGAATCAAAAACTGGAATCACAGGAGAGGTTCAAATCATAGAAAATTAGAGTGTCAGTCCTCTTGTACTTAAGTCGGCATTGTGCCTTTTGTATTAAATTCGGATGCAATTTCTGTGTTTCATCGTCAATAAGAAGCCGCAAGGTATACAGTAAACCTGAAGTGAAGCATCGGACTCTAAAACTGGACTCACAGGAGAGGTTCAAATCATAGAAAGAGAGAGTGACAGTCCTCTTTTAGTTAAATCGTCATTGTGCCTTTTGTATTAAATTCGGATGCAATTTCTGTGTTTCATCGTCAATAAGAAGGTCCAAGGGATACAGTATACCTGAAGTGGAGCATCGGAATCTAAAACTGGACTCACAGGACAGGTTCAAATCATAGAAAAGGAGAGTGTCAGTCCTCTTGTACTTAAGTAAGCATTGTGCCTTTTGTATTAAATTCGGATGCAATTTCTGTGTTCCACCGTCAATACGAAGGTACAAGGTATACAGTAAACCTGAAGTGAAGCATCGGAATCTAAAACTGGACTCACAGGAAAGGTGCAAATCATAGAAAGTGAGAGTGTCAGTCCTCTTGTACTGAAGTCGGCATTGTGCCTTTTGAATTTAGTTCCGATGCAATTTCTGTGTTTCATCGTCAATAAGAAGGTGCAATGTATACAGTAAACCTGAAGTGAAGCATCGGAATCTTAAACTGGACTCACAGGAGAGGTTCATATCATAGAAAGAGAGACTGTCAGACCTCTTTTACTTAAGTCGGCATTGTGCCTTTTGTATTTAATTCGGATGCAATTTCTGTATTTCATCGTCAATAAGAAGGTCCAAGGTATGTAGTAAACCTGAAGTAAAGCATCGCAATCTAAAACTGGACTCACAGGAGAAGTTCAAATCATAGAAAGTGAGAGTGTTACTCCTCTAGTACTTAAGTCGGCATTGTGCCTTTTGTATTAAATTCCGATGCCATTTCTGTGTTTCATCAATAATAATAAGGTGCAAGGTATACAGTAAACCTGAAGTGAAGCATCGGAATCAAAAACTGGACTCACCGGAGAGGTTCAAATCATAGAAAGTGAGAGTGTCAGTCCTCTTTTACATATGTCGGCATTGTGCCTTTTGTATTCAATTTGGATGCAATTTCTGTGTTTCATCGTCAATAAGGAAGTCCAAGGGATACAGTAAACCTGACGTGAAGCATCGGAATCTAAAACTGGACTCACAGGAGAGGTTCAAATCATAGAATGTGAGAGTGTCAGTCCTCATGTATTTAAGTCGTCATTGTGCCTTTTGTATTAAATTCGTATGCAATTTCTGTGTGTCATCGTCAATAAGATGGTCCAAGGGATTCAGTAAACCTGAAATGAAGCATCGGAATCAAAAACTGGACTCACAGGAGAGGTTCAAATCATAGAAAGTTAGAGTGTCAGTCCCCTTGTACTTAAGTTAGCATTGTGCCTTTTGAATTTAATTCCGATGCAATTTCTGTGCTTCATCGTCAATAAGAAGGTGCAAGGTATACAGTGAACCTGAAGTGAAGCATCGGAATCTAAAACTGGACTCACAGGAGAGGTTCAAATCACAGAAAGTGAGAGTGGCAGTCCTCTTTTACTTAAGTCGGCATTGTGCATTTTTTATTAAATTCGGATGCAATTTCTGTGTTTCATCGTTATTAAGAAGGTCCAAGGGATACAGTAAACCAGAAGTGAAGCATCGGAATCTAAAACTGGACTCACAGGAGAGGTTCTAATCATAGAAATTTAGAGTGTCAGTCCTCTTGTACTTAAGTCGGCATTGTGCCTTTTGAATCAAATTTCCATGCAAACTCTGTGTTTCATCGTCAATAAGAAGGTCCAAGGGATACAGTAAACCTGAAGTGAAGCATTGGAATGTAAAACTGGACTCACTGGAGAGGTTCAAATCATAGAAAGTGAGAGTGTCAGTCCTCTTTTTACTTAAGTCGGCATTGTGCCTTTTGTATTAAATTCCGAAGCAATTTCTGTGTTTCATCGTCAATAAGAAGGTGCAAGGTATACAGTAAACCGGATGTGAAGCATCGGAATCTAAAACTGGACTGACAGGAGAGGTTCAAATCATAGAAAGAGAGTGTGTCAGTCCTCTTTTACTTAAGTCGCCATTGTGCCTTTTGTGCTAAATTCGGATGCAATTTCTGTGTTTCATCGTCAATAAGAAGGTCCAAGGGATACAGTAAACCTGAAGTGAAGCATCGGAATCTAAAACTGAACTCACAGGAGAGGTTCAAATCATAGAAAGTGGGAGTGTCAGTCCTCTTGTACCTAGGTCGGCATTGTGCCTTTTGTATTAAATTCGGAAGCAATTTCTGTATTTCTTCGTCAATAAGAAGGTCCTAGGAATACAGTAAACCTGAAGTGAAGCATCGAAATCTAAAACTGGACTCACAGGAGAGGTTCAAATCATAGAAAGTTAGAGTGTCAGTCCTCTTATACTTGAGTTGGCATTGTGCCTTTTGAATTTAATTCCGATGCAATTTCTGTGTTTCATCGTCAATAAGAAAGTGCAAGGTATACAGTAAACCTGAAGTGAAGCATCGGAATCTAAAACTGGACTCACAGGAGAGGTTCAAATCAAAGAGAGTTAGAGTGTCAGTCCTCTTATACTTAAGTCGGCATTGTGCCTTTTGTATTAAATGCGGATGCAATTTCTGTATTTCATCGTCAAAAAGAAGGTCCAAGGGACACAGTAAACCTGAAGTGAAGCATCGTAATCTAAAACTGGACTCACAGGAGAGGTTCAAATCATAGAAAGTTAGATGTTGTTGTTGTTGTTTTTGGGGAAGGAGACCAGACAGCGTGGTCATCGGTCTCATCGGATTAGGGAAGCACGGGGAAGGAAGTCGGCCGTGCCCTTTGAAAGGAACCATCCTGGCATTTGCCTGGAGCGATTTAGGGAAATCACGGAAAACCTAAATCAGGATGGCCGGACGAGGGATTGAACCGTCGTCCTCCCGAATGCGAGTCCAGTGTCTAACCACTGCGCCACCTCGCTCGGTAGAAAGTTAGAGTGTCAGTCCTCTTGTACTTAAGTCTTCATTGTACCTTTTGAATTTAATTCCGATGCAAGGTTTGTGTTTCATCGTCAATAAGACGGTGCACGGTATACAGTAAACCTGAAGTGAAGCATCGGAATATAAAACTGGAATCACAGGAGAGGTTCAAATCATAGAGAGTTAGAGTGTCAGTCCTCTTGTACTAAAGTCGGCATTGTGAATTTTGTATTAAATTCGGATGGAATTTCTGTGTTTCATCGTCAATAAGAAGGTGCAAGGTATACAGTAAACCTGAAGTGAAGCATCGGAATCTAAAACTGGACTCACAGGAGAGGTTCAAATCATAGAAAGAGAGAGTGGCAGTCCTCTTTTACTTAAGTCGGCATTGTGCCTTTTGAATTAAATTCGGATGCAATTTCTGTGTTTCATCGTCAATAAGAAAGTCCAAGGGATACAGTATACCTGAAGTGGAGCATCGGAATCTAAAACTGGACTCACAGTAGAGGTTCAAATCATAGAAAGGGAGAGTGTCAGTCCTCATGTACTTAAGTCGGCATTGTGCCTTTTGTATTAAATTCGGATGCAATTTCTGTGTTTCATCGTCAATAAGAAGGTGCAAGGTATACAGTAAACCTGAAGTGAAGCATCGGAATATAAAACTGGACTCACAAGAGAGGTTCAAATACTAGAAAGAGAGAGTGACAGTCCTCTTTTCCCTAATTCGGCATTGTGCCTTTTGTATTAAATTCGGATGCGATTTCTGTGTTTCATCGTCAATAAGAAGGTCCAAGGGATACAGTATACCTCAAGTGGAGAATCGGAATCTAAAACTGGACTCACAGTAGAGGTTCAAATCGTAGAAAGGGAGAGTGTCAGTCCTCTTGTACTTAAGTCAGCATTGTGCCTTTTGTTTTAAATTCGGATGCAATTTCTGTGTTCCACCGTCAATAAGAAAGTGCAAGGTATACAGTAAACCTGAAGTGAAGCATCGGAATCAAAAACCGGACTCACAGGAGAGGTTCAAATCATAGAAAGTGAGAGTGTCAGTCCTCTTGTACTTAAGTCGGCATTGTGCCTTTTGTATTAAATTCGGATGCAATTTCTGTGTTTCATCGTCAATAAGAAGGTCCAAGGGATACAGTAAACCTGAAGTGAAGCATCGGAATCTAAAACTGGACTCACAGGTGAGGTTCAAATCATAGAGAGTTAGAGTGTCAGTCCTCTTGTACTTAAGTCAGCATTGTGCCTTTTGAATTTAATTCCTATGCAATTTCTGTGTTTCATCGTCAATAAGAAGTGCAAGGTATACAGTAAACCTGAAGTGAAGCATCGGAATCTAAAACTGGACTCACAGGAGAGGTTCATATCATAGAAAGAGAGACTGTCAGACCTCTTTTACTTAAGTCGGCATTGTGCCTTTTGTATTAAATTCGGATGCAATTTCTGTATTTCATCGTCAATGAGAAGGTTCAAGGGATGTAGTAATTTTGAAGTAAAGCATCGGAATCTAGAACTGGACTCACAAGAGAGGTTCAAATCATAGAAATTGAGAGTGTTAGTCCTCTTGTAATTAAGTCGGAATTGTGCCTTTTGTATTAAATTCAGATGCAATTTCTGTATTTCATCGTCAAAAAGAAGGTCCAAGGGATACAGTAAACCTGAAGTGAAGCATCGTAATCTAAAACTGGACTCACAGGAGAGGTTCAAATCATAGAAAGTTAGATGTTGTTGTTGTTGTTTTTGGGGAAGGAGACCAGACAGCGTGGTCATCGGTCTCATCGGATTAGGGAAGCACGGGGAAGGAAGTCGGCCGTGCCCTTTGAAAGGAACCATCCTGGCATTTGCCTGGAGCGATTTAGGGAAATCACGGAAAACCTAAATCAGGATGGCCAGACGCGGGATTGAACCGTCGTCCTCCCGAATGCGAGTCCAGTGTCTAACCACTGCGCCACCTCGCTCGGTAGAAAGTTAGAGTGTCAGTCCTCTTGTACTTAAGTCTTCATTGTACCTTTTGAATTTAATTCCGATGCATGGTTTGTGTTTCATCGTCAATAAGACGGTGCACGGTATACAGTAAACCTGAAGTGAAGCATCGGAATATAAAACTGGAATCACAGGAGAGGTTCAAATCATAGAGAGTTAGAGTGTCAGTCCTCTTGTACTAAAGTCGGCATTGTGAATTTTGTATTAAATTCGGATGGAATTTCTGTGTTTCATCGTCAATAAGAAGGTGCAAGGTATACAGTAAACCTGAAGTGAAGCATCGGAATCTAAAACTGGACTCACAGGAGAGGTTCAAATCATAGAAAGAGAGAGTGGCAGTCCTCTTTTACTTAAGTCGGCATTGTGCCTTTTGAATTAAATTCGGATGCAATTTCTGTGTTTCATCGTCAATAAGAAGGTCCAAGGGATACAGTATACCTGAAGTGGAGCATCGGAATCTAAAACTGGACTCACAGTAGAGGTTCAAATCATAGAAAGGGAGAATGTCAGTCCTCATGTACTTAAGTCGGCATTGTGCCTTTTGTATTAAATTCGGATGCAATTTCTGTGTTTCATCGTCAATAAGAAGGTGCAAGGTATACAGTAAACCTGAAGTGAAGCATCGGAATATAAAACTGGACTCACAGGAGAGGTTCAAATACTAGAAAGAGAGAGTGACAGTCCTCTTTTTCCTAATTCGGCATTGTGCCTTTTGTATTAAATTCGGATGCGATTTCTGTGTTTCATCGTCAAAAAGAAGGTCCAAGGGATACAGTATACCTCAAGTGGAGAATCGGAATCTAAAACTGGACTCACAGTAGAGGTTCAAATCATAGAAAGGGAGAGTGTCAGTCCTCTTGTACTTAAGTCGGCATTGTGCCTTTTGTATTAAATTCGGATGCAATTTCTGTGTTTCATCGTCAATAAGAAGGTCCAAGGGATACAGTAAACCTGAAGTGAAGCATCGGAATCTAAAACTGGACTCACAGGTGAGGTTCAAATCATAGAGAGTTAGAGTGTCAGTCCTCTTGTACTTAACTCAGCATTGTGCCTTTTGAATTTAATTCCGATGCAATTTCTGTGTTTCATCGTCAATAAGAAGTGCAAGGTATACAGTAAACCTGAAGTGAAGCATCGGAATCTAAAACTGGACTCACAGGAGAGGTTCATATCATAGAAAGAGAGACTGTCAGACCTCTTTTACTTAAGTCGGCATTGTGCCTTTTGTATTAAATTCGGATGCAATTTCTGTATTTCATCGTCATTGAGAAGGTTCAAGGGATGTACTAATTTTGAAGTAAAGCATCGGAATCCAAAACTGGACTCACAAGAGAGGTTCAAATCATAGAAATTCAGAGTGTTAGTCCTCTTGTAATTAAGTCGGCATTGTGCCTTTTGTATTAAATTCAGATGCAATTTCTGAGTTTCATCGTCAATAAGAAGGTGCAAGGTATACAGTAAACCTGAAGTGAAGCATCGGAATCTAAACCTGAACTCACAGGAGAGGTTCAAATCATAGAAAGTGAGAGTGTCAGTCTTCTTTTACTTAAGTCGGCTTTGTGCCTTTTGTATTAAATACGGATGCAATTTCTGTGCTTCATCGTCAATAAGAAGGTCCAAGGGATACAGTAAACCTGAAGTGAAGCATCGGAATCTAAAACTAGCCTCACAGGAGAGGTAAAAAACCATAGATAGTTAGAGTGTCAGTCCTCTTGTACTTAAATAAGCATTGTGCCTTTAGAATTTAATTCCGATGCAATTTCTGTGTTTCATCGTCAATAAGAAGGAGGAAGGTATACAGTAAACCAGAAGTGAAGCATCGGAATATAAAACTGGACTAACAGGAGAGGTTCAAATCATAGAAAGTGAGAGTGTCAGTCTTCTTTTACTTAAGTCGGCATTGTGCCTTTTGTATTAAATTCCGATGCAATTTCTGTGTTTCATCGTCAATAAGAAGGTGGAAGGTATACAGTAAACCTGAAGTGACGCATCGGAATCTAAAACTGGACTCACAGGAGAGGTTCAAATCATAGAAAGTGGGAGTGTCAGTCCTCTTGTACTTAAGTCGGCATTGTGCCTTTTGTATTAATATCGGATGCAATTTCTGTATTTCATCGTCAATTAGAAGGTGCAAGATATACAGTAAACCTGAAGTGAAGCATCGAAATCTATAACTGAACTCACAGGATATGTTCAAATCGTAGAAAGTTAGAGTGTTAGTCCTCTTGTACTTAAGTCGGCATTGTGCCTTTTGAATTTAATTCCGATGCAATTTCTGTGTTTCATCGTCATTAAGAAGGTGCAAGGTATACAGTAAACCTGACGTGAAGCATCGGAAACCAAAACTAGACTCACAGGAGAGGTTCAAATCATAGAGAGTGAGAGTGTCAGTCCTCTTGTACTTAAGTCGGCATTGGGCATTTTGAATTTAATTCCGATGCAATTTTTGTGTTTCATCGTCAATAAGAATGTGCAAGGTACACAGTAAACCTGATGTGAAGCATCGGAATCTAAAACTGGACTCACAAGAGAGGTTCAAATCATAGAAAGTTATGTGTCAGTCCTCTTGTACTTAAGTCGGCATTTTGCCTTTTGTATTAAATTCGGATACAATTTCTGTATTTCATCGTCAATAAGAAGGGCCAAGGGATACAGTAAACCTGAAGTGAAGCATCGGAATCTAAAACTGGACTCACAGGAGAGGTTCAAAACATAGGAAGTTAGAGTGTCAGTCCTCTTGTACTTATGTCTTCATTGTGCCTTTTGAATTTAATTCCGATGCAATTTCTGTGTTTCATCGTCAATAAGAAGGTGCAAGGTATACAGTAAACCTGAAGTGAAGCATCGGAAACTGAAACTGAAATCACAGGAGATGTTCAAATCATAGAAAGGGAGAGTGACAGTCCACTTTTACTTAAGTCGGCATTGTGTCCTTTGTATTAAATTCGGATGCAATTTCTGTGTTTCATCGTCAATAAGAAGGTCCAAGGGATACAGTAAACCTGAAGTGGATCATCGGAATCCAAAACTGGACTCACAGGAGAGGTTCAAATTATAGAAAGAGAGAGTGACAGTCCTCTTTTACTTCAGTCGGCATTGTGCCTTTTGTATTAATTTCGGATGGAATTTCTGTGTTTCATCGTCAATAAGAAGGAGCAAGGTATACAGTAAACCTGAAGTGAAGCATCGGAATCGAAAACTGGACTCACAGGAGGGGTCCAAACCATAGAGAGTTAGAGTGTCAGTCCTCGTGTACTAAAGTCGGCATTGTGCATTTTGAATTTAATTCCGATGCAATTTCTGTGTTTCATCGTCAATAAGAAGGTGCAAGGTATACAGTAAATCTGAAGTGAAGCATCGGATTCTAAAACTGGACTCACAGGAGAGGTTCATTTCATAAAAAGAGAGAGTGTCAGACCTCTTTTACTTAAGTCGGCATTGTGCCTTTTGTATTAAATTCGGATGCAATTTCTGTATTTCATCGTCAATAAGAAGGTCCAAGGGATACAGTAAACCTGAAGTAAAGCATCGGAATCTAAAACAGGACTGACAGGAGAAGTTCAAATCATAGAAAGTGAGAGTGTTAGTCCTCTTGTACTTAAGTCGGCATTGTGCCTTTTGTATTAAATTCCGATGCAATTTCTGTATTTCATCGTCAATAAGAGGGTCCAAGGGATACAGTAAACCTGAAGTGAAGCATCGGAATCTAAAACTGGACTCACAGGAGAGGTTCAAATCATAGAAAGTGAGAGTATCAGCCCTCATGTATTTAGGTCGTCTTTGTGCCTTTTGTATTAAATTCGGATGCAATTTCTGTGTGTCATTGCCAATAAGAAGGTCCAAGGGATACAGTAAACCTGAAATGAAGCATCGGAATTCAAAACTGGATTCACAGGAGAGGTTCAAATCATAGAAAGTTAGAGTGTCAGTCCTCTTTTTACTTAAGTCGGCATTGTGCCTTTTGTATTAAATTCAGATGCAATTTCTGAGTTTCATCGTCAATAAGAAGGTGCAAGGTATACAGTAAACCTGAAGTGAAGCATCGGAATCTAAAACTGAACTCACAGGAGAGGTTCAAATCATAGATAGTGAGAGTGTCAGTCCTCTTTTACTTAAGTCGGCATTGTGCCTTTTATATTAAATTCGGTTGCAATTTCTGTGTTTCTTCGTCAATTGGAAGGTCCAAGGGATACAGTAAACCTGAAGTGAAGCATCGGAATCTAAAACTGGACTCACAGGAGAGGTTCAAATTATAGAAAGTAAGAGTGTCAGTCCTCATGTATTTAAGTCGTCATTGAACCTTTTGTATTAAATTCGGATGCAATTTCTGTGTGTCATCGTCAATAAGAAGGTCCAAGGGATACAGTAAACCTGAAATAAAGCATCGGAATCTAAAACTGGACTCACAGGAGAGGTTCAAATCATAGAAAGTGAGAGTGTCAGTCCTCTTGTACTTATGTCTTCATTGTGCCTTTTGAATTTAATTCCGATGCAATTTCTGTGTTTCATCGTCAATAAGAAGGTCGAAGGGATTCAGTAAACCTGAAGTGGAGCATCGGAATCTAAAACTGGAATCACAGGAGAGGTTCAAATCACAGAAAGTGAGAGTGTCAGTCCTCTTGTACTTAAGTCGGCATTGTGCCTTTTGTATTAAATTCCGATGCAATTTCTGTGTTTCATCGTCAATAAGAAGGTGCAAGGGATACAGTAAACCTGAAGTTAAGCATCGGAAACTGAAACTGGACTCACAGGAGAGGTTCAAATCATAGAAAGAGAGAGTGTCAGTCCTCTTGTACTTAAGTCGGCATTGTGCCTTTGTATTAAATTCGGATGCAATTTCTGTGTTTCATCGCCAATAAGAAGGTCCAAGGTATACAGTAAACCTGAAGTGAAGCATCGGAATCAAAAACTGGAATCACAGGTGAGGTTCAAATCATAGAAAAAGAGAGTGACAGTCCTCTTTTACTTAAGTCGGCAGTGTGCCTTTTGTATTAAATTCGGATGCAATTTCTGTGTTTCATCGACAATAAGAAGGTCCAAGGGATACAGTAAACCTGAAGTGGAGCATCGGAATCTAAAACTGGACTCACAGGAGAGGTTCAAATCATAGAAAGTGAGAGTGTCAGTCCTCTTGTACTTAAGTCGGCATTGTGCCTTTTGTATTAAATTCGGATGCAATTTCTGTGTTTCATCGTCAATAAGAAGGTGCAAGGTATACAGTAAACTTAGAGTGAAGCATCGGAATCTAAAACTGGACTCACAGGAGAGGTTCAAATCATAGAATGTGAGAGTGTCAGTCCTCTTGTACTTAAGTCGGCATTGTGCCTTTTGTATTAAATTCGGATGCAATTTCTGTATTTCATCGTCAATAAGAAGGTCCAAGGGATAGAGTAAACCTGAAGTGAAGCATCGGAATCTAAAACTGGACTCACAGGAGAGGTTGAAATCATAGTAAGTGAGAGTGTCAGTCCTCTTGTACTTAAGTCGGCATTGTGCCTTTTCTATTAAATTCCGATGCAATTTCTGTGTTTCGTCATCAATAAGAAGGTCCAAGGGATACAGTAAACCTGAAGTGGAGCATCGGAATCTAAAACTGGAATCACAGGAGAGGTTCAAATCATAGAAAGTGAGAGTGTCAGTCCTCTTGTACTTAAGTCGGCAATGTTCCTTTTGTATTAAATTCCAATGCAATTTCTGTGTTTCATCGTCAATAAGAAGGTGCGAGGGATACAGTAGACCTGAAGTTAAGCATCGGAAACTGAAACTGGACTCAGAGGAGAGGTTCATATCATAGAAAGGGAAAGTGACAGTCCTCTTTTACTTAAGTCCGCATTGTGCCTTTTGTATTAAATTCGGATGGAATTTCTGTGTTTCATCGTCAATACGAAGTTCCAAGTAAAACAGTAAACCTGAAGTGAAGCATCGGAATCTAAAACTGGACTCACAGGAGAGGTTCAAATAGTAGAAAGTTAGAGTGTCAGTCCTCTTGTACTTAAGTCGGTATTGTGCCTTTGTATTAAAATCGGATGCAATTTCTGTGTTTCATCGTCAATAAGAAGGTCGAAGGGATACAGTAAACCTGAAGTGAAGCATCGGAATCTAAAACTGGACTCACAGGAGAGGTTCAAATCATAGAAAGAGAGAGTGACAGTCCTCTTTTACTTAAGTCGGCATTGTGCCTTTTGTATTAAATTCGGATGCAGTTTCTGTGTTTCATCGTCAATAAGAAGGTCCAAGGGATACAGTAAACCTGAAGTGGATCATCGGAATCCAAAACTGAACTCACAGGAGAGGTTCAAATTATAGAAAGAGAGAGTGACAGTCCTCTTTTACTTCAGTCGGCATTGTGCCTTTTGTATTAATTTCGGATGGAATTTCTGTGTTTCATCGTCAATAAGAAGGAGCAAGGTATACAGTAAACCTGAAGTGAAGCATCGGAATCGAAAACTGGACTCACAGGAGGGGTTCAAACCATAGAGAGTTAGAGTGTCAGTCCTCGTGTACTAAAGTCGGCATTGTGCATTTTGAATTTAATTCCGATGCAATTTCTGTGTTTCATCGTCAATAAGAAGGTGCAAGGTATACAGTAAATCTGAAGTGAAGCATCGGATTCTAAAACTGGACTCACAGGAGAGGTTCATTTCATAAAAAGAGAGAGTGTCAGACCTCTTTTACTTAAGTCGGCATTGTGCCTTTTGTATTAAATTCGGATGCAATTTCTGTATTTCATCGTCAATAAGAAGGTCCAAGGGATACAGTAAACCTGAAGTAAAGCATCGGAATCTAAAACAGGACTGACAGGAGAAGTTCAAATCATAGAAAGTGAGAGTGTTAGTCCTCTTGTACTTACGTCGGCATTGTGCCTTTTGTATTAAATTCCGATGCAATTTCTGTATTTCATCGTCAATAAGAGGGTCCAAGGGATACAGTAAACCTGAAGTGAAGCATCGGAATCTAAAACTGGACTCACAGGAGAGGTTCAAATCATAGAAAGTGAGAGTATCAGCCCTCATGTATTTAGGTCGTCTTTGTGCCTTTTGTATTAAATTCGGATGCAATTTCTGTGTGTCATTGCCAATAAGAAGGTCCAAGGGATACAGTAAACCTGAAATGAAGCATCGGAATTCAAAACTGGATTCACAGGAGAGGTTCAAATCATAGAAAGTTAGAGTGTCAGTCCTCTTTTTACTTAAGTCGGCATTGTGCCTTTTGTATTAAATTCAGATGAAATTTCTGAGTTTCATCGTCAATAAGAAGGTGCAAGGTATACGGTAAACCTGAAGTGAAGCATCGGAATCTAAAACTGAACTCACAGAAGAGGTTCAAATCATAGAAAGTGAGAGTGTCAGTCCTCTTTTACTTAAGTCGGCATTGTGCCTTTTGTATTAAATTCGGTTGCAATTTCTGTGTTTCTTCGTCAATTGGAAGGTCCAAGGGATACAGTAAACCTGAAGTGAAGCATCGGAATTTAAAACTGGACTCACAGGAGAGGTTCAATTTATAGAAAGTAAGAGTGTCAGTCCTCATGTATTTAAGTCGTCATTGAACCTTTTGTATTAAATTCGGATGCAATTTCTGTGTGTCATCGTCAATAAGAAGGTCCAAGGGATACAGTAAACCTGAAATAAAGCATCGGAATCTAAAATTGGACTCACAGGAGAGGTTCAAATCATAGAAAGTGAGAGTGTCAGTCTTCTTTTACTTAAGTCGGCATTGTGCCTTTTGTATTAAATTCCGATGCAATTTCTGTGTTTCATCGTCGATTAGAAGGTGCATGGTATACAGTAAACCGGAAGTGAAGCATCGGAATCTAAAACTGGATTCACAGGGGAAGTTCAAATCATAGAAAGAGAGAGTGTCAGTCCTCTTTTACTTAAGTCGGCATTGTGCCTTTTGTATTAAATACGGATGCAATTTCTGTGCTTCATCGTCAGTAAGAAGGTCCAAGGGATACAGTAAACCTGAAGTGAAGCATCGGAATCTAAAACTAGACTCACAGGAGAGGTAAAAAACCATAGACAGTTAGAGTGTCAGTCCTCTTGTACTTAAATAGGCATTGTGCCTTTAGAATTTAATTCCGATGCAATTTCTGTGTTTCATCGTCAATAAGAAGGTGGAAGGTATACAGTAAACCTGAAGTGACGCATCGGAATCTAAAACTGGACTCACAGGCGAGGTTCAATTCATAGAAAGTGGGAGTGTCAGTCCTCTTGTACTTAAGTCGGCATTGTGCCTTTTGTATTAATATCGGATGCAATTTCTGTATTTCATCGTCAATTAGAAGGTGCAAGGTATACAGTAAACCTGAAGTGAAGCATCGAAATCTATAACTGAACTCACAGGATAGGTTCAAATCGTAGAAAGTTAGAGTGTTAGTCCTCTTGTTCTTAAGTCGGCATTGTGCCTCTTGAATTTAATTCCGATGCAATTTCTGTGTTTCATCGTCAATAAGAAGGTGCAAGGTATACAGTAAACCTGACGTGAAGCATCGGAAACCAAAACTAGACTCACAGGAGAGGTTCAAATCTTAGACAGTTAGAGTGTCAGTCCTCTTGTACTTAAGTCGGCATTGGGCATTTTGAATTTAATTCCGGTGCAATTTTTGTGTTTCATCGTCAATAAGAATGTGCAAGGTACACAGTAAACCTGAAGTGAAGCATCGGAATCGAAAACTGGACTCACAGGAGGGGTTCAAACCATAGAGAGTTAGAGTGTCAGTCCTCGTGTACTAAAGTCGGCATTGTGCATTTTGAATTTAATTCCGATACAATTTCTGTGTTTCATCGTCAATAAGAAGGTGCAAGGTATACAGTAAATCTGAAGTGAAGCATCGGATTCTAAAACTGGACTCACAGGAGAGGTTCATTTCATAAAAAGAGAGAGTGTCAGACCCCATTTACTTAAGTCGGCATTGTGCCTTTTCAATTTATTTCCGATGCAATTTTTGTATTTCATCGTCAATACGAATGTGCAAGGTATACAGTAAACCTGAAGTGTAGCATCGGAATCTAAAACTGGTCTCAAAGGAGAGGTTCAAATCATAGAAAGTTAGAGTGTCAGTCCTCTTGTACTTAAGTCGGCATTGTGCCCTTTGTATTGATTTCGGATGCAATTTCTGTATTTCATCGTCAATAAGAAGGTGCATGGTATACAGTAAACCTGAAGTGAAGCATCGGAATCTAAAACTGGACTCACAGGAGAGGTTCAAATCATAGAAAGTTAGAGTGTTAATCCTCTTGTACTTAAGTCATCTTTGTACCTTTTGAATTTAATTCCGATGCAATTTCTGTGTTTCATCGTCAATAAGAAGGTCGAAGGGATACAGTAAACCTGAAGTGAAGCCTCGGAATCTAAAAGTGGACTCACAGGAGAGGTTCAAATAGTAGAAAGTTAGAGTGTCAGTCCTCTTGTACTTAAGTCGGCATTGTGCCTTTGTATTAAAATCGGATTTAATTTCTGTATTTCATCGTCAATAAGATGGTCCAGGTGATACAGTAAACCTGAAGTGAAGCATCGGAATCTAAAACTGGACTCACAGGAGAGGTTCAAATCATAGAAAGTTATAGTGTCAGTCCACTTGTACTTAAGTCTGCATTGTACCTTTTGAATTTAATTCCGATACAATTTTTGTGTTTCAACGTCGATAAGACGGTGCAAGGTATACAGTAAACCTGAAGTGGAGCATCGGAATCTAAAACTGGAATCACAGAAGAGGTTCAAATCATAGAGTGTGAGTGTGTCAGTCCTCTTGTACTTAAGTCGGCATTGTGCCTTTTGTATTAAATTCAGATGCCATTTCTGCGTTTCATCGTCAATAAGAAGGTGCAAGGGATACAGTAAACCTGAAGTTAAGCATCGGAAACTGAAACTGGACTCACATGAGAGGTTCAAATCATAGAAAGAGAGAGTGACAGTCCTCTTTTACTTAAGTCGGCATTGTGCCTTTTGTATTAAATTCGGATGCAATTTCTGTGTTTCATCGTCAATAAGAAGGTGCAAGGTATACAGTAAACTTGAAGTGAAGCATCGGAATCTAAAACTGGACTCACAGGAGAGGTTTAAATCATAGAAAGTGAGAGTGTCAGTCCTCTTGTACTTCAGTCGGCATTGTGCCTTTTGTATTAAATTCGGATGCAATTTCTGTGTTTCATCGTCATTAAGAAGGTCGAAGGGATACAGTAAACCTGAAGTGAAGCATCGGAATCTAAAAGTGGACTCACAGGAGAGGTTCAAATAGTAGAATGTTAGAGTGTCAGTCCTCTTGTACTTAAGTCGGCATTGTGCCTTTGTATTAAATTCGGATGCAATTTCTGTGTTTCATCGCCAATAAGAAGGTCCAAGGTATACAGTAAACCTGAAGTGAAGCATCGGAATCAAAAACTGGAATCACAGGAGAGGTTCAAATCATAGAAAAAGAGAGTGACAGTCCTCTTTTACTTAAGTCGGCAGTGTGCCTTTTGTATTAAATTCGGATGCAATTTCTGTGTTTCATCGACAATAAGTAGGTCCAAGGGATACAGTAAACCTGAAGTGGAGCATCGGAATCTAAAACTGGACTCACAGGAGAGGTTCAAATCATAGAAAGTGAGAGTGTCAGTCCTCTTGTACTTAAGTCGGCATTGTGCCTTTTGTATTTAATTCGGATGCAATTTCTGTGTTTCATCGTCAATAAGAAGGTGCAAGGTATACAGTAAACTTAGAGTGAAGCATCGGAATCTAAAACTGGAATCACAGGAGAGGTTCAAATCATAGAAAAAGAGAGTGACAGTCCTCTTTTACTTAAGTCGGCAGTGTGCCTTTTGTATTAAATTCGGATGCAATTTCTGTGTTTCATCGACAATAAGTAGGTCCAAGGGATACAGTAAACCTGAAGTGGAGCATCGGAATCTAAAACTGGACTCACAGGAGAGGTTCAAATCATAGTAAGTGAGAGGGTCAGTCCTCTTGTACTTAAGTCGGCATTGTGCCTTTTCTATTAAATTCCGATGCAATTTCGGTGTTTCGTCATCAATAAGAAGGTCCAAGGGATACAGTAAACCTGAAGTGGAGCATCGGAATCTAAAACTGGAATCACAGGAGAGGTTCAAATCATAGAAAGTGAGAGTGTCAGTCCTCTTGTACTTAAGTCGGCAATGTTCCTTTTGTATTAAATTCCAATGCAATTTCTGTGTTTCATCGTCAATAAGAAGGTGCGAGGGATACAGTAGACCTGAAGTTAAGCATCGGAAACTGAAACTGGACTCAGAGGAGAGGTTCATATCATAGAAAGGGAAAGTGACAGTCCTCTTTTACTTAAGTCCGCATTGTGCCTTTTGTATTAAATTCGGATGGAATTTTTGTGTTTCATCGTCAATACGAAGTTCCAAGTAAAACAGTAAACCTGAAGTGAAGCATCGGAATCTAAAAGTGGACTCACAGGAGAGGTTCAAATAGTAGAAAGTTAGAGTGTCAGTCCTCTTGTACTTAAGTCGGTATTGTGCCTTTGTATTAAAATCGGATGCAATTTCTGTGTTTCATCGTCAATAAGAAGGTCGAAGGGATACAGTAAACCTGAAGTGAAGCATCGGAATCTAAAACTGGACTCACAGGAGAGGTTCAAATCATAGAAAGTGAGAGTGACAGTCCTCTTTTACTTAAGTCGGCATTGTGCCTTTTGTATTAAATTCGGATGCAATTTCTGTGTTTCATCGTCAATAAGAAGGTGCAAGGTATACAGTAAACTTGAAGTGAAGCACCGGATTCTAAAACTGGACTCACAGGAGAGGTTTAAATCATAGAAAGTGAGAGTGTCGGTCCTCTTGTACTTCAGTCGGCATTGTGCCTTTTGTATTAAATTTGGATGCAATTTCTGTGTTTCATCGTCATTAAGAAGGTCGAAGGGATACCATAAACCTGAAGTGAAGCATCGGAATCGAAAAGTGGACTCACAGGAGAGGTTCAAATAGTAGAAAGTTAGAGTGTCAGTCCTCTTGTACTTAAGTCGGTATTGTGCCTTTGTATTAAAATCGGTTGCAATTTCTGTATTTCATCGTCAATAAGAAGGTTCAGGTGATACAGTAAACCTGAACTGAAGCATCGGAATCTAAAACTGGACTCACAGGAGTGGTTCAAATCATAGAAAGTTATAGTGTCAGTACACTTGTACTTAAGTCTGCATTGTACCTTTTGAATTTAATTCCGATGCATTTTTTGTGTTTCATCGACAATAAGACGGTGCAAGGTATACAGTAAACCTGAAGTGAAGCATCGGAATCTAAAACTGGAATCACAGGAGAGGTTCAAATCATAGAATGTGAGAGTGTCAGTCCTCTTGTACTTAAGTCGGCATTGTGCCTTTTGTATTAAATTCGGATGCAATTTCTGTGTTTCATCGTCAATAAGAAGATCCAAGGGATACAGTAAACCTAAAGTGAAGCATCTGAATCTAAAACTGGACTCACAGGAGAGGTTCAAATCATAGTAAGTGAGAGTGTCAGTCCTCTTGTACTTAAGTCGGCATTGTGCCTTTCGTATTAAATTCCGATGCAATTTCTGTGTTTCGTCATCAATAAGAAGGTCCAAGGGATACATTAAACCTGAAGTGGAGCATCGGAAACTAAAACTGGAATCACAGGAGAGGTTCAAACCATAGAAAGTGAGAGTGTCAGTCCTCTTGTACATAAGTCGGCATTGTGCCTTTTGTATTAAATTCCGATGCAATTTCTGTGTTTCATCGTCAATAAGAAGGTGCGAGGGATACAGTAAACCTGAAGTTAAGCATCGGAATCTAAAACTGGACTCACAGGAGAGGTTTAAATCATAGAAAGTGAGAGTGTCAGTCCTCTTGTACTTCAGTCGGCATTGTGCATTTTGTATTAAATTCGGATGCAATTTCTGTGTTTCATCGTCATTAAGAAGGTCGAAGGGATACAGTAAACCTGAAGTGAAGCATCGGAATCTAAAAGTGGACTCACAGGAGAGGTTCAAATCATAGAAAGTGGGAGTGTCAGTCCTCTTGTACTTAAGTCGGCATTGTGCCTTTGTATTAAAATCGGATGCAATTTCTGTATTACATCGTCAATAAGAAGGTCCAGGTGATACAGTAAACCTTAACTGAAGCATCGGAATCTAAAACTGGACTCACAGGAGAGGTTTAAATCATAGAAAGGTATAGTGTCAGTCCACTTGTACTTAAGTCTGCATTGTACCTTTTGAATTTAATTCCGATGCAATTTTTGTGTTTCATCGTCAATAAGACGGTGCAAGGTACACAGTAAACCTGATGTGAAGCATCGGAATCTAAAACTGGAATCACAGGAGAGGTTCAAATCATAGAATGTGAGAGTGTCAGTCCTCTTGTACTTAAGCATGCATTGTACCTTTTGAATTTAATTCCGATGTAATTTTTGTGTTTCATCGTCAATAAGACGGTGCAAAGTATACAGTAAACCTGAAGTGAAGAATCGGAATCTAAAACTGGAATCACAGGAGAGGTTCAAATCATAGAAAGTGAGAGTGTGAGTCCTCTTGTACTTAAGTCGGCATTGTGCCTTTAGTATTAAATTCCGATGCAATTTCTGTGTTTCGTCATCAATAAGAAGGTGCAAGGTATACAGTAAACCTGAAGTGAAGCATCGGAATCTTAAACTGGACTCACAGGAGAGGTTCAAATCATAGAAAGAGAGAGTGACAGTCCACTTTTACTTAAGTCGGCAGTGTGCCTTTTTTATTAAATTCGGATGCAATTTCTGTGTTTCATCGATTATAAGAAGGTGCAAGGTATACAGTAAACCTGAAGTGAAGCATCGGGATCTAAAACTGGACTCACAGGAGAGGTTCAAATCATAGAAAGTTATGTGTCAGTCCTCTTGTACTTAAGTCGGCATTGTGCCTTTTGTATTAAATTCGGATGCAATTTCTGTATTTCATCGTCAATAAGAAGGGCCAAGGGATACAGTAAACCTGAAGTGAAGCATCGGAATCTAAAACTGGACTCACAGGAGAGGTTCAAACATAGAAAGTTAGAGTGTCAGTCCTCTTGTACTTAAGTCTTCATTGTACCTTTTGAATTTAATTCCGATGTAATTTTTGTGTTTCATCGTCAATAAGACGGTGCAAGGTATACAGTAAACCTGAAGTGAAGCATCGGAAACTGAAACTGGAATCACAGGAGCGGTTCAAATCATAGAAAGTGAGAGTGTCAGTCCTCTTGTACTTAAGTCGGCATTGAGCCTTTTGTATTAAATTCCGATGCAATTTCTGTGTTTCATCGTCAATAAGAAGGTGTAAGGTATACAGTAAACCTGAAGTTAAGCATCGGAATCTAAAACTGGACTTACAGGAGAGGTTCAAATCATAGAAAGAGAGAGTGACAGTCCTCTTTTACTTAAGTGGGCATTGTGCCTTTTGTTTTAAATTCGGATGGAATTTCTGTGTTTCATCGTCAATAAGAATGTGCAAGGTATACAGTAAACCTAAAGTGTAGCATCGGAATCTAAAACTGGACTCACAGGAGAGGTTCAAATCATAGAAAGTTATGTGTCAGTCCTCTTGTACTTAAGTCGGCATTTTGCCTTTTGTATTAAAGTCGGATACAATTTCTGTATTTCATCGTCAATAAGAAGTGCCAAGGGATACAGTAAACCTGAAGTGAAGCATCGGAATCTAAAACTGGGCTCACAGGAGAGGTTCAAAACATAGGAAGTTAGAGTGTCAGTCCTCTTGTACTTAAGTCTTCATTGTACCTTTTGAATTTAATTCCGATGCAATTTTTGTGTTTCATCGACAATAAGACGGTGCAAGGTATACAGTAAACCTGAAGTGAAGCATCGGAATCTAAAACTGGAATCACAGGAGAGGATCAAATCATAGAATGTGAGAGTGTCAGTCCTCTTGTACTTAAGTCGGCATTGTGCCTTTCGTATTAAATTCCGATGTAATTTCTGTGTTTCGTCATCAATAAGAAGGTCCAAGGGATACAGTAAACCTGAAGTGGAGCATCGGAATCTAAAACTGGAATCACAGGAGAGGTTCAAACCATAGAAAGTGAGAGTGTCAGTCCTCTTGTACATAAGTCGGCATTGTGCCTTTTGTATTAAATTCCGATGCAATTTCTGTGTTTCATCGTCAATAAGAAGGTGCGAGGGATACAGTAAACCTGAAGTTAAGCATCGGAATCTAAAACTGGACTCACAGGAGAGGGATTAAATCATAGAAAGTGAGAGTGTCAGTCCTCTTGTACTTCAGTCGGCATTGTGCATTTTGTATTAAATTCGGATGCAATTTCTGTGTTTCATCGTCATTAAGAAGGTCGAAGGGATACAGTAAACCTGAAGTGAAGCATCGGAATCTAAAACTGGACTCACAGGAGAGGTTCAAATCATAGAAAGTGAGAGTGTCCGTCCTCTTGTACTTCGGTCGGCATTGTGCCTTTTGTATTAAATTCGGATGCAATGTCTGTATTTCATCGTCAATAAGAAGGTCCAGGTGATACAGTAAACCTGAACTGAAGCATCGGAATCTAAAACTGGACTCACAGGAGAGGTTCAAATCATAGAAAGTTATAGTGTCAGTCCACTTGTACTTAAGCATGCATTGTACATTTGAATTTAATTCTGATGCAATTTTTGTGTTTCATCGTCAATAAGACGGTGCAAGGTATACAGTAAGCCTGAAGTGAAGCATCGGAATCTAAAACTGGAATCACAGGAGAGGTTTAAATCATAGAAAGTGAGAGTGTCAGTCCTCTTGTACTTAAGTCGGCATTGTGCTTTTAGTATTAAATTCCGATGCAATTTCTGTGTTTCGTCATCAATAAGAAGGTGCAAGGTATACAGTAAACCTGAAGTGAAGCATCGGAATCTTAAACTGGACTCACAGGAGAGGTTCAAATCATAGAAAGAGAGAGTGACAGTCCACTTTTACTTAAGTCGGCAGTGTGCCTTTTTTATTAAATTTGGATGCAATTTCTGTGTTTCATCGACAATAAGAAGGTCCAAGGGATACAGTAAACCTGAAGTGGAGCAGCGGAATCTAAAATTGGACTCACAGGAGAGGTTCAAATCATAGAAAGTGAGAGTGTCAGTCCTCTTGTACTTAAGTCGGCATTGTGCCTTTTGTATTAAATTCGGATGCAATTTCTGTGTTTCATCGTGAATAAGAAGGTGCAAGGTATGCAGTTAACTTAGAGTGAAGCATCGGAATCTATAACTGGACTCACAGGAGAGGTTCAAATCATAGAAAGTTATAGTGTCAGTCCACTTGTACTTAAGTCTGCATTGTGCCTTTTGAATTTAATTCCGATGTAATTTCTGTGTTTCATCGTCAATAAGAAGGTGCAAGGTATACAGTAAACCTGACGTGAAGCATCAGAATCCAAAACTAGACTCACAGGAGAGGTTCAAATCATAGAGAGTTAGAGTGTCAGTCCTCTTGTACTTAAGTCGGCATTGGGCCTTTTGAATTTAATTCCGTTGCAATTTTTGTGTTTCATCGTCAATAAGAATGTGCAAGGTATACAGTAAACCTGAAGTGAAGCATCGGAATCTAAAACTGGACTCACAGGAGAGGTTCAAACATAGAAAGTTAGAGTGTCAGTCCTCTTGTACTTAAGTCTTCATTGTACCTTTTGAATTTAATTCCGATGTAATTTTTGTGTTTCATCGTCAATAAGACGGTGCAAGGTATACAGTAAACCTGAAGTGAAGCATCGGAAACTGAAACTGGAATCACAGGAGCGGTTCAAATCATAAAAAGTGAGAGTGTCAGTCCTCTTGTACTTAAGTCGGCATTGAGGCTTTTGTATTAAATTCCGATTCAATTTCTGTGTTTCATCGTCAATAAGAAGGTGCAAGGTATACAGTAAACCTGAAGTTAAGCATCGGAATCTAAAACTGGACTTACAGGAGAGGTTCAAATCATAGAAAGTTATGTGTCAGTCCTCTTGTACTTAAGTCGGCATTTTGCCTTTTGTATTAAATTCGGATACAATTTCTGTATTTTATCGCCAATAAGAAGGGCCAAGGGATACAGTAAACCAGAAGTGAAGCATCGGAATCTAAAACTGGGCACACAGGAGAGGTTCAAAACATAGGAAGTTAGAGTGTCAGTCCTCTTGTACTTAAGTCTTCATTGTTCCTTTTGAATTTAATTCCGATGCAATTTTTGTGTTTCATCGACAATAAGACGGTGCAAGGTATACAGTAAACCAGAAGTGAAGCATCGGAATCTAAAACTGGAATCACAGGAGAGGATCAAATCATAGAATGTGAGAGTGTCAGTCCTCTTGTACTTAAGTCGGCAATGTGCCTTTCGTATTAAATTCCGATGCAATTTCTGTGTTTCGTCATCAATAAGAAGGTCCAAGGGATACAGTAAACCTGAAGTGGAGCATCGGAATCTAAAACTGGAATCACAGGAGAGGATCAAACCATAGAAAGTGAGAGTGTCAGTCCTGTTGTACATAAGTCGGCATTGTGCCTTTTGTATTAAATTCCGATGCAATTTCTGTGTTTTATCGTCAATAAGAAGGTGCGAGGGATACAGAAAACCTGAAGTTAAGCATCGGAATCTAAAACTGGACTCACAGGAGAGGTTTAAATCATAGAAAGTGAGAGTGTCAGTCCTCTTGTACTTCAGTCGGCATTGTGCATTTTGTATTAAATTCGGATGCAATTTCTGTGTTTCATCGTCATTAAGAAGGTCGAAGGGATACAGTAAACCTGAAGTGAAGCATCGGAATCTAAAAGTGGACTCACAGGAGAGGTTCTAATAGTAGAAAGTTAGAGTGTCAGTCCTCTTGTACTTAAGTCGGCATTGTGCCTTTGTATTAAAATCGGATGCAATTTCTGTATTTCATCGTCAATAAGAAGGTCCAGGTGATACAGTAAACCTGAACTGAAGCATCGGAATCTAAAACTGGACTCACAGGAGAGGTTTAAATCATAGAAAGTTATAGTGTCAGTCCACTTGTACTTAAGTCTGCATTGTACCTTTTGAATTTAATTCCGATGCAATTTTTGTGTTTCATCGTCAATAAGACGGTGCAAGGTACACAGTAAACCTGAAGTGAAGCATCGGAATCTAAAACTGGAATCACAGGAGAGGTTCAAATCATAGAATGTGAGAGTGTCAGTCCTCTTGTACTTAAGTCGGCATTGTGCCTTTTGTATTAAATACCGATGCAATTTCTGTGTTTCATCGTCAATAAGAAGGTCCAAGGGATACAGTAAACCTGAAGTGAAGCATCGGAATCTAAAACTGGACTCACAGGAGAGGTTCAAATCATAGTAAGTGAGAGTGTCAGTCCTCTTGTACTTAAGTCGGCATTGTGCCTTTTGAATTAAATTCCGATGCATTCTCTGTGTTTCGTCATCAATAAGAAGGTCCAAGGGATACAGTAAACCTGAAGTGGAGCATCGGAATCTAAAACTGGAATCACAGGAGAGGTTCAATCCATAGAAAGTGAGAGTGTCAATCCTCTTGTAGTTAAGTCGGCATTGTGCCTTTTGTATTAAATTCCGATGCAATTTCTGTGTTTCATCGTCAATAAGAAGGTGCGAGGGATACAGTAAACCAGAACTTAAGCATCGGAAACTGAAACTGGACTCACAGGAGAGGTTCATATCATAGAAGTGGAGAGTGACAGTCCTCTTTTACTTAAGTCCGCATTGTGCCTTTTGTATTAAATTCGGATGGAATTTCTGTGTTTCATCGTCAATAAGAAGGTGCAAGATATACAGTAAACCTGAAGTGAAGCTTCGGAATCTAAAACTGGACTCACAGGAGAGGTTCAAATCATAGAAAGAGAGAGTGACAGTCCTCTTTTACTTAAGTCGGCATTGTGCCTTTTGTATTAAATTCGGATGCAATTTCTGTGTTTCATCGTCAATAAGAAGGTGCAAGGTATACAGTAAACCTGAAGTGAAGCATCGGAATCCAAAAGTGGACTCACAGGAGAGGTTCAAATAGTAGAAAGTTAGAGTGTCAGTCTTCTTGTACTTAAGTCGGCATTGTGCCTTTGTATTAAATTCGGATGCAATTTCTGTATTGCATCGTCAATAAGAAGGTCCAGGTGATACAGTAAACCTGAACTGAAGCATCGGAATCTAAAACTGGACTCACAGGAGAGGTTCAAATCATAGAAAGTTATAGTGTCAGTCCACTTGTACTTAAGCATGCATTGTACCTTTTGAATTTAATTCTGATGCAATTTTTGTGTTTCATCGTCAATAAGACGGTGCAAGGTATACAGTAAACCTGAAGTGAAGCATCGGAATCTAAAACTGGAATCACAGGAGAGGTTCAAATCATAGAAAGTGAGAGTGTCAGTCCTCTTGTACTTAAGTCGGCATTGTGCCTTTAGTATTAAATTCCGATGCAATTTCTGTGTTTCGTCATCAATAAGAAGGTGCAAGGTATACAGTAAACCTGAAGTGAAGCATCGGAATCTTAAACTGGACTCACAGGAGAGGTTCAAATCATAGAAAGAGAGAGTGACAGTCCACTTTTACTTAAGTCGGCAGTGTGCCTTTTTTATTAAATTTGGATGCAATTTCTGTGTTTCATCGACAATAAGAAGGTCCAAGGGATACAGTAAACCTGAAGTGGAGCATCGGAATCTAAAACTGGACTCACAGGAGAGGTTCAAATCATAGAAAGTGAGAGTGTCAGTCCTCTTGTACTTAAGTCGGCATTGTGCCTTTTGTATTAAATTCGGATGCAATTTCTGTGTTTCATCGTCAATAAGAAGGTGCAAGGTATGCAGCAAACTTAGAGTGAAGCATCAGAATCTAAAACTGGACTCACAGGAGAGGTTCAAATCATAGAAAGTTATAGTGTCAGTCCACTTGTACTTAAGTCTGCATTATGCCTTTTGAATTTAATTCCGATGCAATTTCTGTGTTTCATCGTCAATAAGAAGGTGCAAGGTATACAGTAAACCTGACGTGAAGCATCGGAATCCAAAACTAGACTCACAGGAGAGGTTCAAATCATAGAGAGTTAGAGTGTCAGTCCTCTTGTACTTATGTCGGCATTGGGCCTTTTGAATTTAATTCCGTTGCAATTTTTGTGTTTCATCGTCAATAAGAATGTGCAAGGTATACACTAAACCTGAAGTGAAGCATCGGAATCTAAAACTGGACTCACAGGAGAGGTTCAAATCATAGAAAGTTATGTGTCAGTCCTCTTGTACTTAAGTCGGCATTGTGCCTTTTGTATTAAATTCGGATGCAATTTCTGTATTTCATCGTCAATAACAAGGGCCAAGGGATACAGTAAACCTGAAGTGAAGCATCGGAATCTAAAACTGGACTCACAGGAGAGGTTCAAACATAGAAAGTTAGAGTGTCAGTCCTCTTGTACTTAAGTCTTCATTGTACCTTTTGAATTTAATTCCGATGTAATTTTTGTGTTTCATCGTCAATAAGATGGTGCAAGGTATACAGTAAACCTGAAGTGAAGCATCGGAAACTGAAACTGGAATCACAGGAGAGGTTCAAATCATAGAAAGTGAGAGTGTCAGTCCTCTTGTCCTTAAGTCGGCATTGAGCCTTTTGTATTAAATTCCGATGCAATTTCTGTGTTTCATCGTCAATAAGAAGGTGCAAGGTATACACTAAACCTGACGTTAAGCATCGGAATCTAAAACTGGACTTACAGGAGAGGTTCAAATCATAGAAAGAGAGAGTGACAGTCCACGTTTACTTAAGTCGGCAGTGTGCGTTTTTGATTAAATTTGGATGCAATTTCTGTGTTTCATCGACAATAAGAAGGTCCAAGGGATACAGTAAACCTGAAGTGGAGCATCGGAATCTAAAACTGGACTCACAGGAGAGGTTCAAATCATAGAAAGTGAGAGTGTCAGTCCTCTTGTACTTAAGTCGGCATTGTGCCTTTTGTATTAAATTCGGATGCAATTTCTGTGTTTCATCGTCAATAAGAAGGTGCAAGGTATGCAGTAAACTTAGAAAACTGGACTCACAGGAGAGGTTCAAATCATAGAAAGTTATAGTGTCAGTCCACTTGTACTTAAGTCTGCATTGTGCCTTTTCAATTTAATTCCGATGCAATTTCTGTGTTTCATCGTCAATAAGAAGGTGCAAGGTATACAGTAAACCTGACGTGAAGCATCGGAATCCAAAACTAGACTCACAGGAGAGGTTCAAATCATAGAGAGTTAGAGTGTCAGTCCTCTTGTACTTAAGTCGGCATTGGGCCTTTTGAATTTAATTCCGTTGCAATTTTTGTGTTTCATCGTCAATAAGAATGTGCAAGGTATACAGTAAACCTGAAGTGAAGCATCGGAATCTAAAACTGGACTCACAGGAGAGGTTCAAATCATAGAAAGTTATGTGTCAGTCCTCTTGTACTTAAGTCGGCATTGTGCCTTTTGTATTAAATTCGGATGCAATTTCTGTATTTCATCGTCAATAAGAAGGGCCAAGGGATACAGTAAACCTGAAGTGAAGCATCGGAATCTAAAACTGGACTCACAGGAGAGGTTCAAACATAGAAAGTTAGAGTGTCAGTCCTCTTGTACTTAAGTCTTCATCGTACCTTTTGAATTTAATTCCGATGTAATTTTTGTGTTTCATCGTCAATAAGATGGTGCAAGGTATACAGTAAACCTGAAGTGAAGCATCGGAAACTGAAACTGGAATCACAGGAGAGGTTCAAATCATAGAAAGTGAGAGTGTCAGTCCTCTTGTACTTAAGTCGGCATTGAGCCTTTTGTATTAAATTCCGATGCAATTTCTGTGTTTCATCGTCAATAAGAAGGTGCAAGGTATACAGTAAACCTGACGTTAAGCATCGGAATCTAAAACTGGACTTACAGGAGAGGTTCAAATCATAGAAAGAGAGAGTGACAGTCCTCTTTTACTTAAGTCGGCATTGTGCCTTTTGTTTTAAATTCGGATGGAATTTCTGTGTTTCATCGTCAATAAGAAGGTGCAAGGTATACAGTAAACCTGAAGTGAAGCATCGGAATCTAAAACTGGGCTCACAGGAGAGGTTCAAAACATAGGAAGTTAGAGGGTCAGTCCTCTTGTACTTAAGTCTTCATTGTACCTTTTGAATTTAATTCCGATGCAATTTTTCTGTATCATCGTCAATAAGACGGTGCAAGGTATACAGTAAACCTGAAGTGAAGCATCGGAAACTGAAACTGGAATCACAGGAGAGGTTCAAATCATTGAAAGTGAGAGTGTCAGTCCTCTTGTACTTAAGTCGGCATTGTGCCTTTTGTATTAAATTCCGATGCAATTTCTTTGTTTCATCGTCAATAAGAAGGTGCAAGGTATACAGTAAACCTGAAGTTAAGCATCGGAATCTAAAACTGGACTCACAGGAGAGAGGTTCAAATCATAGAAAGAGAGAGTGACAGTCCTCTCTTACTTAAGTCGGCATTGTGCCTTTGTATTAAAATTGGATGCAATTTCTGTGTTTCATCGTCAATAAGAAGGTCCAGGTGATACAGTAAACCTGAACTGAAGCATCGGAATCTAAAACTGGACTCACAGGAGAGGTTCAAATCATAGAAAGGGAGAGTGACAGTCCTCTTTTACTTAAGTCGGCAGTGTGTCCTTTGTATAAAATTCGGATGCAATTTCTGTGTTTCATCGTCAATAAGAAGGTCCAAGGGATACAGTAAACCTGAAGTGGATCATCGGAATCCAAAACTGGACTCACAGGAGAGGTTCATATCATAGAACGAGAGAGTGACAGTTCTCTTTTACTTAAGTCGGCATTGTGCCTTTTGTATTAAATTCGGATGGAATTTCTGTGTTTCATCGTCAATAAGAAGGTGCAAGGTATACAGTAAACCTGAAGTGAAGCATCGGAATCTAAAACTGGACTCACAGGAGGGGTTCAAACCATAGAGAGTTAGAGTGTCAGTCCTCGTGTACTAAAGTCGGCATTGTGCATTATGAATTTAATTCCGATGCAATTTCAGTGTTTCATCGTCAATAAGAAGGTGCAAGGTATACAGTAAACTTGAAGTGAAGCATCGCAATCTAAAACTGGACTCACTGGAGAGGTTCAAATCATAGAAAGAGAGAGTGACAGTCCTCTCTTACTTAAGTCGGCATTGTGCCTTTGTATTAAAATTGGATGCAATTTCTGTGTTTCATCGTCAATAAGAAGGTCCAGGTGATACAGTAAACCTGAACTGAAGCATCGGAATCTAAAACTGGACTCACAGGAGAGGTTCAAATCATAGAAAGAGAGAGTGACAGTCCTCTTTTACTTAAGTCGGCATTGTGCCTTTTGTATTAAATTCGGATGCAATTTCTGTGTTTCATCGTCAATAAGAAGGTGCAAGGTATACAGTAAACTTGAAGTGAAGCATCGGAATCTAAAACTGGACTCACAGGAGAGGTTCAAATCATAGAAAGTGAGAGTGTCAGTCCTCTTGTACATCAGTCGGCATTGTGCCTTTTGTATTAAATTTGGATGCAATTTCTGTGTTTCATCGTCATTAAGAAGGTCGAAGGGATACAGTAAACCTGAATTGAAGCATCGGAATCTAAAAGTGGACTCACAGGAGAGGTTCAAATAGTAGAAAGTTAGAGTGTCAGTCCTCTTGTACCTAAGTCGGCATTGTGCCTTTGTATTAAAATCGGATGCAATTTCTGTATTTCATCGTCAATAAGAAGGTCCAGGTGATACAGTAAACCTGAAGTGAAGCATTGGAATCTTAAACTGGACTCACAGGAGAGGTTCAAATCATAGAAAGAGAGAGTGACAGTCCTCTTTTACTTAAGTCGGCAGTGTGCCTTTTGTATTAAATTCGGATGCAATTTCTGTGTTTTATCGACAATAAGAAGATCCAAGGGATACAGTAAACCTGAAGTGGAGCATCGGAATCTAAAACTGGACTCACAGGAGAGGTTCAAATCATAGAATGTAAGAGTGTCAGTCCTCTTGTACTTAAGTCGGCATTGTGCCTTTTGTATTACATTCGGATGCAATTTCTGTGTTTCATCGTCAATAAGAAGGTCCAAGGGATACAGTAAACCTGAAGTGAAGCATCGGAATCTAAAACTGGACTCACAGGAGAGGTTCAAATCATAGTAAGTGAGAGTGTCAGTCCTCTTGTACTTGAGTCGGCATTGTGCCTTTTGTATTAAATTCCGATGCAATTTCTGTGTTTCGTCATCAATAAGAAGGTCCAAGGGATACAGTAAACCTGAAGTGGAGCATCGGAATCTAAAACTGGAATCACAGGAGAGGTTCAAATCATAGAAAGTGAGAGTGTCAGTCCTCTTGAACTTAAGTCGGCATTGTGCCTTTTGTATTAAGTGCCGATGCAATTTCTGTGTTTCATCGTCAATAAGAAGGTGCGAGGGATACAGTAAATCTGAAGTTAAGCATCGGAAACTAAAACTGGACTCACAGGAGAGGTTCATATCATAGAAAGGGAGAGTGACAGTCCTCTTTTACTTAAGTCCGCATTGTGCCTTTTGTATTAAATTCGGATGGAATTTCTGTGTTTCATCGTCTATAAGAAGGTGCAAGGTATACAGTAAACCTGAAGTGAAGCATCGGAATCTAAAACTGGACTCACAGGAGAGGTTCAAATCATAGAAAGAGAGAGTGACAGTCCTCTTTTACTTAAGTCGGCATTGTGCCTTTTGTATTAAATTCGGATGCAATTTCTGTGTTTCATCGTCAATAAGAAGGTGCAAGGTATACAGTAAACTTGAAGTGAAGCATCGGAATCTAAAACTGGACTCACAGGAGAGGTTCAAATCATAGAAAGTGAGAGTGTCAGTCCTCTTGTACTTAAGTCGGCACTGTGCCTTTTGTATTAAGTGCCGATGCAATTTCTGTGTTTCATCGTCAATAAGAAGGTGCGAGGGATACAGTAAACCTGAAGTTAAGCATCGGAAACTAAAACTGGACTCACAGGAGAGGTTCATATCATAGAAAGGGAGAGTGACAGTCCTCTTTTACTTAAGTCCGCATTGTGCCTTTTGTATTAAATTCGGATGGAATTTCTGTGTTTCATCGTCAATAAGACGGTGCAAGGTATACAGTAAACCTGAAGTGAAGCATCGGAATCTAAAACTGGACTCACAGGAGAGGTTCAAATCATAGAAAAAGAGAGTGACAGTCCTCTTTTACTTAAGTCGGCATTGTGCCTTTTGTATTAAATTCGGATGCAATTTCTGTGATTCATCGTCAATAAGAAGGTGCAAGGTATACAGTAAACTTGAAGTGAAGCATCGGAATCTAAAACTGGACTCACAGGAGAGGTTCAAATCATAGAAAGTGAGAGTGTCAGTCCTCTTGTACATCAGTCGGCATTGTGCCTTTTGTATTAAATTTGGATGCAATTTCTGTGTTTCATCGTCATTAAGAAGGTCGAAGGGATACAGTAAACCTGAATTGAAGCATCGGAATCTAAAAGTGGACTCACAGGAGAGGTTCAAATAGTAGAAAGTTAGAGTGTCAGTCCTCTTGTACTTAAGTCGGCATTGTGCCTTTGTATTAAAATCGGATGCAATTTCTGTATTTCATCGTCAATAAGAAGGTCCAGGTGATACAGTAAACCTGAAGTGAAGCATTGGAATCTTAAACTGGACTCACAGGAGAGGTTCAAAACATAGAAAGAGAGAGTGACAGTCCTCTTTTACTTAAGTCGGCAGTGTGCCTTTTGTATTAAATTCGGATGCAATTTCTGTGTTTCATCGACAATAAGAAGATCCAAGGGATACAGTAAACCTGAAGTGGAGCATCGGAATCTAAAACTGGACTCACAGGAGAGGTTCAAATCATAGAATGTAAGAGTGTCAGTCCTCTTGTACTTAAGTCGGCATTGTGCCTTTTGTATTACATTCGGATGCAATTTCTGTGTTTCATCGTCAATAAGAAGGTCCAAGGGATACAGTAAACCTGAAGTGAAGCATCGGAATCTAAAACTGGACTCTCAGGAGAGGTTCAAATCATAGTAAGTGAGAGTGTCAGTCCTCTTGTACTTGAGTCGGCATTGTGCCTTTTGTATTAAATTCCGATGCAATTTCTGTGTTTCGTCATCAATAAGAAGGTCCAAGGGATACAGTAAACCTGAAGTGGAGCATCGGAATCTAAAACTGGAATCACAGGAGAGGTTCAAATCATAGAAAGTGAGAGTGTCAGTCCTCTTGAACTTAAGTCGGCATTGTGCCTTTTGTATTAAGTGCCGATGCAATTTCTGTGTTTCATCGTCAATAAGAAGGTGCGAGGGATACAGTAAATCTGAAGTTAAGCATCGGAAACTAAAACTGGACTCACAGGAGAGGTTCATATCATAGAAAGGGAGAGTGACAGTCCTCTTTTACTTAAGTCCGCATTGTGCCTTTTGTATTAAATTCGGATGGAATTTCTGTGTTTCATCGTCTATAAGAAGGTGCAAGGTATACAGTAAACCTGAAGTGAAGCATCGGAATCTAAAACTGGACTCACAGGAGAGGTTCAAATCATAGAAAGAGAGAGTGACAGTCCTCTTTTACTTAAGTCGGCATTGTGCCTTTTGTATTAATTTCGGATGCAATTTCTGTGTTTCATCGTCAATAAGAAGGTGCAAGGTATACAGTAAACTTGAAGTGAAGCTTCGGAATCTAAAACTGGACTCACAGGAGAGGTTCAAATCATAGAAAGTGAGAGTGTTAGTCCTCTTGTACATCAGTCAGCATTGTGCCTTTTGTATTAAATTCGTATGCAATTTCTGTGTTTCATCGTCATTAAGAAGGTCGAAGGGATACAGTAAACCTGAATTGAAGCATCGGAATCTAAAAGTGGACTCACAGGAGAGGTTCAAATAGTAGAAAGTTAGAGTGTCAGTCCTCTTGTACTTAAGTCGGCATTGTGCCTTTGTATTAAAATCGGATGCAATTTCTGTATTTCATCGTCAATAAGAAGGTCCAGGTGATACAGTAAACCTGAAGTGAAGCATTGGAATCTTAAACTGGACTCACAGGAGAGGTTCAAATCATAGAAAGAGAGAGTGACAGTCCTCTTTTACTTAAGTCGGCAGTGTGCCTTTTGTATTAAATTCGGATGCAATTTCTGTGTTTCATCGACAATAAGAAGATCCAAGGGATACAGTAAACCTGAAGTGGAGCATCGGAATCTAAAACTGGACTCACAGGAGAGGTTCAAATCATAGAAAGTTAGAGTGTCAGTCCTCTTGTACTTAAGTCGGAATTGTGCCTTTTGAATTTAATTCCGATGCAATTTCTGTCTTTCATCGTCAATAAGAAGGTGCAAGGTATACAGTAAACCTGAAGTGAAACATCGGAATCCACAACTGGCCTCACAGGAGAGGTTCAAATCATAGAGAGTTAGAGTGTCTGTCCTCTTGTACTTAAGTCGGCATTGTGCCTTTTGTATTGATTTCGGATGCAATTTCTGTATTTCATCGTCAATAAGAAGGTGCGAGGTATACAGTAAACCTGAAGTGAAGCATGGGAATCTAAAACTGGAATCACAGGAGCGGTTCAAATCATAGAAAGTGAGAGTGTCAGTCCTCTTGTACTTAAGTCGGCATTGTGCCTTTTGTATTAAATTCCGATGCAATTTCTGTGTTTCATTGTCAATAAGAAGGTGCGAGGGATACAGTAAACCTGAAGTTAAGCATCAGAAACTGAAACTGGACTCACAGGAGAGGTTCATATCATAGAAAGGGAGAGCTACATCCCTCTTTTACTTAAGTCCGCATTGTGCCTTTTGTATTAAATTCGGATGGAATTTCTGTGTTTCATCGTCAATAAGAAGGTGCAAGGTATACAGTAAACCTGAAGAAGAGCATCGGAATCTAAAACTGGACTCATAGGAGAGGTTCAAATCATAGAAAGAGAGAGTGACAGTCCTCTTTTACTTAAGTCGGCATTGTGCCTTTTGTATTAAATTCGGATGCAATTTCTGTGTTTCATCGTCAATAAGAAGGTGCAAGGTATACAGTAAACTTAGAGTGAAGCATCGGAATCTAAAACTGGACTGACAGGAGAGGTTCAAATCATAGAATGTAAGACTGTCAGTCCTCTTGTACTTAAGTCGGCATTGTGCCTTTTGTATTACATTCGGATGCAGTTTCTGTGTTTCATCGTCAATAACAAGGTCCAAGGGATACAGTAAACCTGAAGTGAAGCATCGGAATCTAAAACTGGACTCACAGGAGAGGTTCAAATCATAGAAAGTGAGAGTGTCAGGCCTCATGTACTTTAGTCGGCATTGTGCCTTTTGTATTAAACTCGGATGCAATTTCTGTGTTTCATCGTTAATTAGAGGGTCCAAGGGATACAGTAAACCTGAAGTGAAGCATCGGAATCTAAAACTGGACTCACAGGAGAGGTTCAAATCATAGATAGTTAGAGTGTCAGTCCTCTTGTACCTAAGTCGACATTATGCCTTTTGAATTTAATTCCGATGCAATTTTTATGTTTCATCGTCAATAAGAAGGTGCAAAGTATACAGTAAACGTGAAGTGAAGCATCGGAATCTAAAACTGGACTCACAGGAGAGGTTCAAATAGTAGAAAGTTAGAGTGTCAGTCCTCTTGTACTTAAGTCGCCATTGTGCCTTCTGTATTAAATTCGGATGCATTTTCTGTGTTTCATCGTCAATAAGAAGGTGCAAGGTATACAGCAAACCTGAAGTGAAGCATCGGAATCTAAAACTGGACTCACAGGAGAGGTTCAAATAGTAGAAAGTTAGAGTGTCAGTCCTCTTGTACTTAAGTCGCCATTGTGCCTTCTGTATTAAATTCGGATGCATTTTCTGTGTTTCATCGTCAATAAGAAGGTGCAAGGTATACAGTAAACCTGACGTGAAGCATCGGAATCTAAGACTGGACTCACAGGAGAGGTTCAAATCATAGAAAGAGATAGTGTCGGTCCTCTTTTACTTAAGTCGGCATGTGCTTTTTGTATTAAATTCGGATGCAATTTTTGTGTTTCATCGTCAATAAGAAGGTCCAAGCGATACAGTAAACCTGAAGTGAAGCATCGGATTCTAAAACTGGACTCACAGGAGAGGTTCAAATCATAGAAAGAGAGAGTGTCAGTCCTCTTTTACTTAAGTCGGCATTGTGCCTTTTGTATTAAATTTGGATGCAATTTCTGTATTTCATCGTCAATAAGAAGGTCCAAGTGATACAGTAAACCTGAAGTGAAGCATCGGAATCTAAAACTGGACTCACATTAGAGGTTCAAATCATAGAAGAAGAGAGTGTCAGTCCTCTTTTACTTAAGTCGGCATTGTGCCTTCTGTATTAATTTCGGATGCAATTTCTGTGTTTCATCGTCAATAAGAAGGTCCAAGGGATACAGTAAACCTGAAGTGAAGCATCGGAATCTAAAACTGGACTCACAGGAGGGGTTCAAATCATAGAAAGAGAGAGTGTCAGTCCTCTTGTACTTAAGTCGGCATTGTGCCTTTTGTATTAAATTCGGATGCAATTTCTGTATTTCATCGTCAATAAGAAGGTCCAAGGGATACAGTAAACCTGAAGTGAAGCATCGGAATCTAAAACTGGACTCACAGGACAGGTTCAAATCATAGAAAGTGAGAGTGTCAGTCCTCTTGTACCTAAGTCGGCATTGTGCCTTTTGTATTAAATTCCTATGCAATTTCTGTGTTTCATCGTCAATAATAAGGTGCAAGGTACACAGTAAGCCTGAAGTGAAGCATCGGAATCTAAAACTGGACTCACATTAGAGGTTCAAATCATAGAAAGAAAGCTGTGTCAGTCCTCTTTTACATAAGTCGGCATTGTGCCTTTTGTATTAAATTCGGATGCAATTTCTGTATTTCATCGTCAATAAGAAGGTCCAAGGCATACAGTAAACCAGAAGTGAAGCATCGGAATCTAAAACTGGGCTCACAGGAGAGGTTCAAATCATAGAAAGTGAGAGTGTCAGTCCTCTTGTACTTAAGTCGGCATTGTGCCTTTTGTATTAAATTCGGATGCAATTTCTGTATTTCATCGTCAATAAGAATGTCCAAGGGATACAGTGAACCTGAAGTGAAGCACCGGAATCCAAAACTGGACTCACAGGAGTGGTTCAAATCATAGAAAGTGAGAGTGTCAGTCCTCTTGTACTTAAGTCGGTATTGTGCCTTTTGTATTAAATTCCGATGCAATTTCTGTGTTTCATCGTCAATAAGAAGGTGCAAAAGGTATACAGTAAACCTGAAGTAAAGCATCGGAATCTAAAACGGGACTCACATTAGAAGTTCAAATCATAGAAAGAGAGAGTGTCAGTCCTCTTTTACTTAAATCGCCATTGTGCCTTTTGTATTAAATTCGGATGGAATTTCTGTGTTTCATCGTCAATTAGAGGGTCCAAGGGATACAGTAACCCTGAAGTGAAGCATCGGAATCTAAAACTGGGCTCACAGGAGAGGTTCAAATCATAGAAAGTGAGAGTGTCAGTACTCTTGTACTTAAGTCGGCATTGTGCTTTTTGTATTAAAATCGGATGCAATTTCTGTATTTCATCGTCAATAAGAATGTCCAAGGGATACAGTAAACCTGAAGTGAAGCACCGGAATCCAAAACTGGACTCACAAGAGTGGTTCAAATCATAGGAAGTGAGAGTGTCAGTCCTCTTGTACTTAAGTCGGCATTGTGCCTTTTGTATTAAATTCGGATGCAAATTCTGTATTTCATCGTCAATAAGAATGTCCAAGGGGTACAGTAAACCTGAAGTGAAGCACCGGAATCTAAAACTGGACTCACAGGAGAGGTTCAAATCATCGAAAGTGAGAGTGTCAGTCCTCTTGTACTTAAGACGGCATTGTGCCTTTTGTATTAAATTCGGATGCAATTTCTGTATTTCATCGTCAATAAGAATGTCCAAGGGATACAGTAAACCTGAAGTTAAGCATCGGAATCTAAAACTGGACTCACTGGAGAGGTTCAAATCATAGAAAGGAAGAAAGCCAGTCCTCTTGTACTTAAGTCGGCATTGTGCCTTTTGTATTAAATTTGTATGCAATTTCTGTTTTTCATCGTCAATACGAAGGTACAAGGTATACAGTAAACCTGAAGTGAATCATCGGAATCTGAAACTGGGCTCACAGGAGAGGTTTAAATCATAGAAAGTGAGAGTGTCAGTCCTCATGTACTTAAGTCGGCATTGTGCCTTTTGTATTAAATTCGGATGCAATTTCTGTGTTTCATCGTCAATTAGAGGGTCCAAGGGATACAGTAAACCTGAAGTGAAGCATCGGAATCTAAAACTTGACTCACAGGAGAGGTTCAAATCATAGATAGTTAGAATGTCTGTCCTCTTGTACTTATGTCGGCATTGTGCCTTTTGAATTTAATTCCGATGCAATTTCTATGTTTCATCGTCAATACGAAGGTGCAAGGTATACAGTAAACCTGAAGTGAAGCATCGTAATCTAATACTGGGCTCACAGGAGAGGTTCAAATCATAGAATGTGGGAGTGTCAGTCCTCTTGTACTTAAGTCGGCATTGTGCCTTTTGTATTAAATTCTGATGCAATTTCAGTATTTCATCGTCAATAAGAATGTCCAAGGGATACAGTAAACCTGAAGTGAAGCACCGGAATCCAAAACTGGACTCACAGGAGTGGTTCAAATCATAGAAAGTGAGAGTGTCAGTCCTCTTGTACTTAAGTCGGCATTGTGCCTTTTGTATTAAATTCCGATGCAATTTCTGTGTTTCATCGTCAATAAGAAGGTGCAAAAGGTATACAGTAAACCTGAAGTAAAGCATCGGAATCTAAAACTGGACTCACAGGAGGGGTTCAAATCATAGAAAAAGAGAGTGTCAGTCCTCTTGTACTTAGATCGGCATTGTGCATTTTGTATTAAATTCGGATGCAATTTCTGTATTTCATCGTCAATAAGAAGGTGCAAGGTATACAGTAAACCTGAAGTGAAGCATCGGAATCTAAAACTGGACTCACAGGAGAGGTTCAAATCATAGAAAGAGATAGTGTCGGTCCTCTTTTACTTAAGTCGGCATTGTGCCTTTTGTATTAAATTCGGATGCAATTTCTGTGTTTCATCGTCAACAAGAAGGTCCAAGGGATACAGTAAACCTGAAGTGAAGCATCGGAATCTAAAACTGGACTCACAGGAGAGGTTCAAATCATAGAAAGAGAGAGTGTCAGTCCTCTTTTACTTAAGTCGGCATTGTGCCTTTTGTATTAAATTCGGATGCAATTTCTGTATTTCATCGTCAATAAGAAGGTCCAAGTGATACAGTAAACCTGAAGTGAAGCATCGGAATCTAAAACTGGTCTCACAGGAGATGTTCAAATCATAGAAAGTTAGAGTGTCAGTCCTCTTGTACCTATGTCGGCATTTTGCCTTTGTATTAAATTCCGATGCAATTTCTGTGTTTCATCGTCAATAAGAAGGTGCAAGGTATACGGTAAACCTGAAGTGACGCATCGGAAACTTAAACTGGATCACAGGAGAAGTTCAAATCATAGAAAGTGAGAGTGTTAGTCCTCTTGTACTTAAGTCGGCATTGTGCCTTTTGTATTAAATTCGGATGCAATTTCTGTGTTTCATCGTCAATAAGAAGGTCCAAGGGATACAGTAAACCTGAAGTTAAGCATCGGAATCTAAAACTGGACTCACTGGAGAGGTTCAAATCATAGATAGTTTGAATGTAAGTCCTCTTGTACTTAAGTCGGCATTGTGCTTTTTGAATTTAATTCCGATGCAATTTCTATGTTTCATCGTCAATAAGTAGGTGCAAGGTATACAGTTAACCTGAAGTAAAGCATCGGAATCTAAAACTGGGCTCACAGAAGAGGTTCAAATCATAGATAGTTAGAATGTCAGTCCTCTTGTACTTATGTCGGCATTGTGCCTTTTGAATTTAATTCCGATGCAATTTCTATGTTTCATCGTCAATAAGAAGGTGCAAGGTATACAGTAAACCTGAAGTGAAGCATCGGAATCTAAAACTGGGCTCACAGGAGAGGTTCAAATCATAGAAAGTGAGAGTGTCAGTCCTCTTGTACTTAAGTCGGCATTGTGCCTTTTGTATTAAATTCGGATGCAATTTCTGTATTTCATCGTCAATAAGAATGTCCAAGGGATACAGTAAACCTGAAGTGAAGCACCGGAATCAAAAACTGGACTCACAGGAGTGGTTCAAATCATAGAAAGTGAGAGTGTCAGTCCTCTTGTACTTAAGTCGGCATTGTGCCTTTTGTATTAAATTCCGATGCAATTTCTGTGTTTCATCGTCAATAAGAAGGTGCAAAAGGTATACAGTAAACCTGAAGTAAAGCATCGGAATCTAAAACTGGACTCACAAGAGTGGTTCAAATCATAGAAAGAGAGAGTGTCAGTCCTCTTTTACTTAAGTCGCCATTGTGCCTTTTGGTTTAAATTCGGATGCAATTTCTGTGTTTCATCGTCAATTAGATGGTCCAAGGGATACAGTAAACCTGAAGTGAAGCATCGGAATCTAAAACTCGGCTCACAGGAGAGGTTTAAATCATAGAAAGTGAGAGTGTCAGTCCTCTTGTACTTAAGTCGGCATTGTGCTTTTTGTATTAAATTCGGATGCAATTTCTGTATTTCATGGTCAATAAGAATGTCCAAGGGATACAGTAAACCTGAAGTGAAGCACCGGAATCCAAAACTGGACTCACAGGAGTGGTTCACATCATAGAAAGTGAGAGTGTCAGTCCTCTTGTACTTAAGTCGGCATTGTGCCTTTTGTATTAAATTCGGATGCAATTTCTGTATTTCATCGTCAATAAGAAGGTGCAAGGTATACAGTAAACCTGAAGTGAAGCATCGGAATCTAAAACTGGACTCACAGGAGAGGTTCAAATCATAGAAAGGGATAGTGTCGGTCCTCTTTTACTTAAGTCGGCATTGTGCCTTTTGTATTAAATTCGGATGCAATTTCTGTGTTTCATCGTCAACAAGAAGGTCCAAGGGATACAGTAAACCTGAAGTGAAGCATCGGAATCTAAAACTGGACTCACAGGAGGGGTTCAAATCAAAGAAAGAGAGAGTGTCAGTCCTCTTTTACTTAAGTCGCCATTGTGCCTTCTGTATTAAATTCGGATGCAACTTCTGTGTTTCATCGTCAATAAGGGGGTCCAAGGGATACAGTAAACCTGAAGTGAAGCATCGGAATCTAAAACTGGACTCACAGGAGAGGTACAAATCATAGAAAGTGAGAGGGTCAGTCCTCTTGTACTTAAGTCGGTATTGTGCCTTTTGTATTAAATTCCGATGCATTTTCCGTGTTTCATCGACAATAAGAAGGTGCAAGGTATACAGTAAACCTGACGTGAAGCATCGGAATCTAAAACTGGACTCACAGGAGAGGTTCAAATCATACAAAGAGATAGTGTCGGGCCTCTTTTACTTAAGTCGGCATTGTGCCTTTTGTATTAAATTCGGATGCAATTTGTGTATTTCATCGTCAATAAGAAGGTCCAAGTGATACAGTAAACCTGAAGTAATGCATCGGAATCTAGAACTGGTCTCACAGGAGATGTTCAAATCATAGAAAGTTAGAGTGTCAGTCCTCTTGTATCTATGTCGGCATTGTGCCTTTGTATTAAATTCCGATGCAATTTCTGTGTTTCTTCGTCAATAAGAAGGTGCAAGGTATACGGTAAACCTGAAGTGACGCATCGGAAACTTAAACTGGACTCACAGGAGAAGTTCAAATCGTAGAAAGTGAGAGTGTTAGTCCTCTTGTACTTAAGTCGGCATTGTGCCTTTTGTATTAAATTCGGATGCAATTTCTGTATTTCATCGTCAATAAGAATGTCCAAGGGATACAGTAAACCTGAAGTTAAGCATCGGAATCTAAATGTGGACTCACTGGAGAGGTTCAAATCATAGAAAGGGAGAGTGCCAGTCCTCTTGTACTTAAGTCGCCATTGTGCCTTTTGTATTAAATTTGGATGCAATTTCTGTGTTTCATCGTCAATAAGGAGGTCCAAGGGATACAGTAAACCTGAAGTGAAGCATCGGAATCTTAAACTGGACTCACAGGAGGGTTTCAAATCATAGAAAGAGAGAGTGTCAGTCCTCTTGTACTTAGATCGGCATTGAGCCTTTTGTATTAAATTCGGATGCAATTTCTGTACTTCATCGTCAATAAGAAGGTCCAAGGGATACAGTAAACCTGAAGTGAAGCATCGGAATCTAAAACTGGACTCACAGGAGAGGTACAAATCATAGAAAGTGAGAGTGTCAGTCCTCTTGTAATTCAGTCGGCATTGTGCCTTTTGAATTAAATTCCGATGCATTTTCTGTGTTTCATCGTCAATAAGAACATGCAAGGTATACAGTAAACCTGACGTGAAGCATCGGAATCTAAAACTGGACTCACAGGAGAGGTTCAAATCATAGAAAGAGATAGTGTCGGTCCTCTTTTACTTAAGTCGGCATTGTGCCTTTTGTATTAAATTCAGATGCAATTTCTGTGTTTCATCGTCAATAAGAAGGTCCAAGGGATACTGTAAACCTTAAGTGAAGCATCGGAATCTAAAACTGGACTCACAGGAGAGGTTCAAATCATAGAAAGAGAGAGTGTCTGTCCTCTTTTTCTTAAGTCGGCATTGTGCCTTTTGTATTAAATTCGGATGCAATTTGTGTATTTCATCGCCAATAAGAAGGTCCAAGTGATACAGAAAACCTGAAGTGAAGCATCGGAATCTAAAACTGGTCTCACAGGAGATGTTCAAATCATAGAAAGTGAGAGTGTCAGTCCTCTTGTACCTATGTCGGCATTGTGCCTTTGTATTAAATTCCGATGCAATTTCTGTGTTTCATCGTCAATAAGAAGGTGGAAGGTATACGGTATACCTAAAGTTACGCATCGGAAACTTAAACTGGACTCACAGGAGAAGTTCAAATCGTAGAAAGTGAGAGTGTTAGTCCTCTTGTACTTAAGTCGGCATTGTGCCTTTTGTATTATATTCGGATGCAATTTCTGTGTTTCATCGTCAATAAGAAGGTCCAAGGGATACAGTAAACCTGAAGTTAAGCATCGGAATCTAAAACTGGACTCACTGGAGAGGTTCAAATCATAGAAAGGGAGAGTGTCAGTCCTCTTGTACTTAAGTCGGCATTGTGCCTTTTGTATAAAATTCGGATGCAATTTCTGTGTTTCATCGTCAATTTGAGGGCCCAAGGGATACAGTTAACCTGAAGTGAAGCATCGGAATCTAAAACTGGACTCACAGGAGTGGTTCAAATCATAGATAGATAGAATGTCAGTCCTCTTGTACTTAAGTCGGCATTGTGCTTTTTGAATTTAATTCCGATGCAACTTCTATGTTTCATCGTCAATAAGAAGGTGCAAGGTATACAGTAAACCTGAAGTGAAGCATCGGAATCTAAAACTGGGCTCACAGGAGAGGTTCAAATCATAGATAGTTAGAATGTCAGTCCTCTTGTACTTATGTCGGCATTGTGCCTTTTGAATTTAGTTCCGATGCAATTTCTATATTTTTTCGTCAATAATAAGGTGCAAGGTATACAGTAAACCTGAAGTGAAGCATCGGAATCTAATACTGGGCTCACAGGAGAGGTTCAAATCATAGAATGTGGGAGTGTCAGTCCTCTTGTACTTAAGTCGGCATTGTGCCTTTTGTATTAAATTCGGATGCAATTTCAGTATTTCATCGTCAATAAGAATGTCCAAGGGATACAGTAAACCTGAAGTGAAGCACCGGAATCCAAAACTGGACTCACAGGAGTGGTTCAAACCATAGAAAGTGAGAGTGTCAGTCCTCTTGTACTTAAGTCGGCATTGTGCCTTTTGTATTAAATTCCGATGCAATTTCTGTGTTTCATCGTCAATAAGAAGGTGCAAAAGGTATACAGTAAACCTGAAGTAAAGCATTGGAATCTAAAACTGGACTCACATTAGAAGTTCAAATCACAGAACGAGAGAGTGTCAGTCCTCTTTTACTTAAGTCGCCATTGTGCCTTCTGTATTAAATTCGGATGCAATTTCTGTGTTTCATCGTCAATAAGAAGGTCCAAGGGATACAGTAAACCTGAAGTGAAGCATCGGAATCTAAAACCGGACTCACAGGAGGGGTTCAAATCATAGAAAGGGAGAGTGTCAGTCCTCTTGTACTTAGATCGGCATTGTGCATTTTGTATTAAATTCGGATGCAATTTCTGTGTTTCATCGTCAACAAGAAGGTGCAAGGTATACAGTAAACCTGAAGTGAAGCATCGGAATCTAAAACTGGACTCACAGGAGAGGTTCAAATCATACAAAGAGAAAGGGTCAGTCCTCTTTTACTTAAGTCGGCATTGTGCCTTTTGTATTAAATTCGGATGCAATTTCTGTATTTCATCGTCAATAAGAAGGTCCAAGTGATACAGTAAACCTGAAGTGAAGCATCGGAATCTAAAACTGGTCTCACAGGAGATGTTCAAATCATAGAAAGTTAGAGTGTCAGTCCTCTTGTACCTATGTCGGCATTGTGCCTTTGTATTAAATTCCGATGCAATTTCTGTGTTTCATCGTCAGTAAGAAGGTGCAAGGTATACGGTAAACCTGAAGTGACGCATCGGAAACTTAAACTGGATCACAGGAGAAGTTCAAATCATAGAAAGTGAGAGTGTTATTCCTCTTGTACTTAAGTCGGCATTGTGCCTTTTGTATTAAATTCGGATGCAATTTCTGTGTTTCATCGTCAATAAGAAGGTCCAAGGGATACAGTAAACCTGAAGTTAAGCATCGGAATCTAAAACTGGACTCACTGGAGAGGTTCAAATCATAGATAGTTTGAATGTCAGTCCTCTTGTACTTAAGTCGGCATTGTGCTTTTTGAATTTAATTCCGATGCAATTTCTATGTTTCATCGTCAATAAGAAGGTGCAAGGTATACAGTAAACCTGAAGTAAAGCATCGGAATCTAAAACTGGGCTCACAGAAGAGGTTCAAATCATAGATAGTTAGAATGTCAGTCCTCTTGTACTTATGTCGGCATTGTGCCTTTTGAAGTTAATTCCGATGCAATTTCTATGTTTCATCGTCAATAAGAAGGTGCAAGGTATACAGTAAACCTGAAGTGAAGCATCGGAATCTAAAACTGGGCTCACAGGAGAGGTTCAAATCATAGAAAGTGAGAGTGTCAGTCCTCTTGTACTTAAGTCGGCATTGTGCCTTTTGTATTAAATTCGGATGCAATTTCTGTATTTCATCGTCAATAAGAATGTCCAAGGGATACAGTAAACCTGAAGTGAAGAACCGGAATCAAAAACTGGACTCACAGGAGTGGTTCAAATCATAGAAAGTGAGAGTATCAGTCCTCTTGTACTTAAGTCGGCATTGTGCCTTTTGTATTAAATTCCGATGCAATTTCTGTGTTTCATCGTCAATAAGAAGGTGCAAAAGGTATACAGTAAACCTGAAGTAAAGCATCGGAATCTAAAACGGGACTCACATTAGAAGTTCAAATCATAGAAAGAGAGAGTGTCAGTCCTCTTTTACTTATGTCGCCATTGTGCCTTTTGTTTTAAATTCGGATGCAATTTCTGTGTTTCATCGTCAATTAGAGGGTCCAAGGGATACAGTAAACCTGAAGTGAAGCATCGGAATCTAAAACTGGGCTCACAGGAGAGGTTCAAATCATAGAAAGTGAGAGTGTCAGTCCTCTTGTACTTAAGTCGGTATTGCGCTTTTTGTATTAAATTCGGATGCAATTTCTGTATTTCATCGTCAATAAGAATGTCCAAGGGATACAGTAAACCTGAAGTGAAGCACCGGAATCCAAAACTGGACTCACAGGATTGGTTCAAATCATAGAAAGTGAGAGTGTCAGTCCTCTTGTACTTAAGTCGCCATTGTGCCTTTTGTATTAAATTCGGATGCAATTTCTGTATTTCATCGTCAATACGAATGTCCAAGGGATACAGTAAACCTGAAGTTAAGCATCGGAATCTAAAACTGGACTCACTGGAGAGGTTCAAATCATAGAAAAAGAGAGTGCCAGTCCTCTTGTACTTAAGTCGGCATTGTGCCTTTTGTATTAAATTTGGATGCAATTTCTGTTTTCCATCGTCAATACGAAGGTACAAGGTATACAGTAAACCTGAAGTGAATCATCGGAATCTGAAACTGGGCTCACAGGAGAGGTTCAAATCATAGAAACTGAAAGTGTCAGTCCTCATGTACTTAAGTCGGCATTGTGCCTTTTGTATTAAATTTGGTTGCAAATTTCTGTGTTTCATCGTCAATAAGAAGGTCCAAGGGATACAATAAACCTGAAGTTAAGCATCGGAATCTAAAGCTTGACTCACTGGTGAGGTTCAGATCATAGAAAGGGAGAGTGTCAGTCCTCTTGTACTTAAGTCGGCATTGTGCCTTTTGTTCTAAATTTGGATGCAATTTCGGTGTTTCATCGCCAATACGAAGGTACAAGGTATACAGTAAACCTGAAGTGAATCATCGGAATCTGAAACTGGGCTCACAGGAGAGGTTCAAATCATAGAAAGTGAGAGTGTCAGTCCTCATGTACTTAAGTCGGCATTGTGCTTTTGTATTAAATTCGGATGCTATTTCTGTGTTTCATCGTCAGTTAGAGGGTCCAAGGGATACAGTAAACCTGAAGTGAAGCATCGGAATCTAAAACTGGACTCACAGGAGAGGTTCAAATCATAGATAGTTAGAATGTCTGTCCTCTTGTACTTATGTCGGCATTGTGCCTTTTGAATTTAATTCCGATGCAATTTCTATGTTTCATCGTCAATAAGAAGATGCAAGGTATACAGTAAACCTGAAGTGAAGCATTGGAATCTAATACTGGGGTCACAGGAGAGGTTCAAATCATAGAATGTGGGAGTGTCAGTCCTCTTGTACTTAAGTCGGCATTGTGCCTTTTGTATTAAATTCGGATGCAGTTTCAGTATTTCATCGTCAATAAGAATGTCCAAGGGATACAGTAAACCTGAAGTGAAGCACCGGAATCCAAAACTGGACTCACAGGAGTGGTACAAATCATAGAAAGTGAGAGTGTCAGTCCTCTTGTACTTAAGTCGGCATTGTGCCTTTTGTATTAAATTCGAATGCAATATCTGTGTTTCATCGTCAATAAGAAGGTGCAAGGTATACAGTAAACCTGACGTGAAGCATCGGAATCTAAAACTGGACTCACAGGAAAGGTTCAATTCATAGAAAGAGATAGTGTCGGTCCTCTTTTACTTAAGTCGGCATTGTGCCTTTTGTATTAAATTCGGATGCAATTTCTGTGTTTCATCGTCAACAAGAAGGTCCAAGGGATACAGTAAACCTGAAGTGAAGCATCGGAATCTAAATCTGGACTCACAGGAGATTTTCAAATCATAGAAAGAGAGAGTGTCAGTCCTCTTTTACTTAAGTCGGCATTGTGCCTTTTGTATTAAATTCGGATGCAATTTCTGTATTTCATCGTCAATAAGAAGGTCCAAGTGATACAGTAAACCTGAAGTGAAGCATCGGAATCTAAAACTGGTCTCACAGGAGATGTTCAAATCATAGAAAGTTAGAGTGTCAGTCCTCTTGTACCTATGTCGGCATTGTGCCTTTGTATTAAATTCCGATGCAATTTCTGTGTTTCATCGTCAATAAGAAGGTGCAAGGTATACGGTAAACCTGAAGTGACGCATCGGAAACTTAAACTGGACTCACAGGAGAAGTTCAAATCATAGAAAGTGAGAGTGTTAGTCCTCTTGTACTTAAGTCGGCATTGTGCCTTTTGTATTAAATTCGGATGCAATTTCTGTATTTCATCGTCAATAAGAATGTCCAAGGGATACAGTAAACCTGAAGTTAAGCATCGGAATCTAAAACTGGACTCACTGGAGAGGTTCAAATCATAGAAAGGGAGAGTGCCAGTCCTCTTGTACTTAAGTCGGCATTGTGCCTTTAGTATTAAATTTGGATGCAATTTCTGTTTTTCATCGTCAATACGGAGGTACAAGGTATACAGTAAACCTGAAGTGAATCATTGGAATCTGAAACTGGGCTCACAGGAGAGGTTCAAATCATAGAAAGTGAAAGTGTCAGTCCTCATGTACTTATGTCGGCATTGTGCCTTTTGTATTAAATTCGGATGCAATTTCTGTGTTTCATCGTCAATAAGAAGGTCCAAGGGATACAGTAAACCTGAAGTTAAGCATCGGAATCTAAAAGTGGACTCACAGGAGAGGTTCAAATCATAGATAGTTAGAATGTCAGTCCTCTTGTACTTAAGTCGGCATTGTGCATTTTGAATTTAATTCCGATGCAATTTCTATGTTTCATCGTCAATAAGAAGTTGCAAGGTATACAGTAAACCTGAAGTGAAGCATCGGAATCTAAAACTGGGCTCTCAGGAGAGGTTCAAATCATAGAATGTGGGAGTGTCAGTCCTCTTGTACTTAAGTCGGCATTGTGCCTTTTGTATTAAATTCGGATCCAATTTCAGTATTTCATCGTCAATAAGAATGTCCAAGGGATACAGTAAACGTGAAGTGAAGCATCGGAATCCAAAACTGGACTCACAGGAGTGGTTCAAATCATAGAAAGTGAGAGTGTCAGTCCTCTTGTACTTCAGTCGGCATTGTGCCTTTTGTATTAAATTCCGATGCATTTTCTGTGTTTCATCGCCAATAAGAAGGTGCAAAAGGTATACAGTAAACCTGAAGTAAAGCATCGGAATCTAAAACTGGACTCACATTAGAAGTTCAAATCGTAGAACGAGAGAGTGTCAGTCCTCATTTACTTAAGTCGCCATTGTGCCTTCTGTATTAAATTCGGATGCAATTTCTGTGGTTCATCATCAATAAGAAGGTCCAAGGGATACAGTAAACCTGAAGTGAAGCATCGGAATATAAAACTGGACTCACAGGAGGGGTTGAAATCATAGAAAGAGAGATTGTCAGTCCTCTTGTACTTAGATCGACATATTGCCTTTTGTATTAAATTCAGATGCAATTTCTGTATTTCATCGTCAATAAGAAGGTGCAAGGTATACAGTAAACCTGACGTGAAGCATCGGAATCTAACACTGGACTCACAGGAGAGGTTCAAATCATAGAAAGAGATAGTGTCGGTACTCTTTTACTTAAGTCGGCATTGTGCCTTTTGTATTAAATTCGGATGCAATTTCTGTGTTTCATCGTCAATAAGAAGGTCCAAGGGATACAGTAAACCTGAAGTGAAGCATCGGAATCTAAAACTGGACTCACAGGAGAGGTTCAAATCATAGAAAGGGAGAGTGTCAGTCCTCTATTACTTAAGTCGGCATTGTGCCTTTTGTATTAAATTCGGATGCAATTTCTGTATTTCATCGTCAATAAGAAGGTCCAAGTGATACAGTAAACCTGAAGTGAAGCATCGGAATCTAAAACTGGTCTCTCAGGAAATGTTCAAATCATAGAAAGTTTTAGTGTCAGTCCTCTTGTACCTATGTCGGCATTGTGCCTTTGTATTAAATTCCGATGCAATTTCTGTGTTTCATCGTCAATAAGGAGGTACAAGGTATACGGTAAACCTGAAGTGACGAATCGGAAACTTAAACTGGACTCACAGGAGAAGTTCCAATCGTAGAAAGTGAGAGTGTTAGTCCTCTTGTACTCAAGTCGCCATTGTGCCTTTTGTATTAAATTCGGATGCAATTTCTGTATTTCATCGTCAATAAGAATGTCCAAGGGATACAGTAAACCTGAAGTTAAGCATCGGAATCTAAAACTGGACTCACTGGAGAGGTTCAAATCATAGAATGTGGGAGTGTCATTCCTCTTGTACTTAAGTCGGCATTGTGCCTTTTGTATTAAATTCGGATGCAATTTCTCTATTTCATCGTCAATAAGAATGTCCAAGGGATACAGTAAACCTGAAGTGAAGCACCGGAATCCAAAACTGGACCCACAGGAGTGGTTCAAATCATAGAAAGTGAGAGTGTCACTCCTCTTGTACTTAAGTCGGCATTGTGCCTTTTGTATTAAATTCGGATGCAATTTCTCTATTTCATCGTCAATAAGAATGTCCAAGGGATACAGTAAACCTGAAGTGAAGCACCGGAATCCAAAACTGGACCCACAGGAGTGGTTCAAATCATAGAAAGTGAGAGTGTCACTCCTCTTGTACTTAAGTCGGCATTGTGCCTTTTGTATTAAATTCCGATGCAATTTCTGTGTTTCATCGTCAATAAGAAGGTGCAAAAGGTATACAGTAAACCTGAAGTAAAGCATCGGAATCTAAAACTGGACTCACATTATAAGTTCAAATCATAGAACGAGAGAGTGTCAGTCCTCTTTTACTTAAGTCGCCATTGTGCCTTCTGTATTAAATTCGGATGCAATTTCTGTGTTTCATCGTCAATAAGAAGGTCCAAGGGATACAGTAAACCTGAAGTGAAGCATCGGAATCTAAAACTGGACTCACAGGAGGGGTTCAAATCATAGAAAGAGAGAGTGTCAGTCCTCTTGTACTTAGATCGGCATTGTGCTTTTTGTATTAAATTCGGATGCAATTTCTGTATTTCATCGTCAGTAAGAAGGTGCAAGGTATACAGTAAACCTGACGTGAAGCTCCGGAATCTAAAACTAGACTCACAGGAGAGGTTCAAATCATAGAAAGAGATAGTGTCGGTACTCTTTTACTTAAGTCGGCATTGTGCCTTTTGTATTAAATTCGGATGCAATTTCTGTGTTTCATCGTCAATAAGAAGGTCCAAGGGATACAGTAAACCTGAAGTGAAGCATCGGAATCTAAAAGTGGACTCACAGGAGAGGTTCAAATCATAGAAAGAGAGAGTGTCAGTCCTCTTTTACTTAAGTCGGCATTGTGCCTTTTGTATTAAATTCGGATGCAATTTCTGTATTTCAACGTCAATAAGAAGGTCCAAGGGATACAGTAAACCTGAAGTGAAGCATCGGAATCTAAAACTGGTCTCACAGGAGATGTTCAAATCACAGAAAGTTAGAGTGTCAGTCCTCTTGTACCTATGTCGGCATTGTGCCTTTGTATTAAATTCCGATGCAATTTCTGTGTTTCATCGTCAATAAGAAGGTGCAAGGTATACGGTAAACCTGAAGTGACGAATCGGAAACTTAAACTGGACTCACAGGAGAAGTTCAAATTGAAGAAAGTGAGAGTGTTAGTCCTCTTGTACTTAAGTCGGCATTGTGCCTTTTGTATTAAATTCGGATGCAATTTCTCTATTTCATCGTCAATAAGAATGTCCAAGGGATACAGTAAACCTGAAGTTAAGCATCGGAATCTAAAACTGGACTCACTGGAGAGGTTCAAATCATAGAAAGGGAGAGTGCCAGTCCTCTTGTACTTAATTCGGCATTGTGCCTTTTGTATTAAATTTGGATGCAATTTCTGTTTTTCATCGTCAATACGAAGGTACAAGGTATACAGTAAACCTGAAGTGAATCATCGGAATCTGAAACTGGGCTCACAGGAGAGGTTCAAATCATAGAAAGTGAAAGTGTCAGTCGTCATGTACTTAAGTCGGCATTGTGCCTTTTGTATTAAATTCGGATGCAATTTCTGTGTTTCATCGGCAATTAGAGGGTCCAAGGGATACAGTAAACTTGAAGTGAAGCATCGGAATCTAAAACTGCACTCACAGGAGAGGTTCAAATCTTAGATAGTTAGAATGTCAGTCCTCTTGTACTTAAGTCGGCATTGTGCCTTTTAAATTTAATTCCGATGCAATTTCTATGTTTCATCGTCAATAAGAAGGTGCAAGGTATACAGTAAACCTGAAGTGAAGCATCGGAATCTAAAACTGGGCTCACAGGACAGGTTCAAATCATAGAAAGTGAGAGTGTCAGTCCTCTTTTACTTAAGTCGGCATTGTGCCTTTTGTATTAAATTCGGATGAAAATTCTGTGTTTCATCGTCAATAAGATGGTCCAAGCGAAACAGTAAACCTGAAGTGAAGCATCGGAGTCTAAAACTGCACTCACAGGACAGGTTCAAATCATAGAAAGTGACAGTGTCAGTCCTCTTGTACTTAAGTCGGCATTGTGCCTTTTGTACTAAATTCGGATGCAATTTCTGTGTTTCATCGTCTATAAGAAAGTCCAAGGTATACAGTAATCCTGAAGCGAATCAACGGAATCTAAAACTGGGCTCACATTAGAGGTTCAAATCATAGAAAGTGAGGGGGTCAGTCCTCTAGCACTTAAGTCGGCATTGTGCCTTTTGTATTAAATTCGGATGCAATTTCTGTGTTTCATCGCCAATTAGAGGGTCCAAGGGATGCAGTAAACCTGAAGTGAAGCATCGGAATCTAAAACTGGACTCACAGGAGGGGTTCAAATCATAGAAAGAGAGAGTGTCAGTCCTCTTGTACTTTGAACGGCATTGTGCCTTTGGTATTTAATTCGGATGCAATTTCTGTATTTCATCGTCAATAAGAAGGTCCAAGGGATACAGTAAACCTGAAGTGAAGCATCGGAATCTAAAACTGGACTCACAGGAGAGGTTCAAATCATAGAAAGTAAGAGTGTCAGTCCTCTTGTACTTAAGTCGGCATTGTGCCTTTTGTATTAAATTCCGATGCATTTTCTGTGTTTCATCGTCAATAAGAAGGTGCAAGGTATACAGTAAACCTGACGTGAAGCATCGGAATCTAAAACTCTACTCACAGGAGAGGTTCAAATCATAGAAAGAGATAGTATCGGTCCTCTTTTTCTTAAGTCGGCATTGTGCCTTTTGTATTAAATTCGGATGCAATTTCTGAGTTTCATCGTCAATAACAAGGTCCAAGGGATACAGTAAACCTAAAGTGAATCATCGGAATCTAAAACTGGACTCACAGGAGTGGTTAAAATCATTGAAAGAGAGAGAGTCAGTCCTCTTTTACTTAAGTCGGCATTGTGCCTTTTGTATTAAATTCGGATGCAATTTCTGTGTTTCATCGTCAATAAGAAGGTCCAAGGGATACAGTAAACCTGAAGTGAAGCATCGGAATCTAAAACTGGACTAACAGAAGTGGTTCAAATCATAGAAAGTGAGGGTGTCAGTCCTCTTTTACTTAAGTCGGCATTGTGCCTTTTGTATTAAATTCGGATGCAATTTCTGTATTTCATCGTCAATAAGATGGTCCAAGGGATACATTAAACCTGAAGTGAAGCATCGGAATCTAAAACTGGTCTCACAGAGAAGTTCAAATCGTAGAAAGTGAGAGTGTTAGTCCTCTTGTACTTAAGTCGGCATTGTGATTTTTGTATTAAATTCGGATGCAATTTCTGAATTTCATCGTCAATAAGAATGTCCAAGGGTTACAGTAAACCTGAAGTTAAGCATCGGAATCTAAAACTTGACTCACAGGAGAGGTTCAAATCATAGATAGTTAGAGTGTCAGTCCTCTTGTACTTAAGCCGACATTGTGCCTTTTGAATTTAATTCCGATGCAATTTTTATGTTTCATCGTCAATAAGAAGGTGCAAAGTATACAGTAAACGTCTAGTGAAGCATCGGAAACTAAAACTGGACTCACAGGAGAGGTTCCAATCATAGAAAGAGAGAGTGTCAGTCCTCTTTTACTTAAGTCGGCATTGTGCCATTTGTATTAAATTCGGATGCAATTTTTGTATTTCATCGTCAATAAGAAGGTTCAAGTGATACAGTAAACCAGAAGTGAAGTATCGGAATCTAAAACTGGACTCACAGGAGAGGTTCAAATCACAGAAAGTTAGTCAGTCCTCTCGTACTTATGTCGGCATTGTGCCTTTGTATTAAAATCCGATGCAATTTCTGTGTTTCATCGTCAATAAGAAGGTGCAAGGTATACGGTAAACCTGAAGTGACGCATCGGAAACTAAAACTGGACTCACAGGAGAAGTTCAAATCATAGAAAGTGAGAAAGTCAGTCCTCTTCTACTTAAGTCGGCATTGTGCCTTTTGTATTAAATTCGAATGCAAATTCTGTGTTTCATCGTCAATACGAAGGTACAAGGTATACAGTAAACCTGATGTGAATCATCGGAATCTGAAACTGGGCTAACAGGAGAGGTTCAAATCGTAGAAAGTGACAGTGTCATTCCTCTTGTACTTAAGTCGGCATTGTGCCTTTTGTACTAAATTCGGATGCAATTTCTGTGTTTCATCGTCTATAAGAAGGTCCAAAGTATGCACTAGACCTGAAGTGAATCAACCGAATCTAAAACTGGGCTCACATGAGAGGTTAAAATCATAGAAAGTGAGAGTGTCATTCCTCTTATACTTAAGTCGGCAATGTGCCTTTTGTATTAAATTCGGATGCAATTTCTGTGTTTCATCGCCAACTAGAGGGTCCTAGGGATGCAGTAAACCTGAAGTAAAGCATCGGAATCTAAAACTGGACTCAGTGGAGAGGTTCAAGTCATAGAAAGGGAGAGTGTCAGTCCTCTTGTACTTAAGTCGGCATTGTGCCTTTTGTATTAAATTATGATGCAATTTCTGTGTTTCATCGTCAATACGAAGGTACAAGGTATACAGTAAACATGAAGTGAATCATCGGACTCTAAAACTGGGCTCACAGGAGAGGTTCAGATCATAGAAAGTGAGAGTGTCAGTCCTCATGTACTTAAGTCGGCATTGCGCCTTTTGTATTAAATTCGGATGCAATTTCTTTGTTTGATCGTCAATTAGAGGGTCCAAGGGATACAGTAAACCGGAAGTGAAGCATCGGAATCTAAAACTGGACTCACAGGAAAGGTTCAAATCATAGATAGTTAGAATGTCAGTCCTCTTGTACTTAAGTCGGCATTGTGCCTTTGGAATTTAATTCCGACGCAATTTCTATGTTCCATCGTCAATAAGAAGGTGCCAGGTATACAGTAAACGTGCAGTGAAGCATCGGAATCTAAAACTGGACTCACAGGAGAGACTCAAATCATAGAAAGAGAGAGTGTCAGTCCTCTTTTACTTAAGTCGGCATTGTGCCATTTGTATTAAATTCGGATGCAATTTCTGTATTTCATCGTCAATAAGAAGGTCCAAGTGGTACAGTATACCTGAAGTGAAGCATCGGACTCTAAAACTGGTCTCACAGGAGAGGTTCAAATCATAGAAAGAGAGAGGGACAGTCCACTTGTACTTAAGTCGGAATTGTGCCTTTTGTATTAAATTCGGAAGAAATTTCTGTATTTCATCGTCAATAAGAAGGTCCAAGGGATACAGTAAACCTGAAGTGAAGCATCGGAATCTAAAACTGGACTCACAGGAGAGGTTTAAACCATAGAAAGAGATAGTGTCAGTCCTCTTTTACTTAAGTCGGCATTGTGCCTTTAGTATTAAATTCGGATGCAATTTCTGTGTTTCATCGTCAATAAGAAGGTCCAAGGGATACAGTAAACCTGAAGTGATGCATCGGAATCTAAAACTGGACTCACTGGAAAGGTTCAAATCATAGAAAGGGAGGGTGTCAGTCCTCTTGTACTTAAGTCGGCATTGTGCCTTTTGTTTTAAATTTGGATGCAATTTCTGTGTTTCATCGTCAATACGAAGGTACAAGGTATACAGTAAACATGAAGTGAATCATCGGAATCTAAAACTGGGCTAACAGGAGAGGTTCAAATAATAGAATGTGAGAGTGTCAGTCCTCATGTACTTAAGTCGGCATTGTGCCCTTTGTATTAAATTCGGATGCAATTTTTGTGTTTCATCGTCAATTAGAGGGTCCAAGGGATACAGTAAACTTGAAGTGAAGCATCGGAATCTAAAACTGGACTCACAGGAGAGGTTCAAATCATAGATAGTTAGAATGTCAGTCCTCTTGTACTTAAGTCGGCATTGTGCCTTTTGAATTTAATTCCGATGCAATTTCTATGTTTCATCGTCAATAAGAAGGTGCAAGGTATACAGTAAACGTGAAGTGAAGCATCGGAGGCTAAACTGGACTCACAGGAGAGGTTCCAATCAAAGAAAGAGAGAGTGTCATTCCTCTTTTACTTAAGTCGCCATTGTGCCATTTATATTAGATATAAGATTCGCAGTACATGGATTTCAGTAATCATTGTGCATTTACTATATACTATTCAGATTTGTGTTGGCGAGAGATAAGGTTCAAGTGATACAGTAAACCAGATGTGAAGCATCGGAATCTAAAACTAAACTCACAGGAGAGGTACAAATCATGTAAAGTTAGAGTGTCAGTCTCTTGTACTTAAGTCAGCATTGTGACTTTGTATTAAATTGCGATGCAATTCTTGTGTTCATCGTCAATGAGAAGGTGCAAGGTATACGGTTACCTGAAGTGACGCATCGGTAACTAAACTGGACTCACAGGAGAAGTTCAAATCATAGAAAGTGAGAGTGTCAGTCCTCTTTTACTTAAGTCGGCAATTTGCCTTTTGTATTAAATCGTATCCAAATTCTGTGTTTCATCGTCAATAAGAAGGTCCAAGGGGTACAGTAACCTGAGGGAAGCATCGGAATCTAAAACTGGACTCACAGGAGAGTTCAAAACATAGAAAGTGACAGTGTCAGTCCTCTTGTACTTAAGTCGGCATTATGCCTTTGTATAAATTCGGATGCAATTTCTGTGTTTCATCGTCAATACGAAGGTACAGGTATACAGTAACCTGAAGTGACAATCGGAATCTGAAACTGGGCTCAGGCAGAGGTTCAAATCATAGAAAGTGACAGTGTCCTGTCTTTACTTAAGTCGGCATTGTGCCATTTGTATTAAATTCGGATGCAATTTCTGTATTTCATCGTCAATAAGAAGGTCAAGTGATACAGTATACCTGAAGTGAGCATCGGAATCTAAAACTGGTCTCACAGGAGAGGTTCAAATCATAGAAAGAGAGAGGGACAGTCACTTGTATTAAGTCGGAATTGTGCCTTTTGTATTAAATTCGGATGAAATTTCTGTATTTCATCGTCAATAAGAAGGTCCAAGTGATACAGTATACCTGAGATGAAGCAGAATCTAAACTGGTTAACGCGCAGCAGGATTCAAATCATAGAAAGAGAGAGGGACAGTCACTTGTACTTAAGTCGGAATTGTGCCTTTTGTATTAAATTCGGATGAAATTTCTGTATTTCATCGTCAATAAGAAGGTCAAGGGATACAGTAACTGAAGTGAAGCATCGGAATCAAAACTGGACTCACAGGAGAGGTTAAATCATAGAAAGAGAGTGTCAGTCCTCTTTTACTTAAGTCGGCATTGTGCCATTTGTATTAAATTCGGATGCAATTTTTGTATTTCATCGTCAATAGAAGGTTCAAGTGATACAGTAAACCAGAAGTGAAGCATCGGAATCTAACAACTGGCAACAGGAGAGGTTCAATCACAGAAAGTTAGTCAGTCCTCTTGTACTTATGTCGGCATTGTGCCTTTGTATTAAAATCCGATGCAATTTCTGTGTTTTCATCGTCAATAAGAAGGTGCAAGGTATACGGTAAACCTGAAGTGACGCTCGGAAACTAAACTGGACTGCACAGGAGAAGTTCAAATCATAGAAAGTGAGAGTGTCAGTCCTCTTCTACTTAAGTCGGCATTGTGCCTTTTGTATTAAATTCGAATGCAAATTCTGTTTTCATCGTCAATACGAAGGTACAAGGTATACAGTAAACCTGATGTGAATCATCGGAATCTGAAACTGGGCTAACAGGAGAGGTTCAATCGTAGAAAGTGACAGTGTCATTCCTCTTGTACTTAAGTCGGCATTGTGCCTTTGTACTAAATTCGGATGCATTTCTGTGTTTCATGCTCTATAAGAAGGTCCAAAGTATGCACTAGACCTGAAGTGAATCAACCGAATCTAAAACTGGGCTCACAGAGAGGTTAAAATCATGAAAGTGAGAGTGTCATTCTCTTATACTTAAGTCGGCAATTGCCTTTTGTATTAAATTCGGATGCAATTTCTGTGTTTCATCGCCAATTAGAGGGTCCTAGAGATGCAGTAAACCTGAAGTAAAGCTTCGGAATCTAAAACTGGACTCACAGGAAAGGTTCAAATCATAGATAGTTAGAACGTCAGTCTCTTGTACTTAAGTCGGCATTGTGCCTTTGGAATTTAATTCCGACGCAATTTCTATGTTCCATCGTCAATAAGAAGGTGCCAGGTATACAGTAACGTGCAGTGAAGCATCGGAATCTAAAACTGGACTCACAGGAGAGACTCAAATCATAGAAGAGAGAGTGTCAGTCTCTTTTACTTAAGTCGGCATTGTGCCATTTGTATTAAATTCGGATGCATTTCTGTATTTCATCGTCAATAAGAAGGTCCCAAGTGATACAGTATACCTGAAGTGAAGCATCGGAATCTAAAACTGGTCTCACAGGAGAGGTTCAAATCATAGAAGAGAGAGGGACAGTCCACTTGTACTTAAGTCGGAATTGTGCCTTTTGTATTAAATTCGGATGAA